>NW_026782145.1:482500-1230804 GCF_031769215.1 Ylistrum balloti | reverse complement strand
CTATGCTGACGGTCGCAATGCGACAAAGTCTGTTCCTCTGTTCTATCCAACCGCTGATCTCCATATGCTTCTGTCATTACACAACTCTGGCCAGGAATTCAAGTTGATGTTCCTCCGTTTCAAATTTCTTTTGACTGTATCTTTAAACCGTAGTCGGGGTCTGCCTCTCTTCCTACTACCAACTGGAAGCTGTGAGAACAGGATCTGTTTTGGAAGTCGGTCTTGCGGCATCCTCATGATGTGCCCTGTCCATCGAAGGTTCTTTCTGATCAGCATGTCTTCCATGGGTGTTAATCCAGTTCTTTCAAGTATTTCCTTGTTGGTAACTTTGTCTTTCCAGGTTACTTTTATGATGGTTCTAAGGTGCCGCATCATAAAAGCATGAAGCTTCTTCACATGGCTTCTGTATACCGTCCACGACTCGGCTCCATACAAGAGAGTGGATATGACAATGGCTCTGTATATCTTTCCTTTCACCTTCAATGAAACATGATGGTTGTTCCAGAGTCTCTGATGTAATCTGCCAAAAGATGAACTGGCCTTAGCAATTCTTCTCTGTATTTCGGCATCAATACGCCCATCTTTCGCTGCTGTGCTACCAAGATAGGTGAACTCTGGGACAGAATTTAGTTTGATACCATCGACCAGTATATCCACCTCCTGGGACTTTGAAGAGTCTGGTTGGTATAGCACTTCAGTTTTCTTGATGTTTATCTTTAGTCCAAATTTCTTTGATGCTTCCGAGAAGGCATTTACTATGCGTTGAATTTCCTGTGGTGAGTGGGCAAGTAGGGCACTGTCATCTGCGAAGAGTAGCTCCCTTATCAGTACCTGGATGCTCTTGGTTCTTGCCTTGAAGTGTGTGACCTTAAAGAGGTCTGCATCTTGCCTTGACTGGATGTAGACACCATCTGTCAAGTCTCTGAAAGCTTCATCCAGCATCGCTGATAGGAATATGGAGAAGAGAGTAGGTGCTAGTACACAGCCTTGTTTGACTCCACTTGTAACTTCAAAAGCATCGGATGTTTCCACTCCATCGCTGACTTTGGCCTTCATCCCTGTGTGCAGCGACTCAATCATGGATGTGAACTTATCAGGGCATCCATACATCCTCAGCAGCTGCCACAGACCTGTTCTTCCAACTGTATCAAAGGCTTTAGTGAAGTCTACAAATACAACGTACAGTGGCTGGTCCTGCTCGATACACTTTTCTTGTAACTGTCGGAGGCTGAAGATCATGTCGATGGTGCTCCTATTGGGCCTGAAACCACACTGTGACTCGGGAACTATTTCTGGAGTGACATGCTTGGAGAGTCTGTTCAGAAGGATCCTAGCGAAGACTTTGCCAGCAATGGACAACAGAGAGATTCCTCGATAGTTTCCGCAATCTGACCTGTCTCCTTTCTTGTAGATGGTTACAATACTTGCATCCTTCCAGGCTTTTGGAACTGTGCCTTCATCCCATGCACTGCATATCAGCTGGTGCAGCCTGTCCACTAATTTGGTACCTCCATGTTTCCATACTTCCGCGGGTATTCCATCTTCACCGGGGGCTCTGCCATCTTTCAATCCAGCAATAGCTTTTGTCACCTCGTTCATGGATGGAGTCTCATCAAGGTAGTGTTTGGTGGTCCGCTGCTGTATGTTGTCAAGGGCTTCAGTCTGAATCTCTCCGGGAACATTTAAGAGCTTCTGGAAGTGTTCACTCCATCTAGCCAGAACTTCTTTGTTGTCTGAGATTGTTTCCAGCCCGTCCGCTGACTTCAGTTGTACAGGTCCTTTTTTCTGGGGTCCCCAAACTTCCTTGAGCCCATTGTAGAAAGCCTTCATGTCAGGGCTACCTCACTAGATAACATACAAATGATTTATTGCATGCCATCCAGAGCAATTAGGGTAAGTGTCCCGCCAAAGTACACAACTACGACAGTACAGATTGGTCAGTTTCCCAGCCTCCAGGGAAACACAAACCGCCATGTGTATCTGGCATTGATATTCTTACCCTGACAAATTGAAATTAACAACATCACCACGTTTCATAACTTATCATGTTAGTACATGTATATGTATAATATTCTGAATTAGGCAATGTTTCAAATCACATAGTATAAAAATTGTTAATGGCTTGGTGGTTATTTATCAAATTAACATACCTCTTTCACAATAGGAGGAAGATTTCCTATGTAAACTTCCACAAGTCTTTGATGTTGTCCTGTAGAATATATTGTAAGATTAGTGTGAGAATAATGTTTGCATAACCACATGACTATCACAGGTACAAATATTTTTATCACATATCTGGATATGATGACCAAAATTTCCAATTTTCTATATACTCCTAATTGCTTATATGACCTACTATTTTGAGATCTTATGCAAAATAATAATTGAATTGCCTCACACATCATAGAAGGAAGGAATCATCTGATTAAAGACTAATATGATGAATCAGGTACAGGATTCTTCCCTAGGGGAGGAAACTAGTGGATAAGTAAGGTATCCAATGTATTCCCCAGGAAGAGAAGTGGCTACCTTATGTTTTCATGGGCAGACTTTCAGCTGGGGGGGGGGGGGGGAATGGAGCAGCAGGACTGCCTGTTACACTGGTAACTAATGTAAATATTTATCAGATCCCTTTTATGAAGGTCCGTGTATAACATTGACCTCGATGCACCCTATTTCGTGCACAGTTTTTTTTGGTATGATTCATTTATAGTGATAAGGATTTCTGATGATAATACAGCTAAATCAGCTAAATTAATTATTACCATCCTTGTAATGATGGCGATCATATACAATCTTAAGACTGAGCTCTTCTCCAAATGCCTTGAGTACTGCAACAGCATGATCCTTCACTGAAAACCGTACATAGATCCACCTAGAATAACAATTACCAGAATGTTGACAACTATTTTACCATACTATATAAATAAAGTTTGACTTACTAAACACGTTTAATATTTGCATGATGCACCACATAATGATATTATTACTGTAAACACCCATGTACCATTATACACAAATTTGCCTTATGTTCATTTTGTCCTCTGGAAATTGTATAAAAGGGTTATATAAGAATAACAAAATTTCGGTCCAATCTCAAACTTACTCTCCCTTTTTATGAATGAAAAGGACCAAAATTAAATGGGAGTGAAAAATATTCTGGTATACAGCATTGATTTTCAATATTCTGTCACACATGAAAATTGAAAAGTGTATGATTATTCATACATTTTATTTTATGATACATACAATTTTTTTAACCATGTATATTCAATAGCAATCCTTCATATTTCCTCAATTCACAAATGAGAGGAAGCATGGTAATTTTCCATGTATATCAAACATTTCCTTGAAACCAAAACTGAAAAAATTTGATCATTCTTTTAAGGTTCTTTGATAACATATGAGTAAATACACAAAACCATTTACCAGTCATCTCCGTCAACCTCTGTAACTTTACCATAGTCGGCAAACTTCTTTTCAATATCCTATTGATAAAAAAGTAAAATGTTACACATATACATCATCACTTAAAACATCAAACACAAGTCAAATAACAAATACCTATAATAATGTAAAGCTTTAATTACATGAAATATATTCAACCTCAGCAGATCAAGTGTAAGGAAGGACACTCAAAACAAAACAAGAATTTCTGAGGAAACAATGGAAGAACTGTGTGTACATGGTTTTCCTCTGTATCCATTATTACACTGACAGTGTCAGTATTGTTATAGTTTGATAGAATATACATGACTGAGAAAAAATTGGCAAACCTCTATAGTCGATCCTTTTTGTTCTTTCTTCTTTTTATACTTCAATGTGTACAGTCCTTTGTAATTTACAGGAAAGTCATCAATCATCTCCTGGGTAATGACAGCTGTTACAACATAAAACAAAACATGATTTCTAACATAACATTAATATAATACAATACATAATGTCTAGCTTAACATTTACATAAAACAATACATAATGTCTAGCTTAACATTTACATAAAACAATACATAATTTCTAAAATAACATTAACTTAAAACAATACATAATGCCTAGCTTAACATTTACTTAAAACAATACATAATTTCTAGCATAACATTAACATAAAACAATACATAATGCCTAGCTTAACATTTACTTAAAACAATACATAATTTCTAGCATAACGTTTACATAATACAATACATAATGCCTAGCTAAACATTTACTTAAAACAATACATGATTTCTAGCATACCATTCACATAAAACAATACATAATTCCTAATATAACTTTTACATAAAACAATACATAATTTTGCATAACATTTACCTAAAATAATACTTAATTCCTTACATGATATAACATTTACTTACTGCAATAGATCATTTACAATATTATTAATTTCTCCATTGACTTTATTTGATTACTTATTCGTACATTAATCATTGATACAAGCATCAATAGCCATAATGACTGTAAAGTTTTAATTATACTTTAGTGAAGAGTTATATGCCCTTTGATTCATCAGAAACATCCATCTTTTCGTGTTGATTCTATTGTGAGTGCCGGGCAATGTTCTACTTAACCATTTTGTCAACAAAAAACAAATTATGCCCTGTTTGTTTATTTCAATCAATACATTTCTCTGGGTTAATATATTTTAGTGATGTTTTAAGATGTTGACTACCTCGCTCAGTATGGTGACTTTTCTTCTCCATCTGTCCATCACCGACTGAGAGCAATTTGGTACTCATGCTTTTATCACATCCTACTGCTGTATCCTGATAACCAATATAAGACATTAATTCACATCCAAACAAATCTCAAACAACTAATGTACACTACACAAGACAAAATTACACTGTAAAAACTGCAACAGAGGTCCTTATCTACTTCAATGTCTCCATTGGGATTCAAACCTGGAACTTCTGGCTTATTCAAAGTCTGATGCTCAACTGAACGAGCATACTCCCCCTTCAAGAAACAACTAATTGGTGGGTTTTCATGGGCTACAGTGATGTCTTTGGGACAATACTAAGTACTATTCCTGAATCCCTAAGGGTGCCAATGTAACAGAGGTCATTAACTATTGTAATGCCTCCACTAAGATTCAAATTTGGGACTTCTTGCTAACTTGTCTAATGCTCAACCGATTGATTTAAAGAGTTCTCTATAGGCGAGTGGTATATTGCGGCTAGTATTTAGTAGGGTTACATAACAAATACATGTTTCAGTCAAGTCAATGTCAAAAAAGATATTTAATTACACCAGTTATATCTGAAACTACATAGGTATATTAGATATAAAAATTTATTTACCGAACCAGTATTTTTGTTGTGTTTTTCACTGTATAGTACATGTATATCTATTTCTTTTGATAAAAACACTGATTATTTCCGACCATAACAATATTTTCTGGAGCATAAAAAGGGGCAGTGTTGGGTACAAGGGGCAGTTTTTTCAAGTAAAACTCTGTATTAAAAAGTTACAACTGCATGTATATCTAACATACTGGTGCCATATCTTATCCTTAGTATATTTCAAGTTCATCAACAGATGTATTTAAATTTCATTTTAATTACCATAACTAAAACTGTACATTACTCACTGAATAAGTAATATTTTAGCATATTTTTTCTAGATAAGTAGTAATTATCAATTCAACCTAATTGTTATTTCAGACATTGAGAGTGTATCAAGCTGTATACACATTAAATAGGTTTTTACTCCATGTATAAGAAATGAAATGTCAAAAAAGGTATCTGTGTTGTGTAGATTATTACTATTATTATTTACTTTTATTTTATTTTGTTTTTGCTTTGTTTTTTGTTTACCATTTTCTTGTTTTAATCTGGTAAGATGTGTTTCAACTGTGAGAACATTTTGTTTAAGATCAGCCATATGTGTATACATGAGATCTGAGAGGGACCTTGGCACCCATGGTTATGTGATCTTAATTGTTCTATGTAAGTTGGATCTTTTAGCTACATTTCTCTTCTTTCTCCTTTTGTGCTCTTAATCACTTAATTAATTGATAGGTTAATTAATCATACAGTTACATCATTACATAATGGAAATCAACATTGGTTATTTCAGAATGATCTTGTTAAGAAATACCAAATTTCAATTTGTCAAAATCCAAGGAGACCATGTGTCACATATTTGGTTTCATGGAATGAAAACTAAAGAAAACCAATATATGACATTTTAAAACGATTCTTCTCAAACTTTTGAAAATAGTGATAAAATCTAAATTTTCAAAATGTATGAAGTCCACCTGTTGAATTCTAACCAGTCACCAAGCAAAGCATATTGCAAAATAAGGAACAACCAAGAACCTACATATTAAATTTGAGAATAATCCAATCAAGTACTTTTGATCAGTCCCAAAACATGTAAATTTGATTAAGATCCACCCAGTAGGCCTATTTATCCCGGAACTTGTGCTGACATTGTTTGAATACACCTAACACATATATTTTTGCCGTATTCGGTTGTGACAGCTGTATTTTAATTTGCTTGAAATACTTTCTGAAATTACTCGAATATTATTTCTAACAATAAAACCAAATGTTGAAATAAGCGATTTTATATGTTGTAAAGAACAAGGTTGTTTAAGTCAATTAATAAAATTGCTGTCATATTCGTTGGAGTTTGAAACTATATTTCTGCGCGGAGCAATCATTTTGGCGTGCGTCATCAAGCAAAATTCAACGTAACGTCAATGCCAGGTAAGCAAAGAATGAACAACAAAAACTGTTGGAGTTCTGATTGTCTGATTTGCAATCAATGTTGCAGAATTAATAAAATACTTGGTCAGTATCTTAAAATATAAGCTGCATTTTGGCTTTCTTCACCCTTGCCAAAATACAGCTTATATTTAAAGACACTGACCATGTATTCTCTATATACTTCTCAAGAAATAGTGATTGCAAACTTTATAGTTTCATTGTCATAGTCAGTTTCAAAATTAAGAGGTGATAAAAATTACATATAAAGGAAAACTACATATGAATTTTGAGGCAGGTCCATCAAGTACTTCCCAAGAATTAGCGAAAACAACCATTCATTGTCGAAATCCAACATGGATCCCTTTTATCCATTTTGGTTTTCCATCTAATATTCCTCAAGAAATAACGATAATTTTTCTCCAAAATCCAACCATTGACATTGAACATTTTGTTTTTTTTTATCTGATCTATCTGAAAACTGAAAGACAACCACTTCATCAAGGCACCAAGGGGAATCTACATATCAAATTTGATAATTGTATGTGCTAACAATGGATCGGCTTATCATACCAAAACGTTACCAAGCTTATTAAAAGTGAATCAATCGCTTTCATTTACAATTAACATGTTTTCACATTGGTTGTTTACATAACAATTGGAGTTATTCTACAATAAAAATAATAAATCAAAGGAAAGTGACTTACATCGATAAAATCTCACTTTCCACTTCAGTCTTACCGGAAGTTTACGCGATACTAAGGACAAACTAAGAGAAAACACGGTATCTGAATTGTATGGTATTATCTTTTTTGTTAATCCATTGAATTGAATCATTAACTTACCTCTTGGGACAAACAATTATTTCTTTTATTTTTATCATTCAAAACAAGTTTAGATACCTTGTTTGCGCTTCTTATAGAATTACATTATAATTTCATCATGCTTTTTCAAGTTAGGACTGCTCTCATTTATTCCTGTCAAAACGGTTTGATTAAGTATCCTTCGTCGATCTTGTTCGTGTATTTTATAACTAGATCGTGCCCGGTATTCTAAGAATTATTGAAATTACTTAAAAATAAATACCACTTTGGTATTTGTTTGTTCCTCAAAAATACTAACCAAAATGTAGTAGAAAAAATATCGCTTTGGACACATAATAAAAAAGCCCCAATAATGCTTCCTGTTAAAACGAAAGTAGAAATAAATTTCTATACTAGTCAGAGATAAAAATACATGTACTGATATGCATTTTAAAGTACACGTGTATCAAACTTGTTCTTTTATCCTAACATAGTAAAACTTTTCCAATGATTCTATTAGGTTATCAACGAGACAGAACAGACAGAGAAATATATAGACGTCAGAGGTAAGTGTTGCACAGGGTGGGCACAACCTCGCATATATACTTACCGCTTTGAGTAAAAAGTTGGTTATTCAAATGCACGATCTTTTGAAATAGAAACACATGAAGATCCTTAATACATCTGCAACAAAACAGGGCGTCATATTTTTTAACACGACTCAAATTAGTGTATGGGAAATGTTCATTTCTGTTATCCAACTTTGTATAAAAATGTCACTTTTTCATTGACTTTGTTTTCCATAGAATAGAGTATAGCCAGTGGTAGCATTTAGTGTAAATGTCAAAGGTGAGCATGAATTTGCCTGTGTTATGTTTTTAGCCACACTAGATACTGTTTGTGATTTTTACTAAAAGCGAGACAACTTAATTATCCACATTTTGTGTTAAAATGTTTGTTGCATTGGTCATTAGGCCATGTCAAAAGTAACATGTTCTTTTTGTTATGTATGTATAAAAGAACTTTTTCTGTTTCTATTTAAAAAGGATCCTGCATTTGAGTAGCAAAAGCAGGACTATTGCCAACATGTGGGGTTGTATTATAAATATCATGCGAGCATTAATTTTCATTTTTGTTGTCTGATATATAGACTATTTCGAGTTTTGAGTTTGAGATACTGATATCCACCCAAAATGACAATTATACTTTTATTCTTTGTTTCCATATCTTTTTAGTTCTACTAGTACAGTACAGACAAGACTCAAGTGATGATTATAACCTAATCACTACGGAAACATTACAACAAAATAATTGTCATCCAATTCCTCCAGTGTTATTGGCTGAAAAAAATAAATGATGAGGAATATCCTGCTCCTTGCTGTGCTGTACTTTCTACAAGGCTTGCCATATGGACTACAGGCTAAATTTCTGCCTGTATACTTCAGGTCACATGGTATGAGTTTGACTGACATCAGCCTCTTCAAGTTACTGCTGTTACCCTGGATGTGTAAAGCATTGTGGGCCCCATATGTTGACCGTTATGGCACCAAAAGGGATTGGCTCATGTGGAGTATGTCAGGGTTAGCACTGACTTGCATAGTTGGAGCGTTTTCTCCACCTGAACTCATCATTCCATTGGGTTGTGTACTCTTCCTTTTCAATCTTTTAACCTCCACTCAGGACATTGCTGTGGATGGAATAGCTATACATATGCTGTCATCATCTGAGCTGGCGTACGGAAACATCGCTCAAGTAGTTGGCTATAAGGTGGGCACATTGGTCAGTGGAGGTGTCCTGACCTGGTTAAGTGATCACCTGCCCTGGTCATTACTCTTTTTTGTTTTAGTTGGTGTTTATTCCCTATCAACATTTTTTGTGACAATTGGCATACCACATACAGAACGGACACACCAGGAAGATACTGGAAAAAGTGAACAAAGCTCCAAACGAACAGATAATGAAGATGATCAGTATGGATGGTTTTTCAGACATCTAGTAGACGTATACAGATCAACTGGGACTAAATGGATTATTGTTTTTGTGCTTCTATATAAACTTGGTAAGTAGGTTTCATTATATTCTGTATTCTTTCAATAGAATGACTTTGTGTTACAGGTGAATGAACAAGGAGCCATCAGCATGGTTCCACTACACACTTGAAAGGTTGTTTAATTTTACAACTTTATGTTACAGGGGAACAAGGAGCAATTAGTATGGTCCCACTGTATTTGGTAGACAAAGATCTGCCAATGTCAAAAATTGGATTCTGGACAGGAATTGTTGGACAACTGGTGTCTATTTTTGGTTCATTTCTTGGAGGATGGCTGATATCACATCTCAGGTAAATATATAGGTATCCTGTCAGGTACTGTAGTGCAGTCAACTACATTGTATTACATATCTTAGATATGTTATAAAACCAAGAAATCCTGTTGTACAGTGTATTTTCATGTGAGGAAGCCTTGGCAAGGTTTTCTGGGGAGGCAAGTATTTCAATTCCTTACGATGGTCACCTCTGATTGTTAAAGCCCCAATATACTCATCATTTGACAAATTCATATGATTCAGAAAATTTCTGAGAAAACTTCCACTCGGTAATTATGATAAGATAACATTAAAACATACCTTCAGCTGAGTGATATCTATTAAGAAACACTTTGTATAATGAATAAAAGTGGGTCACATTTAAAATAAAAACTTATGCTATGTAAAGTTCATTGGGCTGTCACTAAAAAAGATGTGACCAATTAGCATACTAATTACACAGATTTATATTGAAAGTTGTGTATATTGGGGCATTAAAAACCAAAGTTTTCAAACTTTCTATTTCATGATAGATAATTTTATCACTTATTCTAACTTCATAACCACTGGATGATCATGATCATGTGCCAGTACAAGTGTTGGTGTCGTTTGGTCACTTCAGAGGTGTGGCTTGGTGTCCCTATAGTGTGACATCACAAAACAGCTGTGGTGGCACTTAAATGTGACATCAGAATATAGGCATGGCTTGGTGTCAGTGTGGTTTGGTGTCACAATAGTTTGACATCATGATAGAAACATGGTTTGGTGTCACTCTAGTGTGACATCCAAATATCACAATACTTTGACATCACTATAAAGACATCACAATACCTTTGCAGATTGATGTCACCATAGTTTGATATCACAATAGAAGTGTAGTTTGGCTTCATGACAGTCGGTCCAATTTTTGTGTACTCACCATGTTATGAATTTGATTTTCATACATTGTGTGTTTAATTGCATTAAGATGATTATGTTTATACAAGCATCATTAATTCCTCAGCTGGAGCACAGTGGACCTCCTCAAAGTGTCATGTATGTTGCGGTTATTTCCACTTACCTCTCAGATCCTTGTAGTATGTTTCTGGTCTGAAGAATATGTATCACTGTGTTATGGTAAGTAAATACTCTTTATATTCTATGTAATTTCAGCTGTGCTTCTGTAAGAAACTAATTTAATGATTTGTATTGATATATAAAACTGCCAAACCAATAAATGTCTCTCAAGAAATAATTTATCATACTTAACATTGCTCAGAAAGTGTTTCTATTATTTCAATTTGTGGTTCATAATTTTACAATAACATTTTGTGAATTATTTTCAGTGATATCCGTCTTGAGTATGCTCACTATGTTACTCATTAGTGGTACGGTAACCACAGCAACCTTTACTATGATGATGCAGTGCTCACAGCTAGCGCCCTCTCAGATCCAGGCAACACACTACACTGTGCTGGCTACACTGGAGGTTCTAGGAAAGCTGACCTTCTCTGTGGTGACTGGACCTATGACAGATGTTTTAGGATACAGATATGTGTATTTAATATTTATAGCACTCACTGCATTTCTACTACCATTGTTCAGATACTGTCCACCAAGTTTGGAAGAGAAAGCAAATACAAATAAAAATAATTAACATATTCATCATACAGCTCATTTTTAGTTGATTTCAAAATTAATACTATGGAAGTTGGTGAGCTGGAGGTGACTTCCTTCTCTTCCAATAGTATTTTCTTTTTTTGATGTCGCAAATAAAGACAAATATTAAATTCATAACATAATTTATTGAAACTTTACATACAACTCTTCATTGTAATATGTCAACAACAAACATTAACAAATGGTAGTACATATATATGGAGGGGTTAACAGACTACCTAACAGTTCATATTTAAACACCTTAGGTGCATTTAATTTGAAAAGTTGAAATAGTAGAAGAAAGTTTATATATTTGTAACAGCGGTAATTGTTTATTTCCAATGCCTTCGTCAGGGATCAAACTCAGGACTTCTGAATTAATACACTCAACCAATCAAGCTAAAGAGATCCTTCTCTTGCAGTATGTTGTGTTTAATATTTTTCAGGGTTGCATTAAAATCTACAATGCTTGCATGAAAGGTTTTATTTATTTTTTGTCCAATTAGATTTCAATTGAATGGGAAACAGAAAAATTGCCAACTTTCAAAAATTCAAAAAATATATTGACCTATTCAGCATTATTAACATCAATACGGCTTTTTATAGGAATTGTTGTACCAGTTTAGGCATGAAAATTCATTGGAATTGTTGTACCAGTTTAGGCATGAAAATTCATTGGAATTGTTGTACCAGTTTAGGCATGAAAATTCATTGGAATTGTTGTACCAGTTTAGGCATGAAAATTCATTGGAATTGTTGTACCAGTTTAGGCATGAAAATTTATTGGAACTGGTGTTCCAGTTTAGGCGACGTTCACCAGACAATATTTGCAGACAACAGACAGACACACTGACAGACAGAGAGTGATTCCAGTATAATACGAAACCCAAAAGTAATAAAAAAAACTTGAAAATTAGAAGAAATCCCTCAATACGTGATGAGACATTAAATGAGACAGTGCCTTAATATAGAAGCTTTCATCTGTAAAAGATAGTCATGAAGTACAGACTAATACTTTTTTTCAGATTAATGTTTTTTATCAAATATACATCAACTTTGATAAATTGATTAAATACAACATAAAAGCTGTGACAAATTGATAAGTCTGTGTTCTGATTTAAATGTCAGTAATATGCTTAATTAAAAACTACAAGTAATCTGTCATGATTTCAGGAATCTAAATAATTCATATTTAGTTTTCCAACATATTCTTAATCTCTCTGTTACAATGATTGAGAGCTTGGTAGAAACCTTTTATTTCTAAGAGATTAGTTTTTACCTGAATTTTCAACCACCAAGCTTTCCCGTTACTTATCACCTAAAACCTAACCCCTCCAAGTAGTGTGTTCAAAAATCTTTATTCTTGAATCTCTGGTATTTAGAAACTACACTGTGGTTCAGTTGACAACAATAGCTCATTTCACGATAAAAATGTTTCAAAATATTGTGGAGATTGATCTTAATAAGGGACAACACTATCACAAAACAGTAAATACTCCCAGAATTACCAGGATCCTCATATGTAACTAGACATACAAGTAACTTATACAGGTAAGATTTGCTAGCAAGTTATACAGGAAAAGTTTACTACCAAGTTAAACTAGAAAAGTTAACAAGTTATACAGGAAAGATTTACAAGGAAGTTTTACAAGTAAGGTTTATTAGAAAGTTGTAAAGGAAACATTTACAAGGAATTTATACAGGAAAGATTTACTAGTATGGTAAGTTATACAGGTAAAATTTACTTGTAAGTTATACAGATAAGTTTTACAAGTGAAATTCATGGGTAAGTTATACAAGTTAGATTTATAAGTAAGTTATTCAGGTAAAGTTTTCTATAGTAAGATTTACAGGTTTTACTTGGGAGATACACACGTAAGATTTACTTGTAAGTTATACAGATAAGGTTTACCTGAAAGTTATACAGGTAAAGTTTACTAGTAAGTAACACAGGTAAGATTTACTTGTAAGTTATAAAGGAAAAGTTTAAGAGTATGTTATACAGGAAAGATTTAATAGTATGGTAAGTTATACAGATAAGGTTTACCTGAAAGTTATACAGGCAAGATTTACTTGTAAGTTATACAGATAAGGTTTACCTGAAAGTTATACAGGTAACATTTACTTTTAAGTTATACAGATAAGGTTTACCTGAAAGTTATACAGGCCTGAAAGTTATACAGGCAAGATTTACTTGTAAGTTATACAGATAAGGTTTACCTGAAAGTTATACAGGTAACATTTACTTGTAAGTTATACAGATAAGGTTTACCTGAAAGTTATACAGGCAAGATTTACTTGTAAGTTTTACAAGTGAAATTCACAGGTAAGTTATACAATGAAAATTACAAGTATGTGAAGTAAGAATAAATAGCAGTGAAAATTTGACTATGTGAAAGAAAAATCAAAAGATTACAATTGATATTGGTTACTACCTTGTTGCACAAACTTCACAGACTAACACCATTGTTCATTTCTTATCTAACATATGCATAGGTGCATTGTATTTTGATTTCGTCAATAATATAAACATTGGACAGGCAAGTAAACAAAGAATTTCACATAATCTACATTTCTTATGAAATATAGAAAATGAATTTTCTCTCAACAAAACATGTAAAAACAATAAAAATGATGACATCAAAGTCATCACCTCATCATCTGTCATCTTCAATGTCCCACCATCATGTATATTATTTAAACTTCAGTGTTATTACATAAGGTTATAAAACAAATTATCACTGTATGATCTTATATTCCATTGGTCTGAATTACACCTCTTGAGATATAAAATGCTGTACGATTTTCTAAAATGACCCTGTGTCATGTACTTGTTCCAGTTAGAATGTTGGGAAACCTATCAATTAACACTAATGTAGAAAGATTAATGTTCCTACCTTGTCACATGTATTTGTTCCAGTCAAGGTGCTAAGAGACCTATATTTCAATATTTCTGTAAACTGCTGTTGCTTAGCAATTTGTAACAACACATATGTATATGATTGTCACTTCATAATTTATACACTGTAGTAGTTGTTTATCTATCAAATTACACCAGAATTTATAATTTACTAATTCAATTTCTGACATTAATTCCTTGTTGACTTCTACACATCAGTTTTTATTTTTCTTTCAAAAACTAAAATCAGTTTGTAAGATATGAATGCCCTTTCCCTGCAAATTAGTATAATGATTTTTGACAGGTCTCTATGTAACAGCACTCGTTGTCATGACTTTGGAATCCTGTCACAATCACCAACTCATCCAAGGTATTTGTTGTATTTGAACTTTGTATAAAGTGATGACAGTGCATTGGGATGTTAGGCCTCCACACCTCCTATCTTCCACAATAAAAGGTTCACATATAAGTGAATGTCGTTTAAACAATTACATATGTAGATGCAAAATAAGATATTAAAAGTACATAATGTAAATTAAAAAAAAGTATATATATATATATATATATTCCTTCATACAAAACTGAATTTAAAAACATTCATATATTCACAACATCATAAAAATATAATCAAGAAAAAAAATTGCTCCATGAGCTTTACAAAATCCTATTAGGACATTAAGAAACATTGTTGCAAAAATCAATATTTGTATCACTTCCAGCCAATTCCACATGTATCTCTCTAACCATTTCTGTAAGAAATAGATGCATAGATGAAATAGCCTGCACAAGACAGGTTTAAATAAAATGAGATCACTGTAATTCTTGGGGATTCTAACTTTCCCAAATATTGAGGCATTTATAAAATTTTAAAAAGAAAAATTATTAAAACAGAATCAATATTGTCTGTTTCATGAATTCTGTTTAAAATATTTACATAATTAAGTTGAAACATCAAGACAAAAAACACCCATTGCAGAATACTTTTAAATTGATTTATAATTGGTGAAAGTATGAATTTTTTAATGTGTCTGAAAATTTAAAATACTCATTTAATTTAAATATTAAATTATTTGTTTAAAGTAAATACTGCAAATAAATAACAAACCTTCAAGCACATACACACATGTATATCTTTTTCATCTGTCTAAATTTTCCCTGTACGATAACACAGGGACTCATAGAGACACAAATATTGATCACAACCCTGCAATAAACACCAATGGTAAAAAGATGATCAAACAACCAAAACAGTGAAGGGTAAAGCTAAAGTGATTTCAGTGTCGTGGACTAAAAAACATACCATCTACATAGAAAACTTAAATCTATGTCATAGTTATTTTATTGAAAGATCATAAAGAAGGTTTATATTCGTTATTTCTTAATGCTGAACTCAATACGCTAACAAAACAGCATATTTAAAATGCATATCTCTAAATTAAATTTTAGATTATTTTGCAACATATTTGAAAAATTAAATGTACCAAACTGATGTAAATTTTCTCTGTGAAAATTTTGATACCATTATAAACATTAATTGATGTGATTATTCTGTAAATAATGCTTTTGTCATTACCATAAAGTCTATTCTGTGATGACATAAATGAACAATCAGTTTTATCAAAAATCTATGGCTATAATTAAGATGACATAATCAAACCTGTTCTGTGTATTGTATTTCATTTTATGCACATAACATATGAGAATGGATATTTAATACAGAACACAATTTTTTTTTAAATTTTCGTCAAAATTATATATGGGTATTAATAAAGACAACCCCGCAGGAATATTCAAGAAAATCACTGGACTAAATATCCATAAAAAAATTGTTGACTCTATTAATGAAGTGATCACTATCCAAGGATATGTGTACCTATTATCAGAGCAGCCAGAAAGAAAAGGTAGAAGATATAAAATAACACAGAGGGATTTCACTACTTACACATTACCTGGTGTACCAGCTCCAAGTATACCTAAGTACCTGTACTGGAGCTTCACCACTTTCTCTTGTACCTCCTCTGAGAATATCTAAATCCATGTACTGGGATTTCTCTACTTTCTGTCATACCTCCTCAGGAAATATCTACATACATGTACTGGAATTTGACCACTTCCTGTTATACCTTCTTGAAGTATATCTACATACACATACTTGGATTTGACCACTTCCTGTTATACCTACTCCGAGTATATCTACGTACACATACTGGGATTTGATCACTTCCTGTTATACCTACTCTGAGTATATCTACATACACATACTGGGATTTGACCACTTCCTGCTGCACCTACTCTGAGTATTTCTAAATACCTGTACTAGGATTTAAATAATTCATTCTTCTATGTGATTTTATCTTAATGATATGTTCAGGTACCAGCATTCATTATCTTGGCTAAAAATTCAGTAAAGTAAATCAAAGTCCAGATCTCTAATGTTTCAGAGATTCATGTACAAATCATTAGCACAGATCACAATGACACTAATAAATATCAAATATAATTTCTGTATATAAAATATAACAATGGTGACAGAAAACTGTCGAGAAATTATCACAGTCTAAAAATCACATGGTCAAACAAAAGGCTATCAATATATTGGTCGATACAAAATCAACATGTTGACACATTCCAACTGAATAAAAATATACTGATGTCTAGTTTTTCTTTTCTACAACATCAAGAAGACAACTTGTATGTGAGGGAAATTGCTGTGGAAGTATAACACATAATATATATGTATGTGAGACTGATATCAAACATAACCTGTAAGTTATGTTGTGTTACTCAGAGCAATGATGCTGACTAGCTTCTCACAGACAGCATTCCTCATGGCTTGTACTGATCCCAGCTAGCTTCTCACAGACAGCATTCCTCATGGCTTGTACTGATTCCAAACAAAAGCATTCCTCATGGCATATATATTGCTAGCTTCTCACAACAGCATTCCTCATGGCTTGTACATGTTTGCACACATTCCTCATGGCATATACTGAATAAAAATATACCTCATGGCTTGATTTTCCTCTAGCTTTGCACAGACAGCATTCCTCATGGCATATACTGATTCCAGCTAGCTTTGCACAGACAGCATTCCTCATGGCTTGTACTGATTCCAGCTAGCTTTGCACAGACAGCATTCCTCATGGCATATACTGATTCCAGCTAGCTTCTCACAGACAGCATTCCTCATGGCTTGTACTGATTCCAGCTAGCTTTGCACAGACAGCATTCCTCATGGCATATACTGATTCCAGCTAGCTTCTCACAGACAGCATTCCTCATGGCTTGATCTGATTCCAGCTAGCTTCTCACAGACAGCATTCCTCATGGCATGTACTGATTCCAGCTAGCTTCTCACAGACAGCATTCCTCATGGCATGTACTGATTCCAGCTAGCTTCTCACAGACAGCATTCCTCTGGGCATGGACTTGGTGGATTTGGTGGACTTAGCTGATCTGATGGACAGATGGCTAGCCCTGCTGGGTAAACGATCAGTGTAAGGAGTTTGACTCCTCTCTGGCAAGGAACTGGACCCCTCGTCCATTTCTGTGTTAGGAGCCTGTTGACTAGAGCTTAGTGGGGCCCAGTTTTCATCAATAAAAGAATGAACAATCTGATTGAACACGTCAGGGGTTTCTATCATCACCATGTGCCCTGCCCGCTCTACTACTTCCAACTTGGATCCATAGATAACCTAAAGCAAAAGATTTTCATTCATGCACTTCACTTAAGATTGAACAGTTATGTGTCAACTGACTTTGAATTGATTACGTTCCTATGGAATCAGAATTATAAATGCTCTTTCTTGTGGATCATCATGCAAGACATTTTTATCAATCAAAGTTTCTTCCCTTACTCTAAGGTCATGAACATGTGTTTCTTACATAACAATACCAAGAAAATGTTCATGAAACATGTATTTGCAATCCTGCTTTGACAGTCACGAAGATAAACATAGAGAGTTTAGCACAAGTTGAAACACGTCAGGTGAAATTTTTTTTTTACAATCTACCTCAATAACATCAATGTTAAACACAAGTAGAACAATACCATCCAACTTAAACCAGAATGTAACCTTAAATACAAGTATATCAGCAAAAACCTGTTATTTAGGTTTGTTGCTGACTGTCAATGACAGGTGAAAAAGAATGAAGTGAAAATGATCTCCTCAGGCTTTGTCTGCATTACAGAAATTATCACATTTTATCATAAATCTTGAAGTAAGAATATCTATTCTTCAACTAGGTGAGCCTACTATGAAATAACATCAAAGTTTCAGGGTGTCAATGACTGCAGAAATACACAAATCACATCCTGATAACAGAGAGGATGTTACAAAAATTGCTCAATCTTGGTCTTTGTCATGGTAGAGAATCATACCTTGTTCATTTCTTCCTCTTCCTGCAAACTGACAAATATGTCATGACGCCCGTAAATCAGAAGAGTGCTGACTGCTATCCAGCTGTGATACATGTCATCGCCATCTGGCCAGAACTGACCATTCATGATGTAACTAAGTACATATGTTGGAATGGCAAATGTGGTTTCCTTTGATACTGGTAGTTCAGATCCCGACTTAAAAGCTCTCCTAAAAAAGAAATTAGTTTTTCTGAAAGCTGTTCAACTATTGTTATATAATATGAGGCAAATGTGATTTTCAAATTGACATAACTATAATACATGATTATGTATCTGCTTTGCCAACCTAGATGGCTGAGGTTTAGATTATCAACCTATGAGGCATCTTATGACTTATAACAGGGATTAATAACCTAAAATATGAACTACTATAAGTAGAGACTCATAAGCCAAAAAGTTATCTGACTAATCTCAACAGAAAACTCATCCAAGATCTTATTGATATAAGGCTCATACAATATTTTTTAAAATCAGTTTAAATTATCATGTTTACAAGGTTCAATAGTAATTAACCTGCAAAGGGTCATAACTCTTTAAATTATGATCAAATCGATCCCATTATCACACTCATCTGAGATCTTACCAATATGTGGCTGCATGACAAGTTTCATCAAAATCTGTTCATATTTACTCAAGTTTAAGTTCACAAGATATGTAGTAATAAAACTGTAATGGGCCATAACTTAGTAAGTCGTGATTGAATCAATCCCACTGTCCAGTAATTTGAGATCTTATTAATATAAGGCTGTGCACCCAGTTTCATCACAATCCGTTCATATTTACCCAAGTTATTGTGTTCACAAGGTACATAGTAATAAAACTTCAAAGGGCATTAACTCTATAAATTGTGATCAAACCAATCCAGATGTTAAACTCATTTGAGATCTTATTGATATAAGGTTGTATACCATATTTTTTAAAGTGATTGCTTTCATAAAGTTCAATAGTAAGCACATTTTCAAGGGCCATAAATCAAAAAAATTACAATCTAATCAGTCTCATTGCCAAACTCGAAAGTGAAGTCTAATTGATATAATGCTGCATATCAAGTTTCACCAAAATCAGTTCATATTTACTAAAGTTATTGTGTTCACAAGAAAAAGTTGACACACAACAACCAAAAAACAACAATCACTATAGATAGGTCACCATATTAATCCTGAAATAAGAGCAGGGGACCAACAAATTACTTTTTTAACTCCAGAAGTAGGTTTAATAAAGGACAATGAATTAGTATTTTCATCTATGTATAATGATGGGCTTATTGAAAAGAAATATAGTAATCGTCTTTTTCTGTGAACTATGAAAATGTATTACCGTTGAAAGCAACAAGAAAGACAAGGTTTAATACAGGACAGCATACACAGTGGTAAGGAGAAGACACCGGGCTGAGGCGCAAGAGGATTTGGCCCTCCTCCACTCACTAGTATCAGTTTGTGGATACGACTGGAACGCTGTCGGGCCAACACTGTCGCAAATGCACATCTGTAATATCAACCATTAGTCTAGAATGATCACATACACACAATGAATAGGTAAATCACCTGTCATTTCTTTTATTTTGGGTAAACTTTCATGAGAAAATATTTCACAACATAAGTTTGCTGAATAATGTTAAAATTATAGATACAATTTTATAGCATGCATACTCGAAAACAAAATAAAACCAGATTTATTTTCAATTTGCAATCTGATTCCAAAATATGGGTGATGCCTTAGATTCAGACATTTTTATTTAAAGACAAGTAGTACCAAGTCTTAGAAATTTGATATCATACAGAAAAATATGTGATGAGATACATGTATGCACTGGATAAGGTCCTATAAGGGTTGTAAACAGAGTGCTAAGTTATAGACAATTTCTACTGCATTGATGTGGAACTAACCTCCCACACAGAATAGTAACAGGTTAATAAAAATAACAAAATATTACCCGTAGGAGTGACCCACAATGACATTCTTTCTTTTGCAATATTTGTCAAAGATTTCGTCAATGTCTGCAAGAATCTCATCAAAATGGTAGGCTTGTTTTCTGTCTGGAGCACAACTCAATCCATGACCAATCATGTCTGGACATACAATCTCGTAACCAATCTCAGCAAAGTACTCTATCTGTGACTTCCAGACATCAGATGATCCACCAACACCATGAATGAAAAACAGCACCATGCCTGTGTCTATACCATTGTTCTGTATCTCTTTTCCACTGAATTTACTTGCTGCTTGTGTGTGTAATGGTGATTTATCAGCGAGACTTTGTTTACTATGTGACATGTCAGACTCTCCGCCTTCATCAATCGTAGGTCCATTTGTCTTACCAATATGTCCTAAATCTATACGTTTAACCTGCTGGTCCATTGATATAGTTACATTTGATGAGGACATGACACTCTGAGTCTCTGCATGAGATGTTCGTGAAAGACCTCTATTAGGAGTCTGTACAGAATATCCACTGGTTATGCTCTTTTCTGTCAATGGTCGTTCATTGTTTGTGCTACCATTAGGAAGACTATTAATTGCATCAGCTGGTACTTCGTTGGGAATGTTTGAATGGGACACCTGATCAATATTAGTGCCTTTGTCAGGAGTGGAATGGGCAGATGTTCTTTTGCTATTAGTCCTTCGTATACTCATATGTGTGGCAATATTTGGGAGCATCCCTGTGCGTTTATACTCCATGAACATCTGCATTTCTTTCTCAAATCTCCCATCTCTCTTTCGTTTATTGAAATGCTGAATCCTCAGGTAACGGCCTTTCCGTATCTCAATAATATCAGGATTTGTGTCAGGTGCTGGTGAAATACGAACATTGTGGCTAGCATTGCAGCAAGTCATACAGTCAGTCCCTGTTACAGCTGACAAGACATTTTACCATCATCCAACACCTATCAAAATATTAAAAAAAAATTATGTACCATGTCACATTTACTGTAATACTAAGTACTAAATACTGCTATTTAAACCCATCCCCAAGCAAAGCCATCCTCACAAGTGGACAACACATACTAAATTAATACGGCCAACTCATATAAAAGTCATACTCACCATATGATGCAAAACTGGCATGGTTTATTATATCATAAACAGTTGAATTTTCAAATTGAAAATGGAATGTTTTTACCTTGATCACAAGAATATTTCCCAAATCTCATAATTTCTACCCAGTCAGACAGAAATATCCATGCTTCCAATGAGAGTAAGATATCTCTTTCTCTCATTTCTACCAGCTGTGTAATACACATCCACCCATGCAATACAGGCATGCACACACGCATAGAAATGTGATATTCCCCTTCCCAGTTTACTTCATCGCATGATATATACACATGTGTACAAATAGTTATTTGCAGTGACTGTCTGTATTTTTATTTAATTTTCCTGGACAAACTTTGCCAAATCTAGGTACAGAGAATACATTTATGTAAACTTGCAGATAAATTACATAATAAAACAAAATCAGATTTTTGTGCAATATGGCATTCTTGGTAGTACACTGTCAATGTCAGATGCTAATAATTTTTCAATATCTTAGAATTGGAAGTGAGAAAACAATAATCTTTCATATTTTGGGTGCAGGAAGTGATTATTCACCCTCTAAGTTACAAAATATGGTAAAACCATTGGAAAATCCTCAAGTTTTAGGACATTTTGTGACCTCTTAGGTGGAATATCCATATCCTACACCCCAGACACATGAAAAAATCTTGTCAGTGTAAGACAGCCAGAATTCACAGTACATAAACACATGCCAAACCGGAAGTTGTTTATTTGAGATGTGAGAGACATGACTGATTGGTGTTGACAGATTAAGATAAGTTTAACATTATTGTGAGACAGTATCTGATCATTTTTGTTTATACAAATCAATCTTAAATGCATATTGTGGCAATTAATTATCATTACATTTATCTATACAAAATGCATATAATGTTGATTACAAATTGTTAAAAATAAAAATATTAGCCATTATTTGCCTGGTTTAGTTTCTATATTTGTCAGCATATATTCAGGTTTGGCACAACCCCTCACATGGGTAATAGTCATGCAATTGAGGGATTCACTATAGTTATTGCTATGAGTAATCAGTTAGTTACTAAAATGCAGTCATTCTGATATAGAAACACACAAATAAAGAGTTTGTTCATGTTTTTTAACATTAGCCAATGTGACAATGCAGGATTATGTGTACAGTACCCATACGAGTAGTTGTGCCAGTCTGATAATTGTGTCGTTATTCTATTATAGCATGTTTGAGATAAGGCGTAGAAAAATTAGCATACCCAACTCTGAGGGCAGGATATAAGACATCTATGGAGGAGATTCCCGACAATCTAACCTTCTGGCAAGATAGTCCTGAATCTCATCGGGTAGAGATTTCTCTATTCAAACCTCAAGCTAGGGAAAGACAGGTCGACGGTATCCTGCATTATGATTGCGGACTAACGTAAGACATATGCATTAAAGACATAAAATAAGACTACATAGAGAATATTTTCATGGTCGTAATAATCCTGATTGTAATTTCTTGTAGTATAAGAGCACTTATCTTGAGCTTAAACTATGTTATGCTTACTTGTTTATATTTTCCATGGAAGTATGCCAAATAACTCTCATCAAAGGAAATAGTGCCGTTTACGCAATGTAGTACTCTACAATATATCACCTAAAGTGATATTTAACTCTTGTAACTACTTCTTCGTTTATAGTTTACCATAATCACTTTACTACACATATAGATACACCTTATAATCTGCATGGTTTAACATCTCATACTTTTAAGGTTATCTTCGATGGTGCGGAATAATATAGACGTCCAGTTCCGCCGGAAGCCGTGTGCTGTGTGCTGCATCTAAAGAAGCGAAGCGATGTCATTTATGATAAGTGGCCTAAGGTATCAATTATTGTTAATGAAGTCGTAATAAGCTTATTTTTGGTTATTCATTAAACAGCATGGAGTTAAAATCAACACAACATAGCTGTCCAACACCGCCAGTCCTCTTATCATTACCAAAATATGATATCACATGTGTTATATATGTCTCTGATATAAGTAGCCGATACGATTATCTCCCTTCCATTAACGACCTCAGCAACAGATATGTAACTTACCGCTTCAAAATTACGATATTTTCAGAATTTCCCACTCTCAATGATCTCTATAACCAGGTATCATCGACCTATACTCCTGATCAAATATTGCATGTAAAGTGACCTTTAACAGTTGTTTTGAAGAACTATAAGAAGACAAATCATAACTGCTCATATCATATAGCAGCTATAAATTGTACATACCTGGTAAAGACAAAGTCACCTTCAAGCTTTGTACTAGAGGGAATTTACACTGAGCTTGAATAGTAGAGTGTCAGACTAGTAAACTACAGATTACAGGTTTGATACACTGCACATTTGTGTCGTGGACCACTCCAAGCACAAACTAGTGGAGACCAGGATACTAGTGGAAACGAGTGGAGGATGAGAGGTTACATTGGAGCAAGAGATCTGGGAATGGTGTGGTTTTCGAAGTGGGGATTAGTGCGGCAGGTTTTAATTATACTTCAGAATCAAATAATCATATAATGTAATTAATTATTCACCTTTAAAAACAATCAATAGTTTAAAATTGATACTTTAGTTATAAAACTAGGACTTACATTAAATTCAAAGTGTCAAGGACTCTCATAGACTTTGTGTATGAAGAAAGTGGTATATAAGTATGGAATGGCATATGATATTTATAGATTGGTCTCGCTAATCTGTATATATATATAGAATCTAGTAAGTAATTTAGAAGGACTAGTCCAATATTGGTACTGGATCCTAACAAACAAAGTTAGTTGGATGCATATTAGTGGAATAGATATATGATCAATGAAGTAATAGCAACAGTATGAACAAGCAAATTGTCAAATTTTCAGGGCAACCTGCCCGTTTATCAAGACACAAATATTATATAAATTACATCACATACATAGAACATAAAACAACTAGTTATGAATCTAAAGTGAGAATGTTGGTGTAAATTTAGGTGTCTTGATAATACCTTTGGCCCATGGATGCCAAAGGCCCTTTATAATTGACAAAACAAACCATCCCAAGTTGTTGTATGTAAGATGGTGATTAAAATGTTATAAATGTTGTGTATATATATATATATCTCGGTATGTTTTGCAATCTAGACACTGAGTGTAAATGTGAATGCAACGAAAATAATTGCATGTCACACTCCCAGGAAAGAAGTCTACTGGTTCATCTTGGCCACATTCTAAATGAGGCATTGTTTGATTAAAAATATGAAAATTTATTTTAAAAATATGTTAAATGTATGTGTGGTTTCAGTAAAAAATAATTCAATAATAAACGCCAGTTAAATGCATAAAATATATATATACAAAAAAAATTGTATAATTTTGAATATGGTCAAATGCTCCCCAGATTCATCAACTGACCCAAAGAAAAGTTGTCCCATAAAATTGAAAATTTCTTCTTCCGGACTAGAGCTAATAAACAGCGCCAATCTGAAATAGGAAGGAAAGCAGATATAGTAACTAAATGAAAAGTGCAATAAATGGAGCAAGTATGGAATCAGATAGGTGGGTGATACATAACTAGTGGCCTCAGTATAGATAGTATAGCATCAGCCACCTATCTGCCCCTCTTTCAAAAAAAATGAAAAGGAAAACAAACTTTTTTTTTAGTACTTTGATTTACTCTTTTCAGGAGCCTCCTGAACTGTACCAGTAGGATACAAATATGTTTTACACATGTCAGCAGTAACCCAACCTCAATAGGACTGACATCTGTCCAGCAACCGTGGTCAATTCCTCATCGCTGTCTGACTCTTCCTCCAGAGAGGCAATGTAATATAAAGAAACGTGGAAAGTTTAGACCAACTTTCTGGAAACGTCTACACCAGAATGGTTTAGAGACTGCACTAGCGTCACCAGCAGGACGCAGAAGACTTTTCAACAGATTGCTGAAAGGAAAACATAACCTGACAGGGCACGACTCTTTCTTAGCTGTCAAACCTAAATATGCAAAAACAAAGAAAGAACTAAGACATGAAGTATCAATACCTAAGCCACTCCGAAGCCGTCATAATGCTTGAAAGATTTCATTCAAAGGATGTGATGATGCATGTAGAGTGCTTGTAAAATGTGCTAATAAAAGAAATGTGTGATTGTACGTTCTAGTGTTGAAAATCACTTTAAAATCTATTTCATTTCTTTTCATTTTAGGAATAACAAATCAGCATTTTTCATAAACTGATTACAATTCTTTTAATATAAATTCATGTTGAGATATTTTTTTACAGTTTTATGGTACAATTCATTTACAGAATTTGCGCGTCAATCCCGCTGATCATCAGCAAACCTTGAGCAATCCTTCACCCAGAAAATCAAGTTTAAGAAGATCAACTTTTACACATACCATTTTTGTTCATTATACAACTGTCGGTGATATCTGTGAGAATTGATTGAAAAATGTCATTATTTTATCAAAACTAGGCACAGAGTGTCAACATATTCAGCTTTCTCTTCAGTGCTAGACACAAAATCTTGTATGATTAAAACTATTTGCCGAGTTGTATAAACTTTAATTTTGTTGTTGTGACATGTCACAGAAATCATCTTGTGAAAAAATCAAGGTAACTTGATTTTCATTGTGAATGTGATGTGAATGTAAAAGGTGCATGATATCAAAGTACCAACACATATTAATAACCTAACCCAATTTGATTTTTTTCAAATAGGGACCCTTGAGGTCATGGAGTTCACAATAACAGTAAAGCACTTTCATCCATGAAGAGTATCAAATCTGGGACTTGTAAAGATTTTATTTTTTTCTTAATTTTAGACGATTTTACCCTTTTTGCCACACATTTCAGGCCTCTTGCATGTGGAAACCATATAATTAACACTTTGGGTTCACCTTTTGCCTTGTATATGCTGCAAAATTTAATTGAAATTTTAAAATTTGTTCATGGATGCAAGACAATATACAAAAGGTGATTGTAATAGGTCACTTCGTATCAGATGGCCTTAACAGCAAGCCCAAGACCAGTTTCAAAGTTTTTACACAGGTTCGTCATGCAATTTGGGAAAAGGTTAAAAGTGATTTCTATGTCCTCTCAGAGTGTACAAACTTAGAAAAATTAGCCTATTAATACACAAGATGACACAAAAGTAAGTAAAAGGACTTCATGCAGTATAAAACTATAAATTACAGTATGATTTATTTGATTGTGGCATTTGTTGCTCAGTCAACAGCAAGTGGACTCCCTGTAGTAGCTGGTAGCCACCTCACTGAACAACACACTGGAGGCCTGTTGCATGCCATCCAGCACAAACTGGGTTAAAGTTTTCTTCCCCAAAATTACATACCATGACAACACTGTTTCTTAGCCTACCGGGAAATAAACTTCCAAAGTTTGGGAGCATTGAACCATGAACCTCTGATCTTCACCAATAATCTGATTCTGTTTGCACTCCTTGTTCATATGAACACAATAGAAACAAAAACCTCAAATCAGATTTTCCATTTTATTTCACCATTTTTTGTTCCTACAGCATAAAAATCTAGAATTCATAATTAGATGATGAAACAGTATATGTTTCTGTGCAGCCATTCATGACCCATTCTTATTAAGAATTTTTTTGAGTATTATGAAAGCATATTTTTCCTCTGTTGAAAAGTTTTATGTCCTGACTGATGTTAAAGATGAAAAACACCCATTCCTTTCTAATTAGCATAAATGTTACATATCAATAAAGCAACATACACTACAAAAAAAATTTTAAAAAAATAGAGATCAAATAAACCTAACAAATCCCTTATATACAAATACGTTTCACTGGGCCATTTCTGCATTATGCAACACATTTTTTCAGTTTGCTTCCATAAAATCATTTATATTATTAGGGATATGTAACAGGAAGAGGTAAACGCCACATTCATCCATCAACATACCTAGTACATACAATTTATATATCACAAGTGCTATTAATCTGGTTAAAGTCAATTAACTAAGCATGCTTTCAATGTTTTCTCCAGTGTTATGTTATCCAGATGATGATACAGAATATCCGTGATCTTATTTTGATCTTTGAAAGCCAAATCAGCACCAACCAAGTGTGACAAGTTATGACACTTTTGTTAATTATTCATCCAATCAGCAATGGTACAATGTTTACATATTTACTTAAAGTGACTTTTGAAATGCTTATTGTTCAGTTGAACAGCATACTAAAATTAAACAGTGAAGAAAGTACCATTTTCTATTCAGTAATGTTGTACATAATATGAAGCTAGGTTTTGGCTAATAATGCAATATAATTTACCAATGGTACATAACAATACAGTGTTTGTGTTTACATTGTAATATTCTTTATGTACAGTAAATGGCTCAACTAAACTGCTCTTCAGCTCTATTGATAAAGCACCAAAGTTTGAGTCTTAGTGGAAATCAAACTTGAACCTTGACTAGGATGTATCTTATGGAAAAGATTTTCATTACAGACTAAACCATACAAATAACAGGTATAATATTGATAAGTATGACCCCGAAACCATGTAAATATAGAAGGTGAAACAGCACCACAATGAAAATGCAAATATGGCCATGATGATAATTGAAATATTTTCTACAACCGTCGTTTTGGTAGAGCCTCAACATCCCAATATAATACCTGGGTATTCAATAACAGCCATTCACAGCAGTTGTAAAATAGTGAGGTCACATCCATTTCACTTATCCCCAAAATGTGTAAGCCTTTCTTTACTTCGGTGTACCATCTGGTAAACGCAATTGAACAGTAACTTCTGCATGCATTATTAAATCTCATAACTCTGTGAGACTAATTGACTGGACCGTAGGGATAATCTTAGCTCTGTTTTCCATATATGTCTATTATAAGTTACTGATAATGCATGATATATATATATATATAAACTCAATAGGGGTTGGCAAACTACTTTGTTATGAATCATCACACTCATTCCATAGAAAAACTGCCTTTCCTGTCAAAAGGCAAAAGAAACTCTTTGTGAAGAATGTAAATCTTTCCACCACTGGAAATATAATAAAATTTCTAACTAGAAGAAAATGTATATAAAAACACACATAATTGAGTGTTCAATTTAAACCAATATTGGATCAACAATGATGGACAAATTTTAGGTACGAGTATTCTTCAATATGAAAGAAATTTCATAGTGCTGCTTCAATTAAAAAAAACTATGAAAATCTTTTCCAAAACAACGATCGACAAGGAATTTTTCTCAATATGTTCTAAAATTATTACATGCTGGTATGAAAAGAGTAAATTTTACCTGATTGAGTCGATTCAGAAAGGTTTACATGATATGCAATCATTGCTCCAATATCGTATATTTCATGGAAAATATAAATTAATAAACACAAACATGTGAAAGAATGACCAATGGCCATCATCTTAATATTCTGGGGCTTTCATGATGACACATTGATTCATTCTTTAATAGAAGACGTCATACAATTCAAATGCACACTTAAAACATTATACTTATATACGGTCATAATTAAGTTAAGAGACTAACAACAGATAGCATTTTTGTACTTTAATATATCTTTATTCGTATTGACAATTAAAAGTGAAATTCAGGTTTTGTTTTAGATTTATATTGCTAATGAATGAAACAACCAGATACTTCAAAAATTTGGATAAATTCACAATAATATTATCATCAAGATACTGCCTCTCGCAGGAGTCAAGGCCATTTACAGCACAGTCTGTGGTAGGTTCAGTCAGCATATAATGAAAATATACACATATTAATGTCAAATTCCCTAACAAATGATCCCATAAACCTGCAAGTATTGAAAGACTATAAGATTTGCCACATCAACCCCGTTTATCCATCCCTTCTATTTTATTGACAAACAACTTTCGACCAAACCTTCAAAAACAAGCAAAACCAGACACACCTGTCAGATATACACGTTACAAGTTATACATTAACAGAGAACTATATGGTCCCCATCATACATCACTGTTTTATCACTTTCACAACAGACTAGTAATATACAGTTATTACAAGGTTTGATAAGGTTTTGGATGACGACTCTGGGAGAGGAATGATATAGGGGAAATGAAAGACGACAGACTTCCACTTATTTGTCATTAAAAGATGATTACCTTACACGAAATTCTGGTTTTGATCTACACATGTTAGTTAATATTTACAAACCTTGAAATATTCCATATCTCTCAATATAAAAATATTCTGACATCATTTTCAACTGGTACATGCAACATAAAAGAGAACCAATCCAGTAAATGTATCTACAGCTATTATTTAAGTATTGAAATAAAAAAAGGTCTTCCTCAGATTCTCATATCATGGTACTTAAATCTGTTGAATGACATTCACCCTGACAAATAAAAGTGTGACTACAAATACATCATAAAAGGTTGAATCATATTCAAACCCAATACATAAAACTTAATGGTATGGCTTCTCAAGCATTTATATAAAATAAACACTATTTAATACATCAGTAGCTGATAAGAACATTGCTAGACACCCTTCACATCTTTCACACATTCCTACAAGTTTCTTCCAAATTGAAAAGCGCCTATGTTTGTTCAAAAAATGAAATCCATGTTTTAATTGTGACAGTATGAAATGGGATTTAGCTATTTCAAAATAGTTATTTACATCAAATAGACTCCTGGCATCTTTGTATCACTGTATGTCTCTATATATTGAAGGAGTGATGAACATTGTTACTGCACTGACATCATCCATGGCCTCTATTAAAGAATGGCACATTCTCTGTTATTCATCCATTGATTTGGTCCCTGCTAATTAGTTCACATCCATTTATAACTATTCTCTAGAAGATTCATCTTCTTCTGTCAGCAGGACACTGTCACTGGCATTATACCGAGTTCCCTGAAACTGCTTCAGGTGAATCTGTAACAGGTTTTGATATAGGACCAAGTGATCAACAGAAGACAGCAATAAGTGATTAAAGTGACAAGAAACAAAGGGTAACTAGAAATTATTTGGATCAGCATATGCAGAGTTACGGTAAGGATTTTTTAAATCACTTAATTGTGAGAAATGACAGAAAAAAAAACCCTGGAACAACAATAATATCAAATACTCTTACTTGTATAAAAATGTTAACTTCATCACATCGACTTAGGTAGGGGAAATTTCCTCCAGACTTAAGATGGGCTTTTTTGGCATCTGGGTAACATTTGTACATTTCCTCTCGTGCAGAAAAGGACAAGGCACAGTCATCAAATACCTAGATGGAAATTTCATATAACTTCAAATTTTATAAAACTTCAATTTCATCACATTCTATTTACAACAGATTCACACTTAAACCTCTCACCCTTTATTCCATTTATAACTAGACAAATGGAACAATTCCTTGGTACATCTGATTCTGGGTCAATAATTTGACATAATCTTATTCTGTGATCAATGTCTATATACATAGTTACACCAGTGATTCTGGGGTCAAGGTCCCTATGACCTAACACAACATGACAACATTATTTGATGGTTCTCATTATAACATAATTTCTGTTTCTCTCTCGGTTCATGCTTCTTTTAAGACATCTGTAGACCATAACAAAATTTAAAACAACTCAAAACAGTAAACAAATGCATTGCTGTATATCATAACAAATGTATTTTCAAATTACAAATATATTATCTGATTTTTAAAAATTGACCAGTGAAACTAACAACTTTACTACCAAAACTATACTTACATCCAAGATGGTGATGGGCACCTGTGACACCTTCTGCGGTTCTACATAGCAATTCATACAGTTTAATGTCAGACGAGAAGCTAGCTGCTGCTGAGACAGGTTATCCAGCTATGGATACAAATAGACAACAATACATTTTGAGAGGTTTTGATGGCTTCTGTGAAATCATTAATTATCACAGTGCATTTATTTTCATCGATTTTGTGGGTACTCTTAATCCTAGAATTCTTATGTCCATTAACCAATGGTAGTTAATGGACATTTATTGAGCTATATTTATCATCAAAATCAATTGTCCATGATAGTGATAAAACTGATGTTTTATGTATCAAGAAAATTAATATCTTTGTATGCATTTCATATCAGACATTTTGTTGTATGTCTCTGTATTGTTATAGTTCCTTAATGTAAAAGAAATAATTTCAAAAAATCATCGGTGGTATCAAGTATATTATCTTTGTTAACAGATCATACTGGAAAAAATATGTAAAGTAACCAAGCTGAATTACATGGTTAGCATGGAACTGACTACAACTGATATGTCAGTGTCTTATAAAACAATATCTTTCTTCATCTTATAACAAGTGGGAAAATTGCAAACCTCCCAATTACATACATGGCACATGTTACCTGAAGGTAAGACCTAATTTTGCCAAAATTTTCTCATGACAAGCCCAAGTATGTATACTTCAACCAGTTTCAAAGCCAAGAAAAACAACAGTAATATATTTATTTTGATTCCTTGCACTCGTATCATGTGTAGTTATTACCTTCTCAACTAGGAAGTCAACAGAATCACATATACTAGGATCAGATGGACCCTTCTCAAAGTTTCCCATCACCATTTTCTTCAGAATTAATGCAGGCATCATCCAGAATCTATTTAAAAGAAATGTATATTTACATCTATTTCATATAGAAATTTTTTAATCATGAAGTCAAATAGTGATAATCACTAAAGTTTGATATTAATATGGATATCTAAACTCTGTCATGTTTCTGTTTAGGTCGTTTTTGCATTTTACATTTCATAAACAGCTTTATGTATCACTGGCATCAATATTAAGTCTAAGCGTTAATTTCTATATCAATGTCAAAAATTACATTTCAGAACATTTTCTTCAGACTGGTAATTCTTATAAGTTCTTATAACAGCAACCAGATTTGAGTGTGACATTGTGTTGATTACATCAGAGACGTATATATCACATATGTGCAATATATGTCTCTGATTACATGAAGGTGGTTGGTCAAGAAGGCAATCTAAATAAACTGTAGTGGGCCAGTATTTAACAGGAAGTGGAGGGGCCAGAAAATCTCACACACTTATGATCAGGTGTTAAACAGAAGCATAGCCGAATCGTCTACAGTATATTGTTATCATCTTGTGTAATTTTTTTCCCCTATAATCTGTTTACCACCTCATCACATTATTTTTAAGCTTAGTGAACACAGAATTACATTACAGCCAAAAATGTTTGTTGATTCCTAACCATCTGGTACAATCCGTACATCCGTATATATCTAAACAAACTTCACCATTCCCATTAATATTGGTATACACAACACCAGAGTCTCTATTAATTATAATCATATACATACACACTTACGTGGGAGCTGAATTGGTCTGTTGAAATATTGATGTATCATAAAAAGAATTACATAGAATCAGTGAAGCAACTCTAGGAGACAGATGCGTGAACTCTGTAAACTTTTGAGCCAGGAATCCACCAAGTGAGGATCCAAATAAATGAACCTGTCAAAATCAATCATTTTTCATTGTTATTTAATATTAGTGATGATAGATGTTCAATGTTGCAGCATTTTAAAACCTGTCACATAGTGTTATCAACGCTATATTTGAGAGGGGTTTCCCACATTAACTGAGTGGTCAAGCTGGACATTGGAAATCTAATGTGAACATTGGAATAGCATAGAAATGTAACTGGAAGTGTATAAAATATACCTGATCAATAAAACAAAACACTTCTACTTTGATGTCACTTTCAGTCTTATACAGAAACAAAATACAATACAGTACTTATATCCAATGATCACCACAGATGGAATAAGATGTTTACTTATTGTTGTAATAATTATCAGTATGCAGTCAAACTTCGATTTTTTCTAAGTTCAATACATCGAGACTTGGAATCATGCGTGGTGAGTTATATCAATGTTTTCATGTTCATGGCTATATATAGCAAATATCAAAACACAAGTTTAAATGAAAAGATGCATTCTATCTGAAAACAAAACATTTTTATTCATGGAAAAAAAAAGAAATTATCTTTAAATAGAAATCAATGAGAAATTGATCCTTCATGCCACACAGAATAATCATTTTACAGGTTGATTTAAAGTGAAATGATGCAAATTATTAAAGTAGTCTTCATACGTTACAGTAATTATTTTAAGACTGATATATAAACATTATAGGCACTTCTTAATTCAAAAGAGAGCAAATAATTTTCATAACGTATTCTGCCAAAAATGAAAAGTACTATCATCACACATCTTCAATTGAATTACAAGAGTGTTTGTCGATGTTCTGATGATGTCAAGCCTGAATCAATCGTAGAACGTATGATTGACAGATAAACCACTGTTTCTTATGCTTTTATGATAAACAACTGAAAAATGACACTTTGGGAATGAGTGCAATCATCATACAAGTGATAGGATTTCCTCTGGTTGTTTTCAGAATTCTATAAATTAGACCTAACTAAACGCCATTACAACAATGGCAGCGGTGAAAATCACACAATGTCCTATTACCTTTGATTACATATCATGACGTTAGAACGCTGTTAAATTTAATCTGTGTCAAGTCTTTAATTAACCTTGTAACACAAAGCTAATGAAAGCAGGCTATTGTAATCCCATTGTCAGGTAGCACTCTTTGTTAAAATGTGTGAAATTCTGCCACTGGGTGAAAATACCTGTACAGTGCAGGTAAATGTTTTGTTCGAATCATGAGTTGTCAGTGACTGTGTTATCATAGGTAAAGGTCTGTGAAAAAACTTCCAATATATGGAAAAGTTTGATTTATAAGGCGGTAAGTATGTATAGGAATAAAATCTGGGACTGGACAAAAACTTGGTTACATTGAGAAATTCTAATCGTCAAACTTTGATTCCTAGAAGTTTGACTGTAATTGTTTAAGCTAATCCTATGCAAGTTGCACAGCTAAGACAAGAATGTTTACCCTATCAAGCTGAAGGTGATCCAATAATTTTCTAAATCCATCACAGAATTCCTTCATGGTCCAATACACTGGATATTCAACCTACAAATCAACAAAAAAATAATTACCTGTCACTACTTTTCTGTCATCTGTTACTTCATATCAGTTACCTGTCACTACTTTTCAGTCATCTGTTACTACATAAAAGTTACCTGTAGCTACAAATCAATTACCTGTAGTTACATATCAATTACTTTGACAGATCTTCTAATCAAACCTTAAGCTGTTACAAACATGAAAGCAAAATTATTTCTTAAAATATGATGTATATAATAATCAAATTTATTGATTACATAAGTCAATAAAACCAAAAGTCAATATTTTGGTAATATATGTGACAGAGAAAACTAAAATAACAATAGCTCCCACCACACAAAAATAACTAACTCCTTCTAAAAGTAGGCAAATTAACATAGTAAACAGTGATAAAATTGTTTCCCATACATACATTGCATTTATTTCACACCTGACAACTTAATCCTAAATATGTACTTCAGAAATCTGAGTTTACATTCAAGCCATCCTCATAGCATTGAAACATTGAAATGAAGAAGAACCCAAGTTCTTTTCAAGGAATTTCATTAAAACTATTAATATGTACTCCATTAAATCTGACAAGAACTCCATTGTAAATCCTGAATCTAGGATATAGGCATTTCAGTTATCATTCTGACTTGGTTTGTGTACTTACAGCTATCACTCTATAACCATGTGCTGACAAAGCTAGCAATTGACGAAAATACACATCGGCAGTGCCGCTGGCAGGGGGGAAACAAATCATTGGACATCTTACACTCTTTGGTCCAGCATCATATAAAGCCCATTCTTTAGTTTGATCATCATCTACAATGAACTGAAACATACAAAAAAATATATCTATAGAGCAAACACTTCATGCCAACATCATCCAGCAAGTCAAATTGATAGCAAACAAGCCGGACATCTTTTTCTACCATGATTATATTCAATAATCTGCTGAAAGACCAAGAGGCCAGAATAAGTATGTACTTAAAATTTTATCTAACATGGTGTTAAGACTCCTCATCATGCCACAAAAAAAAAACAATCATTATAAAGACAAAATATTCATTTTTAACTTAAGATTGAAGTGCCAAGGCACTTATAGACATGGTGTATGATTGGCTGAAATAAAGGCATGAAGTGGTATATTATTAGTATGGAAAGGCAGAGAAAACTGAAAAACCACATGTCAACATGCCCTTTTCATCATATACACTTGGATATCTTTCTTATTCATTCATTCATTCATTCATTCAGTTATCCAAAGACAAGAAATATGATGGTGGAATAACATTCATCAGAGACAGGTCACACAGATGATGTTTATGGTGGTTCAAGTTTTACCCTGATGAGAAAAGTATAATTGAAGAGATAAAAACTGATCAGGCCACCTCAAGTCTGACTCTGAAACATAATCTGCATGTTTGGACAATGTGAACACTCGCAGTGTAGTCATTAGGCTATAAACAATGAACATAATACAAGTACAATTAGGCTTACTGTAGTAGACTCTAACATATCAGCTGAATATTATTTTTAAAGCCTATGGGAATAGGTGGAGATTTCAACATCGATGATCAGTTATCATAATTAGTGAATGAGAACATAACAATTTTTTATTCCTTACTTGATTAGAAACGTCATAAACTGCTTTTGTGATCAACAGCATTCCACCAATTTCAAGTTTATTTGTGCATTGTATATCTTTAAATACATAGTGTATATGTTAAAATGATAAGTCCTTTTCATACTAAGTCTGCAAAAGTTGAGAATACAGGTCACCTTACTAGCCTTAGTGTGCTGCAATTTCTATTTAGTAAAGCTGTATAGTGTCTGTGAGGTTTAAGTTTTTCATTATTCCTCCCTATTACACATGTGTATATAAGCACCAAAACCTGACAATATGAACATTTTTCTTTATAAATAAAAATCCCAATGTGGCTGTTTCTTGTCCATAATTATGAACAATGAATGCTGCCATTTCACCGTAAAAAGCTAGCTCTAGACTAGTCAAGTATCAGTTTGTTCAAATATTTTAATAAAAATTTTTCATTGAACATCCTTTCTTAATTGTTATCATACATTTTTCAAAACTTTTTCATTAATCCATTCGTGTAAGAGACTGGCTCTCTAAGACTGAGAGAACCAACGTGTCACTGGAAATGACACATTTCCAGTTATAAAACACTGTTGGAAATTGGTTGCCTTCTCAATTGTTTCTGTTTTTCCAGAGAAGAACGAAAATGCTTCAAAAGTTAAATCAAGACATAGAATAACATTGCCACACAATTAAGTGTGTATGAAACTTCATAAGGATGGACAACAGGAGACAACTCAAACAATTGAAGATAGGTCTACCATTTTCTTTCAAGCCAACAAAATTCATAATAATATGCGCATAAAATAGTTCGGGAATTCTTACAGTGAAAACAAATTATTCTATGAGATATTTAAATTTTCTTTCTAATTTGTTGATCTTATATATATACAATGTATATGCATTTTGCAAAAGAACAGCACCAATTACTTCAAGTAATATTTTCAAAACAGGCGCTCACAGTGTAAATGGTAATGCTTTACCTTTTTCATAGGAACTGTACCCCTGAAGCTGTTGTATTCAGCAGAATTGGCTATGTCACTCATCTTTGTCAAAAATTTCTGTCCAGCATCACAAACTGTAAAAATAAATTAAAATTTCTGCATTTCTATTCAAGTGAGAAGTAAAGACTTTGTGTATAGGTGTGTTGTGATCAATAACAGTAACACTACAAGAAAATGAATAGATAGTCCCTTGTATCCATGAATTCAGTGACAATAATTGTTCACCTTGTCATCATCTGTCAGTTTATTTCCTTAATCTATGTTAGATCACTTGAAAATTCTACTCACTTACATGTATACCTTACTGAATAATAAATCTAACTTCCATTAAAAAAGTTTCAATTGTAGAAGAAATTAGGCTGGAAAAGAAAAGGATTGATAATATGGCAATTCAGAAGAACTCCTTGGACCATAAATATGGCCAATACAGAAATACCTGCATCCAAGCTCCATAGCAGCATGGTACTTTCACCATGTTTCATGCATTATCCGAAGTTTCCACAGGCCGTGACTATGGATGTTTGGCAGAAATTTTGACAGACTGGTGTGACACCCAAGCATCAGTGCATTTAGAACACTTGTTATGTTAGTGTTTAATTATGAATAAGGCACTAATTATAACTAAATACAGTGAAATCAGTATATGGTGGGGCTATTGACTACATACCATCTTTCAATCAAAATAAGATACAGTTCAATTAAGTATTAAACTGTACCATGCATAAGGTCCGTACTTCCTGGACTCTTCAGTGTTGTTGAAACAAATGAGGCGACTGAGAAAACCCGTTTAAAATCTCATTTGGTACAAAACCAAAAACACGTGTACATGTTTCTTGCCACAGTGGGACATAAAAAGACAATATACGTGTGTTTGCTGCCTATTCTATGTGCTTGCTTCAGGTGTCAAAGTAAACAAACTTTTCTCTTCCACTGGCCAGCGAACGCCTGTGCTTGGAACCGTCTTATATCAGTCACTGTCAGCTGTCAATCTCAAAGATGCTAATTTGACACAAAAGTCTGCTGCTTTCTCCAAAAGTCATGGAATGATTTAGCATAGAACATACTCAAAAGATACGGATATACGTGCAATTAAACTGATCTTTGTTGAATATGTTCGTGACATCGTCATTTCCTACCAGAATTTGTCTTTCTCTTTCCTATGTTTTCATCCTACTTCATCCCGGAAGTGGTAGGTCACTTGATCATAATCTCGTGGATCGCGTGATTTGGAATGTGGCTTTGAAGCACGTGATGCGTTGCTAAGTAAACTATTGCTAATGTCTGAAAACCGGGAAGTGTGAATCTGAAAATGGCAACAATTTCAAACGATAAGAGAACCGTCATCATAGCTGCAAGGGAGAGAGGTAAAACGTTTTACAATCGCATTTTTATTTTCATGTAGTGCCTTAAAAATAACACGAGTTTCCTCTGGAAACAAATTCTTTGTTGGCCTTTTTAGACCTGTCATCAAACAAAGTTTAAACAGCTGAAGGGCTATGGGAAACATTTAAATAATTCCTACATAAGAATGTAAAGGAACACACATGATTTAAAAAAGTTAATAGATAAAAGAAAGAGACTCTATAAACATGTGAAAAAAAACCTGGTAATCCATTCATAAAAGAAAAATTCAAATACTTGAAGCATCATATACAAAAACAACTGAGGCAATCCTATTGGAAATACATACAAGGTATTGTCACCCCCACTACAGACTCAGTTGATTACAAACCAATGAGAAAATTATGGACATATATTAAACATAAAAAATCCTACAATGGCATAGGGGCACTGAAGTATGAACTCCACGCCGAGCATCCAAAATTTCCCCCATTCCTACATCATCTTCTAAAGGTCATTAGATACAGGTTGTTCCATCTGATTGGAGAACAGCTAGCATTGCTCAAGTGTACAAAAAAGGCCTGAAAACGAATCCAGAGAACTATCGTTGCATTTCACTCACTTGTATTTGGTGTAAATGACTAGAACACATTTTAGTCAGTAACGTCATGAACCATGCTGATAACAATATTCTATATCCCTAACAGCATGGATTCAGACAATCCAGGTCTTGTGAAAACCAGATAATCAATTCCTAGATGACATCTCTTGTAAGCTGGAAGATGGCATACAAACAAGTGTATTTATCATGGACTTCAGTAAGGCCTTCGACAAAGTGAGCCATTCACTACTCATCCATAAACTTAAGGGCTATGCAATAACTGGGAAAACTATTGCCTGGATATCTAACTTCCTAAGTTGTAGAACCCAGAGTGTCATAGTAGAAGGGGAAATATCCAATCTTACCCCAGTAAGATCATGGATCCTCCAAGACTAGGTCCTTGAGCCAAATATTTTTTTATACTACATTAATGACATTGCTGAGGATATAAATTCCACCATCAGACTATTTGCAGATTATCCTATCACATACATGGCCATAACATCGCTTCAAGATGCCATAGATTTGGATAGATTAGCACTTTGGGAGGAAAAATGGAAAATGGCTTTCCACCCTAAAAAATTGTGGACATATTTTAGTTTCATAAAAAAAAATACTATTAGATTCAAATGAAGAATCATAAAAATTACTTAGTTTTCTAATGCCAGTGATGCAAAAAAGAATTGTGTATTTCGGGCTCAGAGAGTGCTGTAGCAGTCAATATAGAATTTTATTTGTAAATAGTTTGAACATGTGTTTTGTTTTAAAAACCCCTCAAAAGTTATCAGAAATAATTTGTCTAAAAAGGTAGCACAGCTTTCTTCTAGATAAACTGTTTACTTTGATAAAAAACCAGTCATGTACTTTTTGAGGAAAATGGTATCTATACTAAGTAGAGCAAGGCAAGAACCTAAATTTCTTCAGTATAGCTTCACAAAGAGATACAGCATCATATCTATTCTACATCCTCAGATTATTGTATGTATGTATGGCATATTGCAATACCACTTACATTTCTCCCACCAACCCCATTACTTAGATTACTTAGATTAAATAAGACTTTAAGATTTAAGATTTTAAGGTAGGACAGATTGCTGAAAGTAGTTAGTCTTTCCTACAAAAGTAGCTGAGATCAGCAAAGCCATGCAGGAACAAGTTTTGTTGCTCGCTATTTTATATCTTCTATTATTCATTCAATAAATTTTACATTCAAAGAACTCCTGATTGTCAGATGTAGTCTAAATGTGCATGAACTGAAGTACTTCAATTATATCTACCTTTTCTTTCTGTGATATACCTAAACATTCTAACTACTGCAGTAGGCCTTATTCATTTATCTTGGATATGAAATAAAGTTTTTACGTTGATATTTCACCCATATGTTGTTATACAGTTTCATCCATTTAATGTTTGTCACAACCAGGTCTTTTTCACAGCTTCCATGTCTCTCTATGTTCTGTTTATTAATTATTATTATTTACACTGTGTACATGTACATAAAAGTAGATTACCTTTGTTTCCAATTTTGTATATATGTAAACAATTAAAACTGTGTTTTAATCTAAAATGGTATTCAGTTGAATTCAGACACAACATTACATTTATATTTCTAACCAACAGGTCCTGGTCCAGGAAGATATGCTCTCCCATCGTCTATAGGGTTCATGTCCCATGACTGCACCAAGCAGATGAAACCTGCTTACTCCTTTGGGCGCAGACTGTATGATGATTGTAAGTTATTTTCTCTGTTTAGAGTCTGCTGTTTGATATTTGGTTGAATGGTCAGATAGCAATATTTCTATGATGAAGAAATATGTGAAAAAAAAACATTGTTATTCAAACTTATTTTACAGTTAACTATCAAAATTGTTTGTTCATATTAATATCAACATTATAATGAACACTAGCTGTATCTATAATCAAGTCCTGTCTGTCATATCAGGTGCAAAGTGAGTAATGAAAGTACTAAAATATCTTAAGTAGAAACTTATTGTTAGACAAAGATTTGCCCTTGAAACCCACGCATTTCTAGTAAAACTTTAAAAATATCATTAAATTAGTAAATCACAAAATTAAAATAAACATGTCATTTAAAAATCTTCTTTCAACTGTGACTGACAATGGCATGAATCTGTTCACATCTTTTCTGATAAATTTTGACAGGACTGTAGTTTTACATGAAATTTAATCCCAGTGAATCTGTACGTGTTATTGTGGTTTCACTTTCATTTGTGAATGACTATGAAAACTTCAATCTTAACAGTGTACAGAAGTGATAGCAGCCCAGGACCTGCCTACTTCATTGATCCAAGGATTACACGGCACGGAACTGATGGTACACCTGCCTACTCCATGTTGGGACGTCAACATGATCCAAGTAAGTCTTCCAGGCTTTGTCAGCACTGCATGTCTACCTACATCTTATATCTAAGAATTCTACATTCCTCATTAGATCTGTAGCTGTAGTGATGTTCGTAGATACCAAACACACCAACATAGCAGGTATCATGACATTTGGACTATTTACCCTTCATCCCAAGGACACAGTGACTTAACCCTATAGTGCTTTTTGTAAAAGAATCTCAAAACAGATTGTTATAATAAGACCAAGAATTATGAGTGGAGTCCAAGAGTTAAGACTTTCGGGCCAGGAGTTGTGACTTGAAACTGTGTTACGACTCGGGATTCTGACAGGAGGTCAAGAAATAAAAAAAATCAGACAAGATCATGAAATATGACTTAAGGCCAAGCGTGATAACTCAAGATTATGACTAGAGGCCAAGAATTATAAATTGAGGCCATTTTTTTCTCACCTGCATTGAATTTCTTGTTAGATATTGTGTACATTCAAATGAGTTTGTAGGGTATGTAAGCGATCTGATTTCAGAATACAATAGTCTTACAACCAGAAGGAAAAAAATGTTCATTAGTTTATGTAACAACATACTATCTCATAAAAGTTTATTTGTCTACACTTTGTTACCTGGTGTCTCTAACCAATTCAACCTGTTTTCACTTTAATCTTATTGCAATCTCATCAAAACACATTCCATCTTATGTAGATTATGATACAACTGAAAATTCTTGTCAATTTCATTCCTGTTTCATACACCATATGCTTCAAACTTGCTGTTTCTCTGATGAAGGTGACATTGTAGTGACACAAAAATTCAATTTTTCATTGCGATAAGAACTACAATTTAATAAATATATGCTGTACTTACCAACCTGGAGAAAACATTTCACAACAATATAATCTTTAGATGTATTGTATTACAAACTAACATATCATTGGATACTGAATTACAGACACCTTCAAGACTCCATCCCCAGGAGCCTACTCCCCAGAAAAGGTACACCCACAGGGTGAGAGACACGCAGCCAGATATTCCATCTCTGCCAGAACTCCGTATCGACAGAGAGACCAGAACCCCTCTCCCAATAAATACTGCCTACCTCCAGTCCTTGGTAATAAACAGCCAAATAAGCCAGCACCTCCTGCGTACTTCATGTCCAGCCGACAAGACATAGGTAGTTATCTAGAGGATTTGGCCAAGGCCCCAGGGCCAGGCCAGTACAATGGAACCCATCCAGATAGCTACATGGTCAAGGCTCCGCTGTATTCAATGAGGAGCAGAAGTTACATGCCAGGAGACAACACTAAGAAACCAGGTCCTGGACAACACAGCCCTGAGAGAGTCAGCATCAACAAGCAGGCTCCCCCACAGCACTCTCTCGGTATCCGCCATTCAGAGTTCATTTGTCCTCTGATCACTGAATGCTGAATCTAACGAACATGCTTTTGTTTATATTGAAGTGCAATATTTTTACATACTTTTGTATCAGAAATAATTTTACAGATAACTTAAATGTCAATTTGAATTTTTAAAAAACATTTACCAGGTGTTTTTGGATTTTGTACCTATACTTTCTAACCTGTGAACAAAAATGAACACTGATTTTCTGTGATCTATAAAACCACTGTTTACATTGATCGTATGGTGGTCTAAGTTTATCATCTTAATATATATCCAAATAAATATTGAAACACTTTGGTATTTGTTTTCCTTCTTTCTCTGTTCTAGTACATGTATGTAGTTATGAATGATTCACGATTGATCACGAAATCTAAACTGTACACTTTGCAGCTGAAAATGTGACCTGTGTTGACCGATCCCCAGATAAAAATTGTACTATTATCACTTAGTTATATAAATAAGCAATAGATGAGGATGGTGCAGATCCAACACAATTAGACTCTGGTATGAAATACAAATCAGTTTCCCCTACCACTGAATCAGGTTACAACAAAAGGTGTTCAGTTTCCCAATGATGAGTCGCAGCTTTTTTTAAAAAGACATTAATACAACTTGAACCTTTTTAGAACAAGACAATACGGCAACCATTTCCCTGCCAACTAATTGTCTCACCAAGATGACCCCATACAACAAGTATGAACTTCCAGTGACCTGTAGTAGTGTAGACTCTGGACAAACATTTCGTTTGATGTAGGTCAAAATTCAAAATGCAAGTCAGAGTGACCTACTTTGATACTGACACACCACCTCACCAAGGTGAACCCAATGTAGGAGATTGGACCTTAACAAGCTTATCCTTTGATGTAGGTCAAGATGATGGTCAGAGTGATCTACTTTTGTTATCAAACACAGTCTCACAAGGTGAACCCATATCCCAGGTACATGTATCAAATTCAACCAAGTTGAACATATATTTCAAGTCTTAAATGGATAGATGTCATTTCCTAACTGATAAAAAACATTGTAACATTTAAATATCTGTTAAAATTTGTGCACTGTGTTAACTATATTCAAAGTTTGCTTAACCATTTTATTGAAAATGTCCAAAACAACAGGAATAAAAAAAATAGCAACCCAACATTGCTTCAAATCATTATCGTTTAAAGTTAGTAAACATGTCTTTGTGCATGGGTGATGCACGAAAATTCAGAAACAAAGTGGCAGGTTAAAACACTGTCGACGAGTGTTAGCCTGACTCTGATAATCTTTTTCCCAAAAAAAACTATAATCTTGTGAATAGCCCGATTGAAGTATTTCAATGCTTGCCTGAAATCAAATGCAAAGAAAAAAGTAAACGAAATCTAACAATTTACTCCATTTCAGTTCTCTGTGATTAGTATTGTAGGGTCCAGACAAACTTCTTTTTCAGGCCACCTGAGATAAGCAATATCGAATATAAAGGTTAAATAAAGGATAGTTATCAAGTGTCATGAAACAGAAATTGTGACACTAAATATAGACCTTATCAATACATGCATTCCATCAAAACTGTCATCCTATACTGATAATTCTTATAGTTATTTACAGTGGGAAATAAGCAACGTTAAGCTTGAAAATACAATTTTTCTATGAAAAGTTACAGTAAAGTCTAAAAAAAATATTCCTCCACAGGAAGAAATGTTAGACCCATTTTGGTAATTAAAGCACCATGTTTCCTTTCATGAAGAGTAATTGATTCTACCATATCTGGATCTTAAGAAGAAGATTTTTGAAATCTGAGTCAATTTGTCCCCTTTTTGCCTCCCCCTCATGCCCCAGGGGATGGGGACTGTGTAATTCACAATTTTGGTTCATCATAAGCCAGACAAGGTTTCTCCAAAATTTCATTGAAATTGGATTTGAGGTTTTCGAGAAAGGAAAGTGTTAAATTGTTTATGGACGCACGAACCCAGATGAAGGGTATGCTAATAGGTCACCATGAGACTTTGTCTCAGGTGACCTAAAAATGTAAATTATGAAGGTTCAGATGATTAGCACTGAAGGAGATAGGGCCCAAACTTTTTCCTTCTTGTAGGTCAAGCATCATAATTTTACTTTCTGATGCACGGACATCCCTAGAAGAATCAATGGTACTACATCAGTAGATAGAGTAGATAAAATTGTATTGGAAAAAATGAGTTAAGGCCTTATTACTATGTTCATTGTCAAACACATACTAAATCATGATTAGTGTTGCCTTCATTGTGTGACATCTTCATGGCTAGTCCAGAGTTCATAAAATATCAACCCTTTACTTGTACCAGATCATCAATTAAAACAACAAGAAATAATGTACATCAAAATTTATTTGTCAAATTCAAAATGTTCAAGTAGGAAAGAGATATGTATTTACAAAAGATCAGAAACAATAGGATAGTAATAGAATATTGTAAGATGATTACACTCAAGAACAAATGAGGAAGGAGAAATCACGAAAGGAAAAAAATATGAGAGTAATACAATTCATATACCAGAGTACATCAGACTTTCAATCTTTGATTTTTTCAAATCTCGAAAATTACTGTCAGGGCAAGCGGAATAAACCTGGTCAAACTTTGAATTCTTGTAGTGCAACAAAAAGTTTTAAAATCAGTGGTAAGAAAAACAAGAGAACCTGAACAATAATGAAATAAACAGGAAAATTATGATTATACAAATATTTATCGGTAACATATACAGTATTGATATAATAATGTCGTGTCCTTCAACTTCATATAAACATCTGGATTTTAACAAGACTATATTTGGCAAAATATTTTCAAAAACAATAACTTATTAAGCCTATATAACATCACATTAAGATAGGCATACCTGCCGAGTAGGAACAGTGATCTTGAGTAAGAAAAGCCTAGACAACACAACCTATATGTGATTTACCAGCGACTAAGAAAACAGTAAACCTGTCCATGTTATATTGGGTCTTATCTATATGATTACATAAGAAATCCAAACCTGTAAAACTTTTTTTTATCATCCCTTGATAATTGTATTCCAATATCTAACAAGCACAAACAAGTTTGATCATTTGTATACTCTTTGAGGTTAGTGAGTTGTTTTTTCTTTTTCTTTTTTTTTTTTTATAAAATGAGCTATCACAATAAAGCTCTGCTGTAAGGACCATCACTTTAATATTTGCTATTGAATGTCTATAGACTGATAGTCTGTAGCTCATAGTGAGTATAAATATGTGGATTTTGTATATGAGCCTTAGTGAACACAAAGATATACAATCAGTATCAATTATTATAATTCATGTTTGGATGTTACCAGACAGCAACATCTAAATCAACAATATTCCAGAACAGGTCATGTTGATATTAACAAGAGAATTTTGGTATGTACATGTCCCTGGCAGACATTACAGTCACTATATATGTAGAGCTAGTAGTTTGACACTTGTCTACGTGTATGCACCTAAAATAACCTGCTTTAGTAGCACAATACAAGTTATTTGTAATCAAAATATGATACTATTTGCACAAAACCCTTAAATCACACATGAATCTACATATGAATACATAATGTGACTTCATTCATCTACTGTATTAACATGTTTGTATAAGCACACATTAAAAAAAATTGTTTTCTTTGTCTTTTAACAAACAGCCTGTAGTTTATATTACCGACATGATACCAGGGTGTTAGGAGTGGTATTGCCACATTCATAAAATGATTTTCATTGAGCTCAATTAGTAGTTGTACAGCTGGTGTGGTATTCTTTATAAAATATCAAATTCATGCTTGAAAAATTTGCAGATGTTGCATTTTGATATTTGCAGAACAATCTCATTTTCTGTCAATACCTAAATAAGTCAAGAATTTAAGGAATTTACAAATTAAAGATACCAAACCACTGTTCTATTTTTGATTTGAATAAACCAGTCACAACCTTCATCAATAAGAAGGATAATTTTTTTCTAACATAATTTCAAATAAATTAAATGAGCATCAAACACTTTTCAAAACTCTCTAATTATATTAATGGATCATTTTCATCCTGATATGTTTGAAGGTAGATATTTTCAACATATTTTAATAGTTTCAGTCCATTATATAACTAATGTCTGAAATTTCACCTGTTCAGGGAGTGTATGCTCACAGTTCATTCTGAAGTAGACAGTGTTTTACAGTATCCATGCTTACTTTTTATTCCTTTAAACGTTTCAACACATTATCTCAAATTCTCTTTCACAAAACATTTCAATCAGTGCCTAGCATGGCCATATCATCCTCTCACACCCTTGCAGAACAATAAAACTTTATTAAAGTCATTTTGAATCACCACATTAGTCTTTACTACAATAGATACTTGTCTCATTACAATACATTATTAAGATATACATTTTTGATTCAATATGCTGATAAATTCAAGTAAATAACAGAAGATTTAAGGTCAATTTTCATTTTAACTGAATTTTGAATTTTAGTTCAAGTTTTCTTTATCAATTATAAGATTCAAGAACATTCTTTACAAATTCATACAATTTAATGTGTAAATACAAATACAATACCATGTTCAACACAGCTGACTTTTTTCTGATACATTCCTGACAGGATAACTTTCTGGAAAACCTTTATATAAAGTGTAACAAGCAATTACACTTCACAATGTGTATCAGCCTCTCAGCAGTCACTTGATGAGGAAGAATTTGTTTCCAATGTCCCAGAGAAGAATGATCAGGAATGGTTTGTAATGATGAATGAATTTCATGATAACGGTGATGGAAATGATAACAGTAGATTTCAGGATCATGAACAGGTGTTTGTCTGCATCATCGGTAGACCACGCCGAAACAGAAGAATGTGAGGTTCTGAAATTGGAACACATCAGCATTAGTAAAATATTGTGTTGGACTCTGTGCAATGTTTTTTTTTTTTTTAGATATATACAGACACTTAGGCTGTCTATTGTTTGACACATGTTATTGTGAAGTATTCCAATATATAACAAGACATCCTTGATACTACAGGCATTACAATCGCTTTCGCTCTCTGTACCTCTGGAACAGGTCATGGCAAAATTGGAGGTTCCATGTGCACCACTTTGTGGAGAAGACTTGTTTCATTTTTTTTGTGTACATCAAATGAATCTAGGTCACTCCTTTGTACTCTTCAAAAGGAAGATTGTGGCTGGTCAGTTTTTTTCTCCTGGAACCAATCAAATGACTTTGCTTGTGGCATTGTACCTTGAATTTTGCCCTATGTTCCAGGGGTGCAGAGAGCAAAAGTGATTGTGACCTGGCTTATCAACGATGGTAATGAGACAGACAACACACTGAGGACCACTTCATTGCTAATACACCTTTATACAATAAAAGCTACACATAGAAAACTATTGTATAAGCTACACATACAGTTGTTTCCTATATACCACAGGTTGGGCACAGTCCTTCATTTGGGTAATAGTCCTGCATCTGAGGTATAGTTAATTACCGCTTTTATTAATCATTTAGTTACTCAAATTGTCACATTGGTTAATGGTCATATAAAAAAAGATGACTCCCTTTTTTGTTAAAATTTTTTAAATGTTTTATTTCAGAATGACTGCATTTATAATACTAACTGATTAATCATGTAGCACAGTAGGTGTAAACACATGTACTTGTTGGTAATAGCCATGTTTATTACATGTTGAACAATAATAATGTTACATGTACAAAAGCAACATCTCATCAACATACAGAGTTCATATACTCATACTAGTACTTCACGTTGTGTCTCGTATCGGAACTGTCCCTGTAAAAAACAGTACTTCTAAAGTATACACTTAACTATCCACTCCTCATTCTGTTCATCATGGTGTAACCTGTCTGTCCAGTCTAGTTAGTCTGACTAGTGAGTTCTTTCCCCGTCTCTCCACAGGGCTAGTGAGTTATCTCCCCGTCCGTCCATAGGGCTAGTGAGCTATCTCCCCGTCCGTCCATAGGGCTAGTGAGCTCTCTCCCACACCCAAAACTCCCCTCATTTTATCCATACTCTATAAGATCTTATAGATGGAGATGCAACAATCTAATGCTCCATCAGTTGAGTATTAGATTGCCTAATACACGTTTCAGAGTTTTTATCTTTGATGCGGTGGGCATTTCCAAAGGCAGTCCTACAACCAGTCAGCCAAAGATTACTGACTTATGTATCTGGGTTACACTTATATCGAAACCACATTTTGTAACAATATATCTAAACCCTATTTTGTTACACTCAAAGAGGTAACTATCCCTCAAATGCAGGACCATTACTCATATGAGGGGTTGCACCCAACCTATTATAGTTGAGAACATGAGAATTTCCCTGTGAATGGACCCCTAGATTTTTTATCAATGCCATCACTGGGTACCTGGTTCATGTTTCATGTAGTGTATCCATCCCTGGCTCTGCTGAACTCCCAAACCTCTCCACTCTGTTTCCGACATCAAGTGTTTGGGAACAAGCTTTGCTATTTCCTTTGGTAACACAACATGCCTGAAATAAGCATTAGATAATATGGTAAACAGTTTCTATAACTACTAACTAGCTTACTGTATAATAAGGGTTAACTAAAATCATAATCTCTACATTGTTATTGATTTTTCAAACTCAACTTTCTTTGGAACCTTTTATTATACGGTCGTTAATTTGCTTTAATATCTTCATCATAAGAGGGTTGTGGGAAATGACATTTTTAATCTTTGGGGATAATCATACCACGAATCAAAGTTAAAACTGAACAAGAGAACGTGTGACCATCATGAACAAATGTCCGAATGGCCAGTGTTGAAACATGTCTAAACACAACACGTGAGGCGGCGCTCTGGTTGACAACACACTTTTTGGAAATTCATTATGGCAAGGTATCTCGTAATTTACGTACCTGTATTCATAAGTATCATCTGTATATTTATCTGAATAATAAATGCTTTTGTGAGCCATGACTGTCTTATATTGCCACGACAGGAGAGCCTCTGCTGATCTACGAAGTTCGGGAATGTTTGAATGACACTGTTTCGATGTGATTGGTCGGTTGGGTTTGTCACGTGACCTAAATAAAAACAAACCATTTTCACTGCAGACACGTCTGCGAATGGATATTAAAAGGATATTCTGAATCAAATTATTACATTGTTTTAAACCCCATTCATCTTTATTAAATATGACATTCATATATAAACCGGTGAGAAAAATGGTTGCAACAAAATTCATGCTGCATTGCTCGTCATTTACTAAAGAAGGAGAGTTATTCCGAACAGAAAGGGTGTGATTAAGTAAAACCCAAAACACGGTGACGGAACAATTATCATTCGGTTACTTGGATGCTTGCAGCATGTTTTGCCAGAAAGTAAACCATACAAATATATAATCAGCAAATTATACAAGAGTTTATTCATTTTTATATTATGGGGCTTTTTGATCACTTACCTGTGTATGTAGATCTTGTTCCTTAACTTTCTGTGAGATTTTCTTTCCACACCCAATCTCTCTCTCCCTCCCTTCCCTATAGGTTTCTTTCTAAACCATGCTTAGAAAAAAAAGTGTAAGTTTATCGATAAATGTGTATTTTGATTTATTGTGGATTCTCTTCTGCCTCATAACTACATTAAAACTGCAATGCTTTGATGTACTTACATATGTTTAAACCCTATTATGATTAGAAGTTTTTGGATGGTTAGAAATTTTCCCATGAAACACCTATATGGCTAAATCATAGATAACTATTGGTAGTGAGAATATCTTTCTTTTTCAGAAAAAAAGCAGTTGATGTAATCTGGTCTCCGCGGTATTTACAAAATTACCATGTCGGGGCCTTTACTGCTCTACCACGGACTTATACATGGCCAGACAACTTGACTATAAAAAAAAAAAAAAAGTCCAATAGCATTTTATGATTTGTTAAACAGAAAGAAATCTCTCAAAAGCAAAGGGCAAGGGCATGCTCCTATGAAAGAGAGACGTAATAGAACCAGCAGACTTCCATATATGAATGGTAAGTTATGGCGGGCTATTTACAGGAAACGCATGGGTTTTTTTTTAATAAATATTGTATCACAAAACTACAGAAAATTGGGAAAAGTACAGGCAGCAGAGAAATTTTGTAAATAAACTTAATAAACAATCAATTACGCAATATTTTAGATCCAGATGCTGTGATGGACCTAAGTCTAAGGACTTTTGGCCCACCATCAAGCCTTTTATCAAAGAAGTCTGTAGCTGGAGACAACGACATTTTATTATGTGAAAATAGTTTTAACTGACCAAAAAAACTGTTTGTGAAACTTTTAATATTCATTTTAGTACTATTGCTGAGAATATTGGTCAGGATTTGGAAAATGTAGATATGGAAACGCACAACAGTATAGTTAATATTCAGAACCTTGTATCCTCTTCTTCTGGTCTCTCTTTTCCCCCGTTGCAGATAGTGAAGTGCGTAAAGTTTTATCCAAATTGCCAAAGAAAAAGCTACAGGCGTTGACGGCATATCATGCAGAATTCTGAAGTCTTGTTCTGATTCTATTAGTCCTTCTCTTCCGAATTTTCTAATTTTCTCTATTAGCAAGTGTATTTTCCCAGACCGTCTGAAGTATGCTCAAGTGACTCCACTTTTCAAGCAAAATGATCCTTAGTAATTACAGACCAATCAGCATACTTCATAGTATTTCAAAAATTTTTGAAAGAATTCTGCATGATTAGCTGTCAACATTTTTTAACAACATATTTCATCCCTTTTTAGCGGCCTATATGACCGGTTTCGGGTGTCAGACCACCCTGCTGCGCATGATGGAAGACTGGCGTCAGGTCTTGGACGGTCACAACTATGTTGGGGCCATTCTTATCCATTCTTTCCAAGGCCTTCGGCTGTCTTCCTCATGACCTGTTCCTCGGAAAGCTCTCATCTTATGGGTTATCGACTGAGGCTGTTAGTCTCATGAGTAGCTACCTAGGAAACAGGATGCAGTGGGTGAGGATGGGAGGCAACACCAGCGAGTGGATGGCTCTCATCAAAGGGGTACCCTAGGGATCGATCCTTGGGCCGCTTATTTTCAATATTTGTATTAATGATATCGTTTACTGTATGAAGGAGGCTACTTTGTACAATTATGCTGATGGTAACACTCTGGGTTATTTTAACAAAAGTATTGAAAGTCTGAAAGAGGTGTTAGAGAGAGAGGCAGCATTACTGATAGAATGGTCAGTCAATATGTTTAGGAAAGAAAGCCCTCCATCACTTCACAATAGGCAATTCCACTATAGTTTGTGAAGATAGTGTTAAACTTTTAGGTGTTGAGATAGATTTTTAATTGAAGTTTTATAAATATATCTCTTTTATTTGTAGACAAGCCTCCAAACAGTTTGCAGTTCTGAAGAGGATTGGACATTTTTTTTTATCTAAATCTGTTAAAATGTTAATTTACAAGAGTTTTGTATTGTCGAATTTTAATTACTGTCCCCTTGTTTGGAATTTCTGCAGCGTCTCGGCAACCAGGAAAATGGAAAAGGTGCAAGACCTTTCTTGAAGTTTTTTCATTTTCCTGGTTGCCGAAACGCTTGCGTTTTCTTTTTAATGATTACACCTTCGACCTCAAAAAAAACTGCTAACAGATGCTAATACTTCTTTCCTGCATATTAATAGGATGAAGTTGATGGCTTGTGAAGTTTTTAAAAATTTTAACAAGATTTCTCCTGACTACATTTGCAGTCTAATATTTAAACAAGAAACTTTGTATACTTTCAGAGCAGAGGGCAAGGTACACATCCCAAGGGTAAACACCATCAGGTATGGAAAGAATTTCTTCAGGTACGAAGCGTCCCGCATATGGAACAGTCTCCCGAAAGATCTGCGTAAGGTAGAGAACGACAAAGAATTCAGGAGACTGATGTAGGATGTATGTGGGATGGCCCGGACTGTAAGTGTTCTATGTGGGATCAGATGTGAGTTTCCTCCCTTTGTTCAGTAGTGTTGCTACCTGTGTGCTTTTATCTTCTATTTTCATTTTAGTGCTTAAATTCTGTGCTTTTGCTTATTTTGTTTGTCTTCTTTGATTTATAATCTGCTGTCTTATTTAATTACTATTTATAATTTTGACATTGACGAAAAGTTCTCTTTTAATTTGCACTACATTAGTAGCATAGTCTGTCAATTTTTATTTTTTGCTATATTAGCATATATATATATATATATATATTACACTTTATTAAAGTGTTTTACTTTTTTGTATCTATAAATAACTGTGTATTTCAGATATGCAGCTGATTACTTGATTTCTGTGATATATAAAATGTGACAACTTCTTTTTGTTTATAATCTGTGTATACATTGCTATTGACTTAAATACATATCCTCTGCTGCTTGTTGCTAATATTATGTTGCATGTTATTTTGTTTCGTATTATGTTATGTTGAAGTACAAGCTCACCAGAGCTTATGTTTACTGTTGGTAATATTAGACGTGAAATAAAGTTTCTTGTATCTTGTAACGGTGTGGAGAACATCCTGATTTTGACTAATTATACCAGCACCGCCTCTACAAATCACTAAAACTTTATAATCTTCCACCATATTTAAATTACAAACTCGTTTCTATTCAAAAGCAAAGCTAAAAGATAGTCCTTGCTGCAACCCCTGTAACTCTGAAAGAGGAACTATATTACATTTACCGGGAAATGGGATCAATTCCAAAATCTTCCCAAAGTCTAGATATGTTGTTGGAGGCTACATTCATAAATTTTGTCATCAAATAACAAGTTAAGATCAGTAATAACAACATAAATATATAAAACATTATGTGTGGTGCCTTCCTCCATAACAAGCATCGTAAGGAGATTATTTCATCACAGAATATTTTCTGGATTTTTTACCGGGAAATGATTACTTGTACTTAATTACACTATGCCAGGAGAACGTCCTCCGAGCATGCGCACCTTATTTACAGAAATAAACTTCCGGATTAGGAAACAGAAGTTTTCTGAATCGTCTAAACGAAAATATGACAAGAATTTGACAGGTGAGACAGTTAAATAACGGCATTCTTTTCCAGCCTATATTTTCAAACTTTACATTTGACAACGTCGCTCTTTACCCAATCGCTAAATTCAATCTTATTGAATCATGTGCGAAGTATTTTGTTTGACAGACTGCACCCGTCTTATTTTAGACTCCTACCATTGGACGGAGTCCACAGGCTTGTATAGATGAGTTAGATATCTCTGAATGAAGGGGGGTTTGGATCATAATATACATAAATGTATCGATCCCTTCTTCTGAAATGCTTTTCATGTCATAAATGTTTGATGAGAAATTACTATAACTACAATCACAACAGCCGGACGTTCTGCCAATAAGAATACAATCTTGTCTACGGACTATTTTTATAGAGATTATAAGTGAGACTATTTTCTAAGTGATCTGGATATAGAGTAATTCAGACAATGTTATTAACCTTTGGCACATCAGATCATTTCAGAACTCTGAAAGAGTTTTGGCCACGATTTTTCATAAATTCGTATTTCAATCTGAAAAGTGCAATAATGTACATGTATAGTCCATGGAATCTCTCACAGACAACTGCAGGGCCCCATTCTTTTACATTACGTTATTGAATATGCATATTTAAATTGGAAGGGGGCAAGGTAATTTGATACAGAACATCAAAGAGTTCCTTCATTGATAGCATGCTTCTATATGCAATAAGACAGACATTCCACACCTGATTTCATTTACATATGCTCAAACTCTTTTTTAAAGTCAAACATTTTTATTACATGGTGTATTGTTTATACAATGATAGATGAAAAAACTCAAATGTTTTCCTACTTTTATTATTCTTTTTGGGAAAGAAACACCATAACCAGAACACAACTATATTTATGGGCAACCTTGTACAAGAATTTCCATATGAAATGGCTGAAACAGGACGTTGTTTGAAAACATATTTGTTTTTAACAAAAACACAAATTTCAAAACATATTGCTCTATTAAACATATATTTGTAACTTTGTATTATAATTTGATTGCTAGTTTGTGTTACAGTGATCAAAGTCATTCTGATACAATGTCATGCAGATCAATAGTTGAGATGATAAATTACATCCCTATCTGGAACCAATGATAATACAGTACTCATACCCTGTCTCCAAATGACAAAGCACTAGCCATGTCTAGTTCTAAAGATTGATGCAAAATAAGATATATTTCGATTTGAGATGTAATGAGAATTAGGAAAAACTTAAATAAAAAAACACAGGTCATTTATTTATCTGTTTTTTTTTTTTTTTTTTTCTTTTTTTTTTTTTAAATATGTCAACATTAAATAAGTTAGGTGAAAAAAAAGTAAGAAAATAAAGGTGATATGTCATGTGTAAATGAAACACCACTCCTTAAAAATAAAGGTGATATGTCATGTGTAAATGAAACACCACTCCTTAAAAATAAAGGTGATATGTCATGTGTAAATGAAACACCACTCCTTAAAAATAAAGGTGATATGTCATGTGTAAATGAAACACCACTCCTTAAAAATAAAGGTGATATGTCATGTGTAAATGAAACACCACTCCTTAAAAATAAAGGTGATATGTCATGTGTAAATGAAACACCACTCCTTAAAAATAAAGGTGATATGTCATGTGTAAATGAAACACCACTCCTTAAAAATAAAGGTGATATGTCATGTGTAAATGAAACACCACTCCTTAAAAATAAAGGTGATATGTCATGTGTAAATGAAACACCACTCCTTAAAAATAAAGGTGATATGTCATGTGTAAATGAAACACCACTCCTTAAAAATAAAGGTGATATGTCATGTGTAAATGAAACACCACTCCTTAAAAATAAAGGTGATATGTCATGTGTAAATGAAACACCACTCCTTAAAAATAAAGGTGATATGTCATGTGTAAATGAAACACCACTCCTTAAAAATAAAGGTGATATGTCATGTGTAAATGAAACACCACTCCTTAAAAATAAATTGTTGACAATAGTGGAAACTAAGTATTTATTTTGTTCTTCATTGTAACTCCATGTTCAGTTTTCTAATTTTTCATGTTAAAGAGATATAGTGGTGTGATATAATGCAGTGGGAAATGACAAACATTTCTACTAATTTAAGTCCTCTGACAAAAAACAAAACTTGGGTCTCCAGCTTGATAATTCATGATTCTACAAATTGTAAATTTGAATCAAAGAAGTATGCTCGATCAGTTGCGTGAAAGCAACCATATTTAGTGCTATATCAGTTTAGGTACAAAACACACCCGCATGCTACCTGTGATTTCCCAAATCCTCTTCACTACAAATCAATGGATCACATTGAGCATAGAAATCACATCCTACCAAGCACCACAACAGGAATCAAATCTGATAACCCGTAGCTCTGTATATCATATATGCTTTATAGTAGGAATGACATCCATGGGAATGGTATCACAATACAAATGGCATCCACAAGCATATTGTCATAAAAGCAGTCACATTAACTGGGATGGTGTCTTAGTAGGAGTGACATCTACAGTCATGGAGTCTTAGTAGGAGTGACATTTACAGTCATGGTGCCGTAGTAGGAGTGACATACACTGGGGTGGTGCTTTAGTAGGAATGACACACTGGGGTGATGCTTTAGTAGGAGTGACATACACTGGGGTGGTGCTTTAGTAGGAGTGACATACACTGGGGTGGTGCTTTAGTAGGAGTGACATACACTGGAGTGGTGCTTTAGTAGGAGTGACATACACTGGGGTGGTGCTTTATTAGGAGTGACATACACTGGGGTGGTGCTTTAGTAGGAGTGACATACACTGGGGTGGTGCTTTAGTAGGAGTGACATACACTGGGGTGGTGCTTTATTAGGAGTGACATACACTGGGGTGGTGATTTAGTAGGAGTGACATACACTGGGGTGATGCTTTAGTAGGAGTGACATACACTGGGATGGTGCTTTAGTAGGAGTGACATACACTGGGGTGGTGCTTTATTAGGAGTGACATACACTGGGGTGGTGCTTTAGTAGGAGTGACATACACTGGGATGGTGCTTTAGTATTTTGCATTTAACTTTATCGAACTTAACTTCGAGCGCCAATCTGTAAAGTTTGTCTCGTGATTTTGTATAGCTTGGCGCCCCAGTTGCATGTTTAAAACAAATGTTACAGAATGGTCGGTATCGACATTTTGAGAAGAGATATTATCAAACACGTACACCATTTCTCAATATAATCACTTGTCAAAAAACGCCCGATTTATGACAAGACACACCGAGGTATTGTGACAACACACATCTTACGCGGCATACGACACCCTCTAACAGAAAATGTCAAATCACAAATAACGTTTAAAAAGATCATGTGTATAGTACAGTTATGTAAAACAGGATATGAACGCTTGGTGTGTGTGATCAGAATATCATATGAAACTAGATGTAACCATCTTTATAATATAGACAAAATTCACTGCTTTACTTGCATGTGTATGTATTTCATTGTATATACCAGTAAACTTGTATCAACATCTATCTCTCACGATACACATACTATATTATCTTAAACTTCCCATGCACAAAAGTAATCCAATCTATATAAATATATCCCTCCACTTTCTGCGACAACCATGATTGAAAAATCGTCGTCACCTCATGAGATATCATGACTGCGACCATTTTCAGAAATACGCCAATTAAGTCTGTAACATTTTCATTGCCACAGTTACGATGTTTGATTTACGTACACTGGGGTGGTGATTTAGTAGGAGTGACATACACTGGGGTGATGCTTTAGTAGGAGTGGCATACACTGGGATGGTGCTTTAGTAGGAGTGACATACACTGGGGTGGTGCTTTATTAGGAGTGACATACACTGGAGTGATGCTTTAGTAGGAGTGACATACACTGGGGTGGTGCTTTAGTAGGAGTGACATACACTGGAGTGGTGCTTTAGTAGGAGTGACATACACTGGAGTGGTGCTTTAGTAGGAGTGACATACACTGGGGTGGTGCTTTAGTAGGAGTGACATACACTGGGATGGTGCTTTAGTAGGAATGACATCAACTGGATGATGTCAGTAAGTATCTACCGTAATTGACCTACATTCAAGATAAGCGGATGAATTGTGTAAAAGTTGACTAGATAAATTCCTGCCAAGTAATTATCATTAACTATCTTGTTGCTGATTGACTAGATATATTACTATCATAACAATAACAAAACAATGAAATAATTTATTGACCCTTAATAGCTACTGTTTAGGTCACCTGAGATAAAGTCTCAATGATGCCTATTACGATACTGTTTTGTCTGGCGTTGTCCGGCATACATAAAAAAGCTTCCATATTTTTTACTTCTTCTGGAAAACCCCTGAACAGATTTTTAAAAAGCTTGACAGAAACCTTCCTTGTTCAAAGGTTAACCAAAATTGTAAATTATGTGGTAATTTCAAAAACTTCTCATTACCAGAATATGGTAGAATCAAAAACTCTTATGTAATTCACGGAAGTAAACAGAAGGGTCTAGTACAAAACTATAGACTCGACAGGTCTGCTTTTCCGGTCATATAATAAGAATTAGACCTTTATTTGCATGGTTATAATAAGATTAGTACTATTACTTCCTGACCATGTTGGGATAATAACAGATTTCCTGGAATTAAAGATATTTCTAGTCAAAATTAATACTTGAATGAGGACAGATGGAGGTAAACAAATCAATATCATAAAGGTTTCTTTATCAATATACATTACTAATACTTATTACAGGTTATGAATATGTTAATTTGTTTGTTATATATAGAACAGGAAGTCATGAGTAGATAATAAGCTACATGCGATCATCATGATCAGGTATATAACAAAAGGAAATACTTGTATTTGTTTTACCAATTGGTCATTGTGAGCCATAAGAGAATTGTACTATATACCAGTAACTGAAATTAATGTCAAAATGTTGGTGTTTATATGACTAATATATACTGACTACCTTTAAACTTGCTTGTTCATTTCTTAGTTATTTCTGTTACATGTCTTCATTAGCGACAAATTCAAAGTTTCATTGGTTAGTAATTTGACTGGCAGAAATATTTTGTTTAAGAGTGACTTGCTAGGATTTATAGAACATGTCATATGGATGAAGTATCCTGGGGATATAGTATAGAATGTGATTCACTCTATCCTGTTATGTGGTCATCAGTATTCCTTATACAGGAGGTGGTTGTACCTTGTCTATACACCTACAGTCATTGAACCATGAACCTATTGTTAGGAGTGACACAATTTACAAAAATATCATTGGTTTGTCACAGTGTGTAGTGTGTACAGCTCAAGGTGCGCAGTGATAATGAAGTTATTCAGTGTATGCTTTAAAACTACAAACATGACTTATGTAATGAGATTGTGTGAGCTCTATACATTTACTTATACATTTTGTTATCGCTAATGTAATTTGAGGAAGCACTGGCTAGACAGTGTATGTGTATTATTTAGAGCAGAGGTAAACATGTATGTGTGTCGTAGACAATAAATCACTGTAGATTTCAACTTTCTTATATCTCATATTTTTAGCTGGTGATTCATGCTTTGTTAATCACAATATACTACAGACTTTGTAAACACAGGTGATACATTACACTTCACCATAAGGACTTGTTGATAAATTACAAGAGAAATGGGTTTTAGACTATGTGATTAGTAAGTGCATATGTCAGTCCATTCTGTTATGCTATGTTTGGTTATCAACTAGGCTGATATGTTCATGGTATATTATAAGACACATTCTTTTTTGATTTTCTAGTTATATGCCAGACTGAAATTGTGCTTGGTTATCTGTCAGGGTCATATATCAGTGGTATATTAAGACACATTCTTTTTGTTATTGTGTTTGGTTATCAACCAGGGTGATATGTTAATGGTATATTAAGACACATTCATTTTGTTAGTGTGTTTGGTTATCAACCAGGGTGATATGTTAATGGTATATTAAGACACATTCATTTTGTTATTGTGTTTGGTTATCAACCAGGGTGATATGTTAATGGTATATTAAGACACATTCATTTTGTTATTGTGTTTGGTTATCAACCAGGGTGATATGTTAATGGTATATTATAAGACACATTCTTTTTGTTATTGTGTTTGGTTATCAACCAGGGTGATATGTTAATGGTATATTAAGACACATTCATTTTGTTAGTGTGTTTGGTTATCAACCAGGGTGATATGTTAATGTTATATTAAGACACATTCATTTTGTTATTGTGTTTGGTTATCAACCAGGGTGATATGTTAATGGTATATTAAGACACATTCATTTTGTTATTGTGTTTGGTTATCAACCAGGGTTATGGTATATTAAGACACATTCATTTTGTTATTGTGTTTGGTTATCAACCAGGGTGATATGTTAATGGTATATTATAAGACACATTCTTTTTGTTATTGTGTTTGGTTATCAACCAGGGTGATATGTTAATGGTATATTATAAGACACATTCATTTTGTTATTGTGTTTGGTTATCAACCAGGGTGATATGTTAATGGTATATTAAGACACATTCATTTTGTTAGTGTGTTTGGTTATCAACCAGGGTGATATGTTAATGGTATATTAAGACACATTCATTTTGTTATTGTGTTTGGTTATTAGCCTGGATGTCAGTCTGATAATGATTGTTTTCCAATTATCAGTCATGATAACATGACATTACAGACCTCTCTGACCTACAGGAATATCGTATAAACTATTTCTGTTTACTAATTTAATTATAACAGCCACATGTTTTTACTGTTCCAACAAGATATTTCTTTCTATTTTTTTCTATTTACTAAAGAGAACAACAAATCCTTATGTTATGCAGTTGAATTTTAAATTCAAAGCCATCTACCATTATTACAGCCAAATTATATAGAAGAGGAAATATTACCAAATTGTGTCTTACAGGAAATGTAGCAAAATTTAATTGTGGTAGAAACATAACCAAATGGTTTTGTTGAGGAAATATAACCTTATTATATCATAGAGGTAGATTTTTTTAAAACAAATTCAAGTTATAGCACAAAGTATTCAAAAGTTATTGAGAATTTTGTATGTATAAACATGCACTGTACAGATTTAGTGTTTATGAAAAATGGTAATATAGTATCAATTACCCTGATAGATCAAGGTAGAATTGTGATTTAGTGTTCTGTTTTATGTCTAGAGATATGTAAAGGGAGATCCAGAGGGGAGGGGCAGAGGAGAGGGGTATCCAGAGAGAAGGGAAGGACGATAACAGAATAGACTTTCTGATTTACAGCACTGTACATATATCTGTAGTTGGAACCTGTGTAGTCAGAAAACATTTCATTCAGATGATGTGTGATTTAGTGTATGCTTTAACTATAATATGTTGTGTAAAGTTCAGTGTGCAATACATTTTGTATCTGATTTTACTTTTAGAATGGCCAGTAAACCAGACAAGAACAAAAAGAAGCAGCGCACTGGGTCAGAATGGTCAAAGACTGGCAGCTTTATGAACAAACCAGATCGAGGCTGGATCCACCCTGACACACAGCTCCATGTAGACAGTGGCATCTGTTATGGAGTTAGGGTATATATTCAGAATTTATTTATGTAAACACCATCGATAAAAATATGTGTGATGCTTTAATAATTGTTTTATTTTTACTTATGTGCACCAAGATAAAGATTGTAATGTATTACAAGACAAGGATTGTAAGACAATGTATTACAAGACAAGGATTGTAAGACAATTATTAAAAGACAAGGATTGTAAGATAATGTATTGCAAGACAAGGATTGTAAGACAATTATTAAAAGACAAGGATAGTAAGACAATTATTAAAAGACAAGGATTGTAAGACATTGTATTACAAGACAAGGATTGTAAGACATTTATTAAAACACAATGATTGTTAGACAATTATTAAAAGACAAGGATCTTAAGACAATTAGTAAAAGACAAGGATTGTAAGACATTGTATTACAAGACAAGGATTGTAAGACATTTATTAAAACAATAATTTTAAGACAATTAGTAAAAGACAAGGATTGTAAGACATTGTATTACAGGACAAGGATTGTAAGACATTTATTAAAACACAATGATTGTTAGACAATTATTAAAAGACAAGGATTTTAAGACAGTTATTAAAAGACAAGGATTGTAAGACAATTATTAAAAGACAAGGATTGTAAGATAATGTATTGCAAGACAAGGATTGTAAGACAATTATTAAAAGACAAGGATAGTAAGACAATTATTAAAAGACAAGGATTGTAAGACATTGTATTACAAGACAAGGATTGTAAGACATTTATGAAAACACAATGATTGTTAGACAATTATTAAAAGACAAGGATCTTAAGACAATAAGTAAGACATTGTATTACAAGACAAGGATTGTAAGACATTTATTAAAACAATAATTTTAAGACAATTATTAAAAGACAAGGATTGTAAGACATTTATTAAAACAATGATTGTTAGACAGTTATTAAAAGACAAGGATTGTAAGACAATTATTAAAAGACAAGGATTGTAAGACATTTATTAAAACAATGATTGTTAGACAGTTATTAAAAGACAAGGATTGTAAGACATTGTATTATGAGATAAGGATTGTAAGACATTGTATATTAAGACAAGGAGTATAAGACATTACTGAGATACATGGCATTGAGCAAGGTAATAATTGTTTGTAAGAAATGTACTCTAAGATAGTAAATTGTGTTCAATTTCAGTATATTGGGTGTTTGGAGGTGAAGGAGTCAATGAGAAGTCTAGATTTTGACACACGTACAAGTCTTGCCAGGTAACCATATGATTTGATTACTCTTCATTGCTATAGAACAGTTAAATATTATCACTTCCACAATTTGTTAGTATTTCTTTCATTGTCAAGAGCAAAGTAAATCAGTATTGTCCTCTTTCAAACATCTCAACAAGATGATTGCCTCTGAAAACGTCATTATATAGCAGACTTATGATATATCACATGATTGTGTGTTGTTCGGTGAATAATTCAATTTAGTATATTTGCTTATCAACCCATTTTATATGACCGATTTTGACATTGGCAGAAGGTAATGAAATTATATCTCAAACTCATAGGCTACCTCATGACATCACATTTAAGGCCATAGGTATAGAGCAAAGAATATTTAAAAATTTGGCATGGAACAGAATGTCTGCAATATTTCCAAAATTTGGATTATGTTATGAAATAGGTCTGAATTTTGTTTCCATTTCGTATGGTATGAAAACAGTTATAAATTTTTCATTTTGGAGCATTAAATGCTCTGTGCAATTGAAAATTAAAATCACTTTGATTTGTTCCATAAAGAATTTTAAAAGTTATGTACGATCGAAATTCGTCTCGAAATCGCTTGAGTCGAAATTCCATTTGAGTCGAAGTAATTATCAAATCCCGATTTTTTCCCTTCTATATCTTTGTAATTTTATTTTAAATGACTCAAATTTCATTAAGTCGAATTTCTGTTGCGTTAAAGCGATGTTTCAGTCCCTTCAATTGTAAAGCAAGAGAAAAGTCATTCGTTGTCTCGATATTAATTTTTGTCAAAATATCAGCATGTCTTCTGACGAAATCGGTCAATATATACACAGAGTAGAAAGTCACCTGTCCATCATACACACAACACTTAATCACTGGCGATTAATTTCCAGTTTAATTATCCAATTAAAGAGTGGCTTCTTAATAAGTGTCACCATCCTATAGCAGTGACTGGCCTGTACTTTAAAAAGAAAGTGCTATTACACAAAACATGAAAACATTTAGCTTGGTTTGGTGCATCTTCAGGAACGATAAAAACAAAATCATCAAACCAGGACAAATTTTTTAACGAAATCTTATCCCCAGAATTCTGAAAGAAACTAATTTTGAGCTTGTTAACTAAAGGACTGTAATCTGGCACTTTGTCAGATTTAGTGATTGGACAATGAAGTGCTGAAAGTATTTTTCATTGATAGAGTCTATATCTGTCCGTGAATTGTTAAGTCTAGTGCTTGTACAAAGTTTTCTCTAACAGGTAAAACCTTTTTAGTGCCACGTTTTACATACGTTCATTCATAATAAAGTCATATTGATATGATCTGTGGCTTCATACATCTCTTCTTGTAGCATATCAAAAGCAAATTTTAATTTTGTTTCATGTCATTCTCTGTAAAATATATATAATGTATAATGTAATGGAACAATGTGAGTACAGTTGCATTTGATTGGAGTTGTTATTACATGTTTTGTTATCTGGATGAACAAAAAATAAAAGGAGAAAGTAAGATAAACTCATTTGTTTATTTACTGCCATTTTGAATATCAACTGTAACTGATATTGTCAACCTTTTTTATTCGCTTCGTTTGATTCGAAATACGGATAAATCAAAATATTTTCCACTGTCCCTTGAATTTCGAGGTGGCTAGTTTTGACTGTATGTTAATGGTGACTACTGTCAGCTTTAAATGAAATTTTCTTTTAGCAAGAAAAACATTAGATTTTAATTCACTTAGAATAATGTAAGATTTAATTTTAATGAAACACCGTTAACACATATATTATACAGAGAAGCCATCAGCCGAGTTTGTGAGTCAGCTGGGATGAAACCTTTATCAAAGAAGAAGAAGGTGAGAGGCTATGCAATGTTTAACGCTCAGGTTAATGTCAGTGTCACCATACATATCTGTTAGACTGTATCACTAATATTTATGGTGAGACAGTGTCTCTTTCTTATTTCAGTCTTCACTTAAGACTTTAAGCACCACTTATCTGACTTTTGTTGTTGATATATATAGAATGTGTTCAAGATTGATTGGAATCAGATTATTCATGAAATTCAAGTGAGTGTCAATCGTTCAGGTTGTTTTCAACTTTTGACACTATATATTGAGTCAGCAATGTTGTTCCCAAATAGGATGAGTTTTAGGAGGGTTAAATAGATGTACATACATAGGCTAGCATCTGTGGACACTTTTGATAACTATAAAACAGCATTAACATGTCACTCATCTGTGTTCTTGTAGGATAAGAAATTGACGAAGATGTTGGGTGAGAGACCAGAGATGCAGTATGCTGGGTCCAATGTGAACCTTACCATCACAACAGAGGCACTCACACTTATGATTATGGAGTCTGGTGAGGTAGGTTTGTTAAAGGGGATGCTGGGTCCAGTGTTGACCTTACAATCACAACAGAGACACTCGCACTAATGATTATAGAATCTGGTGAGGTAGGTTTGTTAAAGGGGATGCTGGGTCCATTGTTGACCTTACCATCACAACATAAGCACTACCAGTGGTGTTTATGGAGTCTGGTGAGGTAGGTTTGTTAAAGGGGATGCTGGGTCCAGTGTTGACCTTACAATCACAACAGAGACACTCACACTAATGATTATAGAATCTGGTGAGGTAGGTTTGTTAAAGGGGATGCTGGGTCCATTGTTGACCTTACCATTACAACATAAGCACTACCAGTGGTGTTTATGGAGTCTGGTGAGGTAGGTTTGTTAAAGGGGATGCTGGGTCCAGTGTTGACCTTACAATCACAACAGAGACACTCGCACTAATGATTATAGAATCTGGTGAGGTAGGTTTGTTAAAGGGGATGCTGGGTCCAGTGTTGACCTTACAATCACAACAGAGACACTCGCACTAATGATTATAGAATCTGGTGAGGTAGGTTTGTTAAAGGGGATGCTGGGTCCATTGTTGACCTTACCATCACAACATAAGCACTACCAGTGGTGTTTATGGAGTCTGGTGAGGTAGGTTTGTTAAAGGGGATGCTGAGTCCAGTGTTGACCTTACAATCACAACAGAGACACTCGCACTAATGATTATAGAATCTGGTGAGGTAGGTTTGTTAAAGGGGATGCTGGGTCCAGTGTTGACCTTACCATCACAACATAAGCACTACCAGTGGTGTTTATGGAGTCTGATGAGGTAGGTTTGTTAAAGGGGATGCTGGGTCCATTGTTGACCTTACCATCACAACATAAGCACTACCAGTGGTGTTTATGGAGTCTGATGAGGTAGGTTTGTTAAAGGGGATGCTGAGTCCATTGTTGACCTTACCATCACAACATAAGCACTACCAGTGGTGTTTATGGAGTCTGATGAGGTAGGTTTGTTAAAGGGGATGCTGCGTCCATTGTTGACCTTACCATCACACCAGAGGCACTACTAATGGTGTTTATGGAGTCTGATGAGGTAGGTTTGTTAAAGGGGATGCTGGGTCCAGTGTTTACCTTACAATCACAACAGAGGCACTACCAGTGGTGTTTATGGAGTCTGATGAGGTAGGTTTGTTAAAAGGGGATGCTGGGTCCAGTGTTTACCTTACAATCACAACAGAGGCACTACCAGTGGTGTTTATGGAGTTTGGTGAGGTAGGTTTGTTAAAGGGGATGCTGGGTCCAGTGTTGACCTTACAATCACAACAGAGACACTCGCACTAATGATTATATAATCTGGTGAGGTAGGTTTGTTAAAGGGGATGCTGGGTCCATTGTTGACCTTACCATCACAACATAGGCACGACCAGTGGTGTTTATGGAGTCTGATGAGGAAGGTTTGTTAAAGGGGATGCTGAGTCCATTGTTGACCTTACCATCACAACAGAGGCACTACCAGTGGTGTTTATGGAGTCTGATGAGGAAGGTTTGTTAAAGGGGATGCTGAGTCCATTGTTGACCTTACCATCACAACATAAGCACTACCAGTGGTGTTTATGGAATCTGGTGAGGTAGGTTTGTTAAAAGGGGATGCTGGATCCAGTATTTACATCACAATCACAACAGAGGCACTACCAGTGGTGTTTATGGTGTCTGATGAGGTAGGTTTATAAAATGGAATCCTGGGTCCAGTGTTTACCTTACAATCACAACATAGGCACTACCAGTGGTGTTTATGGAGTCTGGTGAGGTAGGTTTGTTAAAAGGGGATGCTGAGTCCATTGTTGACCTTACCATCACAACAGAGGCACTACCAGTGGTGTTTATGGAGTCTGGTGAGGTAGGTTTGTTAAAAGGGGATGCTGAGTCCATTGTTGACCTTACCATCACAACAGAAACACTCGCACTAATGATTATAGAATCTGGTGAGGTAGGTTTGTTAAAGGGGATGCTGAGTCCATTGTTGACCTTACCATCACAACATAAGCACTACCAGTGGTGTTTATGGAGTCTGATGAGGTAGGTTTTTTAAAGGGGATGCTGAGTCCATTGTTGACCTTACCATCACAACATAAGCACTACCAGTGGTGTTTATGGAGTCTGGTGAGGTAGGTTTGTTAAAAGGGGATGCTGGGTCCAGTGTTTACCTTACAATCACAACAGAGGCACTACCAATGGTGTTTATGGTGTCTGATGAGGTAGGTTTGTTAAAGGGGATGCTGAGTCCATTGTTGACCTTACAATCACAACAGAGGCACTACCAGTGGTGTTTATGGTGTCTGATGAGGTAGGTTTGTTAAAGGGGACCAATCTTTTGTAACTCTCTTTATAACTTATGTTTTATCAGCTATTGCCATTTCTACATGTAAGAAATAATTTAGGTTCTTTGATAGTGTCTTAATCAACAATTTTGTCCTATAATGTCATTTTATAGTGTCTTACATTTACTAATTTGATAATATTTTAACTGACAGTGTCTTAACTGTTTTGATAGTGTCTTAACTGACTATTTTGATACTGTCTAAACTGACTGTTTTGATAGTGTCTTAAGTAACTATTTTGATAGTGTCTTAACTAACTATTTTGGTAGTGTCTTACATAACACACAATTTAAATGGTGTTTCTGATCAAAACAACTGGTTCTTATGGTATTTTCTGTACACTTACATTAAAAATAGCCAACCTAGATTATACAGATTTCCATTGCTTACACCTCTACATGGTGTTATGTAGTTCAGTGATATGTTGTTATCCAGTCTACTGATAGAAAGTATGTTGTAATGTGTTATCCAGTCTACTGATAGAAAGTATGTTATAATGTGTTATCCAGTCTACTGATAGAAAGTATGTTATAATGTGTTATCCAGTCTACTGATAGAAAGTATGTTATAATGTGTTATCCAGTCTACTGATAGAAAGTATGTTATAATGTGTTATCCATGTCTACTGATATAAACTATGTTATAATGTGTTATCCAGTCTACTGATAGAAAGTATGTTATAATGTGTTATCCAGTCTACTGATATAAATTATGTTATAATGTGTTATCCAGTCTACTGATATAAACTATGTTATAATATGTTATCCAGTCTACTGATATAAACTATGTTATAATGTGTTATCCAGTCTACTGATATAAACTATGTTATAATATGTTATCCAGTCTACTGATATAAACTATGTTATAATGTGTTATCCAGTCTACTGATATAAACTATGTTATAATATGTTATCCAGTCTACTGATATAAACTATGTTATAATGTGTTATCCAGTCTACTGATATAAACTTTGTTATAATGTGTTATCCAGTCTACTGATATAAACTATGTTATAATGTGTTATCCAGTCTACTGATATAAACTATGTTATAATGTGTTATCCAGTCTACTGATATAAACTATGTTATAATGTGTTATCCAGTCTACTGATATAAACTATGTTATAATGTGTTATCCAGTCTACTGATATAAACTTTGTTATAATGTGTTATCCAGTCTACTGATATAAACTTTGTTATAATGTGTTATCCAGTCTACTGATATAAACTTTGTTATAATGTGTTATCCAGTCTACTGATATAAACTTTGTTATAATGTGTTATCCATGTCTACTGATATAAACTTTGTTATAATGTGTTATCCAGTCTACTGATATAAACTTTGTTATAATGTGTTATCCAGTCTACTGATATAAACTTTGTTATAATGTGTTATCCATGTCTACTGATATAAACTTTGTTATAATGTGTTATCCAGTCTGCTGATATAAACTTTGTTATAATGTGTTATCCAGTCTGCTGATATAAACTTTGTTATAATGTGTTATCCAGTCTGCTGATATAAACTATGTTATAATGTGTTATCCAGTCTACTGATATAAACTTTGTTATAATGTGTTATCCAGTCTACTGATATAAACTATGTTATAATGTGTTATCCATGTCTACTGATATAAACTTTGTTATAATGTGTTATCCATGTCTACTGATATAAACTATGTTATAATGTGTTATCCAGTCTACTGATATAAACTATGTTATAATGTGTTATCCAGTCTACTGATATAAACTATGTTATAATGTGTTATCCAGTCTACTGATATAAACTATGTTATAATATGTTATCCAGTCTACTGATATAAACTTTGTTATAATGTGTTATCCATGTCTACTGATATAAACTTTGTTATAATGTGTTATCCAGTCTACTGATATAAACTTTGTTATAATGTGTTATCCAGTCTACTGATATAAACTTTGTTATAATGTGTTATCCAGTCTACTGATATAAACTATGTTATAATGTGTTATCCAGTCTACTGATATAAACTATGTTATAATGTGTTATCCAGTCTACTGATATAAACTATGTTATAATGTGTTATCCAGTCTACTGATATAAACTATGTTATAATGTGTTATCCAGTGTACTGATATAAACTATGTTATAATGTGTTATCCAGTCTACTGATATAAACTTTGTGGTTCTGATTATAGATGATTGCTAACCACCAAATGCCTGGAATATCTTTTGCATCAGGAGGAGACTCGGTAAGTAACAGATCAATTTAATTAATCTAAATCTTCTGTTAGGGTCCCACCATAGTCCAGGATACCCTACTGTCCACTTCCTAACTTAAAAATCAGTCGTGGTGAAGTAATTCACCACCATTATGTGATGCATAGCGCATCCTTGTTTGTACTCCAAAGGTCAAGTTTTCATACTAAGGGTTTTTCATGGGACCTCTATATTTGTTTGTATGTGCTTCTATCTGAGACACGTTCATCTTGACTTCATAATTTTAATCAGTCATAGTAGAAGAATGACAGTATGTTTTTGAACCAATACAGTATTAGTAGGTGAATCACTTAAAGATACTTGTTTGAATTTCAAATACCGAGTTCTCAAACTTAGGGTTTTCCTGGAATCTTCCATGTATATCAATTTATAGAAAGTACTAGTTGTGTCTGGTTTGTTGCTTTGCAACCAGTCATATTTGAGAGATGAAACCTTGCATGATTGTTAATCAGTGAGTAGTTGAATCACATACACAATAATAAAACTTATGTAGCTAAAGGACATATATAACCACTACTTTGTATCAATGTAAACATCATATACATGATGTCTCATGAATCATGGACAGATGAATTATCATGTTTATATCATAGCATCAGCCTACCTAGGTCTACACCTGAAAGGTTTTGGTCAAGATTAGAGGTCAAAGGTAACATTTTACCACTTTTGAAATGATAACTTGTAGGTAAGATATCTTGTGAACCCATGGATAAATTTAGTTCATATTCACACCATAGCATCAAACCACCAAAGACAAAGGTCAAAGATCACTCTCTACTGCTTTTGAAACAAACACTAGGCCATGGTTGCTCAAAGGTTAGGGAGAATTAAGCAGTGATTAGTGAAAAATTCAGATTGCTGCCACTGAACAAACAAGGGCATCAAAGGCAAAAGTAACACTATAAATTTAACATTATGACCTATCCCAGTAAACCTACCACAGTGAATTAATAGATAATGTTTCTAATTTTACTTAATTCAAATTTGAATATTTAAGCAAACCACTGGTCATCTCAAAACCAGCTATTGAACCACCAGGCCCTTGTGTACAAGATATCCCTTACAAACTCCTCATTTGATTTAAATCATAAAAAAGACGAGGGGTATATTTATGTTAGCCTCTGCTCATTTTGTTTTTATATGTTTTGTCCTTCAAAGGTCAAGATCTAAAGCTAAAGGTTTCTCATTGTATCCAATATGATGAACTACAGAGAACAATAGATATGTCACATTTGTTTTTTAGCTTTTAACAATGGGAATTTATTTCAGACTCATGCATTTGACTGAATATTCCAGTCATTTGTTGGTGTTCCTGTAACTTAACCTAAATGATGTCTTACAGGAGACATTAAACTTTGTTGGTGTTCGTGTAATTTAACCTAAGTGATGTCTTACAGGAGACATTAAACTTTGTTGGTGTTCCTGTAACTTAACCTAAGTGATGTCTTACAGGAGACATCAGACTTTGTTGGTGTTCCTGTAATTTAACCTAAGTGATGTCTTACAGGAGACATTAAACTTTGTTGGTGTTCATGTAATTTAACCTAAGTGATGTCTTACAGGAGACATTAAACTTTGTTGGTGTTCATGTAATTTAACCTAAGTGATGTCTTACAGGAGACATTAGACTTTGTTGGTGTTCCTGTAACTTAACCTAAGTGATGTCTTACAGGAGACATCAGACTTTGTTGGTGTTCGTGTAACTTAACCTAAGTGATGTCTTACAGGAGACATCAGACTTTGTTGGTGTTCGTGTAACTTAACGTAAGTGATGTCTTACAGGAGACATCAGACTCAATTGGTGTTCCTGTAAATTAACCTAAGTGATGTCTTACAGGAGACATTAAACATTGTTGGTGTTCCTGTAACTTAACCTAAGTGATGTCTTACAGGAGACATTAGACTTTGTTGGTGTTCCTGTAACTTAACCTAAGTGATGTCTTACAGGAGACATCAGACTTTGTTGGTGTTCGTGTAACTTAACCTAAGTGATGTCTTACAGGAGACTTGAGACTTTGTTGGTGTTCGTGTAACTTAACGTAAGTGATGTCTTACAGGAGACATCAGACTCAATTGGTGTTCCTGTAACTTAACCTAAGTGATGTCTTACAGGAGACATTAAACATTGTTGGTGTTCCTGTAACTTAACCTAAGTGATGTCTTACAGGAGACATTAGACTTTGTTGGTGTTCCTGTATCTTAACCTAAGTGATGTCTTACAGGAGACATCAGACTTTGTTGGTGTTCGTGTAACTTAACCTAAGTGATGTCTTACAGGAGACTTGAGACTTTGTTGGTGTTCGTGTAACTTAACCTAAGTGATGTCTTACAGGAGACATCAGACTCAATTGGTGCTCCTGTATCTTAACCTAAGTGATGTCTTACAGTTGACATTAGATTTTGTCAGTGTTCCTGTCTCTAAAGTGATGTCTTACAGTATTTATTTGATTTTGTCAGTGTTCCTGTAATTTAAGTTATGTCTTACAGGAGACATTAGACTTTGTTGCCTACGTGGCAAAAGATGCAGTAAATGGACGTGCATGCCATGTCCTGGAATGTGGAGGCGGTCTGGCAGAAGATGTCATCACGACCATCGGTCAAGCTTTCGAGCTCCGCTTCAAAGAATATCTCAAGAACCAGCCAAAACCAGTCACAGCACCAGACAGGTAACAGGAGAAATAGGCCAGAAACACATCTGTCCGGATATATCTTATACATTAGCCATACCTTTAGGTCTTTTTGTTGTATGAACAATATGTCTAGGTAATTGTTATTCTCTTACCCAGGACAGGTAAATCCACAATTTTGCCGTGGGGTTGAGACAAGCTAGGCATGCTCTTTGCATGTTCTTAAAGCAATTAAAGTAACGTCACTGGGGTGATCCGGAAGTTGAAATACTTTTATGAGGTCACACACATAGGCTAATTTGTCTGCTACTAAAATCTTGTGATATCCTTAAAACGGAAAATCCTATGTAATTATCAAAACTTATGATTAAAAACATAAATAAGATATAATAAAAATAAGAGTATAGTGTAATAGTTTTTATTTGGTATTTTATTGTACACTAGAATTATATAATGTTTAAGATTAAATCACAAGTGCTGGAATTACAGCTGTTCATATGCTGTCCACAGTGTGCTTCTTCTTACACTAGGACAAGGAAGATAGGGAATGAGAAAAATAATCATTAACCCTCTTAAGGGTGAGATAGGGAATCTCGGCCCTTGGGAGAAGATTATGAAGCTGTCAACCACTGGGCAAGCATCGTGTTTGACAACTTCATAATCTCCACCTCAGGTTGAGATCCTCCTATCTCTCCCAAATAGTGGTGAAAGATTCTATTAATCTCATTGACTTTATCTCTCAATATACCTTGAGCTGATATCTGAATTTACACTCTTGAGATAATATCTTTGTACACATTTTTAAGGGATAAAGATGGCATTAAAACACATGTTAATAGTAAATACCTTTCACTAGAATTGAGGAAGTTTCTGAGCCTACGGAGTCTGCATATGATTACCCAGACGTCAGTACCAAGCTGATGTTTGAGGATGGCAATGTCTATGATAACAAAATGCCTGTAAGCCACGGAGACCGACCAGAGGAAGGATTATATAGTAATAATTGTAGGCCACATCTATATCCAAACTTAGACCCACTCAATGTAAGTTAGCATTTAACGATGGCACCATACCATATAAAGAAAGGGCAATGCAGTATATTTACACAGTGCTGCTTAAACCACAGCAGTCCTTCCCTTTTGCACAGTGATAGAATAAAGAAAAGACAAGTTGCAGGGTGATGGGCAGACATTTCTATAGTTATTAGCTACAACTGTAAAATATTGAGTGAAATGTTTTGCCCTTTAGAATGGAGAACCCTATCAGTGAAGGGGATGCATGGGGAGAAGACCATGAGGGGGATTATTATAATGACCGACCCGGAGCACGCCCACCCTTGACACAAGCTTCTGAATATGCTGTCCCCACCTCCAATTTACCTGTAAGTATCCCTGCACCTGTAAGTTTTCCTTCACCTGTCAGTATCCCAATATCTGTAAGTATCAATTACATGTGAATATTTGTCATGTCTAAGTATCCCATTCCCTGTAAGTATTACATCACATATAAATATTCTATTACCTGTAAATATCCTCTCACCTGTAAGTAACCCACGACCTGTAAGTAACCCCTCACCTTAAAGTAGTCCAACACCTGTAAGTAACCCACGCACCTGTAAATAACCCCTCACCTTAAAGTAGTCCAACACCTGTAAGTAACCCACGCACCTGTAAGTAACCCCTCACCTTAAAGTAGTCCAACACCTGTAAGTAACCCACGCACCTGTAAGTTACCCCTCACCTTAAAGTAGTCCAACACCTGTAAGTAACCCACGCACCTGTAAGTAACCCCTCACCTTAAAGTAGTCCAACACCTGTAAGTAACCCACGCACCTTAAAGTATTCCAACACCTATAAGTATCCCCTCATCTTAAAGTATAACAACACCTGTAAGTATCCAAACACCTGTAAGTATCCCATCACCTGTAAGAATGCCTCACCTGTAAGTATCCCATCACCTGTAAGTATCCCCTCACCTGTAAGTATCCCATCACCTGTAAATATGCCTCACTTGTAAGTATCCCATCACCTGTAAATATGCCTCACTTGTAAGTATCTCATCACTTGTAAATATGCCTCACTTGTAAGTATGTTATCACCTGTAAGTATCCCTTTACCTGAAAGAATTCCATCGCCTGTACTTATCACCTGTTTCTCCTCACCTTTCTATAACCAGTCAATATCCCATCACTTGTAAGTATCCCATCACCTGAAAATATCACTTACCTGCTATTATCCCATCACCTGTATCCCCTCACCTATAAGTATATTCACAGTATTATATTGTCTATATCTATGAATATGTCTCGCATGCGGTTTAGAAAACGAATTTGTTTTCACTTCAATGTTTATTCATTTGGATTGTTTGTGGGCCAATTAAAGTCTTGATTGTGGACAAATTTGTATTCAATAAAATCAATGTTAACAGTTTTATTGCCAAAAGTATGATTAATTGTTTATAACTATCTAATGATTACATTAACCTACCTGTTTATATGTTAATTAACTTACCTGTTGATTAACTTACCTTTTACAGGTGAGTGATGGCATGTATTCCTCAGTGAAAGACCCGCCACTGTATGATGAAGCCAAGGAACGCTCACTGATTGACTTCTCTGATGCAGAGGTTGCGGAAATCTATGACAATAAAGGTATGCAATAGATATATGTAATCCATGAAACAGAGGTCATCCTTTATTTTAACATCTCTGCAAGGGATCAAACACAAGACATCTGGTGTGCTTGTCTTACATCTCTTACATTAGAATAGAAGATCTTATAACACAACCAGTAGAAGATTAGAGTGTGACGTTTCGATGACTACACAGTCACCTCCATCTTATAACACAACCAGTAGAAGATTAGAGTGTGACGTTTCGATGACTACACGGTCACCTCCATCTTATAACACAACCAGTAGAACATTAGAGTGTGACGTTTCGATGACTACACGGTCACCTTCATCTTATAACACAACCAGTAGAACATTAGAGTGTGACGTTTCGATGACTACACAGTCACCTTCATTTTATAACACAACCAGTAGAACATTAGAGTGTGACGTTTCGATGACTACACGGTCACCTCCATCTTATAACACAACCAGTAGAAGATTAGAGTGTGACGTTTCGATGACTACACGGTAACCTCCATCTTATAACACAACCAGTAGAAGATTAGAGTGTGACGTTTCGATGACTACACAGTCACCTTCATTTTATAACACAACCAGTAGAAGATTAGAGTGTGACGTTTCGATGACTACACGGTCACCTTCATCTTATAACACAACCAGTAGAAGATTAGAGTGTGACGTTTCGATGACTACACGGTAACCTTCATTTTATAACACAACCAGTAGAAGACTAGAGTGTGACGTTTCGATGACTACACAGTCACCTTCATCTAATAACACAACCCATAGAACATTAGAGTGTTAGGTTCCAATGACTACACGGTCACCTTCATCTTATAACACAACCAGTAGAACATTAGAGTGTGAGGTTCCAATGACTACACGGTCACCTTCATCTTATAACACAACCAGTAGAACATTAGAGTGTGAGGTTCCAATGACTACACAGTCACCTTCATCAGATATTGTTTGATGAAGGTGACTGTGTAGTCATGAAGACGTCACACTATAATCTTCTATTGGTTGTGTAAGAACTTCTATTCTATTGACATTACCAACCTGAAAAAGATGTTCCGAAAATACATCTAATACAGTTTCATACTAAGAGAGGTTTTAACTTGTATGGTATTCTCACTCAATTTCTTTATTACTTTCAGGAAATGTGAATGGAGCCTACAAATTTGATGCTGATAATGTCTATGATAACAAAGAGAATGTCATCACCCCCGATATTAACGGTGCTGCAGATCCATTTGATATGGGTAAGTCTCTTTCTATGTACCTCATGGAATAAATCTCATAACACTGTTATCTATAGCCTGGCTCCAATCTCCCAGTCACCAGTTGGGTTGTTTTAGGGGTTTCTGTCCAGTCTATATCAGTATATATTTATCTAGGAATCAAAGATGGCTGAATCTATTAGTCTGCAAATTAATAATATTCATGTGATTCTAAGGCTAAATTGAGTTATATGGTCTGATAAACTAATCGTTTATATGTGATACAGATTTAATGTTGTTCAAGAATTCCACTTTAGGAATCTGAATTTTGTTTACTTGTGTTAAACATACTACATATATTTTATAACTGTACTAACAGAGCCGTTCAGTGCTGGCCTGCCTTCAGGAGAGCAGGACACCTTTCGAAGACAGCCTGATATTTCTCCCTCAGATGTGCCTCCTCCCGCTACCTCCAACATCGCACCTGTGTTTGAGGACTGGTATCATGGTGCACTGCCACGGAAACAGGTAAGACAAAAAAATAACTGAGTAGTAATTGCTTCCTCTCCAGGAACTCAAGGGACTAAAGGATGGTGTTGTCTTTCGACATCCTTCGGTCTCTCCCTCCTTCCATCTGTCCTTTCTTCTGTCTGTCCATACATCTTTTGCCAACACTACTTGAATTTCATACTTGGTAATGCAATGTGTCATATACTTAAAGTAGATCACTTTAACATATATTGAAGCCTAAACTAAACTAGGAATGGGTGATATCATTAATGTAGTTTAGTGGTATTACTTCTCTGAATCGTTTGAACTTCTGATAATGCCTATTAAATTAGTGATATCTGATAATGCCTATTAAATTAGTGATATCTGATAATGCCTATTAAATTAGTGATATCTGATAATGCCTATTAAATAAGTGATATCTGATAATGCCTATTAAATTAGTGATATCTGATAATGCCTATTAAATTAGTGATATCTGATAATGCCTATTAAATTAGTGATATCTGATAATGCCTATTAAATTAGTGATATCTGATAATGCCTATTAAATAAGTGATAACTGATAATGCCTATTAAACTAGTGATATCTGATAATGCCTATTAAATTAGAATTAGTGATATCTGATAATGCCTATTAAATTAGTGATATCTGATAATGCCTATTAAATTAGTGATATCTGATAATGCCTATTAAACTAGTGATAGTGATATCTGATAATGCCTATTAAATAAGTGATATCTGATAATGCCTATTAAATTAGTGATATCTGATAATGCCTATTAAATAAGTGATATCTGATAATGCCTATTAAATTAGTGATATCTGATAATGCCTATTAAATTAGTGATATCTGATAATGCCTATTAAATTAGTGATATCTGATAATGCCTATTAAATTAGTGATATCTGATAATGCCTATTAGATATATTACGGGATTCATTCACATCTGTACCATCAAATGTAATTCAGTAATGAAATGCCATGGAAAACATGGTATCGGTGAAGGCAATCTGATAGAAAACTGTCCCCCTACCAGTGTACAGTAGATTGATTAGTGATGGTAACACTATTCTTTATTTGATATGATGGGTCTGTCATAGATTCTGTGTCTAAAATTAGTTCCTAAGTGAAGTCATCTTACAAGCATTCGTGGGATATAATTTCACATGGAGTGGGGTAGTGTTTTAACAAAAACCAAAGCTGTACATTTCATATGTATGTATTTTAATAAATGTGAGTAAATTGAAAACAAACAGGACTGAAAATTGCATTTCAAGGTAAACAATACTGTTTCAAAGAAAACAAGATTGTAATTTATTTATACAATTAAAATCAAATATCAATTGATATTTATATTTAAGGCTGAAAAACTTCTGCAGAAGGATGGGGACTTTCTTGTGCGACAGAGTTCTTCAGATCCCGGCCAATTTGTGCTTTGTGGTAAACAGGATGGTTCTATAAAACATCTCTTACTGGTGGATCCAGACGGTGTGGTAAGAGTTTTCAAACAGATTTGACATGAAGTTGTGTTTTCCTGAACGGCAGTTTGATTTGACTCTATTTAGAAGAGTAACTGCCCCATCCTTGTTTCCTAAATTTTCTTTTTGTCCTGAGATCTTTTCTCTCAGTTCACAACAGGTCTCATTCAAACTTGGTCATTCTTTTTGTTTGCAGCATTTTAATAATGGGTTTTTGAAGGGTTGGGTTTTTTTTGTTCTTTTGAGCTTTTTAAAATTGACTGTAGATCTTCTCCCTCAGTTTTTATCCAATTTCATTCAAACTTGATAGATTTTTTTATAATAGTATGTACTTGTGCTTTCTTATATGGCATTTTGATTAGACAATTATATTGGTTCATTTCCATATTTATATCAATTAGGAAATCTGCCTGTTTGGGTTATGCAGCTGGGTATGCAGTTTGCCTTCGGTTTATAATTCTTATTAGATCTACCTATTTCTGAAACTTCTAATTGTGTCATTGAAGTCTAACTTTGCCTGACTATTTGTTATGGCTGTCTATGTTAAGCTTGCATTTAAAATTTAATCTTATAAAATCTATCAATCTGGCTGGTTCAATTCTGAAGAGAGTTCAATTAAACTCTGTGCCAAGTTCAAGTGTAGCAATACCTCATATGAGTTGGGTTTTTCAGGGCATCATGATCATGGTCGCTATTACTATTTATAGAAATTTGTCAAATGTTGATACTTTTTTTTTGCGTGAATGTGAGGAATTCATGTCTTACAGACATTTTCTAGTTTATGATATTTAATGCACCATCATCAAATCACTCACATCCATATTTTGTCATCCATCGTTCTGCTATTTCTTGAGAAGTACAAAATGGATCTTCCTCAAATTTCTGGTGTAGGTTCCCATTGATCCCGAGTTTTGCCTTCTAGATTTTGGGACTAATTAGAAAAATGAAATGGCTGACAGACAGCTATCTTGTTTTGTGACAGTGAAAGCTTTTCATTGCTATTTCTTTGGAAATACTTGATGGATCTTTCAGAAATTTCATACACCAGGTAAAGGTTCCCTTGGTCCCTAGCTATACCCTTGTGATTTGGAGACTTATTAGAAAAAAAAATGACTGACAGCCATCATGGACTGGACAGTTAGGATTATTGTTGCTATTTTGTAAAGAAAATGTTCAAACTTCATATAATTAAGTTGAAAAAAACAGAGGGAAAAGATCAAGGTTTTAAAGAAGAAATAGGATCAGATAATGTTGGACACCAAGATTCCACTTGAACCTCTTGTTACAAGTGTGACTTTAGTTTACTGTTCCAATTTGATGTAACGTTGTGTGAACTCTCTACAAAGCATTAAGTCACCAGGAAATCAATAACATTGTTGTATTTCCACATTCCCAGGTAAGGACCAAAGACCGCGCCTTCGACAGTGTACCCCACCTTATCCAGCATCATCGCACTCACAACCTGCCAATTATATCACAGGAAAGTGAACTTCACCTTCTTCGTCCAATCAGCAATGCCTACACAAACTGCTGAAGGGTCTTCTCTTCAAGTTAAAATCACTTTTATTTTGTTTTTGGCTGTCAAGATCATGTATCAACATTGAAGTATGGCAGGTATATAATGTAGAGGTGTGTCAAAACAACTCATAATTATACAGTATGTGTACTTGGCTAACAGAAACTTGCTCAGATGTTTATACCACAGATCAGATATATTTCTGGAACATTTAGGGAGCGTTTTGACTTGGAAGTCAGGTAGACAGCAAGGTGCCATCAGACAAATCAACTACCATTCATATCTTTGAACTTGATACTATTTCCTGGGAAACACCAACCACCATAGGTAAGGAATGTTAACCTGAGAGACATGGTTTGATACACCCTACTTGTCACTGTTTGTGTTTCTGATGAAACTGAGAAATGGACCAGTCACTGCTGATGTGATTGTGTCCTTCGGCAACATACTTTTACTTACTTGCTTTAGATGGCTTTCAGTAAGCTACCTGTTTTTTTTTCCGTGAGATAGCATCATAATGATTCTGGTTTTCTACAGGACAAAGTTTTACAACATTCAAATTGAATTCAGATCAATGAGAAACTTAAGCATGTAAATGAAATTCCTTTCTAAATATTAGAAGTATGTTTATGCATCGGTTGAATTTTATACCAATAATCACATTTGGATGTGTGACTCAATCAGTTTAATGATTCTGATGTTTCTGAGAAACATTTGATATTCAGTAATGCCAGTGGCCTCCCAAACAAACAATATTTTATATTTTAAATTTAGAGTTTTACATCATTATTATTGAACATGTAAAAGCTGGCCTTTTCCAGTTTTTCAATTTTTCACTTTTCAATTGGAATTAGGACAATATTGTGATTAAGCTATTAACACCACTGAACAATGCTCACAGCTACAGTTTACTGTAAACTGTGTACAGGTTAAGCATTGACTTTGTTATTGAAGAATGTTGACATAAGGTAATATTAATGGTTGATTGACAATCAGATTGACTGTTGAGTCAGCTAGTCATTGCTGAGCCAGTTAGGCTGTATCACATCAGTCAGTCTTTGCTGTAAACATTCTCTCAAGTTTTCTTCTTCTTTTACAGAAAACTTTTTAATTTCATACAGTCTAATAACTTCCCTATGATTTATGGAAACAAAAACTTCACCATAAATATAATACCTATGTTTTGTATATTTTTTTGTCAGAAAGGAAATGTTTCCCTGTATACAAGGCTCTCGTTTCTATAATTAGTAACATTTTGTTAAAACATGTTTTATGCTGTTTACTTAGTTTTTTGGGGATGAGTTTTTGCTATTTTGAACAAATGATATATGCAGTATTTTCTAATTCACACCAATATTTCAAACATTCATTAATGTATGTGAAAGTTTCCAGTATTATGTTTTGTTTTTAAGATATTTATTGCACAATGTGGTTTTGTTTATTTTTGTTTCATATACTGCCCAGTATATAAGTACCTTTCTTCATTATTTTACTATTACAAGTCCAGGGTATATATGTTGGGAAAGATATGACACAAAAGAGAATGACACTAATCTAGATCCTAATGTTGGTTCCTCTCCTATTAAAGGGCTAAAACACAGGGCTTCTTTCCTACTAGAGGGCCAAAAAACAGAGTTCTTCTTCTGCTAGAGGGCCAAAAACCAGGGTTCCTCTCCTTCTAGAGGGCCAAAAACCAAGGTTCCTCTTCTACTAGAGGGCAAAAACCAAGGTTCCTCTCCTTCTAGAGGGCCAAAAACCAGGGTTCCTCTTCTACTAGAGGGCCAAAAACCAAGGTTCCTCTCCTTCTAGAGGGCCAAAAACCAAGGTTCATCTTCTACTAGAGAGCCAAAAAACAGGGTTCCTCTCCTTCTTGAGGGCCAAAAACCAGGGTTCCTCTCTTTCTAGAGGGCCAAAAAAACAGCGCTCCTCTTGTACTTGAGGGCCAAAAACCAAGGTTCCTCTTCAACTAGAGGGCCAAAAACCAGGGTTCCTCTCCTTCTAGAGGGCCAAAAACCAAGGTTCCTCTTCTACTAGAGGGCCAAAAACCAAGGTTCCTCTCCTTCTAGAGGGCCAAAAACCAGGGTTCCTCTCCTTCTAGATGGCCAAAAACCAAGGTTCCTCTTCTACTAGAGGGCCAAAAACCAGGGTTCCTCTCCTTCTAGAGGGCCAAAAACCAGGGTTCCTCTCCTTCTAGAGGGCCAAAAACCAAGGTTCATCTTCTACTATAGGGCCAAAAACCAGGGTTCCTTTCTTTCTAGAGGGCCAAAAAAACCAGGGCTCCTCTTGTACTTGAGGGCCAAAAAACAGGGTTTCCTCTTCTACTAGAGGGCCAAAAGACTTTCCTACTTGAGGGCCAGAAAACAGGGCTCCTCTCCTTCTAGAGGGCCAAAAAATCAGGGTAGGTTTTGTTCAACCCTTATGATATGTGATATGTATTTGAGGGCTTAATGCAATGTATTTAGGTTTGTAACATAGAATCATGATACAATATTAATTTGAAATTCATCACTTCAGGAACACCTAATACAATATCAGTCACTGTTAACTGGATGTGATACATCTAGGATTATAATGACATTAAAAGCAGACCTTTGCTTTGACACTTTTTAAAAAAAAAAATTCAGTTAGGACCTGAATGACACAATACATACAGTGTTGACAATAGTCACTTTTTTACTTAGCATCATTTATGGTGCTTCATGAGTGTCAAAACTACATAGATATACTTTACATGGAACATAGTCTAGTGATATGGAAACAGAGTATAGTGATATGATATAAGTATGCAGTACGCATAAAAATGGAAACAAAGAATAGTTATATACGTATACAGTACATTTAAAAATTGAAACAGAGTATGGTGATTTATATTGAGTATAAAGCACATTTAAAGATACAAAAATAGTATAGTGATATACATATAGTATACAGTACACACAAAAATGGAAACAGAGTATAGAGATATACATGGAGTATACAGTACATTTAAAACTTGAAACAGAGTATAGTCATATACATAGATTATACAGTACACACAAAAATTGAAACAGAGTATAGAGATATACATAGAGTATACAGTACATTTGAAGATAGAGTAAACAGTACATTTTAGAATAGAAACTGAATATAGTGATTTACATAGGGTATAAAGTACACTTTCTTCTTTATCAGAAATTGCTAGAAGAGATATTTGAATATATTTTACATAATCAATGTGTCGCCTGTCCTGTAATTTGCTAGGAGAGAATCGGGGGAGATTTTACATTATCATTGTGTCACCTGTCCTGTAATATGCTGTAATAGGCACCAGGCTGGTTTTCACATGTTTGAAATTATTATCTGTTTATACCAGGCTTGTCTGACTGTTCATCTATCATCAATATGGTAATCTCCCGCAAAGTGATGGAAGATCAAGGTTAACATCATTGTATCACTTGTTTCTGATGTCTGTTACAGGTGACAAACAGCTGACATTAGTTTTGTATTCAATTGTATTTCCAGACATGTTGGATTGGCAGTATGTTAAAAACTTTATTGATTTGCTGCAAGATTTATATCATTTCAACATCACAAATATAACATCAGATTAGCATTTAATGTTTCATCTGTCATTTTGATACTACAGAGGGCATGTCTAGGTTATTTTGTCAACCCTCAATATCATTTCCTACCAATGCTGTTAGATTTACTATTTTGTGTCATTTAAATTTAACACAAGAACTTCACTTTTTCAGCTTGTTATTGTAATGACCTTAAAATTGCTATATGATCAGGTGTTTTTCCAACTTGTTGTTTAATTAACAAGAAATGCTGTAAAGCTAGTATATTTTTTTTCAGTCTGTTGTTTAGTTTCGTAGAAACACTGATTATTTTTGCTATTTATTTTTGTAATTTCCTTGAAAGTCTGTATGGCTAGATTCCTTCACAGCCTGTCATTGTAACTTCCTTGAAAGTCTGTATGGCTAGAGTTTTTTACAGCCTGTCATTGCAATTTACTTTAAAGTCTGTATGGCTAGGGTTTTTTACAGCCTGTCATTGCAATTTACTTTAAAGTCTGTATGGCTAGATTCCTTCACAGCCTGTCATTGTAACTTCCTTGAAAGTCTGTATGGCTAGAGTTTTTTACAGCCTGTCATTGCAATTTACTTTAAAGTCTGTATGGCTAGGGTTTTTTACAGCCTGTCATTGCAATTTACTTTAAAGTCTGTATGGCGAGGGTTTTTTACAGCTTGTCATTGTAATTTCCTTGAAAGTCTGTATGACTATGTTCTTAGTAGAGCCTGTTATCATAATTTCTTAGAAATGCTGTATGGCTAGTGTTTTTGTACAGTCTGTTGTAGTTTCCAGTAGATGCTGTAAAGCTGGCCTCTACAGTGTACAAATGTTGCTAGTCAATGGTAAGATTGTTAAGTAAGTAGATCACAACCCATGATGGTCTGTGATGTAGACAAAGTATTTTACATATTATATTTACATATTTGAAATAATGTTTATGCTGCAATAAGCCCAGGGAGTCAACACCAAACCCCTGACTTTAAGTAGTAGGTGAGTGGTGTGAGGGATGGGGCTTATTGAAGGATAAGATTAAATGATTTGTTGGCATTTCTACTGAAACTTCATCATATTAGGCATTGGCTTATTGTCAGATAATAATGGTTAATTCATTTTTAATTTTTTCATGTTGTATAAAAATATAATAACAAAATGTGATTGTACTGGTAGTTACAATGGTTATGAACTGGTCGTTACAATTGTTATCTGTGTCTGTTTTAATTTTTAAACAAGATTTAATTTTACTTAAAGGCAGACAGAGGAATAAAAAAACAATCAGCCTTTTTTTTATCTGAATTGTGAACTGTTGGCATAAAAGCTCTAGTTATGCCATTTATGTTGAGTAAAAGAATCAAATTTCTGATTCACAGAATTTATTAATTTGCTAACATCAGTTACAAAAAGGTTTTTTACACATGTCCATATAATATGAAATCTTGCTCAAGAAATAGGATAAGGTTATATCAAATACTGGTTGTATGCTTAGAAAATCAATGATTCACACAAAAAAAATGTTGTATGTTAACGCAAAATAACTGGTTCACAGAAAAAGTAATCTTCCTATATCTAGAAAGAGATAACTTGTTCACTGCAGAAGTGTTTTATAGAATGGAAGTCCTTATAACAGAGCCAGTAGAGACATCAGACAAATAACCAGTTTAGAGAGCACCAACACTGATGTATATAGTGTACGAGATAGAAAGGATTCAACTAACACTACGTACGTCAGTGCTGGTATGCTCCACACTGGTCATTTGTCTGATGACGATGATAGTGTAGATCTCGTACACGATGTATGTCAGTGCTAGTATGCTCCACACTGGTCATTTGTCTGATGACAGTGACAGTGTAGATCTCGTACACGACGTATGTCAGTGCTGGTATGCTCCACACTGGTCATTTGTCTGATGACAGTGACAGTGTAGATCTCGTACACAACATACATCAGTGCTGGTATGCTCCACACTGGTCATTTGTTTGATGACGGTGACAGTGTAGTTAGTGAAACATCACACTCTAATCTTCTACTGGTTGTGTTATAAGATGAAGATGATCGTGTAGTCATTGAAACATCACACTCTAATCTTATACTGGTTGTGTTATAAGAACTTCTATTTTATTGATATTACCAACCAGAAGACCAAAATAGAAGTGTCTTATGCCACAGTTCTTTGAGTAATGCCTACTGCAAAGTTCCCTCCTTTTACAGAGAGGATCAATGTAGACTGTTAAAAAAGGTTGGGATTTGAGGTAATTTCTATTCATAATTATACATAGGACAGAGTTGACACTGGAGAGTTATATGGTGATTATTGGGAAATGTGGCTTTAAAGAAAATCCTAAAACATGGAAAATGGTTAAAACGTTTCTGGAGTTGTAGAACAAATAAGTAATTATAACTTACTTCTCAGTGTATGAATTACACATGACTATATACATGTAATATAAAAATTCACCAGATTAACAAGGTTGAGAAAAAAAATTAAGAATATTTTAATTTGTGTGTTAAATACTATTTTAGGGTGATATATTCCCTTAAGTATGTGATAGATTGTGTGTGACATGGATGAAACAGTGTTTGTATGTTTATATGAAAGTTTTAGACATATCTGTTGTGCCATCTACTATATATATATATACTAATACCAAAGGTTAGGGGATTGATGTCTTCATTGTAAGTGCTCTCTTCCTGTTAATGGGATCCATAACTTGTGTAATACAACAGATAATTGTTATAAGATATGATCAAACATAATTATTGGTCAACTTGCTGTGATATTTGGTTAACACACAGTTCACATCATAACTGGTTAAAATGTTGTGACATTTAGTTAACACACAATTCACATTGTAACTAGTTACATGTTGTGACAGTTAACACACAATCACATTGTTACTTGTTAACTTGCTGTGACAGATAGTTAACACACACTTCACATCGTAACTGGTTAAAATGTTGTGACATTTAGTTAACACACAATTCACATTGTAACTAGTTACATGTAGTGACAGTTAACACACAATCACATTGTTACTTGTTAACTTGCTGTGACAGATAGTTAACACACAATTCACATTGTAACTAGTTACATGTTGTGACAGTTAACACACAATCACATTTTTACTGGTTAACATACTGCAAGAGGTAGTTAACACACAGTTCACATTGTAACTGGTTAACTTGCTGTGACAGATAGTTAACACAGTTTTTGGTTAATGTGCACCCACAGTTTGTCAACAAAGTTAATGGGTCACCATTGGATTATAGTTAATCATAACAACTGAGATTCCAGTTATCATCACCATCCAAGGGATATCCTGTGTGATCAATTTTATGTGGTGTCAACATTTGAAATTTGATTTGTTTGTTAAAAGTGACAGACATATTGTTTGATGAGTTCATGCTTGTGTGAAGACTGTCAGTATCATTCTAGATCACTTCAGACATGACTTTTAAAATCTGACCAATCTTCATCAGCTCCAGATAAGTAACATATGTCTGTTATACATCATCATTATGAAATACTTGGTTGATATGATATGTAACATCATTTGCTTGGCTATAGACCAACAGAGTACTAACAGATATGTATAACTTCATTCTGTGAATAATTTTCAGTTTACATACTAATTAAACTGTTAGTTTTGTGTCTGGTATTCCCATTATCAGTTACATATAGGGATGCTGTATATTGTTTTCTTATTATATCATAACATGATGTGAGATATTCTGGTGTACCTGAGAGGTATGTACAGTATGTATGGAATACATACTCAAAACGTGATCCCAGTCTTCAAAACTTGTTACCGTACTTGTAAAATTGTACAGATATAAACAGACTGACATGTTGGAATCACAATAAACATGATTACAAGTCTGAAATATTTTTGGTTTTAGTTTTTCTTAATTTTTTTTAGCTCACCAGGGCGGTTGTCTCTCTGGTTTTTCTGTTTGAACGACTTCTTCTCAATAACCAACTGGCAAAATGTCATGATATTTGACTGGTAGGTTGATGGTATGAATCCAAAATCTCCTGGGAAGCATGATATGGTAGGTCTCTGAGATGATGTCTGACAAAGTTTGCTAAAAGAATTTACCTTGACCTGTATGCAAGGGGGTCAAATTTGTGGAAACGTTTACACAATTTCTTCTGATTAACCAAAAGGCCTAGAAGCCTGCTATTTGGCTTGTATGAGGCCCTAAGAAAGTTTTCTAAAGAAATGAACATGAACCATATTCAAGGCCACAGGGGTCTGATTTGTCAAAATCTGTTAAAAGACTTCTTCTTTTAAACAAAAGCCTGAAAATCATGTTATTTGGCTGGTAGGTCTCTGGAATGAAGCACAGCAAAGTTTGCTGCAGGAAATGATCTTGAAATACAAACATGGTCATTGGGGTGAAATATGTTGCTTAGTCAACAGGTGCAGAAGCATGGGTTTTGACTGAAAAAAGTGACCTTGATCCATATTCAAGATCACAGGTGTCAAATTTGTTGAACCCTTAAAACAACCTCTGACTAACCAAAGTCACAGAAGCATGATATTTTGCTGTTCTCAATGTGAACCATGACAACGTTTGGGAAAAGAAGTGACCTTTACCCATATTCAATGTCACAGGGGTAGAATTTGTTAAAGCTTAAAACAATTTCTCCTGATTAAGCAAAATATCTGGAAGCACGATAGTTGGCAGGAAGATCTCTGAGATGAAGCCTGACAAAGTTTGCAAAATGAAATGACCTTGAACTATATTAGAGGTCACAAACGTAGCATTTGTTAAAACTTGTAAAAGACTTTTCCGGTAAACCAAAAATTGTTAGAAGCAGAATATCTGGTGGAAATTGTATTTTAAGTCAAAGCCTGACAGATTTTGGAAAGAGAAAAAGTAAAATGAACGATATTTACCTTGCCACTGTTTAGAGTTGAATGTTAGACCCTAAAGGTTGAAAATTCGTTAAAATTGATTGGATGTGCCCGCTTTTAAGCCAATGGTGCATGTAGTTGTCATGAACATTGATAGAAGTTTTGATAAACATTATTGACAGAGACTGTGTCACTAAAATAGAGACATTTGATACATCAAACTTTCAGTCTTCCACATTTGGATTTATTGATAATGTCATGTCTTTAAAAAATAATAGCCACCAGAATGGTATATTAAGGAAACGACAAATCCATCTTCATCAACCGCTTTCTTCGATCTTTTTCTACAGAAAAACCAAAAGAGAGGGTTTTCCACCATTTTTTTTTGCAGATAACCTCCCTGCTATCCTATGTTAATGTGTCGCTGATGATTCGGTATTCAACAACTTGTCTCCAATATCAGGATTTCCATGCCAGAAGTCGACAGCTGACAGATAAACTCACAAAACAGAGAGTTGCAGGTTATGAAGATTATAGGGTAAGATTTATTATGGTTGTGACAATGACCTCATTCTGTATTAAGGAATTCGATTTCCTTGTGCAATATGAGGTTGGATATATTTCGTTATGTCTAGTGGTTCCATTGTTGTATACCTTGTTCTCAATTGAAATTATGACGTTAAACACCGCTATATTGACCAAGATTTAAACGACGGGTGTCGGTCAAATAAGCAGAAGACGGCAAACCTGGTCTTATTCTTGTACTTTTCAGGAGTATGAGTTTTGTTATTCGTTATGTTGACATGTTGATATTTTCTTGTTCTTGCCTCACTCTTCAGGTCACAGAGTAAACTAAGAAAAAATCTGTAAAGGACACTTATTTTACTGTTAACATAAATAAGATAAGGCCGTCAATTCAAACGAGTAGCTTTTGCCTACTTACAAGGTCACAGAGAAGTTATGATCAAATACGATACCGATAAAATATTTTCATATTTATAACTTGCAGAACAGTGAGAAACACAGGTGATTCATTGAAATTTAAAATTACACGTATTCTGATTACATTTAGAAACACATGAAAGTCGCTCTTAGCTTAAGATATACAAAAACGTTTATACAAAACAATGTATTTTCTTTCTGCTTCTTTTGTAAGTCCGATCTAAATTTAGCAACTGCATCATCTGGTAGGTATAATACAGCTTTTAATGTCACGATACAGTTCCGCTAGGGAGATTTTCTCTTTAGCAGACGAAGCAGACAAATTATATCAAACATGAAGTGACACATATCATTGGTGACTATAATCATATCAAAATATGTTCCTACTTTTTGACATGTTGTTATCTTAATTTCAATGCTATTTTGCTTTAATATTTATTCTATAACGTTAATTGTGAAACAAAAACAAAATAACAAAAAAAGTGACATTTCATCTTATAAATGAAACCAATTTTTCTCACAAACCTATATATATCGCACTGACGTCATGTTTATCACGCTAGGTTGACGTTTATCGATTAAACATAATAAGGATCAACACGCCCGAATTTTGTCGCTATTTTGCTTGTTTACTGCCAGTCTTGGATCCGGTATCTGTTTTGTATAACAATGGAGTAATTTTATCCAACCGGCATGTTCAGTGTAAAATATTACGCCAGCTTTGCCTTATATCCGGAAATTCCCGGAAACAAGAATAAGATTTTATTGTTGAGTGAGCTACAGTGTTTCGGGAAATAGTTGAGCAGATGTAGTGGTTATCATAAAAAATATGACACCGGTGTCTTAACACCTTTTCGCACAATACCTAAGTTATGATAACAATTATAATATGTATGGTCGATACTGTATATGTTTGCTAAATAATTAACTTCAATCAATGATTTTTGCTATTCTTCAGCTAGGTTACACAGGAGTAGTTTGTACCCAAGGGTTAGGGGTTCCCGTTAGAAATGTAACGACTGAAATGTACCGCAGCTTCGACTCGGCGTGTAGATGTTTGTTATCAAAGTGAGATGAGATAGATAAATATGTCTTAATCATGATAACGCTGTCGTAATATAGATATAGGATAAATATGTCTTAGTCATGATAACGGTGTCGTAATATAGATATAGGATAAATATGTCTTAATCATGATAACGGTGTCGTAATATAGATATCGGATAAATATGTCTTAGTCATGAAAACGGTGTCTTAATATAGATATAGGATAAATATGTCTTAATTATGATAACGGTGTCGTAATATAGATGTAGGATAAATATGTCTTAATTATGATAACGGTGTCGTAATATAGATATAGGATAAATATGTCTTAATTATGATAACGGTGTCTTAATATAGATATAGGATAAATATGTCTTAATTATGATAACGGTGTCGTAATATAGATATCGGATAAATATGTCTTAATCATGATAACGGTGTCTTAATATAGATATAGGATAAATATGTCTTAATCATGATAACGGTGTCGTAATATAGATATCGGATAAATATGTCTTAGTCATGATAACGGTGTCGTAATTTCGAGATGTCGTTATTCTGGTAATGGTGTAAGTTTAAGTAAGAGGTTCATAACTATATTGTTTTTTTAAAGCACTTTCTGGATACGAACAGAGAAACAACAGAGCTTAATTAACAAGACATTTATTTTGCATACCATACAAATGACACACTAAGCCGACATCAAGAAAACTTTCAAAAGTTTTATATATTTCTTTTAATAGCTACGATGACCTCTTTCTCTCCTCCCTTCCCATTTTCCCTCTTTTTTCTCTTAATGCAAGTACATAGCAAACTATAGATCTATGTATATACGTCCTTGATGTACATCACTGCGATAAGACTTTCTAACTTCATAGTTTTTTTGTACTTTTGAACATTGTATATCAAATCCATAAGTGGGTTGATGAAAACATGTTTCAATATCTTTACATCACAGTGTTAACACTGAATTCATCAACGTTACAAAGATTTACATCATAACTTCTGGCACATTAAAACGTATCGAAGACAATTTGCAATTTAAAATAATTAGAAGTGGACTAAATACAATATGTACAGTATACGGAGAGGCAGACAGTATCTTACCCCGTCAGTATGAACAGCAGGAAGTGAAATAGAGACGATATGTACAATATACGGAGAGGGAGATAGTATCTTACCCCGTCAGTATGAACAGCCGGAAGTGAAATAGAGACGATATGTACAGTATACGGAGAGGCAGACAGTATCTTACCCCGTCAGTATGAACAGCCGGAAGTGAAATAGAGACGATATGTACAGTATACGGAGAGGGAGATAGTATCTCACCCCGTCAGTATGAACAGCCGGAAGTGAAATAGAGACGATATGTACAGTATATGGACAGGAGACAGCGTGTTACACAAACGACAGAGAGTGGACTGGAGACGGTATATGAACGATACTAATTGAAAGTCTATTCTGACTTTGCGACACTCAGAAGCGCTTCAGACGCATTTTTATCGCCACCAGAACCGGAGGGATTCTTTTTCCGGTGATCAATCCAATTCTTTGACAGCGCGTACACAAGTTTGTCCCAAAAGAAAAAGTCTGACGTCTTGAGGTACGTATATGTCTTAAGAAAATGTTTCAAGTCGGCATGTACACATGATTCGTCAAATCCCTCGAGCATTACCACTACTAAATGGCGCTCATTCTCAACCAAACTTTGATGGAAGGCTTTCCGAAATTCTAAAATGCACCATTCACTCTTTAGGAAGTTAGGAGAAAGTACCATAATCGTGTGTCTACTTCGCTCCACACTATCTATTATGTTGTCAGAAATGCAGGCGCCGGGAATAAAATGTTTATGGTGGAGACACAATCGAAACTTGTGGACGGATTCCTCAAGTCGACGACACAAATCGTAAACCCACGTCTCGTCCAGTGAACTATAGGACACAAAGGCGTCGAAGTCCTTCTCCACACTCTTGGACGAAGTTGGTACAGGAACAAACAGACACGTGCTAACCGACGTGAATCTTGTAAATACAAGAACACGAATTTCTCTCCTAAATCTGACGAGAACAATGATAACGAAGAAGCAGAGAATAAGAGGTGGCAAGCAAACATAAAGCACGAGATTAGATAGCTGTGTGTCCGATCTTGGACCGCACAAGTCTTCAACGTTCTTTATGTATTGTCCCAGTCTAGACAAAGGTCGGCTGCACCTTGCCTCGCCGAGATAGGCGTATTCGTCGATGATTGGACCCTCTTCCTCCTGGAGAAACTGGACAAAGTCTTGTTGAGAACAGTTACACACCCACTGGTTTCCTCTGAGGTTGACTACACCAGGATAAAAGTTCCGTAGATTCTGTATGCTTGGTTGACGTAAGACGGATATTTGATTATAAGATAGGTCAACGGTCAAATGCTTCCTTTTCGGAGGAGGGTAAGTGAAGTCGATAGTCGTTATTCTGTTGTGAGACAGATCTATCAGCTCCAACTCGGGAAAATCAATATCCCACCGGAATTTTGAAAGTTGATCAGGAGCACGGCTCAGTAAGAGGTGGGAAATGTTCATGACTTTGAGACGCGGATATATATACTTATGAAGGAATTGTTCGTAGAGTTTATGGTCGCTGATAATATAATTCTGAGTAAACTCCAGATACTTTAGGTTCGGGTTAATACATTGCTGCTTGTCCATGTTGTACCGTTCGATTGTCTTTTCGAGTTCGAGTAATTCGCTATCTGGTATGTCGATATCCGGTAAGGTGGTTTGACTGGTGTTTCTGTATGTGAGTCGCTCCAGACTTGGCGGATAACCACAAGGGTACACGTCTTGGTTTTGCTTATAGTTGTCCATGTAAAATGCCCGTAATTCAGACAATAATATAACAACATTGGAGTCCTCTATTGTCAGGTGCCGGATGGTGTAGTTCTCTCGAGAAGTTTGTACAGAAAAGTCTGTATCATCCGTACCAGTGATGTGGCATGACTTGATATGGAGTGTTTCGAGATTATTGGCTTTGATCGGACGTCTCAAATGTACGCACCCTCCTGACTGACACGTGATGGACACGTGCACTGGACCAAAACTGTTGTTTGACATCCATTCCTTCACATAGGAGAAGTTCCATATCTTGTTTTCAGTAATAAGACAATCAATGCTCACTACACTGGGTCCCAGGCTACTATAATGATTGGAGTCTTCTGTAGGGCCATGTCCAGGGACAACTGAAAGGACATGTTTTGGGTCTTTTATAAGACCAGGGTCTGATGTAGGATCATGTTCGGTGTCCAGTGTACGAGGTATATCCAGTGTGCAGTTAGGTATTTGTCCTGTAACTGTACTCAAAAGTTCAGCCACTAGAACAAGGGCGAACCATGCATGAGACCGCATCGTTGTAATGGTTAGTTATACTCAAACTGCACTGAACTGGAAAGGCATCCGGGTTTACGCCTTCTATACACCCGCGACACCTATCACGTGATGTAAATCGAGATCATGTTTACACGTACACATATGAGTGTTGAATTTAAACTGTATCATTGTGTTATATTTACCGCTACCTAAAAAAATCGATTTCCACAAAGTGACGTGACTTGTACACATAATGCCATGCTGTTGTAATGTTTACAACTTTAAATCGCTTGTTACAGAAGAAAAACGAGTCTGGCATAGAAAATTAGTTGTTAAACTCTAAAACAAACCATTGCTAACATTTGGATCAGCTTAGTACCATGTTTGTACATGATAACGATACTGTTATGACAATTTTTTACCTCACCATTACAAAACACGGGTAGTTGTGGACATAAATGTGATTAGTTTTATTACTATCATTAAATATGACGAGTAAATTGAGAATATTCCTTTTTATGACGACCAGGTGCTTAATTTTAAAGCGCACGCAAAAAATTACAGATTTGATAAATAAAATCACATTCATGTCCACAAGCATCTGCGTTTTAACACAGTAAACATGTATATGAAGTAAATTAATATTTTTGGAGTCCGATGGTCAATCTCCCACATCTCTCTCACCCTCTCTCTCTCTCTCCCTCCCTCTCTCTCTCTTCTCTCTCCCTCTCTCTCTTCTCTCTCTCCCTCTCTTCCCCCTCTCTCTCTCCCTCTCTCTCTCTCTCTCTCTCTCTCTCTCACTCTCTCTCTCTCTCACTCTCTCTCTCTCTCTCTCTCTCTCTCTCTCTCTCTTCTCTCTCTCTCTCTTCTCTCTCTCTCTCTCTCTCCTCTCTCTCTCTCTCTCTCTCTCTCTCTCTCTCTCTCTCTCTCATTTTCTCTCTCTCTCTCTCTCTCTCTCTTCTCTCTCTCTCTCTCTCTCTCTCTCTCTCTCTCTCTCTCTCTCTCTCTCTCTCTCTCTCTCTCTCTCTCTCTCCCCCTCTCTCTCTCTCTCTCTCTCTCTCTCTCTCTCTCTCTCTCTCTCTCTCTCTCTCTCTCTCTCTCTCTCTCTCTCTCTCATTTTCTCCCTCTCTCTCCCTCCCTCTCTTCTCTCTCTCTCTCTCATCGCTGTCTTGTTTTCTCTATGTTAATTCATCTCTCAGTCACGCACCCAATATGAAACTAAAACAATCAATCATTATACATGTTCAATTTCTGAACATGAGGATAAAAATACTATTGCACTTATGATTTGTTTATGTCAGTGATAACCATCTGAGGATAATGATTACACCCGTAGTCAATAGTAGCTCGTATGGTCGGCCCCGAATCCCCGACACAGTAGTGAGACATTTTAAGCTGAAGTGTACGTCATTCCCTCAACTCCAGGACCTTTGCTGACGTAACGTGTAGCAAGTCTCCCTGGTACCAATGAATATGCATTGAAGCCAGATATCTACAAGCAGTTGGAACTGGTAAACTTATAGTGCGAAATAGAACTGATGGTAAGGCCTCCTTTACACTATGTGGACTTGACAATTACTACGATCTTACATCTCGGTCACCTGTCTCTGTTACCGCCAGCTCCTACCTGATACCGCGTACTCCGACTTTATACCTCGACTGGGAAACTCCGAAACATACCATCTGCTATATGTTAAACTCTACGAGTCACATATTTTTATAAATGTTCTGTATGTTTACATATATTTTATTCCACTGAATGATATATGAAATGTTATGTTAATCCTTTTATCCTTTTCATCCTGAATGGTTATACAATTTACAAATCTAGATAATTAGCTTTATTACTAAGTGTATATATACTATCTATTTGATTCTTCTAAATTTACATAAATTTACATAAATTTACATTATGTTTGTGTATTCGGTTGCTGACACTTTTCTAAAATTAAGTGACGGTTGGTGATCATTTTTATTTTGTCTGTACCTTCCTATGATGTACTTTCTTGTATTTATCTCTTCTTTATGTGTATTCATAAGGCACTTCTAAACTGTTATCGATATACATCTATATACACGAGAAACAGCATTATTAACTACAGTGCATGGTTGTGGTGGTCAGAACATGATGACATCATCATCCCGCATGTCTGATAAAATGAAATAAAATACGTACCTTTGTAAAAGAATTAAGATCCCAACACAATCTTACTGTTAATATAGGGGTATGTTGTATGAAGTTTCTGTTGTAAATATTCCTTACATGTTACTGTTTAAGTTATTTGGATGTAAGATGAAACGTAATATTGACCCACTGTGGTAAAATATTTCTCTTACTATGAATGATATTGCATTTTTTTCATATTTATGTACCTCATATGTTGAGCAGATTTACTTTTTTTGTAAGTAATATACAACTAATAGTCATTTATGTAATTTACTTTGTTTTATGTCAATACGTATTTTTCTTTTTTTTAATCATGGAAGGGTGGCGTCTGACCTGTGCGAGACTACGTCAGCTAATGTAGCTTGGTCTTTCCTGTTTTTAATACTTAGTTCCGTCCTGGTAATAGCGAGGTTCCTTCTGATAATGTGCAAGTCCGTCTTCCGTTAACTAAGTCATGTTTCTTTCCACACGACTGTTAGGGACAGTCGCTGCTCTTTATCAACGATCAAAGGTAAACTATCCGATGAATGGTTATATATTATTCAGGTGACGTTGGTGATTTTCTGAAATCAATCCCCATAAAGTTTTATCTACTACACGTCTTGGTATCAAGTTTATTCGGTGATATTGACCAAAATCCGGGGTCAAATAATGATATAATGTATAGATATTCTTATTGACAATATCTCTGTATGTCATTTGAATAAGAGTTTCATAAGAAATAAAACACATTTTTTGTTGCTGAATATTCTAATTACGACATCTATGTGTTTCTTAAACCCATCTTGATAATTCTATTACTGATAATATCACTAGAAATGTACGGAAATATTTCAGGTAATGTAGATCTAGTTTTGGTTTACTTATTTATATCAAAACAATCTTATTATTAAGTTTAGACTCTATCTTGAGTTTGATGACATCGAACTTCTAAGGGTCAAAGTAACCCACACAAAATTCGCTCATTGTTAGGGTTGTATCTATATGCCTCCAATCCTGGTTAGTCATTGGGCTAAACTTGAAAATAACCCTGTTGATGTTGATTATCAGAGAAAAGTAATTCTGGTTGGGATAAAGACCTGTTAAATCTTAATACCAATTCTAAGTTTACAGGGTTTTATCTAAATTTGGACAACATTCCATCACTGAACCAACCGGACACTCACAAGTCTTCAAGGTCACTCAATATCCTAACTACTTACAATGTAACCATTGTTAATGATATCGCTGTTCTCACTCCTTCCTGTAGTGAATACTGTCTTGTTAGCGCTGACTTCAATGTTTAACCCCTCAAAAACATGCTTATAATAAAACAGTGTTTCATTTCCAAATAACTTGTTCTATCCTTACTAACATATTTTTGACGCAATAAATTATTTCACTAGTTCAGATGATTGGGATCTGCAATTACAAGGGGTTATTGGCAATATCAGTCATATCCTTATAAACATAATATTAACTGCTGTCGATATCTTCTATTAACAGTAACAATAGGACCTAATGATAAAATTTGGATAACAAATGAAATAAGACTGAAACTACGACAGTATACGTCAGCATTCTAAAGCCAAATAAAATAATACTGCGGATTCCTGAAGCAAAATTTAGATCTACTCGAGACCAAGTAATTATCTTAATCCCAGAGGCGAAACAAAATACTTGCAAAACAAGTTATAGATTTCAAAGACAAATCTGAAACCGACTCTCCTTTGGTAATAAATAGTGATCTAAAAATACATTTCATAGACAAAGCTGAATCTTCTAATCATTATTTCTTCACATCTAAGATTTACCATTAAAGGCGAAGCACAATCTCTTGTGAAACCACTCTTAAGTCACATCTTTGATAAATGATTCTTTTCAAGAAAATTCCCTACCTCCTTGAAAAAATGTTATACCTGTGTATAAAAAGAAGTTTGAAAAAACATTTAACCAAAAAATGTTTTTGAAAATATAAATTTACCTGTCCCTCGAGTTACAATAAATAACTTCTAAAAATCTATCCGGTATTCCACTGTCTATCAAATATTCAAATGAAATTGTTCAACATTTTGACAAAGGTAAAGAGCAAAAATGTTATTTTGTGATAATTAAGGCATTTCATAGGACTAGACATAATGATATGATTTACAAGTTGAAAAAAAGATTATGACTTTACTAACATGTTGAAGTGGTTTTCATCTTGCGTAACGTTTCAGACGGGAAACCCAAAGGATCAATTTAAAGCCCATACTTGTTTTTATCACAAATTAATGATGTTAATGACGAATTCGTCTCTAATGTGAAAGTATTTGCTGACGGTACTTCCCTACATGGTCTGATTGAGAGAAACAGACTAGAGGCTGCTAGTTATCAGAATAATGACCCGAAGAAAAATTTCAATTTGGGCCAGGAAATGGGGATCATTTTTAATCGTTAATAAGACTGAATTCCTTCTTTTTGTCAAAACGGATTGACTCCGTTGGCATCCTGATATGTATTTCAACAACCGGGTTACAAAAATGTTCGTAGCCTGGGTCTATTTTTCAACAGGAATGTTAACTAATCCAATGAAAAAGCTTACAAAAATATTTGCAAAGAAATATAAAATTGATAGGAATTTGCTTGAGTTAATTTGACTGGAACGTTTCATATAAAGGACACATGCCCCAGCTGTTACCCAATGTAATCCGACACAAGTAGGGCTGGAAACATAATGAATAGCTGTCCTCTAACTTTACTCACTCAAATTTACACACAAAACAACCGTTAATCACCTGACACAAGCAGTGTGCACCTGCTACAATTTAAACATGTTTCCTGGTTCAGTTAATCTATGGATTTGTGACTATAAAGTTTGTCTTTGTCATTAACAATGAATTGAGGCAACGTTTGTCGTATCGCTCTCATGGTTTTAAAATCGTTATCACGTGACCTGTATGTCTTGTCATATCGTCATCCATGATGTGACCTGTACGTGCTGTAACATCGTCATCATGTGATCCGTATGTGTTGTAACATCATCATGTAACCTGTATATGTCGAAACATCATCATGTGACCTGTATGTGTTTTAACATCATGTGACCCGCATGTGTTTTAATATCATCATGTGACCCGTATGTGTTTTAACATTTAGAGAAGAACACTTCTTACATCTTACAGTTATGCATTTTTTTTTATTTTTATAATAAAACTGGGTATTTTCTCGTGTAATACAAAACACAGGCCTCCTACTCACACAAACCCTGCTTCCCAAACGACACAAACCCCGTTACCTACGTAACTCAAACCTCCTACTCGCACAACATAAACCCTGCTTCCCAAACAACACAAACCCCCGTTACCCTCAAAACGAAATCCCTGCTGTCTACACAACAGAAACCCTGCATTTTTAATGAAAAATAGACCTCAACATTTCTGGGAAATTATGTAAATTGCATTACACAAGCTCGATACAATCTATCAAATTCGACGCTGAAAGCCCATGCAGAGAGAGAGAGAAGAGCGTTGTAACACTATTACGTAATTCTCATATCGGAGACGAATGTCACTTCCAACGTGAAAATTCATTCAGGCTTTAAAAGGTGTTCTTCACTTGTGTGTCCTTTGTAAAATATTTGAGATAGCAGGTGGTAGAAACTGTTGATTGGACTTTTTAAGTCCCGCGGTCAGCCGTAGCCTGCACGCCACATATTAATTCATTCGATTAGTGTTACGGTTCAGATTATACACATGCACGCTGTTCTAAAATGATCCGATATATGAAAACTACTAATTTTATTTAATTGTAGGTCTACAATTCCTCTTCATCTACAATTTGACTTTTCTTTCAATCACTGGATTTCCTCTTTCGCCTCCAAGACTTAAATATTTAGGCCCTTAGCATCAATGACAAACCTTCGAAGGACAAAACAGCTGTATACATTTATTGTTTGGCCCTACTGAATTTAACTTGATTTGCATTAAAAGATGTCATTCACATGTGTGTCTTTCTACAATCGTTAATAATCGGTTGCTGTCGGTTTAAGTTTTACTGTGTAACCAATAAGTTGATTAATAAGTTGACAAGATCACGTTTAATGAGAGAAGATTTTTTTATCTATATTTATATATCACACAGAATAAAGGAACATATCTTTTATCCTTTGGCAGATATCATATATAATTTGATGAGTTCTGGCGCGACTGTAGCTCTAAGCTTGTCTGACAGATACCTATAGAGGATTACATCAGCTGGTACAGCAGTTACTTATAATTATGGAGGGTTAACTGGGCCATACTGAATTCTAACTATTTGAGTAGCATGCCTGTACGACACGTTTTATTGAGAGTGATGTCGGTATCTGAAATGCCATTGGGTCTCTTTGTTTTGGTGGGCAACATGGTTACGGTTACCTATTGACTAACTCAGTATAGATATATCCCACACACCCTGACCATTTCACTTAAAAGGTAGTCGATAAGACCCTTGACCATTGAACGTTAACCATCAAAAATGTGATTTATTTCCCAGGTCTCAGCATACCTGGTAACAAAGTGCGCCACTCTCTTAAATGACTTGATTTTGTTTCCTGTTACCCTATAATACATCAAGACATTGACGCAGTAGGTTAATTGTACCATACTAAGTCTGGTTGTTGTAAACCGACTGCACCTACAAGACATAAATTGATACTCATTTTTAAGTCCGCTTTTGATATCCTAAAAACATTACTTATTAAAACCGACCGTGATTCAAACATATTGTTGGCTAGTAATGAGTGAAAAGTCGGAAATTGTGGGATGGAGCATAATGGCGGCTCACCGACTCATTATGCACCAATTAATGTGTTCAAGACTTGATCAAGAATGATCAGAAGTGATCCATCTCGTTGTGTGTATTGTGTAGACGTATATGTTGTGGATACAGTTATTGTCATTCCTATCTTTAATGGAGTCCAAAAGTATGCAGAGCAGTACCCATATTTGCACTCTTGCTGTGTACCATCCATTGTATACGGTTAAGAAAGTTATTTTGTGGTATGGCTTTCTCTGGTATGTGTTTGATGTCTTGATATATATCATAACTTTAAGTAGTGCACCTGCAGAGGTGACAAAATTGTAACGTCATTCAATTAACATATGTTAAGTAGTTATTTGGAGTTTAGTACAGGCACACCACCCCCTTACAGAGCCCTTGGTATGAGCCCGGAGTCTTCACTACCTGGAACCGTCTATGTTTAGTACAGGCGCACCTACCCCTTACAGAGCCCTTGGTATGAGCCCCGAGTCTTCACTACCTGAAACCGTCTATGTTTAGTACAGGCGCACCACCCCTTACAGAGCCCTTGGTATGAGCCCTGAGTCTTCACTACCTGAAACCGTCTATGTTTAGTACAGGCGCACCACCCCTTACAGAGCCCTTGGTATGAGCCCTGAGTCTTCACTACCTGAAACCGTCTATCCCCTATGTGCATTGAAGATTAATTAAAAATATACTTGTTACAGGTTTTTACAGCATGATGGATTGTTTGTATTATGATACATCATTACATTCTTTTGTATAATTAATGAAATGGAAAATGTACAGTCAATACGATATATCTCCTACCTTGATTTCAAGGATTCAAAAAACTAAACTTAGTTTGATTGTATGTGGCATACTTATGTCATTAAGTCAACTAGATGTATCAAAAAGAATCTTACAAAATACTAACAGAAATTATATCAATATCTAGTCTAAGTGATTAATATTATCATTTGGTAATTTTAAAGAGTATTAATGAAACATTCACGGATTGTTTGTTGAAGGGAGATAACTCCAGATAGCTTGGATTTTGAATTTAAAAAGTGCATATTTCGGCAAGGGAATCTTGTACAATAATGTTCCTGTATGGTCAGATGATCTAATATAGTTATGATATACTCAAACCAATTGTTGTATAGTTGTTATGGTCATTGACGAAATGAGGATTGCTATATAGATAATTATTTAATCATTATTACATTCCTATTTACAAATTCTGGTTAAAGTATTTTGTACTTTTCACTATTTATGTATAATTTCATAGTCCAGTACTAATGTAACTATTGTGATTATGAGATCAAATGTTGATGATTGATGGTCTTCCAAGCTGGACATTTTAATTTGTTATATGTGTGTGTTTAATTGATGTACTTTATGTATTGGAAATGTTCGACTCAAATACATCTTGTGTATTATATAAACATACAGTATAGCTGTACAGTGTACAACATAGTTTTCAGCTTCACTTTCATTCTCTGTACACCTGGAACATGTCATGGCAAAATAGAAGACACAAGCGAAGCATTTTGGTAGGTTCAAGAAGAGAAAAACTGAAAAATCATAGGCTGATACGTTCCTTTTGGAGATTACAAAGAGTCACCCAACTTCAAAGCCAATACATTGTACCATTATGTGCCCTTGAGATTCATTTGACATACATCAAAGGATCAAACTAGTGTTTTTGTCTTGTCCACAAGTGTAGCACATGAAACCTTCAATTTTGCCATTACTTGTTCCATGGATGCATAGAGCAAAAGTGATCGTAATCCCAGGTGTATCGAGGATGGAGGTGGTGAAGTTGTATGATACACGATTGTAAATATTTTTAGATTTTACTGAAATTATCTTAAAACATTTCAATATAAGGGCCCTTATTATGTCCAGTGATTGTGAAGCTAGAAGTTGATGTTTGTTCAGCTCTGGATAGAGATTTCTCCTAGCTGTGAAATGTTTTGTTTTTATCACACAACTCACATATATATACATTTCATCACAACATTAATGTTAACATTCAGTTTTGTTTTTCCTAATTTCAATTTGATAATGATAACATCATCTGATTTATGGTAACCATAGGTCTTTGTATTTTTTATTGGTTTGTCAATGATTTGCCTCAATTTGTTGGAGTTGCTGCTATCTTTCCATATTTCATTCCATTTTTATTAGCCCCCCACCCTCTTTCCCCATCAAGAACGAGGTAGGGTAGAGGACTCCAGTTTTGTATTATGCCTGTCGGTGATTGCGGTGATCTTGTCTTTGCTCCATCTCCTAATCTACTTGTCACTGTAACTTCATACACGTATACATGTAGGTTCATCTTGGTAAAGTGTTGAGTCATGTACCAAATGTAGGTTACTCTGACCTACATTTTTATCTAAAATAGATTATACATAAATGCCATGTATACAATTTTACAAGGCTCACCTCAACATCCATTTGTATAACATTACTCAAACAACTTTAAAAGCCTTTAAAAAATGTTTTAATAAATCAACATTAAAATTTGACAAGTTTTGGCCCTGTTTTTTTCTTAGGAGGAGGATTAGGTCTGTGGAATGATATTTCTGCATCTGCACTCGTGCCTGGTATCCATGTCATGAGGAAATCTTTTCTGTCTTCATCTATAAAACAAAACATTTTTATTCAAACTATTAAAATCTGGGTTTTTTTTAATTTATTCTTGGAATAGGCAATCACTTTGCTAGACTCCTAATGGATCAGTTTAAATATAAGTACATATTCAGTCTGGAGTTATCTCCCTTCACCTATCACCCTGAACAATATTACATGTATACATCTAACTACTTCAGAGAACATTTCAATCAACTTTTAAATTAACTTTAAAAAAAAGGGTCATAATGTGTCTTGTGTTTCCATCTGAAAAAATGGGGCTCAGTGTTAAAGTAAAAACCTCCAGCTGGGGTTAAGACCTTGACAAGTGATTTTACATTCTTTGCAAAATTGTTTCAAAGTTTCTTTGTGAATATGTCAGAATTTTACTTAAATTTTTTAGTTTGATTTCACCAATCTACAATGTAGTCTATATCCTTATTTGGTAAAAAAAATATCAATCTAACATGAAGTGCATATCCTTATGTGGTAAACCTACATACCAATCTAATGTGATATCCCTGTCCTAGTTCGATAAACTATCATACCAATCTAACATGATATATGTCCTTGTGTGGTAAACTAGTCCATATCTTTGTTAGGTAACCTACCTGGCTGTTCCTGTCGGTTTGGGCAATCCCTCTCATAATGTTCAACCGACTCACAGATCTTACAACATCCACCTGACCAATCAGAAACATTAAATACATAAAATTGTATCACACAGTGTAGGGACAAACAAGGTGTCACAATGCACAGATATCTTCTAAATTTCTTATTCCCAACCAATAAATTAACTCAATATATCACATATTTCATCATATAGAAAATATTACTCCACAATAAACATGTCTGGTAATGGGAAGTTTTCATTCTGTTATAGTCTAATTACATATATCATACATTCTCATTGTGGATCATCAAAGCAAGTGCTGTTTCATACCATTGCTCATAGAATACAGCCTCTTTGGGGTGTCTGGACACTGGATAGATAGTATAATTACCCATAGGAAACAGCCCCTCCCCTGGGTTGTCGGGACACTGCTTGGATAAAACATTTACCCACAGGATACATCCCACTTGCGTTTGGAGGACAGTTTAGATAAGATTTACTCATAAGATATAGCTCCCCTGTGTCTGGACATTGCTTAGATAAGACATTTACCCACTGGATACAGCCCCTGTGGGTTATCAGGACACTGTTTCGATCAGATACTCACCCATAGGATACAGCCCTCTTGGGTTGTCAGGACACTGTTTAGACAAATGACCCATTTCTCCACATATAAAACACTTTGCATATGGGAACTTTCCTGTAACACAGTAGGATAGGATGTTTCAGTGTTATGCAGTATCTGGTGATGTTACCCATTCTAAATCAATTAGCAATAGTAGGTAACAAGAGAATTTTTTTTATGTAGCATTTAAACCAAAATCTTGGCCATTCATGGTTTTAATCATGATTCCTGAATATTACCGACCATTCAAATCTAGTCCTGTGATTTTAATGTAAATAGCTGATTACAACCTGTCATGTCACCACCAACATAAGATGACTTTTTTTCAGCAAATAGTAGTAGCACTTGATACTGGGGGCTAAAATTGTAACATTTTAAAATAAAACAACTCAAATCAAAATAATGGAAAATCGTGAAAACCTCAGCTCCCTTGGTTTAAAGACGAGTGTTTTTGTCACCGCTACTGATGAAAATATAACTCTTATTATATATTATAATAAATCTCTGTGAGACAGGACATATATATAACTTGTTATTTCTAATTACCTAATATGAGCTTCAATTACCTGCAGGGAGTTTGAGTCGACACTTGCTGGAAGCATGTTCTGTAGACCCACATTTAAAACAGATACCTGTGCCTTGTTCAATATCCTTTTTGGTCTCTGGACATTCAGACATTGCGTGACCTGTTCCACGACAGTTATAACACACCTGGGAGTAAATGATAACATCAGGTAAGATGTAGAATTTGTCATAAGGATTGAACATGGTGGAGGATTAAAAATACAAAAGTCTTTAGCGACATTTTTTATTTTATAAACATGCCAGCAAAATAATTGACAGGTTTATGACATTATCAGACCAAGGATTTAAGTAGACAAACCAGAAGCTATGTAGGCCATTGTAAATATACCAAATTACTGTTATATTTATAAAACCTACCTTTTCTTCTTTTCGCTTATTTATCCTCTTCACTCTTCTTTCTTCTCTTCTGGTCTCTTTTTTCAAAGTCAAAATTAATCCCTTTTCAATTTCTTCTTCACTTTTTACCTTGACCTTTGTATGGCTTGACTTGTGTTTATTGTCTTTCACATTCTGTCTATTTCTCTGGTAGCCTTCTGAACCTTTCATTTCTCTCCATGGTGTGGCCTCTAATGGGCGTTTGCTATTCTCAGAGCCGCCTCTAGCAAACCTTGTCATGATGACACTTCTTAGATATTCTTTACCTGTGTGATGGAAAAATATTAATTCATACCATATTTATATGGCAAGAGGACATATTTGTAAATCAACTGTAGTAAAAATGCTATACATTCATACCATCTGAATGACCTATGAATACCAGACAGCCGGGTAGGTAGGTGGTAACACACTCTCCTTTCACTTGGACATCAAGGGTTCAATGCCTAGTGTGGATGGAAAGGGGGTTCATTTGTATGGAATCAGCTGCGAACACATGAGTTTTTTCTAGGTACACCTGTATCTTCTCACATTATGACCTCTGTGTGCTTCAATCCTGATCAACAAGAGCGATTAATATATGTTGGAATAACATTTTTCCAAATTGGTGAAAAATAAGGTTTAACACAATCAGACTGTAAAATGCCCATCCCTCTAAATTGAGTCAAAGATTATGAAGTGATTATTCGGACTTTTTGATGAAGTGGTCATCTGGACTTTTTGAAAGATAATTAAGGTATACGATACTGCTGAAAAATTACCTCAAAGATGACCACAGCTATAAACACGTGTGGCTTACTCACGAACAGTTCTGTACAGTTTGGTCAGATAGCCAGTACAGATAACTAGAATTTAGTACATTTCGACAACAACTAGAATACATTGGTAACCACATGTTTTCATTTCGTACGGTCGTCAGATAAATAAGCAATGCAGGGTAACTACTTCAACAAACTAAATTACTTACTTCTCTGTAAATCCTTGATAACAGTCACAGTTAGCCAAGCGTCTAAGTGATCGTGATGAACGGGAAATTCCCTAATTCGCGTTGGGGTGCGTTCGACTGTCCTGTACTATGAATTGTCGTCACTAATATTCGGTGATATTATTTACACAGATTAGTTTTATCACTAATTCGAATAAGTAATATCAGATGCTTACTAAACAGTGAAAGAACCAGATACAAAACAAATATGTGCGTAAATAGAACTAGAATTTCAGCTAGAAAAAAATTAAAATAAAGAAAACATCACAAGGAAGACTCGGGACCACGAAAAAAAATCCCAAGACATGGAACTTAACTTAATTATCTAAATTAGATAATAAAAATACTATGAAAGCTTCCAGCTGGTTACTATGTCAACCATTTAAAGTGTTTATAAATATATTTGCACGATGGCAAAGTGTTTCATTATAATTATCGAAACCGGATTCGAATCTGGTTTCCGAGTCCCGTGATGCGGGATCGATATGAAATGAAATGAGGGGGCCCATTGCTATATTGATTTTCACACATCTTTGACAGTATTTTGTTTGGTTTAATTAAAGTATTTTGTAATTTATTAGTAAACACTTAATCTTATATATCCAACTGCACCCTCGATCTCCAGGACTTACGATCAATTCGCTCTCTGTATCCCTGGAAGATATCATGGCAAAATTGAAGGTTACCTGGGCAACACGTCGTGGACAAGCCAAAAGGCTAGCTTGAACTTTTGATGTACATCAAATGAATCTCGGGGTCGCATAATAGCATATTGTAATGACTTTGAAATTGGGTGTCGCTCCTTTGTAATGATTGGCCAGTTTTTGTTCTCCAGGAACCGATCAAAGTACTTCGACTGTGCCTTCGATTTTGCCATGACATGTTCCAGGGGAGCAAAGAGCGAAAGTGATCGTAACCGCTTAAGTATCGAGGATTATCCAAATGTAATGGAACCGACATGCCATTCTCATTTTTGTGATCATTTCGCTCATCTGCACATGTTTAAATTACCAAATTGACTTTGTGATTTCAAGATCTGTTACAGTCGGATGGGAGTTTGAAAATGAATTGTTCTGTTATGGTTATTGCCACTTCGTTCATCTGCCAGGGGCGTAACTTCCATAGAAAGAAAAAGCCCGGGCTTACAGATAAAACATCCGTGCATAGAGTATGTCGGACAAAATTACAAAACTAAGGTTAAAAACAAATATCTAATATGTTTGATAAATAAAAAAAATATAAATAGAAAATTGTTGAATAACTAGGCCTAGTACATTGCTTTCCGGAAGTTTACACACGTCATACTATTCTACTTCTTACTATCTTTTCAACGTTTCCGATTATAATGTTGTTAAAGTGCAAATTTTCAAAACGAAGAAGGCTTCTGGATTACAGACGTCGATCGACAGGTTTTTTTTTTCAAACAAAATAAAGTCGAATTGAGTAACCACACTTAAAGTGACACATTAAAGACCGAAGGTACATGTAACCAAGATACGGAAATTGTCATGGACATTTTCGCGAATCAAAAGAACAGAAAGTTAGCTTTTACTTAGTCAGGGGTTGAAAGTTTGTTGTTAAATGAATAAAGAAAACTGTCTCAGAATACGATTCAAAACATCTATGAAACCAGAGACATATATAACACGATATATACGTCTCTGATGAAACCATGAAATTCATTTTCCGTCGGGGGGCTTTGCCCCCCAGATCCCCCACCAACCCTGCTCTGGACCCTCTGGGGGCCTAGGCGGCCTCCAGACCCCTCGCCTGGGCTTACACATTTCTGCTGGGCTAGCTACGCCCCTGGATGTTTCAATTACCCAACTGACTTTGTGATTTTCAAGATCCGTTACAGGTGGATGGGAGTTTGAAGATGAATTGACCTGTTATGGTTATTGTCATTTCGTATTTTTGACAGTTCTATTTTTGGATGTTAACTCTGTACTGGGGACTTAAAAAGATACGAAATGTATACCAGTTCCATATCTGAAAATACATAAATAAATAGATACTTAACGAAGATTGTAATAGAATCATGTCTGTCTGTCTGTCTGTCTGAGATTTGTATGGGATTCGGTTAGAAATCTTTGAGAATTTTTTTTAACAAATGTTGAGTGGTGTGATTTGTATAGTTTAACTACATTAATTTGTACATTAAACAGATAATTTAAACATAATTTGACATGTCATATGATTTTTTTCCCCAGAGAATTATGTGCTATTTCAAGTAGAACAGTGATCGCTTTGTTTAAGTTCTAATTACTGTTGAAATATTTCATCCAAGTTATTTATGAGAAAATTGTCATTGATACTAACTGAACCTCTCTCCGTCCCTGTTAAGTTGGTGACGTCATTACCCGACTTTCATTTACAGAAAATTCACAAAGTAACTCTTTGACTTAGTATAATAAACACCAAATGAATAATTCGAGACATTTCTGGCGTAGTTGTACTCTCCATTGTCTCGAAAGGTGTGCGTCATTGTGACCAACAAGGAAATGGAAGTGTTGTTAATCTGGTCAATAGACATTGACATTATAGGTCTCGATGGCTTTAAATTCAAGTTTGGCATGCCGTGAGCACACACGTACCAACTTCTTAGCAGCTGTGTCTAATCCCACTGTCGTGTACCCTGCACGGATCAGCCGATACAGATCAGCAAAAGTAGGTGCCTGTTTTATTAATCGGTTTTCCTAATTTTCAAGCTTTCGTTGGCTATATTTACTGTGAGTAATTCTTGAAATTATTTTGGAATCCTCTGTGATTTATTTATCAGATTCCCATGTTGTATTTCGGTGCACAGACTGCAAGAAATTCGCCTGCGATTTCAATTGAAAGTTTATCGCATTTTCGTTTTCGAAGCACATATGATTTGTTGAGTGTGTTGTTTTCCATCATTATCGTGCTTGTTTGTTACAAATATCGTCAAACTCCTTGGTAATCACCCGTGGTAGAGATTTTTGTTCAATCTCCGCTGATTTAGTTCAGTAATTAATTAGTTATTGACAAATCAAGAAAACAGAACATGGCGACGGAGGGCACTCTTTTTATCGGCGGGGTGGGGTGGGGTGGGGGAGTAAATTAGAGGAAGGGACCCATAATTAAGGATAGGGAGAGGACATGACAAGGTATGGAGGAAACTACATAGCCTACTAAAGCTTGACAGTTAGCATCCTTGATATGTTACTATGAAAATTAAAGGTTCCCTGAGCGGCACCTTGTGGACAAAACGAAAAGACTAATTTGATCCTTTGATGTGCATCAAATGAATGGCTTTGAAGTAGGGTGTAGCTCCTCTGTAATCTTCAAAAGGGGCGTATCAGCCTGGGATTGGCCAGCTTTTCTCCTGGAAGCAATCAAATAACTTCGTTTGTGCGTTCAATTTTGGCATGATATGTTCCAGGGGTGCAGAGAGCGAAAGTGAGCGTAACTCCCGGAGTATCGAGGAATGACAATTAGGAGAACCAGGCATTGGATGCAGGACTTACCTTTGCCGATCTGTATAGTCTGACATCTTAAGCCCTCTCCCTACCGGGTACGCGACAGTGAATACAAAATAATCGGGTAAAGTCTAAATCATATATTACTAATGGGTACAATCTGACCGGGACAAGCACCACGCGAAACTGAGAAATTCTCGAAATTTGTATTACACTATTTGTATGGTGCTGTTATGATAATAAATCATTGTGAGCCTTTCGCAAAATCGAGCGAACTGTTGATTTTCGTATCGAATCGGGATTTGCTGCAAGAGATTTCTCAAATCCAAATAAAAAGCATATCGCTTAAAAGCGTTGTTATTTGAGCGTCTCCCTGACAATGAAAATGAACCTTGGGCTGTTTAAATATGCTCATCGACCTATAATATTAACAAAAATGAAAGAAAAAAATCGTCTTTAAGTTACGGACTTGTCATCAGAAATATATAGAAACTTTGACAGAGAAATTTACTACAATACAAAAGCCATATAAGCACCTGTAAGACATTAGCCAGAGTACCAGTTCAAGGTTAGTTCCATCATATCACGCATTGTGAGTCATATAAACCCACAGTAAGATATTAGCCAGAGCACCAGTTCAATGTTAGTTCCATCATATCACGCATTGAGAGTCAAATAAACCCACAGTAAGACATTAGCCAGAGTATCAGTTCAAGGTTAGTTCCAACATATCACGCATTGAGAGCCTTTTCCCTATTTGATAGTGTCGTGAGGTTGGGTAAAATGTTATACCATATACCCTGCGACAGAAGAATTCCTCGACAATTAGGAATAGGACTTCAAATGTGGAAGTGTGCGATATTGAATTATAGAGTACAGTATACGGAAATTAAGTGTCGATGATTTGAAAGACGGATTACTACAGTGCAAAGTCTGAAAGGAACTTGTTGGGTGTTTTATGTATATACGTCTGGAGACAGTTTCTTTGATGAACCGGAGCAAAACTTCCAGAATCACTTGACGATTTCTTAATTCTATCCAGCTGTTGACATTACAATAATATATATATATATATATATATATAATATATTCTATAACTACATATATTGAAATCATTTGTCTCAAGACAAGAATAATGTAGGCCTATTCGAGACCCGTTTATAACTGTCCCTATGATTTGCGGAAGCAATGCGATTATCATTGTAACTGTCTTTGATACACACTTGATTCATCATTTGTCTTTTTTAAAATACGAAAATAAACATAGAGAATGTAACAATTCAAAAGGCAGAAATATGAAACGTCTCTTTGTGACCTGGGACCTTCATTGTTTTGTGAAATGGGTCTATAAACGTAGATGAGCTCTGATTCCTTATATGTTTGTATTTTATTGTGACATTTGTCACAGATCTTATTTTCGCACGATGAAGCCATAAAAAGGCTTTATTTCTTTATGATAACTGTGGGACCTAGAATGAGGTACCAGTAGCTGACATAACATTTCGTCTAAAGCGGAAACTTTGGAACTTCGGGAAAAGCGGTACATTTGTAGTTTTCAAGTGTGATTTTACTGTCAAGGCCGATATCTTGCTTTGAAATCACCGATATCTTTATTTATCTATTTTGTACACATTTTTCCAGGTATGGATTGGACAAGAAAAATTAAACGACGCATTCGAGCTAACCAAGTTTAACTGTACATCCCGAACAAACAATTTGAAACCAAAGTGTACCGGAAAAACAGCAAGAAAAGATCAACATGTCAACATATTAAAAAACCAAATTCAGATTCAATAACAGTAGGGCAAAACATGAACAAAAGAAAGTACAAAGAGAATAAGATCAGGCGTTCGGGAAGAGTAAGCGTCTTCGGTCTCCTTGACGACACCCGTTATGCAAACTTTTCTCAATCCAATTATGTTACGTCACTTTCTCAAAATGAAAACAATGTATACAACAACGGAACCAACAGACAAACTAACGAGTATTACACACCCCAAGCTTCATATCACACAAAGAAATAAAGTGTTTCTCAATGAGATCATTATGACGACGTAAAACTTCACCATAATTTCCATCAACCTGCATCTTTGGAAACCCTATGTGACGAATTTGTCCGTCAGTTGACGATTTTTGCATGAAAATGATGATAATTGGAACAGACCCTTGAATATCGAATCAACTGCGACATGCACCGTAGGTTGGGGATGCAGGAATGTTAGTATCCAGAAATGGAAAATTCACCATAACAGCACCGTGCAAATATTGTAATACAAATTTCGGGTATTATGGTATCCATAAATCGGTGAATTGTTAGCTTAAAGTGAGCACCTACATTTTGTGGTCGTCACTACGTCCGCCGTCGTGAAAAGACCATTCCTGAACAGGTACGCGACAGTGATACTAGTTAACGGAACCATTAGTAACCAGAACTTCCCATGTATACCTTTTCCCTATTCCCTCGCCGTCTTTCCTTCTCCATGATGCGTTAAGTATAATATTACTAAATGATATCGAGTGCTAAAATATGTTTGAAATTGTGTCCTCAGGTATTATCTGAAAACATTGTGCATCGAAATGTTGAGCGAGAGCCCACTAAATTGCAATCGCTTGTGCCCAATCCCTTTGATATATTGTCAATAAATATGTTTAAATGAACTAACTATACCATTTCATTTTTTCGACTATATATTTATGACAAAAAAAAAATCGCTGATGGATAATCAGAAACTTTAAGTCGGATGATACATGTAAATTGTATGCCATCATCTTGAACTCATCTTTCCTCATTAGATGAAAAAAAAACAATAAAAAGGCATCATGAAAAATAATATTGTTTTCATTGTCTTCACATTTCTTTCTCGATTAACATTTTTTACTGTGTGCAGATCAGGACCGAGTTAGTTTGCTAAAAATAATGATGATGTAATATCATGGACGTGTTATAGAACATTGTATTATGTATGTCACTGGTAATGTAACACTTATACTATGAAGAATTAAATTTCGATTTTACAGATCAATCTAAAGAATTTAGCATTCATCGTGACAAGTGATCTGGTACTGTATTTATAGTTTAACAGTTAACACTGCATTGTAGACAGGAGTTAAGTGTGTTACATGCCCTAGGGACCTCTTATTTGAAGAAAAAATTCGGTAGCTATTTCAAACCCTTTTCTTAAATTCTCTTTCTTGTACTATTATTTCTGCTAAATTTCTTCGGATATATATGGGATAACATATTTATTAGATGGTGACAATATCACTCAGATAATTAAAAATCGATTTATGTGTGTCAGTGAAACCGGAAGTTATTTTAGTTTGGTCACATGACCAATGATGGCGGACAGCGATGATAGCAGCCCACCCTCCTCTCCTGACATTCGACAAGATGACCTGGGACCCAGGGTTGTGACAATCACAAAAACAGAGACAGGATTTGGTTTTAATGTCAGAGGTCAAGTTAGCGAAGGGGGAGTGCTGAAATCGATCAATGGGGTACTGTATGCACCCCTGCAACATGTCAGTGCCGTACTGGAAGGTGGTGCAGCTCAGAGAGCAGGCATACGGAAGGGAGATCGAATTCTGGAAGTGTAAGTATTCTACCTACTAACACATATTCATGATTTGACATCATTCCGATTTTAACCTCACATATGTTTCTTAGGTTACGATCGTTACAACCCTATATAGATACTCAAATGCAAGTCTGTAGCTGTTCTAGAGTTGTCAGTTTACTACAAACTTAGTACAGATATATAATTAGATTATCGTTGATATTGAACACAACTGTTAGCTTGTTTTGTCACATATGTAAATCAGGGTTAACTTTCATTTTATATGAACTGTACTGAACAAACCTATACTATTTTACACTATGTGCCTTCTAACTATAAGCGAGTGAGTATAAATTAAACACATATACAGAACAGGCAACTGTAGTATAATGTTTTATGCTGCTTTTCAACTGAAAATTGAACCAGACTGTAACCAAATACTATAAAATGAACACGTTGTCAACTTTATAAAGGGAAAGTCCCTCAAGATGGATTAAGAAAGACAGCTTTAATACTACAATAATATGTACTGTTTACATTTTAACTGCCTCTTTTAAGGTTATAGTCATTTGATGGCATCAGTCAGTAACAGGGAGGAAGAAGTGAAAATAGCTTTGCTGAGAATCAAATAAGTGAATCCAGTCATTTAAATCAGATGATATATCAGATTATCGATACTAAACAAAAGTCAAGTCCCTTCCATCAAAGAATACCAGGCTACTTGTTCCAGTAATCTTGTATATGCTATATGACTGTTATTTTAACAGGAACCTGTATAGATCTTTACCTGAATATCTTTAGTATCATAAAAGATTATTGTAATATTAAAATAAGTTTAATAATTTATATCTGGTACAGTCTGAAATTGTCACTTTTTTGTTTCTGTTGTAAGTAACTTGTGACTTAAGGATGTTGTAAACTGTTGATATATCAGATTGATGTAACATGTACACCGTGTGACCAGAGAATTATGTGTGTGATTATCACAAAGAACATCCATGTAATATTAATTACATACTGTGTAACCTTCTTCAAATAGCTTCTATCACATATGATTTTTCACATGCTGATTAATTAATGTTATCAAATGTGGTGCTTATTTGTGATGCCCTTGGGCTTCTTATGTGAATTTGCTACTTTACGGCAGGTTATCATCCTGTTCATCTGGCTCCTCATTCATCTGTTTGTAAATCAGACCATTTATTTGTCTGTCCATTTATCTGCACACTAATCACCATGTTTGTCAGCCTGTTCATTCATTATCCATTTAACACGCTGTTCATGTGTCTTTCCATTTATCTTTCTTTTGATCACCCTGTTTATCTGTCTGTCCATTCATCTATCGGTAACATCATTCATCTGGCTCCTCATTCATTTGTCTCTCCATTAATCTATATGTTAATCACACTATTAAACATTATGTCCATTTATCTGCCAGCTAATCACCATGTTTATAGGTGTGTTCATTCATCTATCGGTAACATCATTCATCTGGCTCCTCATTCATTTGTCTCTCCATTAATCTATATGTTAATCACACTATTAAACATTATGTCCATTTATCTGCCAGCTAATCACCATGTTTATAGGTGTGTTCATTCATTATCCATTAATCATGTCTGTCCATTTATGTGTCTGTTAATTATCCTGTTCTTCAGTCTTTCATTAATCAATCTTTCCATTCATCTATCTGTTCATCACCTTTTTCATCAGATGTAAATCAAGATGAACTTATTTTACTTAGGTATGCAATGGGAACGTGCAATGTTAATTTAACTAATTATAAAATATGAGTATGTACATTTGTTGATCAAGACAAAGAATTACCCAAATGGAATAAAAGCTCTTAACATTGATACTATTTTTAATTGATTTCTTTGCCTCATCATCTTCAGGTGGTGGGGTATTAAAATTGCTTTTCATCCATGGTCTGTCCACCTATCTATCCTTTTCTCTGTCTTTCAGCAATTCTTGTGATTTCTGTTTCTGGAGAAGCATGTCACTGGATGGATTATTCTCAAATTTTATATAGTTTGTCTTGACATCTAGTTGTGCATGGTCCACTTTGATTGTTGGAAAAACAATATGACTGACAACTGGCCATTATGTATTTTGACAATGAAAGATTGCTATTGCTGTTACCCAAGAAATACTGGTAGGTTCATCTTGGTCAATTTTTATGCACTTTTGATTTTGGGACATGATGAGAAAAGCAAAATAGGATATGGAAGGTCATCTTTGATTTTGACTGGAAAGATTGGTATTGTAATTTTTTAGGAAGTTTCTAAATTTTTATACATAGTTTCCCCTTGGTTACTAGGTGTGTGCTTTTGGTTTGTGGACTGATTAGCTAAACAAAATGACCTTCAAGGATTATGATTATTACTACTAGTTCTTCTTAGAATTATGAGAAAAAAGGAGACATTAAGAGATAAAAGGGAAACATTAAGAGATAAAAGGGAGACAGAGAAAAGGAAAGAAAATATCCAACATTTAAAGAACAAATAAAGATAAAACAATGATGGGTGCCCTCGTCCCTCTGGGATCTGTTGTAAAGAGACATAAATCCATCTTGAATAATTTGTAAATCTGATAGTCTTGAAATGTGAACATCTTGACAATTTACCGATTATGAAATTGTTGGGATTAATATGGGATAAAAGATATAATGTGTTATAAGACAACGCTGTGTATTACAGCTTCTGTGGCCTACATGCCTGACTTTTGAGTTGGTATAGAGTGTCTTAACTGATATTTATTCACTGGCATTGGGTCTTCTCATTAAGAACATTCAGAGTTTATAACCTTCATTGGAATGTCTTTGAAGTCTCCTATACAGGTATAGAGACAGAAAACCTGACTGATGATGGAAAGTTCACAGCATGTGTTCAGACTGTCTCTAATCAACACTCAAGTGTTGAAGTACAGACTATTGGTAATGTTATTTATAACACACAGCTATCAGTAGGATTAACTTTCAATGTACCCAGAGTCTTGTTGAAAGTGATGAATATTTGCCAAAAATGTTTATACACTGTACAACATAAAACATGCTGATGTTGTATTTGTTTTGCTGCCACAGAATTAACAACAATCAAATGTTACAATAATTTTTTTTCATTATGCAATGTGGGTCAGATGAATGACCTTGACTTACTTTCAAAGTCACACTGGTCAAATGTGTTCAAGTTTTCAAATAACTGCAATTCAATAACAAAATAACCAAGATAGCTGATGTTGACTCTGTAGCATGCTGAGATGAAGGGCTCCCATGTTTGTTCAAATGAATAACCTTGAATTGCTTTCAAGGTAACATGGGTCAAATGTGTTAAAATCTTCAAACAACTTCTATATATACCTGATAACGAAAGGCCCAACTGATGTTTGTAATGATGGCTGCAGGGATGAAGGCCTCTGCAGTTTATTCAAATGAATGGCAACAAATTACTGTCAAGGTTACAAGGGTCAGATATGTATAAAATCTCCATACAACTTTTACGTATACTCAATAACCAAAGGCAAAGGCTACTGATGTTATACTGAAATGAAGGGCTTACAGGTTTGTTCAAGTGAATGACCTTGACCCACTTTCAAGGTCACAGGAGTCAAGCATTTTAAAATCTTATAATAATTTCTGCTTAGTAATCAGAAGGCCAAGGCTACTGATGTTATTCTGGGATGAAGGGCTACCTAGTTTGTCAAAATGAATAACCTATTGATGTCACTTTTTTATAATTCCTAATAAAGTTTGGATAATCAAACAAATTTGGGTGCTGAAAAATAGGTGTTTACGTACTGTGCCACTACATATTTCGCTGTGATCACATGGGTTCATTTTACAAATGACCTGCCTATTTAAAAATAAAAAACTGTATGGTGATGTTATCAGTTCATAATTTGCAAGGAGTTTCTGTCCTAAAATGAGTGGTCAAACTGGACATTGAAATCAAATTTGAATATAGGAATAACATAGAAATGTAACTGGAAGCTTATGAAACATACTCAATCAATAGAAAAAAAATATGGTTTTACTGTGATGTCCCTTTGATAAAATGATAAAGTCTTCAGTATAAGCTGTATAATGGGTGAGCAATTCAGGCCCATTGGATCTTTTGTTATGTTATCTGATGAAATCATTTCATTGTCATCAAGGCCATGAAATGTCACTGTATTATCGTCACTGGAGACATTTGTTCAGAGGTCAGTTTGCCATTTTTCAGAATACTATTCTATTGAATAATTTGTGCCATATTGGGAATCATCCTCGTTGTCTGAGGTGTCCAAACAAGGCTGGAGACAGCTCTTCCAGAAAATTTGCAGTGAAAACATTCTATCTGATGAGATAAAAATATCACTTTGTACTATGAACAAAAATTTGCTGAAAGTAACTTCATTGTACAGTGCCAAAATAAGTAGGAACAATATATGTTTGTGAAACACTATGCCTACTGGTTGCAACAAAATTTAAATCACATGGTCAAAAATTTTAGTACCACCAGGAAATACTTATCACAAGTAAGATACATGCCAAATATGAAAGCCATGCCTTTTCAAATGTTGGTTACAGGTCACAGTTAAAGTTGCACAATAAAAATTTTTGGTACCACCTGAAAGGTCTTGTCACAAGGAACACACACATGCCAATTATGAAAGCCATACCACTTACAGTGCAATAGTATGGGCAAGGTTATTCTTGACAACAATTAACAAGCAGACAGCACAAAAGCAATATGTTTTTATTTTCAGATCTGGGGGCATTGATAATTCTTTTTACAGTGGGTTGTAAAAAGCTAAGGGAATATTGCCAATGTGGGAATTCAAGATATTTTGAATTATTTCTTTGTTTTGCAAAAATTATGTATCATAGCTAGCTAAAAGGATAAATTAATTTTTTTCACATAAAATGAAATGTAAGACTAATTGTGATAAAAGAATAGATTTATTAAGATAGCATTGAAGAATTTTGCAAAGTAATTTTACCAGTTTCTTTGGCCTGTGTAGATTCCTGTGAAGTGAACAGGCTTGTCTGTGGTGGTAAAAATATGCCTGGTCCCATTTGATGTCAGTCAGTGTGTCTAATCCTAAGGTGATGGTAGGGATTGTGTTGTACGTCTCATCTGTGACAAAGTAAATAACTGAATGTGCATAACCGAGCTGGAGTGTAATTCTTTGTATGGGATGAGAATTAGTTTACATGTCAATGGGTATACCTTTGACTGCAGCTTTGTGTATTTGATTTGTAAATGACTTATTGTACAGAGAAGTCCAATGAGAAAGACCTGTCATGTTCACCTTTTGCTATTGTATTATTGATTCAATATACATGGAGGTGGAGAGGGGTATAAGTAGACCATTAGTTATAATGATGTAATTTCAGATGAAGCTCATAATTGGTGGATGTTTAAAAAATACCCAGCTTAAATATTAATATTCTAGATATAGTTCTATGGAATTTGTGCACACATCACTGAATGAGGCCATGAATATAGTGAAATAGTTTTATTTTTACTAGCTGCAATAGACTCCCAAAGGTGTAGTGTTTAATGATTTGTGATTGAAGTGGTGCCACACAAATGTTTATGTTTACATTGATTTTGACATTTGATAGTTAATATTGTTTATATGTCCAATAACAAATATAGAACATTTAAAGAAAAGAATACAAACATTACGTAGTATAACTTGAAAGAATTCACCCCATTTCATTTTCACATTTTCGTCCACAATGAGGATGGGTGAATTTAAGATGGTGGTGAAAATTTGTTACGCTTATATAACCCCTTCGTATAATACTGTGGGTGAAAATATCATGGTGTACAATATATTTGTGTAACAATGGTATATTTCTTTATCATTTCTTTATGATTTTTTGTTGTTATTTGTATGCAAATTGCAGCTGAGTCATCAATTTTTACTTTTCATTTTTTGATAAAAAACCCCATCTAGATCCGTCCGTTTGATAGTGATTGGAAGAGTCAATGACAGCATGCCACCTTGTGGAAGGACTGTTCGAACTTTTTTTTTGTATAAATTGAATGTCTGTTTACACATTCACCTAGTGTGTGGATCACTGTCATTCAATGACATCATATAATATACATATATATAAACAATGAATAAATAAGGAATTTATCAATGGTAAAATATGTTATTTCATATTTTTACACATTTCTGTTGGTTTATGACGGTCCTACCCATGAATAAATTTTGAATGACTTGAAATGGTGGAAATGAGCTGTCAATGATGTCACATCATATCATGTAAGCTGTTACACTTAGTGATGCGGTATAAAATAATCATTAAATTATCAAAGTTATACACTTACAGTTGTATATCATTTTTGTTTTGAAACCTATCTAAGATATTCATCATTAACTTTGGTAAGAATATGTTTCAGTTTGCTGGTTTGAAAGTAAAACCTTTTTGCAACCCTGTCATGAATGTGTCATTCATTCAGTTTTGAAATGGTTTTTTTTTCATACCGACGTGAAACTGAAAATATTCTTATCAAAGCTTTACCGCTTACTGCATACTTAAATAGGTTTCTTGTGAGCCTTCAACACTAGCTATAATGTGCTGTATATTTACTTTGTAGAGCAGCTAATGCATAAAAATACCACATAGATGTTAACAGGTTGCTTGTTTTTAGTGAACATGTGAGAGAGGTATATAAAACGGATTTATTTAAATTAGGACGTTAAGGTTTAAGAATGTCATGATTTAATTTGGATGCTTTGTTGTTTACATAATTATCTATTTGTTTAAACAAAAAATTATATATATGATATTAAGGTTGTTAAGATGTCCTGATTTTTATTAAAACATAGACAATGAATTGGCATAAATAATGGTACAACTTTAGAACTGTGAAATAAACTCACTTCTGTAAATAAAGACAAGTAGATCACGTGTAGAGATATAACCTGTAGAGGGGTCACCTGTAGAGGGGTCACCTGTATAGGGGTAACCTAGAGAGTAATCACCTGTAGAGGGATCACCTAGAGAGTAATCACCTGTATAGGGGTCACCTAGAGAGTAATCATGTGTAGAGGGTCACCTGAAGAGGGATCACCTAGAGAGTAATCACATGTAGAGGGGTCACCTGTAGAGGGGTCACCTAGAGAGTAATCACCTGTATAAGGGTCACCCAGAGAGTAATCACCTGTAGAGGGATCACTTGTATAGGGATCACCTAGAGAGTAATCACCTGTATAGGGGTCACCTGTATAGGGATCGCCTAGAGAGTAATTACATGTAGAGGGGTCACCTAGAGAGTAATCATGTGTAGAGGGGTCACCTGTACAGAGATCACCTAGAGAGTAATCACCTGTATAGGGGTCACCTAGAGAGTAATCATGTGTAGAGGGGTCACCTGTATAGGGATCACCTAGAGAGTAATCACCTGTATAGGGGTCACCTAGAGAGTAATCACCTGTATAGGGGTCACACAGAGAGTAATCACCTGTAGAGGGGTCACCTGTATAGTGGTCATCTAGAGAGTAATCACCTGTAGAGGGGTCACCTAGAGAGTAATCATGTGTAGAGGGGTCACCTGTATAGGAGTCAACTAGAGAGTAATCACCTGCAGAGGGGTCACCTAGAGAGTAATCACCTGCAGAGGGGTCACCTAGAGAGTAATCACCTGTATAGGGGTCACCCAGAGAGTAATCACCTGTAGAGGGGTCACCTAGAGAGTAATCATGTGTAGATGGGTCACCTGTATATGAGTCAACTAGAGAGTAATCACCTGCAGAGGGGTCACCTAGAGAGTAATCACGTGTAGAGGGGTCACCTGTATAGGGGTCACCTAGAGAGTAATCATGTGTAGAGGGGTCATCTAGAGTGTAATCACATGTAGAGGGGTCACCTGTACAGGGGTCACCTAGAGAGAAATCACGTGTAGAGGGGTCACCTGTAGACTGATCACCTGTAAAGGGGTCATCTAGAGAGTAATCATGTGTAAAGGGGTCACAGGTAGACTGATCACCTGTACAGGGGTCACCTAGAGAGTAATCATGTGTAGAGGGGTCACCTGTAGGCTGTTTCCCTGTAAACTGATCACCTGTAGAGGGCATTGCATGAAATTGATTCTTCTGAAAATTTGGAAGTTACATAAAAAAAAAGGAGGAATTTGATTTGAGAGTCTGTATGCATGTTACATATAAGTCAATGGATGTACACCTAATTTAATATTCATTAACTTAATGGCTGGTCATGTCTGTTTACCCAGTGTGTGACTGTGTTTACAGATGTTAACAGTGGCACAGTTTTATATGTTGTGTACCATGGCTGTACCAATGTGGTATATGAAGATGCCATTGAAAATTCACAGAAGGTATCTTCAATACCGTGTCATCTATACACCATGTTCTAGGTAAATTATCAGGAAAACCTCCTTGTTGCTTATAATTACTGAAAGGTCTAATTAAATTAGTCAATGAGACATGCAAATTATAACGTATGTACTTTTCTAACACTTTCTGACCCCATGGATATTTCAAAGGTTGACCAGTATTACTAACATGAATTTTGTGGAAGGTAAAATAGGCAACAACACTTAATATAATATGGAATATTCGTGATAACTAACAATGAAATTTCCAGTATACTCTCCAGTTTATTATCGATCATTAGAGACAAGGAGACCAACCAGTTTATATAACTGTTCACATTTACAATTGTTACAACATGTAAATCCTGTGTCCTGGTTGATGTAAACACATTTAATATATATCTCCTGATTAGTATAGACCTTATACTAAGATAATTATACAATGGCAAATTTGTAATTTATTTTGGTTTTGAAGTCCACTTAGAATAAGATAGATGCGTAATCTTTGATTCATAAAGAATTGTTTGACTTCAGAATAAAACATTTTCTGACTTATAGCTGGTAAGACAAGACAGATGATGTAACAGACTTATGTCCAGGCAAGACAGATGATGTAATAGACTTATGTCCAGACAAGACAGATGATGTAACAGACTTATGTTCAGACAAAACAGATGATGTAACAGACTTATGTCCAGACAAGACAGATGATGTAAGAGACTTATGTCCAGACAAGACAGATGATGTAAGAGACTTATGTCCAGACAAGACAGATGATGTAACAGACTTATGTCCAGACAAGACAGATGATGTAACAGACTTATGTCCAGACAAGACAGATGATGTAAGAGACTTATGTCCAGACAAGACAGATGATGTAAGAGACTTATGTCCAGGCAAGACAGCTGATGTAACAGACTTATGTCCAGACAAGACAGATGATGTAACAGACTTATGTCCAGGCAAGACAGCTGATGTAACAGACTTATGTCCAGGCAAGACAGCAGATGTAACAGGCTTATGACAAAACAGATAATGCTTCAAGCTTTTGACCAGACAAGACAGATATTTCTACAAGCTAATGTCCGGACAAAACATGATGCTACAAGTTTATGTCCAGACAAGACAGATAATGCTACATGCTTATGTCCAGACAAGACAGATAATGCTACATGCTTATGTCCAGACAAGACAGATAATGCTACATGCTTATGTCCAGACAAGACAGATACTGCTACAAGCTAACGTCCAGACAAGACACATAATGCCACAAGCTTATGTCCAGACAAAGTAGAATTGCAAGCTGGTGGTTAGATATCCATACATCATTCAGGTTGCTGCTGCTGTTATGTGAAGATCCCAAAAAGCAGAGCAGGTGAAGAATTTCTAATCATTGTGGCAGGGAAAAGTATAAATTTACTGATGCAGTGGAATTTTCTAATTTTTTACAGAAATAAAGTGAATGTGGAAGGAGGCACACATAAACAAGTGGTGGACTTAATAAAATCTGGTGGTGACACTCTCACTCTCACAGGTATGTACATCTCATTCTCACAGGTACATATGTATGTACATTTCACTCTCACAGGTACATATGTACAGTCAAACTTCGATGTTTTGAAGTTCAAGGGACTACCAAAAAAACTGATACATGAAGACTCCAAATCGTCATTGTTGATTACACAATATTTCTACCTGAACGAACACAACAAATACCAAACATTTTCATTCATGAAAAAATACATAACTTTAAATAGAAATCAACAGGCAATGGATCATGTCACACAATATATGCATCCTACAGGTCAGCTTTAAATGAAACAACATGCAGCATAATAGTGGTCTTCACGTGTTACAGTAATTATTTTTGGACTGATTCATAAACATTATAACCACTAATGAATTTAAAAGAAAGCAAATTGATAGCATAATGCATTATGTCCAGAAACGACACCATTAACATCACACATTTTTGGTCGTAGAAATTACAAGAGTGTTTGCTGATCTTCTGACGAAGGCTAGCCTGAATCAATGGGAGAATACAAGATTGACAGATAAATCACTGTGTTTCTCATGCTTTTACACTTAAAACTAAAAGTAACACTTTGGGAATGAGTGAAAACATCATACAAGTGATAGATAGGATTTCCTCACATTGTTTTCAAAACTCTGTAAATTTGACCTAATTTAATGCCATTGCCACAATGGCAGCAGTGAACATCAAACAATGTCCCATTATCTTTGATTAAATATCATTGCTTGTAAGTAAGCAATTAAATTTTAATCTGTGTCCAGTCATTAATTAATCTCGTAACACAGAGCTAATGATAGCAGGCTATTGCAATCCCATTGTCAAGTAGCACTCTTCGTTGAAATGAGTGAAATTTTGCCACAGGGCAAAAATACCTGTACAGTGCAGGTAAATGTGTTCGAATCATGAGTTGTCAATGACTATGTTATCATAGCTTACGGTCTGTAAAACCTTTGATACATCAAACAGATTTGATTTATAAAAACTTCAATTCATAAGGGGGTAAGTTAGTAGTAATATATTTAGTAATAAACTTTGGGACCGGACAAAAACATTGATACATCAAGAAATTTGAACCATCAAAGTTTGATTCATAGAAGTGTGACTATGTACATCTCACTCTCACAGGCTGTTGCATCTCACTTCCACAAATACCTACATCTCACTCTCACAGGCTCTTACATCTCACTTCCGAAAATACCTACATCTCACTCTCACAGGCTCTTACATCTCACTTCCACAAATACCTACATCTCACTCTCACAGGCTCTTAAATCTCACTTCCACAAATACCTACATCTCACTCTCACAGGCTCTTACATCTCACTTCCACAAATACCTACATCTCACTCTCACAGGCTCTTACATCTCACTTCCACAAATACCTACATCTCACTCTCATTACATTTAGCTCATTTTCACTCTTACATTTCACACTCACTATTACCTATATCTTACAGGTAAGTCCATTTCAATGTTACATGTACACACATCTCACTCACAGGTATATTTATTTGACTCTCACATCTCACTCACAGGTATATTTATTTGACTCTCACATCTCACTCACAGGTATATTTATCTGACTCTCACACATCTCACTCACAGGTATATTTATCTGACTCTCACACATCTCACTCACAGGTATATTTATCTGACTCACACATCTCACTCACAGGTATATTTATTTGACTTACACATCTCACTCACAGGTATATTTATTTGACTCTCACATCTCACTCACAGGTATATTTATTTGACTCTCACACATCTCACTCACAGGTATATTTATCTGACTCTCACATCTCACTCACAGGTATATTTATCTGACTCTCACACATCTCACTCACAGGTATATTTATTTGACTTACACATCTCACTCACAGGTATATTTATCTTACTCTCACACATCTCACTCACAGGTATATTTATTTGACTCACACATCTCACTCACAGGTATATTTATTTGACTCACACATCTCACTCACAGGTATATTTATTTGACTCACACATCTCACTCACAGGTATATTTATCTTACTCTCACACATCTCACTCACAGGTATATTTATTTGACTCACACATCTCACTCACAGGTATATTTATTTGACTCACACATCTCACTCACAGGTATATTTATTTGACTCACACATCTCACTCACAGGTATATTTATCTTACTCTTACAGGTATGTACATCTCATCCTCACAAACACCTCCTTCTCCCACTCTTACAGCAATGCACATTTCATTTATCACACCTAGTAGGGTGTACATTTCACACTCTAACACATACATCTCATCCGGAGACTTACTGGTACATACATCTCATCCTGACACTTACTGGTACATACATCTCATCCTGACACTTACTGGTACATACATCTCATCCTGACACTTACTGGTACATACATTTCATCATGACACTCATTGGTATACATCTCATCCTGACACTTACTGGTACATACATCTCATCCTGACACTTACTGGTACCTACATCTCATCCTGACACTTACTGGTACATACATCTCATCCTGACACTTACTGGTACATACATCTCATCCTGACACTTACTGGTACATACATCTCATCCTGACACTTACTGGTACATACATCTCATATTGACACTTACTGGTACATACATCTCATCCTGACACTAACTGGTACATACATCTCATCCTGACATTTACTGGTACATACATCTCATCCTGACACTTACTGGTACATACATCTCATCCTGACACTTACTGGTACATACATCTCATCCTGACACTTACTGGTACATACATCTCATCCTGACACTTACTGGTACATACATCTCATCCTGACACTTACTGGTACATACATCTCATCCTGACACTCATTGGTATACATCTCATCCTGACACTTACTGGTACATACATCTCATCCTGATCCTGGTACACTCATCCTGACACTGGTATACATCTCATCCTGACACTCATTGGTATACATCTCATCCTGACACTTACTGGTACATACATCTCATCCTGACACTCATTGGTATACATCTCATCCTGACACTCATTGGTATACATCTCATCCAGACACTTACTGGTACATACATCTCATCCTGACACTCATTGGTATACATCTCATCCTGGCTCTTACTGGTACATACATCTCATCCTGACACTTACTGGTACATACATCTCATCCTGACACTCATTGGTATACATCTCATCCTGACACTTACTGGTACATACATCTCATCCTGGCTCTTACTGGTACATACATCTCATCCAGACACTTACTGGTACATACATCTCATCCTGACACTTACTGGTACCTACATCTCATCCTGACACTTACTGGTACATACATCTCATCCAGACACTTACTGGTACATACATCTCATCCTGACACTCATTGGTATACATCTCATCCTGGCACTTACTGGTACATACATCTCATCCTGACACTTACTGGTACATACATCTCATCCTGACACTCACTGGTACATACATCTCATCCTGACACTCATTGGTATACATCTCATCCAGACACTTACTGGTACATACATCTCATCCTGACACTCATTGGTATATACACTCACTGGTATACATCTCATCCTGACACTTACTGGTACATACATCTCATCCTGACACTTACTGGTACATACATCTCATCCTGACACTCATTGGTATACATCTCATCCTGACACTTACTGGTACATACATCTCATCCTGACACTTACTGGTACATACATCTCATCCTGACACTTACTGGTACATACATCTCATCCTGACACTTACTGGTACATACATCTCATCCTGACACTCATTGGTATACATCTCATCCTGACACTCATTGGTATACATCTCATCCTGGCACTTACTGGTACATACATCTCATCCTGACACTTACTGGTACATACATCTCATTCTGACACTTACTGGTACATACATCTCCTCCTGACACTCATTGGTATACATCTCATCCTGACACTTACTGGTACATACATCTCATCCTGGCACTTACTGGTACATACATCTCATCCTGACACTCATTGGTATACATCTCATCCAGACACTTACTGGTACATACATCTCATCCTGACACTTACTGGTACCTACATCTCATCCTGACACTTACTGGTACATACATCTCATCCAGACACTTACTGGTACATACATCTCATCCTGACACTTACTGGTAGATACATTTCATACTGACACTCATTGGTATACATCTCATCCTGACACTTACTGGTACATACATCTCATCCTGACACTTACTGGTACATACATCTCATCCAGACACTTACTGGTACATACATCTCATCCTGACACTCATTGGTATACATCTCATCCAGACACTTACTGGTACATACATCTCATCCTGACACTTACTGGTACCTACATCTCATCCAGACACTTACTGGTACATACATCTCATCCTGACACTTACTGGTACATACATCTCATCCTGGCACTTACTGGTACATACATCTCATCCTGACACTTACTGGTACATACATCTCATCCTGACACTCATTGGTATACATCTCATCCTGACACTCAATATTTTGTAGCTTACTGACTACAATACTTTGTAGGTCTACGATACTATGTATGTATTGTGTACAATAATAATGGTTAAATGGTCTCATGTTTTGAGCTGTCTTCCTTTAGAATAAGACATTTTGTAGCTCACTGACTACAATACTATGTAGGTCCAATGTCTACAATACTATGTATTGTGTACAATAACAATGGTTAAATGGTCACATGTTTTGAGCTGTCTTCCTTTAGAATAAGACATTGAGGTATGATATTTTACCTGTAACATTTTGAAAGGAAAGGTTTTATGTTTAGCTTAGCAAAGATGACAGCCACCTGAATAGAATTTTCTGAGAAATGTTTACACTTCATAATGTGTACATTGATTGAGTAATTCAGGCCCTTCAATTTACAAAGCTGGTAAGAAAAATGGAAAGGAATATTAAAAGTCTTAGATATATGTATTCAACTTTAGGAGTGGATGTGTTACAAGTACATCTGTATAAGTATGGTTATTTGTTATTTACATGTATAATTTTACCATTTAGAATTCATGTTATACTACCAAGAACAGTTACATGGAAGTCCCAGCTCAAATTACAGTATCTAAAGTAATTAACACTGGACAAGACCTGTGGTTGAAAACATTTGTTAAGTTAAAGCTTGAATTTAATCAGGGGGAATTCATAATGAAAGTCTTTTTATGTTTTTGAGTTGTTTGAGTGAATTTGTTTGCTCTAGAAATATTTTTTCTGGTGTTCTTGTTTGTAATGTGATAAATTGAATTTGTGGGTTGGAAAATCGACTTTTATGTTTTTATTTGTTTGCAGTGATATCAGTCCCGGAACAGGTAGCTGAGCGGTTGGAGCCAAGTGACGATTCCTCAGGTCCCTCATACATAGATTACTCAGAGCGACGTTCTCTCCCGATATCTATACCGGACTACCAAACTGTGGAAAGTAACGGAGAAAAATTTGTGGTGAGTAGTATATAAAATTATATTGTACAGGTGTAGAAACTGTCCTGAATGTACAGGATTCCAGGTGCATGTTGTCTCTGTGGTCAGTTGGTCTTTTTTTGGAAAGTAACATTTCAGGCATAAATTGTTACAGACATGCTGATATTTAATACAGGCCTTGAAAGCCTTTACCAAAAAGTTTTAGCTCACCTGGCTTGAAGGACCGGAGGGGCAAGGCCCAATAGGGGTTACAGAGAAAATTATTTAAAATCCTTCTCCTCCTGCAGGAATGATAGAATTTTGCCCAAATTTCGTCAGAAGCATTGTTCTGTGAAGGGAAATCAATTTTGTATAAACTGTGGGTCTCGCCTTCATAGGGCTGGAGGGCCAAGGCCCAGTAGGGAAAATAAAGTAAGTTCTTAGAAATCCTACTCCTGTGTGGGGTTGTCAACTCTAGCCTGCTAAAGATCCCACAGTAACTTTTCATAAAATGAGTAGACGTGATAACGCCAGTCTAGGAGTCTAGGGATAATGTCTGCCTATACAATTATTTTCAAGACATTAGACAGACTTCAAAATTACCCTAACAAACCAAATCTAGATAGGCTCCCAGCTCTTCCTTTCAGCTTATTATCCATCTGAGCCATCTTCTAAAAGTAGTAAAATCAAACGATCACCTCTACAGATGGTTACATCCCACTGAGGGGGATGCAGTTTGCCCCCTCACGTCACCAGAACACCGACATTCATCCCACTGAGGAGGATGCAGTTTGCCCCCTAATGTCACCAGAACACTGACGTTCATCCCACTGAGGGGGATACAGTTTGCCCCCTCACATCACCAGAACACTGACGTTCATTCCACTGAGGGGGATGCAGTTTGCCCCCTCACATCACCAGAACACTGACCTTCATCAGTGAGATGAAAAACCTGTCAACCAACCAACCAAGTAGGGATGAATGGATATTTTCCAAATTTAGTCTGAAGTTTTCTTGGGTGAAGCAGAACCAGTTTATTCCAGCCTTCTGGGGCAGGAGTAGCAGGGCCCAGTTTGGGAAATAGAGTAAATTCTTTTAAATCCTACTCCTCCATTATTAAAGATGGGGTAAAAAGGCCATTGTTAAAGAATGGCCTACTGAAGCTGTTGTTGAAGATGGATCTACCACAAATGATGTTATTAAAGGTTTGGTTTCTCAAGCCATTATTAAAGTTGGGGCTACTAAATCTATTACTAAAGCTTATGCTACAAAAACCATTATCAAAGGTGGGACCACAAAAGCTGTTGTTGAAGGTTGAAGATGGGGATTACTACAGAAGCCAGTATAATAGCTGGAGCTATTGAAAACAGGGTTATTTAAGATAGGGAAATGACAGTATTAAAGATAAGATGGTAAAAGCTGTTGTCTAAGCTGGGACTACAAAAGCTGTCATTAAAGGCAATGTGGTAAAATCTAAAAAATATCATGGCGTGGCGCTTCACTTTTGTGTAGGAAGGGATAAGTGCAGATCATGTAACAAAACTTCCCATTATTTATGTAAAATATAATGTCATTGATTTTCTACTGATAAGGTCGTTCACAATACACCTCACTGCAGATTCCTGTAAAACGATTGCTAATGGTTTGCTGTCCAGTGTGACTTTAAAGATTAACACAATTATTTGTGGTCTGGTAATCTGATTGTGTCTCCCCTTCTTCCTCTCGTTTTAGTGAAATGTATAAGCTGGAAAACATCTTGTCATTTCATGTTGCCCATTAGAAGTGTTCCAAGTCTGGTCAAGCAGAAGCTTCCCTCAGTGTATAATCTCCAGATTAATGTAAATGTTTTACTGATTTGGATCGATCGATGGCATCCTGTCACTTTTTTCTCCTCTGATAGTTGCAGGAAATAGGATCTGTAACAACAATACCACGAGAAATCTTGATAGGACTGTGTGCTGGTCTGGTGAGGAAGGATTTAGGATTAAATAAACAAGAAACCTTGATAGGACTTTGTGTTGAGGTCTGGTGAGGAAGGATTTAGGATTAAATAAACAAGAAACCTTGATAGGACTTTGTGTTGGTCTGGTGAGGAAGGGTTTAGGATTAAATAAACAAGAAACCTTGATAGGACTGTGTGCTGGTCTGGTGAGGAAGGGTTTAGGATTAAATAAACAAGAAACCTTGATAGGACTGTGTGCTGGTCTGGTGAGGAAGGGTTTAGGATTAAATAAACAAGAAACCTTGATAGGACTGTGTGCTGGTCTGGTGAGGAAGGATTTAGGATAAGATAAACAAGAAACCTTGATAGGACTGTGTGCTGGTCTGGTGAGGAAGGATTTAGGATAAGATAAACAAGAAACCTTGATAGGACTGTGTGCTGGTCTGGTGAGGAAGGATTTAGGATAAGATAAACAAGAAACCTTGATAGGACTGTGTGCTGGTCTGGTGAGGAAGGGTTTAGGATTAAATAAACAAGAAACCTTGATAGGACTGTGTGCTGGTCTGGTGAGGAAGGGTTTAGGATTAAATAAACAAGAAACCTTGATAGGACTGTGTGCTGGTCTGCTGAGGAAGGATTTAGGATTAAATAAACAAGAAACCTTGATAGGACTGTGTGCTGGTCTGGTGAGGAAGGATTTAGGATTAAATAAACAAGAAACCTTGATAGGACTTTGTGTTGAGGTCTGGTGAGGAAGGGTTTAGGATTAAATAAACAAGAAACCTTGATAGGACTTTGTGTTGAGGTCTGGTGAGGAAGGATTTAGGATTAAATAAACAAGAAACCTTGATAGGACTTTGTGTTCAGGTCTGGTGAGGAAGGATTTAGGATTAAATAAACAAGAAACCTTGATAGGACTTTGTGCTGGTCTGGTGAGGAAGGGTTTAGGATTAAATAAACAAGAAACCTTGATAGGACTTTGTGCTGGTCTGGTGAGGAAGGATTTAGGATTAAATAAACAAGAAACCTTGATAGGACTGTGTGCTGGTCTGGTGAGGAAGGATTTAGGATTAAATAAACAAGAAACCTTGATAGGACTTTGTGTTGAGGTCTGGTGAGGAAGGTTTAGGATTAAATAAACAAGAAACCTTGATAGGACTTTGTGTTGAGGTCTGGTGAGGAAGGGTTTAGGATTAAATAAACAAGAAACATTGATAGGACTTTGAGCTGGTCTGGTGAGGAAGGGTTTAGGATTAAATAAACAAGAAACCTTGATAGGACTTTGTGCTGGTCTGGTTAGGAAGGGTTTAGGATTAAATAAATAAGAAACCTTGATAGGACTGTGTGCTGGTCTGGTGAGGAAGGGTTTAGGATTAAATAAACAAGAAACCTTGATAGGACTTTGTGCTGGTCTGGTGAGGAAGGGTTTAGGATTAAATAAACAAGAAACCTTGATAGGACTTTGTGTTAAATAAACAAGAAACCTTGATAGGACTTTGTGTGAGGAAGGTTTAGGATTAAATAAACAAGAAACCTTGATAGGACTGTGTGCTGGTCTGGTGAGGAAGGGTTTAGGATTAAATAAACAAGAAACCTTGATAGGACTTTGTGTTGAGGTCTGGTGAGGAAGGGTTTAGGATTAAATAAACAAGAAACCTTGATAGGACTTTGTGCTGGTCTGGTGAGGAAGGGTTTAGGATTAAATAAACAAGAAACCTTGATAGGACTGTGTGCTGGTCTGGTGAGGAAGGGTTTAGGATTAAATAAACAAGAAACCTTGATAGGACTTTGTGTTCAGGTCTGGTGAGGAAGGGTTTAGGATTAAATAAACAAGAAACCTTGATAGGACTTTGTGTTCAGGTCTGGTGAGGAAGGGTTTAGGATTAAATAAACAAGAAACCTTGATAGGACTGTGTGCTGGTCTGGTGAGGAAGGGTTTAGGATTAAATAAACAAGAAACCTTGATAGGACTTTGTGCTGGTCTGGTGAGGAAGGGTTTAGGATTAAATAAACAGGAAATCTTGATAGAACTTTGCGTTCAGGTCTGGTGAGGAAGGGTTTAGGATTAAATAAACAAGAAACCTTGATAGGACTTTGTGCTGGTCTGGTGAGGAAGGGTTTAGGATTAAATAAACAAGAAACCTTGATAGGAAGGGTTTAGGATTAAATAAACAAGAAACCTTGATAGGACTTTGTGTTCAGGTCTGGTGAGGAAGGGTTTAGGATTAAATAAACAAGAAACCTTGATAGGACTTTGTGTTCAGGTCTGGTGAGGAAGGGTTTAGGATTAAATAAACAAGAAACCTTGATAGGACTTTGTGTTCAGGTCTGGTGAGGAAGGGTTTAGGATTAAATAAACAAGAAACCTTGATAGGACTTTGTGTGGTCTGGTGAGGAAGGGTTAAATAAACAAGAAACCTTGATAGGATTAAATAAACAAGAAACCTTGATAGGACTTTGTGTTGAGGTCTGGTGAGGAAGGGTTTAGGATTAAATAAACAAGAAACCTTGATAGGACTTTGTGTTGCTGGTCTGGTGATCTGGTGTGTGTAGGAAGGGTTTAGGATTAAATAAACAAGAAACCTTGATAGGACTTTGTGCTCAGGTCTAGTGAGGAAGGATTTAGGATTAAATAAACAAGAAACCTTGATAGGACTGTGTGCTGGTCTGCTGAGGAAGGATTTAGGATAAGATAAACAAGAAACCTTGATAGGACTTTGTGTTCAGGTCTGGTGAGGAAGGATTTAGGATTAAATAAACAAGAAACCTTGATAGGACTGTGTGCTGGTCTGGTGAGGAACTTGATAAATTGTGTAATTGTAGAATATTTACATTTATTACAAAAATCTTACATTAATGACAAAGAAGGGTTAGTTGGGGATATCTTTCCAACTCCAAATTGAATTGTAGAATATTTACTTTTGAAAACTTACATTAATGACAAATCATTAAAACAGTAATCCAATTCTGATAGCATATGAAATATTTTCTTACTTTTAAACAAAACAGGTAAGATTCTGCTTATGATAATAAATGATAACGTTTTGGGGAGAATTTGACCTCTATTAGGTGAACGTAAGGTCTGAAGGTAAGAAGGACAACATATTTACCAGAATTTTTTAATTCTTTTATGGGCGAAGAGCTGGTAGGCTTGATAGTAGTTAAAATATAATGCTTCTTAGTGCAGGTTTCAGAAATATTAGCCAACCTTCCAATTTCCATCCTAAATCCCGCCAATCAATATTTTGTAATTTACTTTGTCCCAATTTGATTAATAACAATGACTTCACGTTGATTAATGGTAATCATATTGACCAAGTGATTCATTGTTTTATGATCACGTCTCCTTATTCAATGTTTAGGTGTCAGAATTCATATTGACCATGTGATTCATTGTTTTATGATCACGTCTCCTTATTCAATGTTTAGGTGTCAGAATTCATATTGACCATGTGATTCATTGTTTTATGATCACGTCTCCTTATTCAATGTTTAGGTGTCAGAATTCATATTAACCATGTGATTCATTGTTTTATGGTGATATTGTTATTAACCTCAGACTAGATAAGCGATATAGCAATGCAATCTTTTTAAGGATAAAGTCATTTTTGTAACAAAAATTTGAATCCTTCATTTGAAATTTAGAGCTATGGGTCAAGGAAAGGAGTTAGGGTCAAGGTCACAGGTTTATGATCAGGGATAGGGGCTTTGTGTTTTGGGGTTAAAGGGTATGAATTAGAATTAGTTTACAATCATGTGTGACTACATGAAAGAAAAATTATTGTATTTCCTTGTGCTCAAGGTTTTTTTGAAATTTCATGTCAAATTGTTACTTGGAGATGGTTTTTTGATGTTATGGTAATTAGGAAATAAACTTAAGATATATCGGTAAACAAAAATCCTTGGTGTTCATCACAGGAAGTGTATTTTTTTGGATTTCAGTATTGAGAAAAATTTATTTTGGTGTAAAAAGGGCTGGGGACCACAGTTGTATAGGCCTCGTGTTTTATTAATTTTATTTTGTATTGATTGATTTTCAATGTAGTTTTGTAGGCAAAGCAAAAGTATCTAGATTTACACTGTCAGACCTTGTATAGATACTAATATTGATGGTTTGTCAAAAAACAAGACTTTTTCAACTCGAAGTGATTATCAAGGACCTTGGAGCTGACTGTCTTCTTATCAGTTTGCACCATCAATTAAGTTCTAATACTTAGTAAAGTAACCTCAGTCTGCTCCTATTAACAGTCTGATCATTACCAAAGTAACTGAAGTGTCAGTCTGACTTCTGGTTCAGCTGCTGCAGTTAATGAAGAGGAAAAGCTTAAATATGTGTATGTCTATTTTTATACTTATCTGAATAGCCACAAGCTGCCATCCTTACAAGTGTCAAAATGAGGCCCAAGTTCAGGGCATTGAGGACTTTTTGGAACCAGGACAACAACACAGTGTATGTGAAGCATTTGGATGAGTCAGTCTGTCTTACAAATCTAGATAAGTCTCGATGACTCTTGCCTGTAGGCTAAATTGTTCTGAAGGAAATGTCCAGTTTATGATAGCATCAGTCTTATTCTATGATTAACATGGAACCAGCAGATTTTTTGCAGATTAATTTTATTTTTAGACACTTGATTACATGCTTCAAGTAATTTTATTATCTCCAATAATTTCTGAAATATGCGTGCCATGACCAGAATCAGCCCCTACAATTTACTGCCGTTTGTGTCTCCACTTGTTACATGCAGTGGTGTTAGTTTGTATCAGATATTTAGATTGATTATGTTGTTGGGTTACTAGCCATCAGGATTCATTTGTTTCGTGCAACTAACAAATATTTCATTCAATTACAGAAATTTAACATTCAGGTTTCCAAACAGAAAATAAGAAAGTATCTTCAGACAGGTAACAACTTGTCTATTTCTCAGATATAAACCATATTCACAACATAGCGTCACCTCACCAAGGTTTACTTTGTAGGTAGATGTCAAAGATTCTGAAAAAAACTGTACAAGAAATATCTTACAAACTCCTTCATACTTTTGCTTTATGTTCAAACCATCGCTTCACCCCATCAAGGTCTGTCTACATGTGAATTTACAATAGGGGTCAAGGTTACAGGTTGAAGGTCATCTGGATAATTTCTTTTATAAAAAACTTTGTGTACCAGATATTTCACAAACATCTTAACAAGTTAAAAAGAGGAGGGGTGGGGAGAATGTACCAGTGTAATTCACTGCTCGGTTTATTCTTTTTATTTTTGCATGACCTCCTTAGAAAGGAAATGTATTATTTCCAGGTGGCCAGGATCTGTAGACACTTGTGGGATATTGATTTGACTATTTGTATATGTTTGGTGTATATTACCAGTCCAGGCAAATTTTCAAGGAAACTTGATGTTGTTGATCAATACTGAAATATGTTTTTTGGAAGGGCAGGTCAGAAGATATTGTGAAAATTTAAAAGCCTCTCTGGGAAAATTGAACTGATGTCTGCTAGTTTATATTGATTCTCTTGTTACTGAGAATAAAAATCATCAAACGAAATAAGAAAAAGTCCAAAAACAAAATCTGAGTGAAATTGAAAGAGAAATTTACAGTGACACTGCCCTTTGTATGCTTTTGTTTACTCTGACATATCCTCAGCTATAATTGTTTGGTGACTGAAATACAACATGGAAGACATTCTTGGTTTACACATGAAAATTACTGTCTGTCTGTTGTAATCCACTTTCCAGTAAATGAAATGGTAAACTAAGCCCCAGAGACAAGAGGAGACCATTACAATGTGCATATTTATGTAGTGTATAGTAGTGATAATACAAACCACAGAGCTTGTGACCATAAATGCTTAATCAAAACATTTAAGGTTTTCTATAATTCTTATTTTAAAAAGAAATTTCAATCTTCTGAGGAAGTCAAAGTTTGTCATCTAAAGATTGAAAAATTGATATCTCTGAGGCCATTTGATTTTGAATGATAAAGGCTGATGTTGGTTGGTTTCTGTAAGGCTTTGAGAGTTACATTGATGAAGGTTGATTTCTGTAATGCTGTGAGAATTACATTGATGAAGGTTGATTTCTGTAATGCTGTGAGAGTTACATTGATGAAGGTTGATTTCTGTAATGCTGTGAGAGTTACATTGATGAAGGTTGATTTCTGTAATGCTGTGAGAGTTACATTGATGAAGGTTGATTTCTGTAATGCTGTGAGAGTTACATTGATGAAGGTTGATTTCTGTAAGGCTGTGAGAGTTACATTGATGAAAGTTGATTTCTGTAATGCTGTGAGAGTTACATTGATGAAGGTTGATTTCTGTAATGCTGTGAGAGTTACATTGATGAAGGTTGATTTCTGTAATGCTGTGAGAGTTACATTGATGAAGGTTAGTTTCTGTAAGGCTGTGAGAGTTACATTGATGGAGGTTTTTTTTTACTGAGGCAGTGAGTTAAATAGATAAAGTCTAGTATCTCTGTGAAAAGTTTGGTATGTTTAATTAAGGCTGATATGTGTATGTGACAGTTCTGTGGACACAAGTGATTAGAGAGTAACTCAACAATAAAGTACCAAGGAAGGGATTTAATGCATAATGGTTGACATCTTTAGCAAATCTGGGGGAGACAGGATGAACTACTTTCATGATTGTGTTTTCTGAAATATTTGACAAGTATTTTTCTGAAGCTGTTATGCTGTGATTGTTTAATGTGCACTTTGCTGTGTAGGGACATTAAAACCTGTTATCCTGTAGCCAGTACATACTTTGTTTTCACCAGTAATGATGGTATTATCATGATATCAAGCCTCTGTGTAACCTGGATTATGATATTGGTTTCCTGTGTTTACTGATTGTCCTTGATAACTTTGACAAGGCTGTGTCAGGGTCCATGTCTTTGCGAAGATTACTGTATTATTAGAACGTATAATTGCTGACAAGCTGATGTTCCATTCCTTTCTCATGTCTGAATCCTGTTATGTAGCCATCTTTGAACTTCTTTATGAAACCTCAAATAATATGGTAAATAGTCATATTAGAATAACAAAGTAAAAAATAAGATTTACAATGTTTTTGCTATAATGTGAAAACATACCATTATAATTTCTTTTATTGGCCACAATACATGTAGAATAGTGTATCACATGCAATAATACTACTCTAACTGCCTCTGTTATTTGTGCTTCAATGTTACATAACAATGGTAGATTTATTATCAGATAACTTTCAGCTGTAATATTCTGATCATTCTGGGTTCTAGTTATGCATAGAACACAAGCTGATATTCAGTATCGTTGTTCCTGGCCATTTTGAATTTTGACATTTGAGGTGATGACTATTTTTCTCAAGAACTACTGACAAGATCTTGAAGAAACTATATCAAGGTGAACAGGTCCTACATTGTAGTTGTGTGTGCCACATTTTGAGTTTGGCTACTTGTATTCAAGATGGCCACATCTTGCAATTTTGTTTTTCCACTCGTCACGATTGTTACCTTTATTTCTGAACAAATACAGAGAAGGGATATTCCAGAAACTTTGTGCACATGGTATATGTTTGACTTTGCATGCCATTGTATGAATTTGATTGGGTATTCAAGATGGCCACCAGAAGCCATTTTGGATTAAACTTTTAAAGTTCATTACCACTATTTATTACACTGTTTTTTTGGGTCATCATTTAGATATTGATTGGATTATGAAGTTGGCTGCAGTTAGCCACTTTAGATTTCACTGGGTCTTCCATTATTGCATATATTTTTCTATGCACATGTTTTGAGGAACAGGTCTTTAACTTAAAAAGAAAATGAGATCCAACATCCATGTGGGCAGTTTCATTAATTTTCAGTAATCTTCCTTGGATGGTTTCCTAAGGAATACACAAGTGTGGCACTAGTAACATATAGACAATAAGTATAGATGACTAGTATGCTGAAATTAATCAACATTAAAGCCTGGTGAAGATTTTCCTGGGATGTTGTCTGGTTATCTATACTTATAGTTCTTTCACTTGTACATATTTACACTGAAGGACATAGTAATGCAACCTTATACCTGCCAAACTGGCCTACATTGTAGTATGACTGAGCTTTCATTCTGTATATCTTATTGCAGGTGTTCAACATTTATATGGCTGGTAGACATTTGTGTTCAAGAAGATACAGAGAATTTGATACACTACACACACGAATAAAACGCGAGTTTACAGACTTCAACTTTCCTAAAATGCCAGGCAAAAAATTATTCCAGCTTTCAGAACAACAGTTAGATGCTAGGCGGCGTGGGCTTGAGCAATATTTAGAAAAAGGTAACACATGTAAATTGGAAATATAAAGATGAAACTACTATTTCAAATAAGGTTCATTAGGAATTTAAATTGTGTTGAAACAATGTTGATTTTCAGAAAGTGTTCAGTGTTGATGAAGAACCAGTTGAAAATCACTTAACCACAGCATTCATGTAAAAGTTGAATATTGTCTCTAATGAACAAGTCATGGAGCTACAGCACAATGCAGTCACATTGATTATAAAACAGTTTTAACAGTTAATTTTTTTCCAAAGGTATTTGATGTTTTCATATGGTGGAAATGTTTTTAAATGATATGTACAGAACAGATCACTGATAATTTTTTATGGATGTCCTTCATGTTTCAGTTTGTGCTGTACGTGTGATAGGAGAGAGCGACATTATGCAAGAATTCCTCGCTTCACCAGAAATGGATGCAGTATGTGTTCTGACAAATTAAAAATTGACAATTGTGAAAACTTCTGTTATAATTATTCCTTTTGATGTCTATCATTTTCCTTGTAATAGAACTAATGAACTAGAATTTTTGATGTGTAATTGACAATACAACAGAGTAGTAAATTATGTATTTGTGAGATCTTGTTTACAAGAAAAGTTATCCGTGTTAATAGGAAACACCAAGTTCAGAAGTGGAACTCAAGGTATTATTGCCTGACAGAAGTGTATGTGTAGTCACCATCCGCCGTAACGATACCGCTGACCAAGTGTATGAGGTATGTACAATCAGACACAACATTATATACCCATTATAAACCCGCCTTTACCTGCTTCCCATCCCCTTGACTGTAAAACAACCTGAAGTATCGAGCATTCACCCTGTCTATCAGTCGTTACATTTTTCTGTACATTATACCTGCGTTAAATTTTCATGCTATGGTTTGTGTCATAAAGCTGTTGTGAGGAAGAACCCGTATTCATTGTATAGATATCAATTTCTGTATGATGATGTCATAAAAATCATGAACAGTTTTCTGAATGAATTACATAAATAATTTAACATGTAAAATTGTAAAATGTTGGAGTAAGAAATTCTTCATGTATCAAATGTTTTCAATGTAAGAAAAACAAAACGAAATAACTAATGAGAACAAATTTTCTTTTTCAGTTCCTTGTTATTGAAATAACAAAGCTTAAGATCGTAGAATTATTATCTGTACAATGTCAGTAGGTTGAAACTTTCGTTATCCATTTTACTCTGTAATAGGTCTTTCTTTTGATGTAAATTTTGAAATTCAATTGAAGGAAGTGATTTCATAAAGAAAATTTTGTTAAAATTTTGATTATATCCAGCTTTCTGGAGCTTTATTTTTAGAGTGTAACTGGTTACAGAGATTTTGCCTCTATTGATAAAGAAAATTCCTGGGTTAAGAAAGGTCAGATTAAATCTCTATTTTAACATCAGCTTGTCATTAATCTCTTGTTTACAGGCTGTCGTAGTGAAACTAAACATGTCAGAAGCAGCTGCTCAGTGTTTTTACCTGTTTGAAACTGTAGAATATAACTTTGGTAAGTAAAACCTATCTGAACCACACATCAGAGGAACCACATTTTAGTAGCTTCACCTTAATATATCCTTGATGCATATATATTATATGCTTTTTCCATCTTTTTATGTAACAGTTTATGTTTTTTCTCAAAACTTCCTTTTAGTACCCTCTAATTTATATCTTGCATATATCGGAGCAGAAATTGAAAAACTAAAAGCAGTTTATTCTTCACTATGTTTTAAACTTTTACCTCAATCAAGAACAGAAATTCATTATAAAGATTTCATTAATATCTCTTGTAATATGTTGTTTCTGTACATGATGCAAACTTGTATGGCAAAAGTAGGTCACTGCAACCTGAATACACATTGATCTCTGACATCAATCATAGGAATGTTACTAGTGCTTTACTCATGTGCTAATGAAGGGTCATCAAGTGCAAAATAAGATAATGACACATACAGATAAACTCATTTTCTTAATGAGATCTTCAGAAGGACTTGGCATGTCTGACCTTTGAACCCTATTGAGATATGTGCTGTTATGTGTATTATGATAATTGAAAAATGGACTGTCAAACCTGTATAAAAGTCAATAACAATTACCTGTCTGTAAAGGCCACTTGTTTTGAATCCCTATGAAATGCAATACATAGTAATTGAACCCTTATATAATTTTCACCAGCCTGTAGAGGTCACTTTGCTCTGCTCACTTCTATGTCCTATATAGCTTTAGCTATTTATCTTGTGTATTTCTGTTACAGAGAGGAAGCTACAACCTCTAGAATTCCCCCATAATATCTACATTCAGAATTACAGCACAGCCACTGCCACCTGTATCACAATGAGAAAGTGGATCTTTACTCTAACACGAGAAACCATGCTCAACTCAGATGAATTGGCTGTCAACTTTCTGTTTTGGGAGGTAAATACAATTAAGCTCAGTGGTTATACTAGATATTGATCAGTTGCTTATTGAGTTTACTGGATAATAGGTTTGCACTCATTCTGGGTAAAATATCTTACCCAAAGACATAACCATGAAAATAGGATGGTCTGGAATCTCAAACTTTTTTTTTGCTGGGAAACACAAAGAGTAGAGACAATACCACCCACCTGGGATCCTTAGCTGTGGTCTATGTCCCCATCACTGAGTTCCTCAGCGATGTTGTGGATGGGGGCTATTGGTTTGTGGTTGGTCCATCTGTTTTTGCCTGAATGGTACTAACATGGGAGTATAAGATTGTTCTCAAATCACCCATCTTTTCTTTGTCAGTATTTCCACAGAGGAATCTAGATTTGCTCTCTGACAGTCTCAGTATTTCACAATATATTTTTGTTTTACAGGCTGTGGAGAGTGTAAACAGAGGACAGATTAAAACAGAAGACAAATTATATGAGTTAAAATCACTACAGGATTCCAGCAAAAGAATAGAAGTGAGTAAAAGTTTTCACATCGTTCAACAGCTTTCTGATTTATCTTAACATCATTTGTCGTAATGTCACTTATTTCCCCTTTATCTAGTGTATGAAGGTAATGTTGTGTTATTTTGATGGTGATTCTGTAACACACAACCTTTTCTTTATTTCCCAGTACCTGAAGACTGTGAGACATTTAGATGGATATGGTGAGGTGGCTTTCCCTCACTGTGCTTGTGACTCTCGCAAGGATGGTCATGTGATATGCATAATTGGAAGTGAATGTTTCAAACTGCAGGCATGTAAAAATGATGGAACGCCAGAGGTAATGACAACATTATTGTCTTTAAATGCATCAGTAATGATTTTGTCTATACTGCTACAAGTTTAATTCAAACTTTTCACAGATCATTTTTACTTTACCTTGCCCTTTTCTTTTTCACATATTTGCATTTGTCTGAAGCACTAATTACCATCTTTGCAGAAACTTAATGCATAATTAGTACCCATGTAAGTTTTTTTGCAGCACTCTTTAGTTCCTACTGGATCCTGTGGAAATTTTAATTTCTTTTTTTTTTTTAAATCTACAAAGGAATTTAATTTCTATTGTGAAATTTACAGATGCGATTTTATGATGTATATGATTCCTGTAAAGCTGAACACTAGAGTGATTTTTACTTTCAGTCCCAGGTGATAGAGTTCCAATGGAAGGATGTAAAGAGTTATGAGATGGAAGATGAGGGCATGACTTTCAGCTTTGAATATGACAGACCGGGAAAAAAATCACGAGTCGTACAAATACTAACACCATATGTAAGTAGAAAGCTATAGATCTGTGTTATTACTAGTTAGAGCCCATTGAGATGTGGGTGCCCTATAGTAATCAGCTTGTCTGCCTGTCCTTCCGTCTGTCTGTCTGTGTCTGTCTGTGTGTTTAATGGTTTCTGTACAGTATCTCAAATTCTGATGGGCCAACATACTTTATGCCAAGCCTTCTTTAAGGAAGTGCTTGCTTGGGTTATGTATCTTTTCATTTTCCAAGGTGGAAGGTCAAGGTCACTGTTGCTATAAATAGAAAATCAGTTTCCTGGTAAAAACCATAGTTTGCTTTGACCAATCTAGCCCAAACTTCATACAGTACTTCCTTACTTAAAGTGTTTGTTTGGGATTGCTTTATAGTATTGAAGATTAAAGATTAAGGTCACTCTTTCTGTGAAAAAGATAAATCAGTTTCCCTGCGATAATCAAGTTTGCTTTGGCTTTGATGATAGATTGCCATTTAGGTCCAAAGGTCAAAGGTTACTGTAACTATAAGTTAAACTGAAAATAATTTTCTGTGTGATGACTTAAGTTTGTTTTGCCTAATCTTAAACCAAACTTCATACAACACTTCCTTACCAAAACTGCTTGCTTGGGGTATTGCTTCTTATATCCCAAGTTCTAAGGTCAAGGTCACTGTTATTACAAAGAACAAAATCAGATTGTTGAATGAATTTGTTAGTATGGGTTTTCTGTTTTCTGTAACAACCTTCCTTGACTTTTGTGGCAGAGTGTCGTTAAGGTCTTGCCAGTAATCAGACAGTCTGGGGTGTATATCTAAGGTTGGGCTGGTTGGGGGGGAGGCAGTTAAGAGCAAACAAGCCATAATAAATTGTTAATTGTAATTGTTGAATTTATTATGTAGTATTTTATCATTGTGTGACATTGATTTTTCTATCTCTTTTCAGTATATTTATATGAAGGATTGTTTTGATAAGATATATGAGGAGAGGGAATGGGAGAGAGAGGTAAGTTTACTTTATTAAGGATTTTCTTGAAAATTCATTGCTAAATACAAATATAAATAGTTTTGATGTTTTTATTCGATGATATTAAATCGATAATTACCAGGTCATTGTGTAGAGTATTACTTAAATGGTAGTTGTTTGGGAATTACTGTAATATATCTAAATGAAGGCCCTCCACTTGTCTTACACCAACACCTGGTGCCTTTCTTACATTACATATGGTAGTTGTTTGGGAATTACTGTAATATATCTAAGTGAAGGACCTCCACTTGTCATACACCAACACCTGGTGCCTTTCTTACATTACATATGGTTGTTGTTTGAGAATTGCTGTAATATATCTAAATGAAGTCCCTCCACTTGTCTTACACCAACACCTGGTGCCTTTCTTACATTACATATGGTTGTTGTTTGAGAATTGCTGTAATATATCTAAATGAAGTCCCTCCACTTGTCTTACACCAACACCTGGTGCCTTTCTTACATTACATATGGTACTTGTTTGGGAATTGCTGTAATATATCTGAATGAAGTCCCTCCACTTGTCTTACACCAACACCTGGGATACCAACCCTGACACTCCTCTATTTGTCTAGCTTGACAGTGAGCATGTTGTTCAAGAGAGTGATCTCAGGGTTATCTCCTTGATGTCTATTTTCGTCTTGGGTAATTCAATAGTTGTATTTTGAGATGAAGGTTATCTTGTGTCATCTGGTTTTATTTGTGTTGTAGGAGACGATGTCTACTATGTAGCTTTTTTTTATCTGGTAAGTACTATAAACATGTAAGTCTACGTCAGACTCTCTTAAGAGTGATTAGCAGGTTGTTGTGTGATGCAGCTGCAATGCATTTACCTTCACCTGTGACCAGTGTTTGATTTCTCAATTTGATGTGAAAAGGTATATGATTAACTGCCCAGCCACATGAGTTTTACCTCAGCTTTATATCAGCTGACAGCTTATTTTATTATTGTTGTAAAATAGTTTTTATAATTACTGACACATTGACACAATAGAAAGATTTTCCCCCCAATGACTGATTCCTACACATAAATGATCATATCTTTGTATGTTTTACCATTGTTTATATTTTTCTGTTTCAGTGATTCTGAAATATCAACTGTTTATGAAAGTGAAGAAAGGTTGGTTACATTTCTCACATTTGTTGCAATTATAACAATTTTTATAAAAAATGATTTCCAAATCATATTTACATAAATAACACTTAACGGATTTGTATAGCGACAAATTCCCAATGACAGATCTATTCAACAAAATGTAACAGGATATTCTACGAACTATGACTATAAAATCCAATTAATTACAGAAACTGAATTTTGACTTAATTTTAACTGAAATCTGATATATTACATAACTTGATTTTAATAAAATCCAGTAAATTTCATTAACCTAATTTTGATGAAAAAGTCAATATAGGAAGTTAATTTTGATTAAAATCTGATATATAACATGAACTTGGTTTTAACTAAAATCCAGTAAATTAGAGGAAGTAAATTTTTAATAAAATGCAATAAATTACATGAACCTGATTTTAAAGAAAATGCAGTATATATGTGTTTCATGAACTGAATTTTAACTAAAATCCAATATGTACATAAAATGAATTTTTCAATAAAGTATTCAACATGCATGTGTGTTACATGAAACGATGAACTAAAGTTTTAATTGTGTAGTTTAGTAAGGTATAATAGAACTGTTGATCTATTATATTTTGTTGCAGAAATGACTAAAACATTGCTTTTTTATTTACAGAAAGGTTAAGGTGTGTTTATTGTGGGTGGACCAGATGTGTTCGTCAGATGTATGTGTGACCAGAGTGACTAGCCAGTATGGTGGATCGACTAACTGATGTCCTGAGTTAGGGGGCCACCTTGTATTGCTGACAGTGGTGGAACAGTATGGTGGACAGACTGACTGATGTCCTGCATTATGGGGCCACCTGGTAAAGTTGACTGAGCAGTTTAATGGATAAACTGACTGATTCCCAGAGTATTGGGATCACCTTGTACAATGGGCATTGGCTGAGCAGTATGATGGATAGACAGACCAATTCCCTGAGTTAGGGGACCACCTTGTACAATGGACATTGGCTGTGCAGTATGATGGATAGACAGACCAATTCCCTGAGTTAGGGGACCACCTTGTACAATGGACATTGGCTGAGCAGTATGATGGATAGACTGACCGATTCCCTGAGTTAGGGGGCCACCTTGTAGAACTTGCCAATGAACTTCCTTAAGTGTAATGAACTTTTGGTCAGTTTCTAAATAACGTGAAGTAAGGTAAATCAAAATAGATTCTTCCATTTGATGCGAACCTGTACTACAATATGAGCACCAATCATAAGACATTATTGTGGAGTGCAGATTTGTTATACTGGTGCTTAAGAGTTTGTGCGATATCATAAAGAGGAGTGAGTATGAGAGTGCTATGCAGGGACATTCATACCTGAAATGCAAAGTGCTATGAATGACCTTCTTAACAAGAGGTCAGACTGGTGATCTCAAGGTGACCTCTGTAAAGGTCAGAATGGCTAACTAATGTATGAAGTGTTACAGCATTATTGTATACAAATTTTACTCATATGTAATGTAATATACTTTACAACAGGAGTTAGACTTTATATTCTCTTTAATGAAATGTTGGACATGTATATGTGGATGTGTCACGTTTCTTTTCAATAGTATATTTTGTTACCTAGGTTTAGGGTACCAATTCAGGAGTGATCATTTAAAAGAAGACTTTCTCCTTGTAGTACTTATTTCCAGCTTGATATATTCACCTTAAATAAAAGTTTTTCTTGACATAGATTGATTCCCATGACAGCAAAACACACCTATTTACCACAGAACACATCACAAAGTTGGATAATTTTGATGCTGTGCAGATTTGGTAAAGTGTCAAATTGTTTATGTGTAGGATGCTAGGTGATAGATTTCGTTTTCAAATACTTTGATACAGAACAACAGTCTGTAATATATTTCATCAAGATATCTCTTTTTAATGTGGAATACTTTGGTAGGAAGGACTTTGATTTGTATGACACTGGACATACACTTAAAAAAAACCTTAAGCAAACAGTTCACATCACAAATGTTGTTTGATGATGGTCAAATGCAGATTTTCATCTTTTTTAAGGTCACCTGACAAAGAGTATCATGGCACCCTTTTGCTATAGCCTTTTGTCCAACATAATGTGTCCATAAACTCTGTTTGGAATTCTTCTCAAAAAGCTCGGAACCAATTTCAGTGGAATTTTGCATGATCCTTACTATAGTTTTTATAGGAAAATTTTTGAGCATAGTGTTGTTTGTTTTCCATAGGAAATAACTTGGTAAGAATTATTAGTATAAAATGAGTTTTGATGGTATGCATATATTGACACTGGCTGACGCCAAAGGGCTTAAAACATATCACTTCAGTGTTACTATCATCAATGTTCCAATCCTTTACCATTACAATTGAAAGCTACTTACCCTAAAACCTATATATATTCAATATTGCTTACCTCATATGACGGTTAAGGCCGCTAAGCCTCTTGTTTTTCAAAATTATAAACAGATTGCAATTTCCATTTGTTGGAATTGAAGATGAAATATTACCTTTTTGTATAAAGATGAATGTGAAAGTAAAGAATGTATTAATGATGTAGGTGAATGATTTTTTAAACTGTTTTTTACAGTGTCATGATTCCATCTTATATTAGATGTCCCTGTATGGTCTAGTTTGATGATGTCTCATGTCTCTAGTCAGCGTTCAGTTCTTACTTCAAATTGATTAATTTTCTCATATCTTCATTGATATCAAATCAATCATTGCCTGATATAGCGAATTATCTTTATTTCATTAATTGAAATTGAGGTCAAAATGATAAGAATAACTTCAGAATCTTAAAGAAATTGGTAAAATGTTAAAGACTGAAATATGGTATCATAATGGGGATTTATTTAGGACTTCAGGTATGTTTAGTTTACTCAGAAAATCTACATCACTTCAGAGGAGTTGGTTTAAAGGCATTGATATGGGTGGGTCTGTGAATATTGTGACATCACAATGGTGTGAGATATCATAGTTTTAGGTCTGGAAAATACTTGACCTTTCATAGGTGTCCATAGTGATAGGGTCAGTGACATATTTGTTCAGAATTTGGAAAACTTCCTCCTTTCATTTTCGATTTCGGTTTAAAATATGATTGATAAATAAGGAGTGTTAAGTTCTACTAATGTTACATGAATACCATATTGAGATGATTCCATGATTATAATGTTCAATATGTTATAGTCCAATCTAACAATAAATTGTAATGTTTACAGGAAAGCATTATACTTTTAAATTAGATATCAGCTTTGTTCTGTCAATGAAATGTTGATTTCCACTAGTAGGAAATATGAATCTTGCCCCAGTTTTAAAACACCAGGTTGAGTTTCCTGTCAGGCAATATAATTGGTTTTTTAAACCATCTGACAATATCACAGGTTTTCTATATATATTTATATACACATTTACGGTACAGAAATTAGAGATAGGATTGTACTTTGTGTAACATATCATCTATACTGACAGTCAGTATGTGTTGGCAGATTCAGTTTCTTTGTTAATGAGACTAACAGTAAACAAATTAAATTCTAACAAGATCACGAAGAGAAAATATATAAGATCATAAAAGAAATTAAAAAGAATATCCATCTAATTTTATTTAAAACAGAAATATCAAGAAAGTTTTAATATAAGTTTCTATCAAATTTTAACAAGTGTTGCCTACTCTCAATTTTCCTGCAGACATCTCTGTATTGTTTAACCGTGATCCTGTGTATCCTGTTATCCTGTGTAACTAAACTTGCCTGTTTATAAAAAACTCGCTAAATTCCACAGTATTTGTAGAATGTCAGTTAGGAACAGAATTACTAATGTATTCTCCTCATTATTATTGTGTAAACGTGCTGATGAAGGATCAGAAAATTTGGACAAATTCACTGAGACACACCTGACCCAACTGTATACATACTACACACTGTATATAGATAACTCCTTAATGATAATTGACTAGAGTGTTTGTCCACATAACCAGGAAATTTAATTCATTGGGCTGACTTCAAGGTATTATATAGGAGTTATTATGTGCAAAAAAATAAACAGTTGACCTTGTAACATTTTATAGTTTAATTGAGATGTGAGTTTTAAATCTACATTATTATATAGTTACATGGATTGACTGTTTGGATGAATGACTTCATTGAGTAAGACTGCAGTTGATAATGGGTCAATATGACTTGTATTTATATAGCCAGATCAGCTATTGGTCATTATTTACAACAAAGTAATTATTATATGCTCCGAACTCATATTGTATATATCTGTAATAGATAAATTCTTTACAATGTAACAGTCTCGTGATCAGATTCATCAGGCCTTTTTATGGTTTCACACTAAACATTTCACTCTGTTTGACACAAAAACATCTTGAGTGTTAAAACTCTTATAGTTTTACCAATCTAGAAATATGAGGTCAGTAAATTGGACTGGAAATCTGCTGATCCTAATGATGATAAATACAGTCCCTATTATGTATTGAAATTAGATATAAATCTTATGGCAATAACTGACACCAGAAAACCTCTGTTTAAAGTGACAGTATATTTCATGATCAGTAAGCCTGATATGTGTGAAAATACTGTATTTATCCTGCAATAAACTTGATATTCCTTAAAGTCAGGGATGGACTTATTACAGGACTGTTTTTTTATCATTATGAAGAGTTAAAGTGATGGGAGGGTTTATTACCGAGCATGAGCTTATTGACTGACAAATGTGATTAGGTGGTGGTAAAATCCTGTTTATTAGGGTTAAAGGTGATGATACAGGGTTTCTAATCTATATATAGGGGCAATGCAATACAAATGAATATTGAAGTACTGATGTATTTTATATATGAAATGGTAAGTTGTTATTTAATAGAAAATACACTGTTGTTGAGATTACCATGTCTCTGGAGCCCAGGATTGTAAGTACGGAGAATGGTGACTGGAAGGAGGTGGTGGGAGCCAGAACTCACTTTTTCTTCTTCATTTTAAACTGATCACAAGAACAAGGAAGAAAAAAGAAAAGAGAAACTTGAACAAATGAATAGGGATTTTGTTTGTCTTTTTTCTGTGTTAAATCTTTTTTTTTTTTGTTAGTCAAACATATTATCAACATTGACAGTACTGGTTGTACATGGTAAATACTTAAGTTCTGGGCCCTTCTCAATTCTTTCCACTTTCTTGCTCCAAACCACCTCTGACCTCCCAACTTCCTCCCACATACCTGGGGCTCTCTATTATAAATAGAACTAAACTAATTTGATTAACGGACACCCCTGCTGATCATTGTTGACCATATCATTTATATTGTTAATTATTTTAATGTAGAATATATACTCATTCACTTATATTTATATTTTAAATTGGTTTTGATTTGTTGATTTTTGTGTGTATTCACTTTTGTTGCGAGAATATCCTGAATGTTAGAATCCTCTCAACATTATAGGGCGTTGCAGATAAGTTTGTACATAACCATTCCATAATTTCTAGTTTGTTTAAACTTAATAGATAAAATCTTATTTTCATGAAATATGCTTGGAAAATGTAGCTCACCTGACCCATAATGCCTAGATAAACAGTCCAACTAGCCAATGTTATCAATGTCAATTAAATGTATGACACACCTGGCCCATAGTGTCAAGATCAAATACGTTCTAGTTCAAGTGTTTTTTTTTTTTTTTTAAAATTTAAGTGTCCAGAATGATATTATCAGCAGTATGTTTGCAAATGTAAATTAGGTGAATTTGGAGGCATCACCATGGTACCCTAGATGAATCTGCAGATATCTATGTGGTCACCTGAGTGGATTTAGAGATGTCGCCATAGTTACCTGGGTGAATTTGGACTTGTCACCGTGGTAATCTAGATGAATTTTGAGATATACCCATGGTAAATTAATTGTATTTTAGAGATATCAGAGAAGTTACGTAGGTGTATTTGAAAATGTCTCCATGGTAACCTAAAGGAATTTGGAGATGTCTCTATGGTAGGATTGTCTATATTACACAGTGATGAATGATTTTATTGTCCTCAAGTTAAGCAGTAAATCCCAGGTAATAACTGCTCCTCCTCAATCTCAACACAGGCAATAGTTTCCTTCAGAACAAGACAGAATTTGTTATATGTGCATGTCCTTTAGTATAAGTGAAGAACAATTATTTTAGTATTGTTAGTGATATTTATCATTTATATGTTCAGTACAATACATTTTTTGCCAATCTCTTGGCTTGTTAATAAAGATAGTTTATTGGCAATATATATGTTTGCCATGAAAACACTATCAGATTGTTATTTTATAATTGTATTTCTTTGTTGTTTGCCAGTTTCGTTATTTAATATATTCCATTATGTTTATAGTTGTAAGAAATTTGTTGGCAAATGTTTACGTGTGTTGAACAGGCTCCTTTTAGAAGGCTCTTACTGTATAACCAATGATATTCACTGTGGTTGTTTTTTGTCTGTACCATCTGTAGTGTGCATCCTTCACTCACGTTAAGCTTGGTCATTCTCGGAGATAATAGCGCAGACTAGACCTAATTCTTTGTAATTGCTATTTAATCACCTGATGATTTTGTATAAGGGGAAAACTGATAAGATTCAATTGAACTCGAGTCCTTATGTTCTGATATAACCATTAGGCTGTGGTTGCCTCTCCCAACATAAGGTAGGCATCAGTTAAGTCGTCTCCCATGTTATGATCTTGACATCAGTTTGGTTGTCATTCCTGATATGAGGTTAACATCAATGTGGTTATCTCCCCCAATTTAAGCTTAATATCAGTGTGGTGGTTTCACCTTATATGAGTCAGACATCATTGTGGTTATCTCCCCTGGCATGAGCTAAATAGCTATGTGATTATCTCATCTGATATGAGTTGGACATCATTTTGGTTATCATCCCCTCCCCATAAGCTTAATGTCAGTGTGGTTATCTCTCTTGATGTAAACTCAACAACATGCGGTATTCTGTCCTGATTTGATCTAGATGTCTGTGTGGTTGTCTCCCCCATGGTATGAGCTAGACATCATTGTAGTTACCTCATGGTTGTCTCCCCAGAACACCTTGATATTGTTCTGCCATGTTAGCAGAGGTGTTCCATAGCTAGATGTCTATGGTATGAGCTAGACATCATTGTAGTTACCTCATGGTTGTCTCCCCTGATATTGTTCTGCCATGTTAACGATATCTAAGTCAGATTATGCCACCAACTTTTATTTCAATTGTGTATAATTATTACTTCGTACCAAGGGTGTCATGTAAAGAAAGCTTACGATAGAACAAATTTATCAGAAATTTATAAATAAAAGATGATGAAGTATTCAAAGTTTGCTATTTATCATTATCATAATTAAAAGTTAACCTGTATTAAGAAGTTATGCATTATTGTTTCTTAGCTGTCTAACTCCCTGGTGTTTATAAAAGATTTAGAGAGTAAAGAGGGGAACATGCTTTAGCAGCTGCATTTTAGTCAATGTTTGTATTTGCAAAATATCAGTACTTTTTTTTTAATTAAGTGGATATGTGGATATCGCAATATTCTCTTCTACCAATCTGATTTCAAGGTCCATGTAAATCGGTTGCAAAGACTGGATTTTACAAAGCTGAAGGAATCAATATTTTTGCTGAATGGTATCTATCAAGAAACACTTTACAGAGTTATTGAAACAAATGAAAAATAAATGTGGTTCCCACTTATAATACAAACTCATATTATACAGAGTTCAGAAGGCAGTCTAAAAAGAAAACGAGACCAATTTACATACTCAATTGTACCGGGGTAGTAGGTGTGTGTACAGGTAAAGTGCAATGATGCACATGCTGCATGCTTTTGTGAAGTTATATCACAGGTAGAATGCAAGTGTACAGTCATTCGAGGGCTCACTGTGCCGTCTGAATAGGGTGTTTAGGTGTTTATAGTAAAAACAAAAATAGAGGCATGTCAATAAAAAGTGAATATAAACAGCTTTTACATCATCACCAATACATAATGTCATATTGTGAACTGTTTTTTTAGATTAGTTGATTTAAACTATATCGATGTAAATTTTTATCTTCACTCTTTTAGTGAATGTTGGTGCTTTAATGCCTGTTGAAGGGAGATAACTCCACACACCTTGATTGAAATTTAAATGTCTCTTATTCATTTAATTATTTGGTTGAGATCTGAATAGTTTTAGACTAATGAACGGGTATTAGGACAATGTCATATCATCACTCTTGGATCAAATGAATCATCAATGTTTTAGTTAAGTTTAAACGACATCATACCTTGCTCAATTTAACTCTTTTGACTGAAGAATTTTAACTACATAATGTAGTTTGATTTGTTGGTTATCTTCAGCTACATTTGAGCAAACTTTACGAAATCTTAACAAAGTATGTTTTCAGTGGCATAGCAATAACGTATGCTTGTATGCTTAAGCATACACTCAAATTCCATTGCGCCCCACTGGGGCTTCACCCCTGGACCCTCTCTTGAAAGCATACACTCCTAAAAATCATTTGCTTTGCCACTGATTTTACATCTCTGGTGAACTAAACAATTGTGCTTCTGGCTACATGACAAAAATGTCTCCTCTACAGAATTATTCTAGTTACAAAGTGTACAATTACTTCAACACCATAACACATGATGTCCATGGGAAGACACAGTATAGTAGAATACACGTCAGTATGTATATAGTCAAATCTTATAGTCTTTGATGAAGACTAACCACACATTATAAAAAAGACCAATCGTTTAAAAAAAAATTTATTCATCATATTCATTAAGCAGAAATATATTAATTTATCAAGAATTTCATGTGTATTATAACTAATACAGTTGATCAATAAAAATATGTTTGTACATGACTTGATTATATCATATTTTATTTATATTAACTATATAGTGATATCCTCAATTGTAAACTAAATTTAAGCTGTATTGATGTATATAATGTTCTAGTTAACATGTGACTACATAATGCCACAAATTTGTGTTATCATGATTTACCTGTAATGACATCTAACCTGCTATGAACCTGTCACATTTACTGTTGTCACTGCATGGCATAAAATGTCTTCTGTCTTTTTATAATGCTATCATACTTCAGGTGACTGTTTTTTTCTGAAGTGCATATACATTGTATATGGTGATCTATTTGACATTTTGAGAGATTAACACCATCACACAAAACTTTTTCTCAGTACCCCAAACCCCTTCCCTGTCCCAAACACCTATGTTAAAAAAATCAGTTCAAACGGAAAAAAAAAAATCCATTCAAAGGTCTTTAATATGTTCTGGTCTCTGTAATAACACATCAAACTGGGTTCTTCTTCACACTATTAAGCAATCTCATGTTTTATATTATGATGTTTGTCAAAATAATGAATTCCAATAAAGATGCACTAGTTTCACTACGAAGAAACACAACTTCAATAATTTTGCTGCTAAATTTCTCTCCAAAAATTCCTAACAAGACATTTAAAACATGTCACACTCAATGTTATAAATATATAACAACTAACATCCAATAATATCAAAACAAGTTCTAAAATTTAACATCCTTATTACTACTTTTCTTGTAAATATATATTTATATACTTTCCTCGAAGTAAGAACTTAAGTCTTTGTGTACCTGGTTTAAATACATGTGAATTGATTACTGAAAATCACTTAGATTTAACGTATACTTTATTTAGAGAACTTGCCTCTTCAGACATATTCCCAAATACATTATTTTGCAAACAATGATCCATAAATGACTTTACATTTGCGAGTGATGAGCTATTTAAGACAAAGAATCTTTAAGGCTCAACATCATAACTTAAATCAAGATGGATGCATTCTGAGTTATTTTCCTATCAATAAATTGCAAGGGATTTACATTCACCATTGATTCTCCCCGCATATTAACATAAAAAAATAAATCCTACGAAAAACATAAGTGATTTAAAGTACTCATTGAAAACACACTGAAGGCACTGTTTGATATGTACTGGTAACCATGGTATCATAGCAGTTAGAAATCTTTTCAACAAGGAAAGGCAAACACCTATAAACATAGTCAGAACCATTGTCATCATGGTTGACAACACATCTAATCTACTACAATCAGTCCATACTATAAAAAATGGTACTTCTATACCTGAGAAAATGATTCATTTGACCTTGACATCTGCTGCCTGACAATACACCACAATTGCTTAATTGACTTAAGTGCAGTGGTTGTCACCTTATGTAAATCCCTAAATTTGACCTCATGACCTTTTTTACTAGCCATGTTGCTCCTACTGCCCATAACCTGAAGCAGTAAACCTGTCCTAATATGTCTACGTGTTCCTAATTTGAAAACAATCTTCCTGAGACAAAGAAATAACTGTATCTAGTTGTTCACAGACAGATAAACTCACTAAAAATAAAAGGCAATTTGGAAACCCACCACCTTATGTTGGCTTAAAAATTTTTCTGAGAGATCAATTGGACTTTTGTGAAATACTCTTTATTGATTACAAATGTATAAATTTTTAACAAAAATAGCAGTGAAACATTTTGTCAATAACAGATCTGACATTGCCACAAGGTATGAGATATGTACACCTCCAACTACGAGAAAATGAATTAGTCAAAAAATAAATCTTTGTAAACTCCTTAAACACTAAAAGTCTGTGTTGGTAATAAAATCCTCAACACAATCTAAACTGTACTAGGAAAGATGTTTTTCCTTGGAGCTCAAATTTTGTGGTTTTCAAAACAATTACCTTTTCAATGGTACTTGTTTTCATGGATTAACTGTACTCACACTATCTACTAATACTATGATCCATATCAAACTTTAATCTGTTTTATCATTTCCTTGACAAAAGAATTCACGGATCTACAGTGGCCATGAATTCATCAAAGATATATGCCCACAAAAATGAATGATTTTACAGTATCAAGAGGCCAAAAGGGCTTGTACTTAGACACTTATTATTCATCCACTGTGAACTTAAAAAGTATGGAAAGCTATACTCATCAGTAAAGAAAATGTGTCATTAAACCTTATTATTTTCAGAAGCTTAACTTAAAGATTTCATGTAATTACAACATTTCATTTTACCACTTTACTGCTGGTCAAACCAGCTGACCACAACTCTCCTGGTCAGTCATAGTTTAAACATTGCTGATCCCAATGACTTCGGATGTCTTTCAGAGTCATTTATGCAAACAAATTAGACAGCCATTTCATCCCTTCATGACCACCATTTGTTATTCATAAGTTTTTGAAAGGTTTTGACATAAAAAGCTAAGTCAAAGTCATTTATTTGAACATAATAAAGTTTAATCCCAGCATTCTCTGGCCAAATATGCTGACTCTAGGACTCTTGGTTATTGAGAAGATGTTTTTTAAATGTATATTATTAACATAACATTTGGTACAGTCCAAGATTTGAGTACAACTGGCCGCTATATTCACAAGTACTCTATAATAATTTTATCACAGCATTAAATATCAAACATAAAAATAGTATAGTATGAATGGTTGTCTCCTATTGTGTCAAATAAAAGACCTATAGTAGAGTAGTGATTAGTCACAACATATCCAGTGGTGTGTGAGACTTCCTCACTCTGGCAGTGCTGGACAAACCACTGTTGGAGATTGGTTATAAAAATCTACTTTATTTTGGTACCTTCTGAAAGAAAGACCATAATAGTGGACATTTGTTTAAAATCTGTAACCTAGGCCCCTGTTGGTGGAGACACCTCCATCAGTTCAGATTTCTTGTTGAAGTCAATGTGATTTATTTAGCAGAATCAATCTGAATCCCCTTCATCTCCGTAATCTGTTGATAACGTACGCGGCATCACTGGAAAAAAAGGATACAGACTGGTGAAATTTCAAATGGTCCAGATTATAATTTCTGTGGTACTTTTTTTATAGCTGATGTGAATATGAATGAAAACTTTTTAAAAAGACTTAAATTCTAACTGGTACTTGTGCCATTATTTTGCAATGATTTTTATAATGAACAGGAATAGCTTTGACTGCAACTTGCTGCAATGCATGACTATCCATGAGAACTTTTGACCAAAACTTGATGCAATGCTTGTGTAACACATACAGCCACGAAAACTTTTGACCAAAACTTGATGCAATACTTGTGTAACACATACAGCCACGAAAACTTTTGACCAAAACTTGTTGAAACGTTGGGTAACACAAACATCCATGAAACTGTCGACCAAAACTTGATGCAAAGTTGATGCAATGCTTGTGTAACACATACAGCCACAAAAACTTTTGACCAAAAGTTGATGCAATGCTTGTGTAACACATACAGCCACAAAAACTTTTGACCAAAAGTTGATGCAATGCTTGTGTAACACATACAGCCACGAAAACTTTTGACCAAAACTTGATGCAATGCTTGTGTAACACATACAGCCACGAAAACTTTTGACCAAAACTTGTTGAAACGTTGGGTAACACAAACATCCATGAAACTGTCGACCAAAACTTGATGCAATGCTTGTGTAACACATACAGCCACGAAAATTTTTGACCGAAGCTTGTTGAGTTGTAATGCTTGGGTAACATGATTAACCATGAAAAGTTTTGGAATACTTACTTGCTTGTTTCAGTGCTGCTGAACATGCAGCATCTTTAGACAGGTCATAGGGTAATTTGTTATCATTGTTTCTTATATTAGCTTGAGCACCTGAAATATAATAGAAAAATTAACACCACACTCAGTCACAATATCCCACAATTCAATGTTAGGACACAGAAGATTTAGACATGCACATCAGTCAATCATGTTTTTTTGTAATGATGTCATGAAACTTCATCTGAACTTTTTATGAATTTTTATTCTTCATTTTCTAAGAGACTTAAATAACGCTACATCACATTGAAATATATCGTAAGCCAGACCATGCAAATCAAATTTCCCTTTGAATTTGTGAGTTTAACTGCGTCTGTGTGACCTTTTTGACCTTTCGAGTACCTCTAACAAAACAGTTTGATTGCCTATGTGATCTTTTTGACCTTGAGACTTACTTTTCTCTAACAACAGTTTGACTGTGTCTGTGATGTTTTGACCTTGAGACTTACTTTTCTCTAACAACAGTTTGACTGTGTCTGTGATTTTTGACCTTGAGACTTACTTTTCTCTAACAACAGTTTGACTGTGTCTGTGATGTTTTGACCTTGAGACTTACTTTTCTCTAACAACAGTTTGACTGTGTCTGTGATGTTTTGACCTTGAGACTTACTTTTCTCTAACAACAGTTTGACTGTGTCTGTGATTTTTGACCTTGAGACTTACTTTTCTCTAACAACAGTTTGACTGTGTCCGTGATGTTTTGACCTTGAGACTTACTTTTCTCTAACAACAGTTTGACTGTGTCTGTGATGTTTTGACCTTGAGACTTACTTTTCTCTAACAACAGTTTGACTGTGTCTGTGATGTTTTGACCTTGAGACTTACTTTTCTCTAACAACAGTTTGACTGTGTCTGTGATGTTTTGGCCCGGAGACTTACTTTTCTCTAACAACAGTTTGACTGTGTCTGTGATGTTTTGGCCCAGAGACTTACTTTTCTCTAACAACAGTTTGACTGTGTCTGTGATTTTATGACCCTGAGACTTACTTTTCTCTAACATCAGTTTGACTCTGTTTGTGTGACTTTTTGATCTGAAGACTTAATTTCCTCTAATATCAGTTTGACTGAGTCTTTGTGACCTTTTGACCTTAAGACTTAATTTCCTCTAACATCAGTTTGACTAAGACTGTGACTTTCTAACCTTGAGACTTACCTTTCTCTAACAACATTTTGATTGCCTCCGAGTGACCTTTCCAGGCTGCTGAATGTAAAGCTGTGTCGCCAAGTTTGTTCTGAGGACAAAGACATGTACACAGCTTTAATGGAAGTAAAGAAAATACACTTCACTTGACATGAAAATAAATTCACCTTCTTTCTCACTGAAATAGTACCCAACAAGAACAAACATGAAAGATAACTCATGTACAGGATTTATATTTTATAAAGATGTATAAAATTATTGTCTATATCCTATAATATGCCCAGAGTACTAACACATAACCATTGAATCATAGCAGGGGGTGAGGTTTCTGTACATCAATGAAATAGCATCTGTGAAAAATTTTACTGAACAGTAATAGACATCAATGAGCTTACTACCAGACTTTGGTTTATTGCAGAATAAATAATCATCATCTTAAACAGCCAACAGACTGGTATCTTAATATATCAAAACTTGTAAACACCTCAAGCATCAACTCATAACAGGCACACACAGAACACCTTTCCTTACAGGGAGAGATATCAAGTAACACATTTACTAACAGGAAGAGATATCAAGTAACACATTTACTAACAGGGAGAGATATCAAGTAACACATTTACTAACAGGAAGAGATATCAAGTAACACATTTACTAACAGGGAGAGATATCAAATGACACATTTACTTGCAAGAATAGATACCAAGTAACACATTTACTAACAGGAAGAGATATCAAGTAACATATTTACTAACAGGGAGATATATCAAGTAACACATTTACTAATAGGGAGAGATATCAAGTAACATATTTACTAACAGGGAGAGATATCAAGTAACAAGTAACACATTTACTAACAGGGAGAGATATCAAGTTTAACATTTACTAACAGGAAGAGATATCAAGTAACATATTTACTAACAGGGAGAGATATCAAGTAACAAGTAACACATTTACTAACAGGGAGAGATATCAAGTTTAACATTTACTAACAGGAAGAGATATCAAGTAACATATTTACTAACAGGGAGAGATATCAAGTTTAACATTTACTAACAGGAAGAGATATCAAGTAACACATTTACTAACAGGGAGAGATAGCAAGTAACACATTTAATAACAGGGAGAGATATCACGTAAAACATTTACTAACAGGAAGAGATATCAAGTTTCACATTTACTAACAGGGAGAGATATCAAGTAACACATTTACTAACAGGGAGAGATATCAAGTAACATATTTACTAATAGGAAGAGATATCAAGTAACACATTTACTAACAGGGAGAGATATCAAGTAACATATTTACTAATAGGAAGAGATATCAAGTAACACATTTACTAACAGGGAAAGATATCAAATGACACATTTACTTACAAGAAGAGATACCGAGTAACACATTTACTAACAGGGAAAGATATCAAGTAACACATTTACTAACAGGGAGAGATATCAAGTAACATATTTACTAACAGGGAAAGATATCAAATGACACATTTACTTACAAGAAGAGATACCAAGTAACACATTTACTAACAGGGAAAGATATCAAGTAACACATTTACTAACAGGGAGAGATATCAAGTAACACATTTACTAACACGGAAAGATATCAAGTAACACATTTACTAACAGGGAGAGATATCAAGTAACATATTTACTAACAGGGAAAGATATCAAGTAACACATTTACTTACAAGAAGAGATACAAAGTAACACATTTACTTACAAGAAGAGATACAAAGTAACACATTTACTTACAAGAAGAGATACAAAGTAACACATTTACTTACAAGAAGAGATACAAAGTAACACATTAACTAACATATTGAGTTACTTATAATTTATCATAAAACAATGTACCTGTACATTCACTTCACATTTTTTAACTTGAAGGAGCTCCTGTAGACAGTCCATGTGACCTCCATGAGCTGCCCAGTGCACAGGTGTGGATCCTGCCTTGTCTAGACCATTTACTGATACCTATAGTTATACAGGGACAGTAAATGTAAATTTACATGCAATGAAAGAAACACACATTAATAAAGAGCTATATATCATTGTCACATGTATGTCAATTATACTCCTAGGAATCCCCGTGGATCATTTCTGGGAGATTGTGACAGAAATTGTGTTTGTATACCCTGCATAGAGTTAAATAAGTATCAATGTTTAAACTGTCTTTGAGTTATAAAAAAAAAGTCATTGCTGTATTTAACATATGTAAGTACAATACTACTTACTTGTACTTGCAGGTGTTTTATTTTATATAAGCATGCTGATTCTATATATTGAAATTATAAGTCACTGGAGCATGCAAGATAACAGGCAGTAAAATTGAAAGCACATGTGTGAAGTGTTCCATTTTTCCAACTCATTACCATTCCAAACTATTTACATGTACTGTGCACTATATATCTAAAGTTTCAGTATTCCAAAATGTTGACATAATCTAAGAATATAGTGACTATGTCATGAAATTAAACTTGGTTGATAATATGATGTGATGAACTTGCTGGCCGGCCAAACTTACTGATGGCTGAACAGATTATGGACTGACCTCGTTAGCTATGCATTCCTTAAGGAAATCAATATTTCCCCTCTTGGCTGCCTCATGTAATGGATGATCTATAGACTCTGTGTTACTTTCCACTGTAGAAGATATCAAACACAATCAACAATAAACTTAACATGCAATTAAATAACAAAGAAATTGAAAAATTGATTAATTGGTAAAATTAGGCAATTTTTTTCTTCTATGTCCTGTTGATCTTCTAACTATGATGTAACTTCTGTAACAATGAAGAGACAATGCTCTCTCATGGATTTCTATGAAACTAAATTGAAATTAAATACACAATCTGCAAAAATCAACAGCTTAATGTTTCAGATATAAATGGTTTAAGTTTTTTAAAATTAGGATCTCAAATCTATTTAATACTAATGATATGCATAAACATTACTATGTCTAAAATAGTTCAACCAAAACGTAGCTTTTCTGCCTACAGTTGCTAACACTTCAAGAAAGTTCAATCTGTTACTGATTGAAGTTTTTCTTCCTATTCACAACACTAGTAGCGATAGATATGTTTTGTAATTACAGGGTATGTACTTGCATAGAAACCATATACATGTACAACAAAGTCATTAACGTTCTTTGGTCTGTTGACTGAGTTCAGTATATATTGTAGTTTAAAGTGTCTACTTCCTAGGTACTCTGTTTCATCTCGTACCCATTCTGATGTACCAGAGATTCCTCTCTTTATGGTACTCTAATGACTTATAAATCTGAATGATACGTACCATAATTTGATGGTATTAGCCCTTCCACACTATCACACTTTCCTTTCCACCAATCAGGATTGGATTGGTCCATGATGTACAGTGTGTCTCCTTCATCAAATGACAGCTCATCAGCCTAATACCAAAAACAAAATTTTAAACTGTGTAACCTGTTGTCTAACCAAGTCTGGGAGTGATTGTCTTAACAACTGTGGGATTGAGTGTCTCATTACGACCAGAGTAATTAACAACTGTGGGACTAAATGTTTGGACAACTGTGGTACTGAGTGTCTGGATAATTGTGGGACTGATCATCTCAACAACTGTGGGATGGAGTGTCTAGACAAATATGGGGCCGAGTGTCAAGACAACTGTGGGATTGAGTGAGTGGACAACTGTGGAGCTTTGTGTCTGGACAACTGTGGGAATAAAAGTTTGGATGACTGTGGTCCTGAATATCTGGACAATTGTGGGACAGGTCACCTCAACAGCTGTGGGATGGAGTTTATATACAACTATGGGACTGAGTGTCTGGACAACTGCAATACTTTGTGAATGAACAAGTGTTGAGCTGGGTGTCTGGACAACTGTGGCATGAAGTGTATTCACAACTGTATGACTGTGTGTCTGGACCATTTTAGGACTTTGTGTCTGAACAACTGTGGAACTGGGTATCTAGACAACTGTGAGATTAAGTGAGTGGGCAAATGTTGGACTTCATGTCTGGACAACTATGGCACTTGGTGTATTGACAAACTGTGAGGCTGTATGCCTGGACAACAGTAAGACTTCATGTCTGGACAACTGTGTGACCTGGTTTCTGGGCAATTGTTTGACTGACTGCCTGGAAAACTTTAGGAATTAATGTTGTGCTGCCTTTGCTGCGGGAGTTATCGCCCTTGATTGAACTCTTTTGTATTGTTGTCTCGCGCTAAATCACAATCGTCTGCTTTAATTTTGTGCTCCACAAAAATGTGCTTTAAATATTGTTTGAGCATTTACCCTGGCTCACAGTGTAAGTATTTTGTCTCCCAATATTGCCATATTATTGTCGCTTACCAAATGTTTCTTTGTAAGTTTGTAAATTTGCTTATATTAATGAATTTTGAAACCATTTTCCACCTTCGTTTTAGGTAGCGTTAGTGATATAAATGTATAATGTTTTCAACGCGCTATTTGCACATTCTTGTGATTGGTTTTTGAAATATATTGATTTATTAATGTGTCCTCAGATCGATACAACTTGTATTACGATCTCATAAGAGAGAATGTGATATTTTCTCTATTTTAACATATTGTTTACCCCCAATGAATTACGTGTTAAAATCACGGTGTGTGCAATTTGTGTGACTTGTAGTTTAGTGAAGTTCGATTATATCGTCGTGTTATTTCATTGTTAATTTTAGATGCATTCATATTGCATTCTCTGTCAGTTAATCATTTCAATTCAATTCGAAGGTTATTTTGAAGGTTACACCTTCTCGAGTTTGACTATACTTTTGTAGTATTGAGTGTGTTATGTAGTTCCTATATATATTTGCGAAAGGCGTGTAGTTCCTACATATTTTTGAGTGGTTTGTAGATCCTACATCATTATTGATTTGCAAGTTTGTGTATATGTAGTTCCTACATTGATTTTTATCTCTTTGTAGCTTTTTACCGCTCAAGTGTTCAAGTATGCTTACGCCATGTATCCACGTTACATGCTGAATAAAGATGGTACTACTATCAAGCAGATTAAATGTCTTGACAACTGAAAGCTTGAATAACTGGGATGGGTTTTTGGACAACTGTAAGCCTGGATGCTTGGACAAATACAGGATTAGGGGTATATGTAGGATTGGGTACCCAGACAACTGTGGGATAAGAGGTCTAGACAACAGTTGGACTGTGAATCTACACAAACTGGAGTCTGGAAGCATTGTTGAAATTAATATAATATCTGGATAAGCAAACTTTCTTATTAAAAAAATAATGTTAAGCAAGCAAATTGACATCGAATTTAATTTTTCAAGTTCTAGTCTGCATATTTGAGCTGAAATGGTTGCTTCTATGGACATTTCAACTGGTATACATGAGAAATTTATTGCTGTGCATCATAACGGTAAAAGGCCCTCAACTGATATGAGAAATTTACCTGCTGTGCAGTATAACGGTATAAGGCCCTCACAACTTTAACACTACCTGCAAACAAAATAACACACATTGTAACAACAATTACTACAATTCCCTGTATCAGCATAGGCAGATTGTCTACAAGATCTGAAATGTATTCTTTTGTAATTTTGAAGTTTGTTGATTATTATTACATATTACTACAATATACTGATGAGTGCCATTCATGGCTGTCACAATAATTTTTTTCCCATCTGCTATCTTCATTGTCAAGACAATGCAAGTCTTCTGTTAAATGCTTCACCAGCTGAAAGGAAGACTGGATCAAAAGAAAACAATAACGTTGAGAGTAAAAGAATGAAACACATTTGGATTTGTTAATACTCTAATAATGACCCTGTGTGTGCTCAATTGTTAACATTTGCCTTATATACGTAATTTGCTTACAGGGTTTTCCATAAGAGCCAGTCCCCGGCCAATTTGACCGGCTACTTCGATCATTTGGCCGCCTACACCAATCCAGTTCCGTAATAATGTTCTGTACACGACTACGCGTACACGGCAGGCAACCCCACCTCTCCGTGTTGCGGCTCGGGTCGGCTGGCTTCACCAGCCTCCTACTTTCACTACACAGCCTACTACTAACAAAATTATGGAAAACCCTGTGCTTACATATCTACATAATAATGTGCACATATTGCCAGTGCTCTAGAACCGCGGTAATTCACTTCGCTATTTCAAAGGCGTAAGGATTTTGGGATCAATACAAAAATGCGCTTTTTAACAATTAATTTGAAGTGCGTCATGTGAATGCAATGAGATCTCAAATGACTTGCTTCTTAAAAATAACAACTTCAACCAACAGAAATAAAAAAAAGATGAGGCTAGCTAGGAGGAAGTTGCGGAAGTGAAACACAAGTTGACGTGACTTTACTGTGTGTGGTGTCTCTCCTTTGCTGTGTCAGCTGTTGATTATGCGATATCACGAGTATAGGAATTCCTTACCCGGTTTAGGAATGGGTGGAGGGGGGCGAACAGGGCGTGGCTTCGACATAATCCTGTTGCAGCAGACGTCTGAGTCAACTTTGACAGGAACACAATCAAACACGGAAGTTGTTTGGGATACGGACCCAAGGGCATGCGTGGTGAATAAGGAAAGGTTCGACGCGCAGTAGAAACGGACGATTGTGGTTTTCTTTTTTCTTCTCTATGTGGGGTTGGAGTAGGGATATTTGTTCGTTGTTTCTTTCTCATGCTAAACATTAGTAACGTATGAATTTAGTTATAGTGAATATATGGATAATTATTTTGTCTGTTATCTTGCCGGATTGATAGCCCGCTTTAGTACAGAGTTTTATTATCTCCATTTTGTAAGGATGATTTTGATTGGTTACCACATCGTCCCTTCAATTTCCACTAAGTGGTGAAATCCGAAGAAGGAAAGAAGAAAGTAAGCACATTTAACAAAATTAACTCAATGTGTATGTAACCTAGGTCACGAGATTTCAATATTTTACTCAGATGTGCAGAACCACGCCCCGTGAACATCTTGACTTGACTTGCAAATGTCAACACCAGAGCCAATTTCGTATACCTCGCGATCATGTCGATTCTCGGTCCAAACCTTGTTATAAATAGGACGGAAAGTGAAGTTGTTCTGTTTACTCAGAATACGGAGGCAGTTATAATTGGAATTGAATAGTCTGTATATGAAAATATAATTCACAATGTTTCATGTCATTGAATCCCCATTGTTGATTAAAAGAGACCGTCTGTAGGGTTTGATATTGGTATACATCTGACCGTAGTTGTACTAAAACGTTCGGTTAGTCGCTTGGAAACTGATAAAAAAATTGTTCTAGAAGACTTCCCCTGCAACTGGCAAAACGAACAACAGTTGTTCCTGGCTTGATGATTCATTAAACTCTTCAGAGGTTAAAAACGCATTCCAATCAAGTGCTCAAACAGGTATCAAACACTGGTCTCTGGCGTGATAATCTAATGCTCAACCAACTGAATCAAAGAAGCATACCCTTTCAACTGAGTGTAAGACGGTAGTTAACGCTATAGATAAGCCACAAAAACCATTTGCATTGTTAATCTTGTACACAGTGTTAAACGAAATATTGATTTTTTCCCCTTACATATCTATGCATGTTAATTGTAATGTAGTCTGGAAATGTGTTACAAAATGGTGATCGTAAGCGATACGCACCTGTAAATTAAGATGATACAAAATATTTAAAATTTCAGACATATCGACTAGAGGTCATCATGGCTGCAGAAGTTGAGATCGATGACTCTTTGTACAGGTGAGTTTTAAATTCAGTTACAAATATTTTGTCACAAAGTTACAAACAAATGTAATTTTCTTAGTCAGCTGTAGTGATTTTGAAAGTAAATGAGTAATTTCTTTAAAGGTTATTTGTCCTACATCTGATTTGTTTTAACAAGCATGTCTAGATCTAAATAATACTGCTTTTGTTTTTCTCATATAGTGCTTCATTGATGGCATTAAAAAAAAGAGAACAAAATATTGATAATTTTCTGTTTTACAGTCGACAACGTTATGTACTTGGGGACAATGCTATGAAGAGAATGGCTAATGCTTCTGTGCTAGTCTATGGTATGGGAGGTCTAGGAATAGAAATTGGTATGTATTTCAAGTATATAAAGACACATTCACAAAAGAATCTTAATAATTGAAAGCCTTAACTGTCAACAATAATATTGAAAGTTATTTTTTCTTGAATTGTGAGTATATCTAGAATGAGCATGTAAATAAAATTGACGATGACAATGCTGATAAATTTTACATGAAATTTCGTCTGTTATATGTTTCAGCAAAGAATATTGTTTTAGCTGGAATAAAGGTAAATATGCATGATTATGGAAAGAAATGTTTAAGCATTTTGAATTTAACGATACCAATTTTACTACCGTTCAAAAACTTTTTTAATATCACTTGAAGGGAAAATAAGTACATTTACATTTATTGTAATGATTTCATGTTAACCATAACCAACAACAAAAAATCACATGTATCATAAAATATATCCTAATTTTTTTTCTTCAGTCCTTAACTATACAAGATGATAAGACAGCTACTTTAAGTGATCTGGGAGTCCAATTCTTCCTCACAGAGGATGATGTAGTACAGGGAAGGAACAGGTAGGTATCTGATGTTGGAGTCCAATTCTTCCTCACAGAGGATGATGTAGTACAGGGAAGGAACAGGTAGGTATCTGATGTTGGAGTCCAATTCTTCCTCACAGAGGATGATGTAGTACAGGGAAGGAACAGGTAGGTAACTAATGTTGGAGTCCAATTCTTCCTCACAGAAGATGATGTAGTACAGGGAAGGAACAGGTAGGTAACTAATGTTGGAGTCCAATTCTTCCTCACAGAGGATGATGTAGTACAGGGAAGGAACAGGTAGGTAACTAATGTTGGAGTCCAATTCTTCCTCACAGAGGATGATGTAGTACAGGGAAGGAACAGGTAGGTAACTAATGTTGGAGTCCAATTCTTCCTCACAGAGGATGATGTAGTACAGGGAAGGAACAGGTAGGTAACTAATGTTGGAGTCCAATTCTTCCTCACAGAGGATGATGTAGTACAGGGAAGGAACAGGTAGGTAACTAATGTTGGAGTCCAATTCTTCCTCACAGAAGATGATGTAGTACAGGGAAGGAACAGGTAGGTATCTGATGTTGGAGTCCAATTCTTCCTCACAGAGGATGATATGGTACAGGGATAGAATAGGTAGGTATCTGATGTTGGAGTCCAATTCTTCCTCACAGAGGATGATGTAGTACAGGGAAGGAACAGGTAGGTATCTGATGTTGGAGTCCAATTCTTCCTCACAGAGGATGATATGGTACAGGGAAGGAACAGGTAGGTAACTAATGTTGGAGTCCAATTCTTCCTCACAGAGGATGATGTAGTACAGGGAAGGAACAGGTAGGTATCTGATGTTGGAGTCCAATTCTTCCTCACAGAGGATGATATGGTACAGGGATGGAATAGGTAGGTATCTGATGTTGGAGTCCAATTCTTCCTCACAGAGGATGATATGGTACAGGGATGGAATAGGTAGGTAACTGATGTTGGAGTCCAGTTCTTCCTCACAGGCGATAAAGTGGTACAGGGAAAGAACAAGTAGGTATGCATTCTATGTGATTCTGTGTCTTTACACTTTATTGGTCAACAAGAAATGTGTCCATTGCTAGATGAATGAAAGTTAGTCACCAGCTTTGATTTGCTGTTGTTATTTTTCTTGAGGAAAACTTTTAGGGGAGCATATATTTGCTGTTTTGTCTGTTTATATGACTTTATTACCGTCCTTTCATGTCAGAAGCATAACTGTGCCCACAGTTTAGCAGGGATCATTGGTCAGGAGACACAGTGTTTGAAATTCTGGGCCTGCAACTCTTTAAGTACACAGTTAATACCCTTTGTTGAAATCTTGTCAGGAGCATAACTTTCCTTTCATTGAAGCTTGGATAAAAAAATGTGGTGTATACATTGGCAAGATGAAGAGGATATGTAGTATAACAAATGTAAGGCCCAAAACACCTAGATTGCAGAATTATTGCCTTCTATTTTACTTTTGTGTTCAATAAAGTTTTTTCCAGAGATTATTCATCAGTTTCACTGATATGCTGGCTTTAATAGAATTTAACCTGAATATGATGTTAAATTTGTTGATTGCTTAATGTCAAAACCAGAATATTTTTGATATTTTTTTGTTATGCTTTATTTCTCAGAAGTTTAAGTCTAGATTTTTTCCCAGATTTTTAAATGAGACTATATATTTACTGTACATTCACAAACTTGTTATAGAGCTGCTGCTAGTGAAGGGAGGTTAGCAGAGTTAAATCCTTACGTCAGTATTAATAGTCTGGTCACCGGGATGGACAACAACACTGATCTATCTTACCTTACACAATATCAAGTAAGTATGATAGCAAACTGGCAGATATTTTTTTTTTCATTAAATTTTTGCCAGTTAAACACCTAGCTGAGTACCTGATATACCACTGTCACCAGTAGAGTCTATGATAATTCAGAATTTGATCAGAAAGATTTATGACATTGTTATTGACCATAATGAACATTTTGGGACTATTTCTATTTTCCAGTGTATTATACTAACGGAGGTGCCTCTACAACTGCAACTAAGAATTAACCAGCTCTGTAGAACCCAGTCACCTCCAATCCAAGTATGTACAAATTACAGATAATAATAATATTTATTCAACCAATTAAAGAAAAAAATAGCCTTTGCCTGGTAAGTGAGTATATATTGTTGTTCATTCAGACTACCTACCAAATGCTATTTCATTGTCCTGTAATATGCCTACCTGTTATGTTTGAGTCAGAGACCCACAAGGTTGACTGTAATTATCCAGTTTAACAGATGATACAGTCATTGAATTCAAACACCTCAATGATATGAAAGTTTGATGCACCAAACACAGACTCCTTACAATTGAATGTTTTTGTGAATAAAATGTCCTTGACAATGATATTAACAATAGATTTACAAAACATGCTATTGCTGTATGAAATGAACACATAGATTAAGGATGAAATGAGGGTTAAGTAAATAAACAATGAATGTTCATATGAAGATCAATGATCATTATCTATGTGTTAAATTACAGTGATTGATTTTCGAGATATTCTTCAGATTGCTGAATTTGTGAAGGTATATTGCTCACAAATGAAAGTCAATCTCCCATATTCTGGGGATTGCTGCTTTGTATGTCCGTTTTTGTTTGTAGTTTATTAGTGCAGACGTGTATGGACTGGTGAGCAGTGTATTCTGTGATTTTGGGGATGAATTTGAAGTGATGGATGTCAATGGAGAAGAACTTAGAGATACATTTATAGAAAATATAACAAAGGTATGATGTTTCTATAACAAAGATCACGTCACAATGTATATGATGCACAGGTATAATGAACAGTTCATGTATGGTCCAGCCACATATTTATTATATGCAGATATGTTCATAACTTTGTCTACTCCATATCTGCATCATGAAATCAGAGAACATCCTCAAGCGAAAGTAATCCCTCTTCTGGTGCTCAAATGAGGGCAATTCCTTTTCTGGTGCTCAAGTGAGAGCAATCTCTCTTCTGATGCTCAAGTGAAAACAATCCCTTTTCTTGTCCTTAAGTGAGGGTGATCCCTCTTTTTTCAAGGTGCTTATTCATCAGACAATAATCCTGGCAGGCATTTGGATGATGATGCAGGTTTAGGAAGTCATTCTCAAGAAATGCAAGAAAGCAATCACCATATCTCTTGTACAGCTGCTCAAACTAACAGGATTGTAGAAAGAACCAAAAGGTTGCTTCAAGTACATTTTACAGTAAAAATACATATTTTTGCAGTAACCTTATTTTAGTGCATATGCAATGAAACATTACGCAAAAACATGATTGCTCTAAATGTTGTTTCTATGTATTTTTCATAGCAATTATTCTGAATTTGCAAGGTCATCATCCCATTTTTTCTCAAATAGTGTACTTAAATTTGATAGTGCCAAATTAAGTACATTTACAGTATCTTAGGATCAGGTTATATATTTCCCCAGTTTCCTTGATATATGTTAATGTTGTATTAACAGGAAAATCCTGGAGTGGTTACATGTCTGAAAGATAAATTTCATGGACTGGAGACAGGTGACATGGTGGCATTCAGGGAACTCAATGGAATGACGGCACTGAATGGAATGACATGCAGGGTCAAAGGTCAGTCCAATTTGTCAAACCATATTTCATCAGTACATTTTTCTGGTGGAAAATAATTGTAATGCATTTTTTTATTTGATAATGAACATCCACAATTATAGAGTAAATGTATCAATATTTTCAACTGTTGGTTTCTAGATATTGTTAGTAGGCTACCAAATATCTTGATACTGTTGAAGAAGGAAAAAGGATATGGTCTATTCTTGATTGTTAGGAATACTAATTTAACTACAGTCAAAATCTTACATGGTGGTTTTGATTAACATTAAATTTTGCTTCTAACATATACAAAAGAATTATAAATTTAAATGCTTCTTATATTTAAATACCCATGTATTCTTTTAGCGATTGGGTTTGAGACTGTCATTGAAGCCATATTTGAATTAAAATGAAAATTTACACCTTATTATTATCAGTAATAATTCTCAACCATTATATCACTTTTGGCTTAACATGTAGTCCTTGTATTATCAGTTCTGTCCCCGTCAACCTTTGCAATTTGTGATACTACTGGAGAAAGCTTTACTCCATATGAACATGGTGGCATCATCACCCAGGTCAGGATCCCTCAGAAATTCTCATTTGTAAGTGTCTTTGTTGTTACTGTGTTGCTTTCTCTAAGTGTACCTCATCTACTGAATCATATATCAAATTTTACATGCATCTGAAGATGTCAGAGTGTTTTGTACATAATCAAATTAGTTTTCTTTTTTATCACTGCTTATAAAGTTATGTCCCTCTGATATTTCTATTGAACAGAGGAGGTGTTAGATTGCTTACAATGATCTATGACATATATTAAGTTCATATTTTCTACCATTTTCTTTATAGAATTAGTTGTTTATCAATTTACTTGTGAATTGTACATAGAAAATTAGGAAATTATATTTACAAACTGTATCTGCAGATTTAAATAATTTAGATTTACTTTAATGTATGTAATTAATTAATTGATTAATAATGATAGCAATGAACAATTGAATTAGTGTGAGCAGAAATTTATTTGCTTCTTTAACTCAATGTTACAGATTATTCATATGAACTTTATCGCAATTCAGGTATTAAGAATTTTACATCCAGTAAACTCTATTTTATAGAAAAGTCTGGAATCACAGCTGAAGGATCCTACCCTACTGACGCCAGATCTCTCCAAAATTTCTGTAGGTAATTTATCTGGTAAACTAATGTTGACTTTGATTGGCAAGTCAGTATAAGAATTGGCTTAACTCATTAACATAACTGACTTCTTTTTCTTGTAAACCATTGGTGGTGTAATGTCTTATCAATTTATTGTATTAGCTTTGCTCTTGATAGCTTTAGGGCGATTGCATATTTTAAAGTCTTTATATACCATAGTAATTTATTCCACTATCGCTTGTTAATGATTGATTCTTTTTTTAACCAACGAAGATGCTACTTGAAAGGAAGATTTTTCTCCGAGTTATTGATAAACATCCACACAGCCTTGGTTTATGTATTAAAGCATCTTTAGGATCTCAATAGGGGAAATCGCTAAATACAAGACAGGGACAATTGCCTTCTTAGAATGGAAACAGAATTTTAAGCAGAAGTTTTTACACTAATGAGAGTTTGTATAAACAACAAGATGGAAGTTAGCAGCATTTTAAAAACATTCTCAATAAAAAGGAAAAACAGGGGTAGGACAGCATTTCGGTTATATGAAAATTAATGACAAAGTGTCACAAAACTGATCGCAATTAAACTCCCCCTTTTGAAAGTACAGGCACCTTCATTTGGTAACCAGCTACATTATCCTACTTTACTAGGCCTAGATATATGTATTTTTTTTTCAACACAGCTTTTCCAACTTACTGTGAAAACCAAATAGTTATATCATTGTTGAATTAATAATCACTTTTTTAAATGTAAAACAAGTTTAAAATGAAGAGAAAATTATGCAAAATTTATTGTAAAACTAAGACTTGACTGATATAAATTTAATATCTTATAGTTTTGAATCCAGCGTGTGTATGAGTTTCACAACAAATATCACAGAATATCATGTTTATCTATAGAATAAATAATATGAAAATATAACAAAGTTTAGCAAGAAATACACTGCAACATATTTGATTGTATAAGAATTGTATATCATTTTATTTTGCTGTAATGTTTGCTAAATTGAGCATTCTGATACATTTGAGTGGTTGGTGACCTTCATTTCTGGGTTAATAAAACATATTTTGAAGGTGAATAAACTTTCATGACAGTATTGCAATAATCACATGACTATCACGATAATATATACTGTCGTGAGAGCCTTTTTGGCCTCAATAGTCACCCCTATTGCCCATAGACATTTAATTTCCTTTTATATCATGTTTGGATTATTTGAAATAATGAATATCTAAATTCTGAGGCTGATGCATTTCATTCAGCATGATAAACATCTACCAGAGTAGAGTAGGAATAGTATGATTATTACTGAAGTATTAAAATGATATTTCGACAAACCATCAAGGGTGCAGATCAGGTAGAACAATTCTCTCTTTACACATATTATTTCACCAGAAGAGGTACAAAAGTGTCTGTTGGTAAAGCAGAGTATAAAATCTCCTTAAATGCTGACAAAACAGCCAATTTTTGTGAGAACAGGGCAAACAAAAGTCTTTTCTCTTGTTGGGAACAAGCTGAATGCCTATTTCCTTTCACAGTCGAACTCTCACTTTATTTCAGTCAGAATTTCTCTGGGTTTAAGAAATTGGATCAAGAGGTAAGGGTAATATGTAGCATTTATCATATGTTTCTGTAAATTTATGAAATCCTGGAGGTATATTACTAAAATCTGCGGTCTCTAGAAGTTTTTTCTTTGAAGTAAATGATTGACTGTTACTGTTTTTCCAGAAACACGATCTTGTATTCAGAATTAGTTGCTACTTTAGTAAAAGTGATTGCTACTTTCTGATTTGTCAGGCTCCCTCAAATTTACACCTTGCAATGCTGGCTCTACATCAGTACCACCAAGAACAAAATGACCAACTGCCCAATGTATGGTAAGTATCTGGAAGTAAAATGTATTGGATAACAACACTGGTTGGTTGAAGGTGTTATGATGCTCATGACACAGAATGGCTCACTGACAAGATTGGATTTTTACATGCCTGTCAAAATTATTTTGACAGGATTTATATGGTATGATGTTGTCCATCCATCAGTTGTAAACTTTTATTTGTCCAGAGATGTTTTCAACCGAGCTTTTGTTGGATGTTTTATCACCATGACATGAAGTTGTTTTCCTAAATGGTAGTTTTGATTCATCTCTATTTAGAAAAGTAATTGTCCTTTGCTCTTTTTATCATATTAAACTTGTCCAGATATTCCCTCTCTCAATTTTGAACAAATTTCTTTCATATTTAATAGGCTTAGTCACCATAGCATGGAATGGAGTTTTTGTGAATTTCTTATTGAGTCGTATTTATGAGTTACTGCCTCTTATTTGTTACACAATATGATTCTTGCCTCAAGATCTCTTCTATTATTAGTCCCTTGCTGGTGAAATTAGAGGGGACTACAGTGTTTGTCTCCCATCTGTCTGTCTTTCTTTCTGTTTGTCTGTCCATCTGTCTGTCTATCCGTCCCGGTGCTGGCTTCCAGAAAATAACTTGAGAAAAGATGGATGGATTTGAATGAAACTTCATTTAATGTTAGGTTATGAGGCAATGGAAAGTGGGGTTGAATGTTCAACTTAAATGTCACTATAGCTAAAAATATATATTTTTTGTAAAAATTTTAGTTTCAAGATGGTAATTTCAGAAAGAATTGATGGATTACGTTGAAATTTCATAAAATGTTAGCTTGTAAGGTAATACAGAGTGGAAGTATGTTCGGGGTCAAAAGGTCAACTACAAAGGTCACTGTTACTACAAATAGACTTTTGTTGTCATATTTTGGCTTGTGATAAGGTTGACTGATTGTATTGCAATATCTAATATTAGAAAATATGCAGGATGGGATTAAGTTAGGGGTCAAAAGGTCAACTGTACCAGTAGTCAACTGACAAAGGTTCAAGGTCACTATGTCAAAAGGTCAACTTTTACATTTTTTGATGTGTATACTGACAATGTAATTAGGATGATTAAATTTACCCATACAGGTCACAAACAAAGGTGGGTCCTTTCTGACAGGTTGTTTTTTATTTTCCAGGTAATCACTTCACTAAATTAGGGATGACAAACTTGATTAAAACTTTTCAACTGATTTCTTTCAACCTTTTTATAGGCTTTATAAATAGGTTAGAAAATTGTGTTTTCCTGAACAGCGTTTTAATTAAAAAAGAGTTATTGCTGTTTACATGTGTGTTTTCCTGAATGTCTTTGTGATTTTTGGTTTATAGAAACAGTAATTTCCCTTCTATTTTTTATTTATTTTTCACATTTTAGCAATGTCAGGATTTCTCCTCCTTCAGTTCTGAAGCAACTTCTTTGAAACTTAATAAGCTTGAAAACTGTATCATGTGATTTTGTTTCTGCATGAATAGCATTTCGGTCGGTCATTAATAGTTCAGAATTCTTCCCCTTTGTTCTTGTCAGCTTTTTAATATTATCCAGAGATTTTTCCCCTTAATTGTCTACCAATCTCTTTAAAACTTTGTATGCTTTAATTTATTATTAAATCACATAGCAATCTTTATTTTTGTTGCTACCATTCCCATGCATTCATTTCTATACAATAAGTCATGAATACCGGTATTTGATTTACCATTGAACAGGTGTTTATTGTTTCAACTTGCAGTAATTTTATTTGGTGTGATGAGACAACTTGACACTAGTGCATTAATGTCGATGTTTTGTGATTATGTGCTTCAGTATATAAATCATTTGTTGCTTTATTTCAGGTGTCAGAAAGATGCAGCTAGAATTGTGTCCCTTGCACATGACATCAACAATAAGCTGACAAACAAGGTTGGTTTTCATTTATCAAATGAGCAAATAATAGCTGTTCAGGATAAACAGAGTCACTTAAAAATAAGGTGGTTAAATTTAGAACTGATTTAGGTATCATCATCGAAAGATGATTAATTTGGAATACAGTATCCAATTTTTTTTGTCGTTTTTTGTTTTGTTCTGTTGGCAAAAGAGCAAGACTGGTAAAAGTTTCTCAATAGTTACTATACATTTGATTGTTGGTTTGAAGATTATTCCTTACTAGAATCAATTGTTTTTATGATAACATTAGAATCAAGGTATGTCTTGCATGTAAAATATAGGAATAGAAATTTCGTTTCATACATTTTGAAAAAAACTAACTATTGGATGGGAATTGTGTTGTTTTCCTCCAGGTGGAGCCATTAGATGAAGACCTGGTACGGATGTTGTCGTTCACAGCTCGTGGATGTTTTGTTCCTCTATGTGCAGCTGTTGGGGGATTTGTGGCTCAAGAAGGCCTCAAAGCACTCACAGGGAAGTTCACTCCCCTCAATCAATGGGTAAGTTTTTATTTACAGAGTTTACTCCCATCAATGAATGAAGTTTTTACCTACATGGGCTCAATCATCTCAAAGAGCACAGAGGAAAGTTCACTTCCCTCAGTCAATTTGTTTCAAAACAATATCCTAATGCGGTTGATTTGATGCTGGTAGCTGGTGTATATTTATTTTACAGCAATATTTAAATGCAGTTAATTTAAGACTGGTAGCTCTATCCTGTTTACATTTGCAGTTGATTTGAGATTAGAAGCAATATCCTATTCATTTTACAGCTATATCTTGATGCTGTTGATGTCATAAGTAAGAAGGACATCTCCAATCCAGTACAGTTCCAACCAAGGTAAATACTAAGATAATCACAACTTTTTCAACAGTTGATGATTAAGTTATTACTTGAGATTGATTTACTTACGTGTAGAAATAATGATTGTTGTTTAAAACTAGGTAATTATTTCATGTGTTTTACATGCAATAAAGTTACTTACTGATAATGAATTTCATTTCATCAAATAATGATTGTGGTGATATGATTAGTTAAGATGGTTTCTTATTTTTACAGAGGTGATCGATATGATGCTCTGAGAATCTGTATAGGAGAGGGAAAATGTTGTCAGTTAGCAAACATGAAATTGTTTATGGTAAGTCTTTATATAGATTATAGCGGGTGGAATATTATCAAATACCTGTAAAAACTGGAGTATAATTATAAGTCATCGCTTTTTCCCTGGTGGGTTTGGTGAGGGGAGGAGGGGGACATCGCCTGGACATTGGTTCTGTTATGTATTTCTGAACAGCCATTTTGTCAAGGCATATCACATGCACTATTGACCTGCATGAATTCACACCCTGATAATTTTGGTTGCTGTAACACGCCACGGTTCCAGAAAGAATAAAAAAATTGTGATTTAAACCAAGGATACCAGTACACCAGTACGAGACATCGGTACCAAGTTATTTACAAGTACTTTCGTGGTTACTTCAAAGCCATAGTGGAAGTTTACAATATTTCAATATAATATAATATGTAATAATAATATAATTTTGTTAGCATGAAAGGGTCTTCGCTATTTAACTGTACAAACACTGATGGAGATGTTGTTATGCAAACTGTACCTGAAGTCAGGCCCTATATCTGTACGTAGACAATCTATGTGGACTCTCAAGCCAAACAAGTTCAATAATTGCTATTGTACGTTTTTTAAACACATCAATGAAATAAAGGATTACCTCTGAATAATTCATTTGCAAATTTATATTAAATGTTTCACTGACGATCTTCATAAATCGCATTCACTTTTTCTGTTATATCAACAAACTTTGGTCAACATAACAGTTACCACATTCTTAGAAAGGATGCCGCTTATATTCTGATGCGGGTGATATGTGAATCAGATTGAAAAAATTGTTAAAAATTGGCTCTTCTGCTTATAACCAGGATTTGGTATTAGGTACTTGATGACTTGGGACAATACAGGATTTGGTATTAGGTACTTGATGGTTTGGGGCAATGCAGGACTTGGTTAAAAGCACTAGATGGTTAGGGCAATACATGATCTGGTACAAAGTACTTTAGGGGTTGGGGCAATGTAAGAGTTGAAAAAAACGTTCTTGGAGTTTTGGGCAATCCAGGATTTGTAAACATCTACAGAAGCATGAAGTAAGAAATCTGATTTGATGATATTTTTTTACATTGCAACTTTCTGTATTCTATGTACATGTACATATGTATTCATTTAACTTCAATTATGCATTTTGTATATAAGTGAACTGTTACTTACTTGCCAGGTTGGCTGTGGTGCTATAGGATGTGAGATGTTGAAGAATTATGCCTTATTGGGGATTGCTTCACAGGATAAAGGCCAGGTACTGTAGAATGTGGAAGTTTGTCAAATGGAATGGTATGATCTGACATTTAATGCTGCTGATTGTTCTGATGAATAAACTGATCATATGCTGTGTAGTTATAACTGATCACACTGGTAACTTTTTCATTTCAGTTGATGGAAGGACAATGAATAAAATGTTTTATTAGAAATATATGATTATATTTATATCATTCTGGAGTAAAATAGCTAAATAGAATTCTTCTTCTTACAAAATTATGTAAAACAGTAGAAGGTAATAAAAAGATGTTCAGGTTTGAAAAGTGTATCTTCCATCCTTACACAAGTCATATGCATCTGTTGTTATATAATTACAGATAACAATAACAGACAACGACATCATAGAGAAATCAAATTTAAACAGACAATTTCTCTTCAGACCACACCACATCCGGGTAAGTAAAAACAGACAATTTCTCTTCAGACCACACCACATCCGGGTAAGTAAAAACAGACAATTTCTCTTCAGACCACACCACATCCGGGTAAGTAAAAACAGACAATTTCTCTTCAGACCACACCACATCCGGATAAGTAAAAACAGACAATTTCTCTTCAGACCACACCACATCCGGGTAAGTAAAAACAGACAATTTCTCTTCAGACCACACCACATCCGGGTAAGTAAAAACAGACAATTTCTCTTCAGACCACACCACATCCGGATAAGTAAAAGCAGACAATTTCTATTCAGACCACACCACATCCGGGTAAGTAAAAACAGACAATTTCTATTCAGACCACACCACATCCGGGTAAGTGAAAGCAGACAATTTCTCTTCAGACCACACCACATCCGGGTAAGTAAAAACAGACAATTTCTCTTCAGACCACACCACATCCGGGTAAGTAAAAACAGACAATTTCTCTTCAGACCACACCACATCCGGGTAAGTAAAAACAGACAATTTCTCTTCAGACCACACCACATCCGGATAAGTAAAAACAGACAATTTCTCTTCAGACCACACCACATTCGGGTAAGTAAAAACAGACAATTTCTCTTCAGACCACACCACATCCGGGTAAGTAAAAACAGACAATTTCTCTTCAGACCACACCACATCCGGATAAGTAAAAGCAGACAATTTCTATTCAGACCACACCACATCCGGGTAAGTAAAAACAGACAATTTCTATTCAGACCACACCACATCCGGGTAAGTGAAAGCAGACAATTTCTCTTCAGACCACACGACATCCGGGTAAGTAAAAACAGACAATTTCTCTTCAGACCACACCACATCCGGGTAAGTAAAAACAGACAATTTCTATTCAGACCACACCACATCCGGGTAAGTAAAAACAGACAACTTCTCTTCAGACCACACCACATTCGGGTAAGTAAAAACAGACCATTTCACTTCAGACCACACCACATACCGGTAAGTCAAAACAGACAATTTCTCTTCAGACCAGACAATTTCTCTTCAGACCACACCACATCAGGGTAAGTTAAAACAGACAATTTCTCTTCAGACCACACCACATCCAGGTAAGTAAAAACAGACAATTTCTCTTCAGACCACACCACATCCTGGTAAGTAAAAACAGACAATTTCTATTCAGACCACACCACATTCGGGTAAGTAAAAACAGACAATTTCTTTACAGACCACACCATATCCAGGTAAGTGAAAACCGACAATTTCTCTTCAGACCATACCACATTTTGGTAAGTCCAGCCAAATTGACAATTTTTCTTCTGACCACACTTCTTTGGGCATCTTAATTTAAACAGAAGCTAAATGATCCAACAGAAAAGGAAGAAATAAAGATCAAACAATGGCAGAGGCCATATACACTGCATTGACTAAAATCTGAGTATCTGTGTGGAAAGACAAAGTATGCAGTATATAAAACATCACATATATTGCTGAATGGTATAGTTTGAATAAGCTCACAGTATTAAGAAAGAAGAAAAACAGATTGGAAAAGTAATGGTATTTACATAAGATATCTAAAATTGAGGATTCCTTTTAAATAATCACAAAAGTTTTAAAACTTCAAAGCTTCTACTCTTTTTTCCTGATGTTGATTTAATCATGCCCTGTGGAATTCTTATCCTGCCAGTTTTCATATTTCACATATGGATTATGGATATGTATTACAGGTACAGTTGAAACTCGTTGTCTCGAAATTGCTGAAGTGAAAAAATTCTGCTTGAGTTGAAATAATTTTCAAGTTCTGATTTTTTCCCTTCGATATCTTAAGTTTAGTTCGGATGACCCGAATTTCATTGAGTTGCAATTTCAGTTGAGTCAAAGTGATTTTTCAGTCCCTTCAGTTGTAAATCAACAGATTGAATAGCGCTGTTTGTAGCATGGTGTTGCGTTCTGTCATAGCCATCATTCCGTCCATCAGTAATCAACATCAGGATAAGTTCACCTTATTTTGGACACTCTAGTTGAGTCAAACTTTGGATAAGTTGAACCATTTCCATGGTCCGTTGAATTTCAAGATAACGAGTTTCGACTGTAATAACATGTTCAATCATTTCTTTCATGAGAAATGATAACTGTAATCACAATTTTCATAATGTCAAACACATCATTGTGGGAAATCATGAAGTTTTTCAATGTAATCATTTTGAAATCACTAGTAAAATAAATATATTCAAATTGTTTGTTTCATTTTCCTCCTGAAATGTTTATAGCATTCATAAAATTCATTCAGTCTTCCAGTATGATATTCTTATTCTACTGTTGTTTTAACATTACTTTGGAGTATAAACACAACTGTCTAGTTGTCAGTACTACACAGTACCTTGTAATGTTAAACACCACTGTCTAGTTGTCAGTACTACACAGTACCTTATAGTGTAAAACACCACTGTCTAGTTGTCAGTACTACACAGTACCTTGTAATGTTAAACACCACTGTCTAGTTGTCAGTACTACACAGTACCTTGTAATGTTAAACACCACTGTCTAGTTGTCAATACTACACAGTACCTTGTAATGTAAAACACCACTGTCTAGTTGTCAGTACTACACAGTACCTTATAGTGTAAAACACCACTGTCTACTTGTCAGTACTACACAGTACCTTATAGTGTAAAACACTACTGTCTAGTTGTCAGTACTACACAGTACCTTATAGTGTAAAACACCACTGTCTAGTTGTCAGTACTACACAGTACCTTATAGTGTAAAACACCACTGTCTAGTTGTCAGTACTACACAGTACCTTATAGTGTAAAACACCACTGTCTACTTGTCAGTACTACACAGTACCTTATAGTGTAAAACACCACTGTCTACTTGTCAGCACTATACAGTACAATGGAGTGTAAAACACCACTGTCTACTTGTCAGTACTACACATTACCTTATAGTGTAAAACACCACTGTCTACTTGTCAGCACTATACAGTACCTTATAGTGTAAAACACCACTGTCTAGTTGTCAGTACTACACAGTACCTCATAGAGTAAAACACCACTGTCTAGTTGTCAGTACTACACAGTACCTTATAGTGTAAAACACCACTGTCTAGTTGTCACCACTACTACACAGTACAATAGTGTAAAACACCACTGTCTAGTTGTCAGCACTACACAGTACCTTGTAATGTAAAACACCACTGTCTAGTTGTCAGCACTATACAGTACCTTGTAGTGTAAAACACCACTGTCTAGTTGTCAGTACTACACAGTACCTTATAGTGTAAAACACCACTGTCTACTTGTCAGCACTATACAGTACAATGGAGTGTAAAACACCACTGTCTACTTGTCAGTACTACACAGTACCTTATAGTGTAAAACACCACTGTCTACTTGTCAGCACTATACAGTACCTTATAGTGTAAAACACCACTGTCTAGTTGTCAGTACTACACAGTACCTTATAGTGTAAAACACCACTGTCTACTTGTCAGCACTATACAGTACAATGGAGTGTAAAACACCACTGTCTACTTGTCAGTACTACACAGTACCTTATAGTGTAAAACACCACTGTCTACTTGCCAGCACTATGCAGTACCTTGAAGTATTAACACAACTGTCTAGTTGTCAGTACTACACAGAGTGTAACTAACACAATGGAGTGTAAAACACCACTGTCTACTTGTCAGCACTATACAGTACCTTGTAGTGTAAAACACCACTGTCTACTTGTCAGTACTACACAGTACCTTATAGTGTAAAACACCACTGTCTACTTGTCAGTACTATACAGTACAATGGAGTGTAAAACACCACTGTCTACTTGTCAGCACTATACAGTACAATGGAGTGTAAAACACCACTACTTATAGTGTAAAACACCACTGTCTACTTGTCAGCACTATACAGAAAAACACCACTGACTACTTGTCAGCACTACACAGTACCTTATAGTGTAAAACACCACTGTCTATTGTCAGCACTATACCGTACAATGTAGTGTAAAACACCACTGTCTACTTGTCAGCACTATACAGTACAATTAGTGTAAAACACCACTGTCTACTTGTCACTTGTCACACAGTACTTATACAATGGAGTGTAAAACACCACTGTCTACTTGTCAGCACTATACAGTACCTTGTAGTGTAAAACACCACTGTCTACTTGTCAGCACTACACAGTACCTTATAGTGTAAAACACCACTGTCTACTTGTCAGCACTATACAGTACCTTATAGTGTAAAACACCACTGTCTACTTGTCAGCACTATACAGTACAATGGAGTGTAAAACACCACTGTCTAGTTGTCAGCACTATACAGTACAATGGAGTGTAAAACACCACTGTTTATAGTGTAAAACACCACTGTCTACTTGTCAGCACTATACAGTACAATGGAGTGTAAAACACTATTGTCTAGTTGTCAGTACTACACAGTACCTTATAGTGTAAAACACCACTGTCTACTTGTCAGCACTATACCGTACAATGGAGTGTAAAACACCACTGTCTACTTGTCAGCACTATACAGTACAATGGAGTGTAAAACACCACTGTCTACTTGTCAGTACTACACAGTACCTTATAGTGTAAAACACCACTGTCTACTTGTCAGCACTATACAGTACAATGGAGTGTAAAACACTATTGTCTAGTTGTCTAGTTGTCACCACTGTCTAGCACTATGTACTACACAGTACCTTATAGTGTAAAACACCACTGTCTAGTTGTCAGCACTATACAGTACCTTATAGTGTAAAACACCACTGTCTACTTGTCAGCACTGTAAAACACCACTGTCTACTTGTCAGCACTACTACAGTACAGTGTAAAACACCACTGTCTATTGAGTGTAAAACACCACTGTCTACTTGTCAGCACTATACAGTACAATGGTTTATACAGTACCTTATAGTAAAACACCACTGTCTACTTGTCAGCACTATACAGTACAATGGAGTGTAAAACACCACTACTTATAGTGTAAAACACCACTGTCTACTTGTCAGCACTATACAGCACAATGGAGTGTAAAACACCACTGTCTACTTGTCAGTACTACACAGTACCTTATAGTGTAAAACACCACTGTTTATAGTGTAAAACACCACTGTCTACTTGTCAGCACTATACAGTACCTTATAGTGTAAAACACCACTGTCTACTTGTCAGCACTATACAGTACAATGGAGTGTAAAACACCACTGTCTACTTGTCAGTACTATACAGTACAATGGAGTGTAAAACACCACTGTCTACTTGTCAGTACTACACAGTACCTTATAGTGTAAAACACCACTGTCTACTTGCCAGCACTATGCAGTACCTTGAAGTATTAACACAACTGTCTAGTTGTCAGTACTATGCAGTACCTTGAAGTATAAACACCACTGTCTAGTTGTCAGCACTATACAGTACCTTATAGTGTAAAACACCACTGTCTACTTGTCAGTACTACACAGTACAATGGAGTGTAAAACACCACTGTCTACTTGTCAGCACTATACAGTACAATGAAGTGTAAAACACCACTGTCTACTTGTCAGCACTATACAGTACCTTGTAGTGTAAAACACCACTGTCTAGTTGTCAGTACTACACAGTACCTTATAGTGTAAAACACCACTGTCTACTTGTCAGCACTATATAGTACAATGGAGTGTAAAACACTATTGCCTAGTTGCCCATTCTAGTTGTTTGTTCATATCGGTATACTTAGCATTAAGTTGACAGTATCTTGTGATAATCACACGAATGTTGCTCTATTGTCCAACATGTGTAGGGTTTCCTTGTTGGTTAAGGCAGCATGTAGTTTAATTTCCAGTGATTGTTGGGACACTTCCCTCCTTCCAACATCATTATCAAGCTCAGATATAGCCAGACTGTGTTCCCTGGTGGGATTAGTCATTTGTGACTGGCGTCCATCTCCATAAAGGTCATCTGAAGTTACACTGTCAATCTCAGAATATACTGAAGAGACTTGTATAGGATGTATGATATAGGAATTCATCATATCGTCAATGTCAATAGGTCCAAATGCTTTCTGAAGCTGCTCTCGATCAATAGGACACCCTGGTTTCAAAGTCATCCTTTTCATTGAAAGCATTGGGTGTTTAGTATATCTTGGTAAGGCCATAGATTTTCCTTCCTTGATGACCTTGATATAGTTATCTTCCCTCATTAGCTCGGCCAGCTTACTCTGAAACTGCAAAATTTGCAGCACTTTCTCTTGATTCTCTTTTTGATATTCATCCAATGTAGTGAAGATTTCCTGAAAGCATTTCTCTTGATCAAATAACAGTTTTTCAGCAAACTCATCAATAACCCTCTTTAGGAGGTCACGGCGTCGTAAAGTTTCTTCTCGTGTTTGATCAGCCAGTTCCTGCTCTCTCGTCCTTATAGTTTGAAGGTCTTTTAAGTCTCCTTTGATTTCACTGAAGTGTGAGTTTTCCATTTTCTGCTTTTGTAATCCCACTGTAATCCTTTCAGCTGCTGTTTTGAGTTCTTCAAACTTGTGTCCAGTATGCATTTTTTCTATACATTCGTGGCATACAAGTTTATTGTGACAAGAAGAACATACCATTTCATATGCTTTCTGTGCATGTTTGGAGCAAGACATTCTAAATTTTCTTTGCGGTTTTAGTCAAATAGAAGAAAACGTCTTATCGTATGTGAGTTGTGTAATCTGCAATGACCTAACTGTATGGGAGTTGAGCTAGAACATCTGGAATGAGGATGTAGTAGCTGGTTTTTCCTGAAATACCATATTTGATGGATGTGTAACTGATAAAGTGATATCAGGTTGCTATCTTTTATTCAGTGATTGTATGGCATTTGGGGTATCTAAGGAAATTTAATAACAACTTAAGCTCAGTAGCACTTTACAATTCTGCATGCTTGTCTATTATTGGTTGCTTACCTGTATTATCTACATATAAAGTGAATGACTCATCAAAATTTAAAGTTGTACTTCTCCAACCTTCCTGGTTCATTGTGAGCAAAGTCATTATGAGAGTGATCTTTTGTGAAGATATTCTGTATATGCCTGTACCTTTTTAGTTTCATGGTGTAAAATGATACTGTCTTTTGTCATTAGATGGTGGGCTATTCAGTTCACCTTTGTCTTCTGTCCTTCCATCCAGCCATCCACCTCTCTGTCTATCCATCCATAAACAATTTTTCACTATTTCTTGAGAAGCACTTGATGGATCTTTCTCAGATTTCATATGTAGATTTCCCTTGATCCCTAGTTGTGCACATTTGATTTTGGGTTTGATCAGAAAAGCAAAATGATTGACAGGTGGCCATCTTGTATTTTAACTGTGAAAGTTTGTGATTGCTATTTCTTGGAAAGGACGTGATTGATCTTTCTTGAATTTCACATGATGGTTTCCCTTGGTCCCTAGTTGTGCCAGTTTGATTTTGGGTGTGAACAGAAAAACAAAATGGCCAACAGACGACCATCTTGGATTTTGAATTTGCATGTTTATTATCGCTATTTCTTGAGAACGGTTGCATAGATCTTTCTCAAATTTTATATGTATGTTCCCCTTGGTCTCTAGTTGTGTCCATCTAATTATGTGACCGATCAGCAAATCCAAAACGGCAGACAGGTGGCCATCTTGAATTTTGACTTTGAAAGTTTGTTATTGCTATTTCTTAAGAAGTACTGGATGTATCTTTCTCAAAATTCATAAGTAAAATCCCCATTGTCCCTAGTGCACATTTAATTTTGGGTCTGCTCAGAAAAACAAAACAGCCAACAGATGACTATCTTGGATTTTGACTTTACAAGCTTTTTATCACTATTTCTTGATAATTACAGTATATTTCTTTCTGAAATTTCATGAATAGGTTCCTAAAGATCCCTAGTTGTGCCTGTGTGAATTAGGACTGATCAGAAAAACAGGCAGCCATCTTTGATTTTGCCTAGTAAAGATTGTTATTGCTATTTCTGAAGAAGTGCTGAATGGATGGCTCTCAAATTTCCTATCTATGTTCACTTTGGTCTCTTCTTGTGCTTGTTTGATTTTGGGACTGATCAGAAGAAGCAAAATGGCTTCTAGATGGCCATTTTGGATTTGGTAGATGAAAATTATCATTGCTATTTATGCAAAGGAATGTTCAAATGTTTTATCATCAAGAGCAAAAACTGAGAAAAGAAGGGAAATGATCCAACTTTAAAAGATCATATCAAGATCAAACCATGGTTGGCTCCAAGATCCCTCTGGGATCTCTTGTTTTATTTCTAAATGGATTTCTTTCTAATGGTTTTAGTGTATAGAACTTTTTTGGCTTGCAGTTTCTGTCCCATGCAGTTGCATATGGTACCTACTTCAAAGAACTTTGCCCCTGTACATTAATGACCAAAACAATTTTGTTAGCTCATATACTACTGTGTATGTGGTATAAATGACAATGTTGGCAAAGTGGAAGGTAAACTTACCACACTGGAGATGACAGCTACGGTTTTCTTGTGACATTTTTATAATCGTATCTGCACTGATTGGTTGATTCTATAAACACTGGATTCATACTTTGAAACATCTATGCACTTACAGTCCACATGGACCTTTTTTTCTTCTTAGTTGATTGGGATGTTTTATCACATGACAAAAAATAACATTTTTTTTATGTGTTTTGCAGAAACCAAAGAGTACCACTGCTGCCCAATCAGCAAATGAGATTAACCCAGGTAAATGTTTCTACCATATCTACACATAATCATTAGGATCAGTTTAATCCCATGATACGTTTTGTTTGATTGTTTTATATCAGAAACCATTGTTTCAAAGTAGAAGTTGACTTATTTTCACAGAACTTTCACTCATCAATTAATAACTTTTTAGGTAACCCATTGCAATCACCTTTGTCTGGCGTCCTGCTTCCATTACTTTTTAAATTTTCAACTTTGTCTCCAAAACCCCTAAACCAATTTCAGGGAAAATTTGCGGAAATCCTTGGCCTAAGATCAAATATAGCCAATCATATAGTCCCCAACGCATAGGGGCTTGAGGGGTTGGGTCAAAAATGTCAAATTGTCTGAACTTTCGAAAATCTCCAACACTGAGATATGGTTAAATCAAATTCTCCTCATGGATGGAACCATCTTAAAGTGCTTTACCACAATGAATCTCATATTTCTCCCTGGGAAGGAGGTTGAATTTATTATAATTTTTATAGAAAAATTGCTTTTTGAGCATGACGTTTATTTCCAATTGGAAAAAAACTTTATTAGAATTACTAGCATAGGATGACAGTTTTGATGGTATGCATTTATTGACTCTTGCTTACTATCATCAGTGTCACAATTTCTTTAGGCCATGCCAACTTGTAAATAGTTCTTTCAGAATTACCGCTCTTAATATCTGAAGTAGAGAAGAAAAAAATAAAAATGAATTACCGCTCTTAAAAAAAAAAATATCAAAATTCCGGATTTTTTTGGTGTCAGATTGTAAATTCATAGATCGCTAATTTTAGTCGCATATATGCTTTAATCATCAGGAAAGTGAACACAAGTAAAGCATTTTTATGATGCAGATAAAAAAGAAAAACATGGGAAAGAACATGGTTTCTCAGATATGATTGTATGATGATTAGAAAGTGTTTACTGCATGTTAAGACACATCCCTGTGTTGAATAGGATTCATTATTCCATGACACTATCATATTGTATGTTAGTGAAAAATAATTTGGATATTCTCATGTAGGCATAGTATTCAGCTTTTCCTGGTTGATCAATGCAAGATACATTGTAATGATAACTTATTTCTTCTAGCAGACTTACGGAAGCATCATCTTTCCAGACCATTGATAATGGACAAATAATAATTGTATTAATATTAAGAAAAAGAAAAGCCTTGAAACTAAACTGAATAAATTCACATTTTAGAAAAATACCTGTGCTGTTTATCTGACGGTGAAATATAAATCATAGCGTAGGCATATGTAATAATGAATTGTCTTAATGTGGTCACCTTTGGTTCATCTCAGAATCAGTTTAATCATTACGTACTGTTCGGATAGACATACATTTGTAACGATCAAGCTGTTTACAGAACTGAACATTTGGTCTCTTCATTATTTTGGTATTAAAGTATTTTAGGAGATATGCATGGTTTTCTTAGTTTCTTGCCATACAAAAATTGAAATAAGAAATAAAGTATCTAAATATAAGGACAATTTTTACTTATTTTCTAGAGTTTTAGGCTAAATATCGTTCAAGATAGTTAAAGGGAAATATCTCATGTTATATAAACTACTCAACAAAGAGTATTAGTGATATGTTGTATTGTTGTGACCTGTTCCCCTTCTATCATAAACAGAAATTCTTCATTGTGTTTAAAAGTCATAAGCAACTGGCACAACTTAGCGTGCAAATCTTGGTGACATCCTACTGCTTTTGTGGACTTGATATTGTGTTGAATTATGATCTTGTTATATAAAAGTGTCAGCTGATATTCTTAATATATTAAATTGATTTCTCTAATCATGACAACCGAAAAGTAAAGCATTCCAAAATCTCATGTTTACTACAATTTCCTCTGAACTAAGGAAGAGATGTTACAGTAGACTCCATATTTAACGTAGAAATACTTTTTGGAACACATTCAGATATGGGCCTTAAATGTACATTTTGTCTTTCGGTGTCCATCTGTTATTGACGTAAATGCTACAGATTAATCTTGTTTGTAGTTTTTAGCCCACCATCTATTCAAATAGATGGTGGGTTATTCAAATCGCCCTGCGTCCGTGGTCCGTCGTCCGTCCGTCTGTCCGTCCGTAAACAATTCTTGTTACCGCTATTTCTGGAAAAGTTCTGGATGGATCTTTCTCAAATTTCATATGCAGGTTCCCCTTGGTCCCTAGTTGTGCACTGTACCTTTTTTGGACTGATTCGAATTCAAGATGGCCGACAGGTGGCCATCTTGGATTTTGGAAGTAAAAGTTTGTTACCGCTATTTCTGGAGAAGTACTGGATGGATCTTTCTGAAATTTCATATACAGTTTCCCCTTGGTCCCTAGTTGTGCATTGTACCTTTTTTGGACTGATTTGAATTCAAGTTGGCCGACAGATGGCCATCTTGGATTTTGGATGTAAACGTTTGTTACCGCTATTTCTGAGAAAGTACTAAATGGATCTTCCTCAAATTTCATATGCAGTTTCCCCTTGGTTCCTAGTTGTGCATTGTACCTTTTTTGGACTGATTCGAATTCAAGATGGCCGACAGGCAACCATCTTGGATTTTGGAAGTAAAAGTTTGTTACTGCTATTTCTTGGAAAGTACTGGATGGATCTTTCTCAAATTTCATATGCAGTTTCCCCTTAGTCCCTAGTTGTGCATTGTTACTTTTTTGGACTGATTTGAAATCAAGGTGACCCACAGGCAGCCATCTTGGATGTCGACAGTAATACAGCACAGGCATATTGTCCATTATCCACCTGTAACTGACTGCTATCTAATAATACTTTGGGATTTTTTTCAAATGATATTTGCTAATAGGTGCTTAATAAAAATATCTTGTGCCATCATTGAGTACATTCAATGAAGACCAGTTCATGAACATTTACAACACCTGTAACAAACAAAAAAAAATCTTCAAGAACTGAAAAAAGATCCTCAAATGGTGGGCGCCAAGATCCCTCTGGGATCTCTTGTCTATATATGCTGGTGACCTGTGCATGTTTGCTTCAACCAAAATTAAAATCATTTCTAATTACTAAAATTATTTTTTTTACTCAAGATTTCGAGAAGAACTTCTTTTCAAATTGTTGTGGCCTTAACCTATTTGTTTATTATTGTTGATCCTGGGTGACCGTCCAGACTGCTATGCCTATTGTTTTGTCAATTTGCTGTGAATGTGAATTAGGCCACAAACAGTACTTTAACATGTTTTTGTTGATTTTACAGCTATAAGAATTGAAGCTCAACAGCACAAAGGTAAGTGATTTAAAATACAAATTGAATTCTGTGTATAAATCCAACACATAACTTTAAAAAACTAGAAAGATCGAAACCTGTTAACTAGACTACAACTATATAAAACTGGTACCTATTTTGAAGAGTCTAGACTATGGCACTAGAGCAGGTATGATCTAGTGCCATAGTCAACATAGAAACACATAACTGCTTTTGTTGTGCAGTAAACCCAGGGTGTCAACAGTTAACTCTATCTCAAACTGCAGTGGTGGGCTTATTACTGGAATTATCATTTGTGTATCATTGTACAGTAATAGATATGGTTGGGCTTATGTATCATGATTTTTTTATGTCTGTGCAGTGTGCCCTCAAACAGAAGCTGACCATTACAATGATGATTTCTATGGCAACCAAGACTTGGTGGTAAATGCCCTGGACAATGTTGAGGCTCGGCGGTATGTGGACAGGTAAGGTCATGATAGTATGTGGACAGCTAAGGTCAGGGTGATTTAGACAGGCAAAGTCATGGTGTTTTGTAGACAGGTAAGGTCAAGGCTGTATGTAGACAGGTAAGGTCACGATGGTATGTTGACAAGGAAGGCCACAGCAGTATAGGGAAAGTAAGGTCATGCTATTTTGTAGACAGGTAAAGTCATAGTGTTTTGTAGACAGGTCACGACAATGTGGACGGGTTAAGTCTTGGTGCTATGTAGACAGGGAAGGTCATGGTTCTATGTAGACAGGTAAGGTCATGGTGTTGCATAGATAGGGAAGGTCAAGGCTGTATGTGGACAGGTAAAGTCACGACAATGTGGACAGGCAAGTCTTTGTGCTATGTAGACAGGGAAGGTCATGGTGCTATGTAAACAGGTAAGGTCATGGTGTTTTGTAGACAGGGAAGGTCAAGGCTGTACATGGACAGGTAAGGTCATGACAATGTGGACAGGCTAAGTCTTGGTGCTATGTAGACAGGTAAAGTCATTGTGCTTTGTAGACAGGTAAAGTCATTGTGCTATGTAGACAGGTAAGGTCATGGTGTTTTGTGATAAGTGACAGCAGTATTGTGCAATTTTGTATTTTGTTATGTCATATTATGTACTGAGACAAAATGTCCTGTGGTTTTTGTAGGGGCAGGAGTTCTCCTCTAAGAGTTCTAATTTTAGTTAGCTATCTCAAATTATTGTATTTTGTTGTAAAATTTGTGTTAAAAATGTTTTATGTATTTCCAGCCGGTGTGTGACCAATCAGAAAGCCTTGTTAGAATCTGGGACCATGGGAACCAAAGGTCATGTACAGGTCATTATACCTCACCTAACAGAGTCCTATGGTAGTCAGGTAAGCAGTAGCCGTTTTACAATCTAAACTCTGTGTTACATAGTTATATTGTCTTACAGCTGATGGCAGTTGTTGCTAATTATTCTTGGTATCAAACTCACATAAACTCACCTTGAACACTGACATATGTCATGATGTATAGACTTGGCTTTTTTTTTGTTATACTCCCCTAAACTTTTTCAGAAGCATATAGTCACCACCTTATACTTAGGGGATGTGGAATGTATCAAATTAAGGGCCCTCAACCCCTCAGCTGCAGAGTTATTGCCCTTTGTTAAAATTTTGTCTGGAGCATATCTTTGCTTGCATTTATACTAGGATAATGAAACTTGGTGTTTACATTGATCATACTAAGAAAAAGGTGCAGTGCACCAAATTTAGGGCTCTTGACCCCTCAGTTCAGAGTGTAACTTTGCTTGCATTTGAGGTAGAATAATGAAACTTGGTGTTTACATTGATCATACTAAGAAAAAGGTGCAGTGCACCAAATTTAGGGCCCTCAACCCCTCAGCTGCAGAGTGTAACTTCGCTTGCATTTGAGGTAGAATAATGAAACTTGGTATTTACATTGATCATATGAAGACAATGTGCAGTGTACCAATGTGTAGGCCCATGACCCTTCAGCACAGGGTTATTGCCCTTTTTGTGTCATTCGCATAGCTTTGCATGCATTAAAATTAGGATCATGAAACTTATTCATATAATTTGGTCATACCTAGAGAGTGTACCAAATTCAGGACCTGCAACCCCAAAGTTACAGAATTATTGCCCTTTGCAAGAATATTGTGTCCACTGTGTTTTCACTGATATTCTTGTTTTTGACAGAGAGACCCAGTAGATGAGGATATACCATACTGTACATTAAAGTCATTTCCTGCACAGATAGAACATTGTATACAATGGGCACGGGACAAGGTAGGTACAATGCTGTATACCATGGGCTTGAGACAAGGTAGGTACAACACAGTATACCATGGGCATGTAACAAGGTAGGTACAACACAGTATACCATGGGCATGTAACAAGGTAGGTACAACACAGACCATGGGCATGTAACAAGGTAGGTACAACACAGTTTAACATGGGCATGTAACAAGGTAGGTACAACACAGTATACCATGGGCATGTAACAAGGTAGGTACAACACAGTATACCATGGGCATGTAACAAGGTAGGTACAACACAGTTTAACATGGGCATGTAACAAGGTAAATACACCACAGTATACCATGGGCATGTAACAAGGTAGGTACAACACAGTATACCATGGGCATGTAACAAGGTAGGTACAACACAGTATACCATGGGCATGTAACAAGGTAGGTACAACACAGTATACCATGGGCATGTAACAAGGTAGGTACAACACAGTATACCATGGGCATGTAACAAGGTAGGTACAACACAGTTTAACATGGGCATGTAACAAGGTAGATACAACACAGTATACCATGGGCATGTAACAAGGTAGGTACAACACAGTATACCATGGGCATGTAACAAGGTAGGTACAACACAGTATACCATGGGCATGTAACAAGGTAGGTACAACACAGTATACCATGGACATGTAACAAGGTAGGTACAACACAGTATACCATGGGCATGTAACAAGTAACAAGGGACATGTAACAAGGTAGGTACAACACAGTATACCATGGACATGTAACAAGGTAGGTACAACACCGTTACCATGGGCATGTAACAAGGTAGGTACAACACCGTTACCATGGGCATGTAACAAGGTAGGTACAACACAGTATAACATGGGCATGTAACAAGGTAGGTACAACACAGTTTAACATGGGCATGTAACAAGGTAGGTACAACACAGTTTAACATGGGCATGTAACAAGGTAAATACAACACAGTATACCATGGGCATGTAACAAGGTAGGTACAACACAGTATAACATGGGCATGTAACAAGGTAGGTACAACACAGTTTAACATGGGCATGTAACAAGGTAAATACACCACAGTATACCATGGGCATGTAACAAGGTAGGTACAACACAGTATACCATGGGCATGTAACAAGGTAGGTACAACACAGTATACCATGGGCATGTAACAAGGTAGGTACAACACAGTATAACATGGGCATGTAACAAGGTAGGTACAACACAGTATAACATGGGCATGTAACAAGGTAAATACACCACAGTATACCATGGGCATGTAACAAGGTAGGTACAACACAGTATACCATGGGCATGTAACAAGGTAGGTACAACACAGTTTAACAAGGTAGGTACAACACAGTTTAACATGGGCATGTAACAAGGTAGGTACAACACAGTATACCATGGGCATGTAACAAGGTAGGTACAACACAGTATACCATGGACATGTAACAAGGTAGGTACAACACAGTATACCATGGGCATGTAACAAGGTAGGTACAACACAGTATAACATGGGCATGTAACAAGGTAGGTACAACACAGTATACCATGGGCATGTAACAAGGTAGGTACAACACAGTATACCATGGGCATGTAACAAGGTAGGTACAACACAGACCATGGGCATGTAACAAGGTAGGTACAACACAGTATACCATGGACATGGTAGGTACAACACAGTATACCATGGACATGTAACATGGTAGGTACAACACAGTATACCATGGGCATGTAACAAGGTAGGTACAACACAGTATACCATGGGCATGTAACAAGGTAGGTACAACACAGTATAACATGGGCATGTAACAAGGTAGGTACAACACAGTATACCATGGGCATGTAACAAGGTAGGTACAACACAGTATACCATGGGCATGTAACAAGGTAGGTACAACACAGTATAACATGGGCATGTAACAAGGTAGGTACAACACAGTATACCATGGGCATGTAACAAGGTAAATACACCACAGTATACCATGGGCATGTAACAAGGTAAATACACCACAGTATACCATGGGCATGTAACAAGGTAGGTACAACACAGTATACCATGGGCATGTAACAAGGTAGGTACAACACCGTTACCATGGGCATGTAACAAGGTAGGTACAACACTGCATACCATGAAAATTTAATGTATTGTTAGATCATATTTTGTGTTTGGATGTTTGTTTTTCATTCTTTTCTCTGCAGGATTTTAGAAATAGACCTAGCTTACTAGATATTAACCAATAGCTCTGCATATTGACCTATGGTTGAAAACGAGATGGTACTTGAAAGTTTAGAAGGTAATGAAATTTTACTTGTTTTTACAGTTTGAAAGTTCCTTTGCCCAGAAGCCAGCTTTATTTAACAAGTTTTGGACCACCCAAGGTCAACCACAACAAGTCATTGATGTAAGTATAATCATTTTATTTTGGTCCTGTTTCTAGTTCAGATGATAACTGTTAATGCCAGCAGTTCACCTACACTAGCTTGACCCCAAAAGGTGGCCTGCTTGCTGTGTCCCCTATGTGTCACCATTAACACAGTATTAGCTTGACCCCAAAAGGTGGCCTGCTTGCTGTGTTCCCTATGTGTCACCATTAACACAGTATTAGCTTGACCCCAAAAGGTGGCCTGCTTGCTGTGTCCCCTATGTGTCACCATTAACACAGTATTAGCTTGACCCCAAAAGGTGGCCTGCTTGCTGTGTCCCCTATGTGTCACCATCAACACAGTATTAGCTTGACCCCAAAAGGTGGCCTGCTTGCTGTGTCCCCTATGTGTCACCATTAACACAGTATTAGCTTGACCCCAAAAGGTGGCCTGCTTGCTGTGTCCCCTATGTGTCACCATTAACACAGTATTAGCTTGACCCCAAAAGGTGGCCTGCTTGCTGTGTCCCCTATGTGTCACCATTAACACAGTATTAGCTTGACCATTAAAAGAGTATTAAACATGTTAAGGTTATCCCCTAATACTTTGCCTTCTAAAGATCATGCTAATTATATAAGAGCTGAGGGAATTTTAAAAACTTGACATGAATAATGAATACTTCAGTTCTGTAAAGAAATAAAATTAAAATTGGATTACTTTGTTGGCCGGGTTGCACATAGTGCAAATCTGGGTTATAGTATGGTGAATGTCGGGGAAAACCAGTTTTGTAGAATCAACTCCTCCTAGAGTTTTTGACCGAGAAACTTTGTAGGATGTTTATATATATATGTTGAAGATGTGCACCTCTTATTTTGAATTCATTCCAGACATTTTTCTGGATTTTCCGGGCTTTGGAACTTAGTCATTTTCTGCAGTTTGGCAGGGAAATGGGTACCAGTTTTGTAGAATCAACTGCTCCTAGAGTTTTTAACGTAGAAGCTTGAAACTTTGTAGGATGTTTATATATATGTTGAAGATGTGCACCTCCTATTATGGATTCCTTCCGGATGTTTTTTCTTGATATTCAACAAATAAAACACCCTTAACTATCTTATAAATACCATATGACATTGCACTCATACTGCAACCCAGCCAATTGTGACTTTGCTCCATTTTTAAACATGACTTTTTTGTTGTTGTTGATGTTGTTGCTGACATTATCATAAATCAATATTGGTTTTATCATTTTCCTTCAGAATCTTAAACAAGGGTCACCGCTTGAAGGCGCCATCCAGATCAGTAAGATACTGCGAGGGAAGCCCATAGACTGGGGTTCATGTGTAGTACTAGCCAGGCTGAAGTTTGAAAAATACTTCAATCACAAGGTAAAGCATAGGGTTTCAAAATACTGAAAATAATAACATTGATTCAGTAAAGAAAATGCTTTGTCACTGTAGCCTATACTTGTCTATACTTATTCATCTTGTTATGTCATGTCATGGTATTTTCTTTACAACTTCTGGCAAACCCTTTAACCAACAAAACTTTTCAGGAACTTTTCATGGCCAAAGGTTAACCAAAATTGTAAATTATGGCATATGATCCTAACCTCCCACTGGCTACACGGCAGGCCTAAAAAGGGTTCAAATTTATTGAAATTTTAGAAGTGTTCTCCTCAGTATCCAGTTAGGTAGAATCAAATGCTCTTTATTGATGGAAGGGTTTTAAAGTGTTTTACCATAAATGTGAATTTCATGACCTCATTGTCTCACATATCCCATTAGGAAGAAGGTTCATATAAGTTCATATAAGAAAAGTACATTTTTCATCATTTTCTTTTTATTGGTAATAGTTCAACTTTGGTTAGAGTTATCTTTATAAGATGATAATATCACAATTTGCCAACAATGACCATGGCTGATCCCAAGGAGCAGATGGGCAGGGTCAAAGGGGTCATAATGAATGAAATTTCAAAGAACTTCTCATTACTCAGTAATGTTTAAATCAACTCAACCATCTTCCTGGATGGAAGAGTTTATCATTTCTTTTCATTCAAACACAGTTAGAAACCTTAGTATGGGATGGCAGTTAATGCCATGCACAATTTACATTACATGTAAAACATGGTTCAACTTTGTTGATTATTTCTATGATATATTACAAGATCAACTTCAGCATAGTAATTCAGATGTACGTTAAGGCCATTCAGCCTCTTAACATTACTTATTGATCTTTATTTACTTGTCTTGTCAGTACATATTCTCATTTTTTTCGTCATGTCTGTCCTTATTCTCATTTTGGCGGTACTTCATCTCATATTGTCTGTACTTATTAATTTTTTCTGTCTTTATTCTCATATTGTCTGTATAAATTTATCTTGTCTGTACTAAATCCTCTGGTTTGTTCTTTACTTGCAGGCAAGGCATCTACTACACCATTTCCCATTAGATACAAGATTGAAGGACGGATGTAAGTGTCCAGGTTTTGGAAAACTTTAAACTGACACACAATTTCTTAATCTAACCATGTGTTAGTTTCTTATAAGATAGTGGAACAGCAGTTGTCTGTTATCCTCTATAATAACAATACATGAGAGATTTGTGTGGGCTTATTGCTCGGCATGGGCTTATTTCTGAGTTTCTTAAGGATTGGGACAGTTAAAGGGTCAAGACAGACAGGATGTCAGAATCAATATTTGTTAGCTTTTATATGAAATGGGATGTGGTTAGATTATGGATTTGAAAAATGACAGAATTGTGAGAAGCTGCATTAAACAGGTTTTACTGTTTATACCAACATACCAGGATTTGATGTTGAAAAATTTAAACAATTGAAATCAATTAGTAAGATATTTTGAGAATACATTGTTGATATCCAAAACATTTATTTTGTGTACTCTATGTTGTTTTAACTAATAAATCTGAGTGCATGCTTTTTGTTTTTGAGTTTTTTCAGCAAGTTCCTGTAGATTTTTAGGTTACTTGTGGTGAAGTCTCAAAGTGACCTGTTCTTTTTGAAAGAGAATTAAGTTATGCATTGCTGCTGATCAACATCCTTTCTAGGTTATGCTTTATCCTTGTGTGTTACAGCTCTGTTTTGGCAGTCTCCGAAGCGACCACCTATTCCTCAGGAATTCAATGTTGGAGATTCTATGTAAGTGAAAGCTGTTTATAACAAAAAGGGAGAGAAAATTATGTGATAACTGAACTTTTAGATCAGCTTGTTGACTGAATTCAGCAGGAAAAACAAAAAGTAATCTGAATTATTTTGACCAGGACAGACAGGGTCTCAGTTATTGTAAGTCCACTGTATACAGGATGTTGTATTAGAGAAATAGTGAAAGAAATTGTAATTTAGGGAAATGTGTATCAAAAACAGACTAATCAATTTATGTATCAAAAACAGGCTAATCCATATATATTTCAAAAATAGACTAATCCATTTATGTATCAAAAACAGACTAATCCATTTATATCTCAAAAACAGGCTAATCCATTTATGTATGAAAAACAGGGTAATCCATTTATATTTCAAAAATAGACTAATCCATTTATGTATCAAAAACAGACTAATCCATTTATATCTCAAAAACAGACTAATCCATTTATATATCAAAAACAGGCTAATCCATTTATATCTCAAAAACAGGCTAATCCATTTATATTTCAAAAACAGACTAATCCATTTATATATCAAAAACAGGCTGATCCATTTATATATCAAAAACAGGCTAATCCATTTATATATCAAAAACAGACTAATCCATTTATATATCAAAAACAGGCTAATCCATTTATATATCAAAAACAGACTAATCCGTACATATATCAAAAACAGACTAATCCATTTATATATATATATAAAAACCAGGCTAATCCAATGAAATGTTCTCTTTTTAATTACAGACATTTGTCTTTCATTATAAGTACAGCAAAGCTGTATGCTACTGCATGTCAAATTCCTCGATCAGCTCAGGTAAGTAATCATGGTAACTACTGATGTTTCGTGTTTTTTCAAAAAAATCCTATTTTTGTGGACATTTGATTTCGAGGATAAATGTAGCCTAATAAGTCTACAAACAAATGAATTTGTACATATGTCACTCCCTGTTTTATTTGTTGGGTCAACTGATTCTGAACTATTGATTAATTGTATTGGGACAGGATGAAACTCCAAGTGTCATCAGCGAGATTCTACAATCAGCGGAGGTGCCCAAGTATAAACCATCCTCAAAGGTAGGTCTTACATGTGGGTATTATTGAGCTTCAGGTATAACGGTCATTCTCTAAGTAGCTCATGGGATCAAGACAAAAACAAAATAGTTGAATTTTAGATTTTTACCATTACTGGTATTGAAATTTATAAGGGCCCCACACGAAAGTGCAAGTGCCTTTTCTAATCATGGTGTCTGTCCATCTGTCTGTCTGTCTATCAGCACTTTTATTTCTGTGCAGTGACTTGAGTTTCTATTGGGTCGATCAAGCTCAAACTTTCTTATTGAAAATGCTTGCATGGGGATTGCTTTTCATCTTCAAAGATCAAGGTCACTGTTCCTATAAATAGAAAATCAGTTTCCTTGTGAAAACTAAAGTTTGGGTTGCCCAATCTAACCCAAACTTCATATAGTACTTCCTTACTGAAAGTGTTTGCTTGGGATTGCTTTACAAATTTGAAAGTCAAAGGTCAAGGTCACTGTGACTATAGAAAGAAAAATCTTTTTCTGTGCAATAACTCAAGTTTGCTTTGGAGAATTAAACTCAAACCTCATACAATACTTCCTTACAACAATGGCTTGATTTGGATTGCTTTTCAGGTCCCAGGCCAATGGTCCAGATTACTAAGTAGAAAATTGGTTTCCATGAGATAACTTTGGTTTCCTTAGGCCAACCAAACTCAAACTTCATACAATGCTTTCTTACTGAAATCCCTCACTAAGGATTATATTTAAGATCCAGAAATCAAAGGCTGAGGTTATTGTTGCAATAATAGAAAATCCATTTTGTGGAATAACTCCAGTTTCCTATTGCCAATCAATACTTCTTGACCAAAAGTGCTTGTTTGAGATAGATTGTTATTGAGGTCTAAAGGTCAAAGGTCACTGTAACCGTAAGATTTTAATTGTTGAGGTCTAAAGGTCAAAGGTCACTGTAACTGTAAGTTAAAATCAGTTTCTGTGTGATAACTTGAGTTTGTTTTGCCCAATGTAAATCAAACTTCATACAATACTTCCTTACCAAAATTGCTTGCTTGGGGTATTGCTTTTTATGTCCCAAGTTCTAAGGTCAAAGTCACTGTTATTATAAATGAAAAAAATCAGATTGTTGAAGGTATTTGTTAGTATGGTTTTTTTTCATAATAATCTTTCTTGACTTTGTGGCAGAGTGTACTTAAGGTCTTGACAATAAGCTGTCAGTCTGGAGCGTGATTGTCTAGTAGTGGGTTGGTGGGTGGATGGTGGGTGGGGGGGATTTCCAGCCAAATAACGAGGCCCTTGCTGATCTGTCAGTGATCTAGGTATTTGGGAGTGGTCACTTGGTGAAAAATCATTTTAAATAAATTCAGGCAGTTATGAATAGAGTGTAGAAAAAAACTTTGATATTATCTGACATTTAACAACTTCTTCATTGTTTGTGACTGTTCTTAATATATTTCTTTTGTTTTACAGTCAATTGTAACTGACGAAAATGTGAAGAAAGAGGCAGACACCAGTGGGGATGATGACTTTGTAACTGCAGCCAGTAGGATAGAATATGCAATTCAAAGAGCTGGGACTCATGATAAAGGTTCATTAGAATTTGAAATATGATGTTTTTGCTTTATTTATGCCAGTAGTAATTAATGGTATAAAACTGAAGTACACAGATAATTTATTGTATTGTGTTCAATTACGTATCAGTACCTTTATTTCTTCAGCTTCTCTGTATATTAAACAGGTAAAATCTTAATTGTGATGAGTTCTGCCTCTGTGTCAGCAGGTGGATGATTGTTCTACTTAAGACTGTTCAGGACAAAAAAATTATTGTACATTAAAAACCATTATTCATTCCAGTGATAAAAGAGATGGAGGTTGCTGAGTTTGAGAAGGATGATGACAGTAATAGTCACATAGACTTCATCACAGCAGCCGCTGTGAGTGTTGACATAGAAGAGAGCTAAGTCTTAAGTTTAAATTGAAAATATGAGCAGATGAATAATAGCTTTTAAAATAAGTTATGGAATATAATGACCTTGTATTTAATGGTCAAATGACCTTGTATTTAATTGTCAAATTTGAGTTCAACTTTAGTCTTATTGTATATAATTGTTGATATATTGTGGCAATGTCTCTATCAGAACCTGCGAGCAGCTATGTACAGCATTGATAGTGCTGACAGACTCAAAGTCAAACGTATTGCTGGTCGAATTGTACCTGCCATTGCAACGACAACAGCTGCTGTAGCTGGACTAGTAAGTCATCGATCGCTGAATGTGTTACAGAATGAGGTTTAGATCCATTTATCATATTGAATTTTTCAGAGACATTTTGACATTTATTCAAACTTTTGATAGTACAATGTATCATACTTATTGACTGCAGCACTAATGGCAGACAGATACCTAACCAATTAATGGTGAACCTTTATCAAAATTCGCAATATGAAAGTCAAAATTTGTTTGTATCTATTACAAGTCACCTGTAATAATTAAGGTGGGTGTTCCTTGTCATTAAATACTAGTCTGTTTGGAGATTAATCATGTTATTTAGTAGAAACTCTCACATTGACATCCACTTCAGAATAAGTGATTTGAAAACAATTTAATTTCAAGTAAAGCAGTATTTCAGATAACTAGTAGCTAATTTCAAATTAACTGAAATATAAGGACAAAGACAAAGAAAAGTTTGTACTGGGAATTTGTTTTATTTCAAGTGAAGTGTTATTTTTCAAGTTCATAGTAAAATTTCTTTTAAGTGTACTTTGTTCAAAATGCACTAAATTTCCTGTCACTCTAGTTTTAATGTTATCTGGTTTGATTTGTAGGTTTCTATAGAACTGATCAAAACATTAGATCAACACCCAATAGAAAATTACAAGAACGGCTTCTTGAACCTTGCGTTACCTGTGATAGTGTTATCTGAACCAGGACCAGCAGAAAAGGTTGTTCTCAAGTAAGTTGTCTCCCTTCCTGTAGACTAATAGTGTTATCTGAACCAGGACCAGCAGAAAAGGTTGTTCTCAAGTAAGTTGTCTCCCTTCCTGTAGACTAATAGTGTTATCTGAACCAGGACCAGCAGAAAAGGTTGTTCTCAAGTAAGTTGTCTCCCTTCCTGTAGACTAATAGTGTTATCTGAACCAGGACCAGCAGAAAAGGTTGTTCTCAAGTAAGTTGTCTCCCTTCCTGTAGACTAATAGTGTTATCTGAACCAGGACCAGCAGAAAAGGTTGTTCTCAAGTAAGTTGTCTCCCTTCCTGTAGACTAATAGTGTTATCTGAACCAGGACCAGCAGAAAAGGTTGTTCTCAAGTAAGTTGTCTCCCTTCCTGTAGACTAATAGTGTTATCTGTACCAGGACCAGCAGAAAAGGTTGTTCTCAAGTAAGTTGTCTCCCTTCCTGTAGACTAATAGTGTTATCTGAACCAGGACCAGCAGGAAAGGTTGTTCTCAAGTAAGTTGTCTCCCTTCCTGTAGACTAATAGTGTTATCTGAACCAGGACCAGCAGAAAAGGTTGTTCTCAAGTAAGTTGTCTCCCTTCCTGTAGACTAATAGTGTTATCTGAACCAGGACCAGCAGAAAAGGTTGTTCTCAATTAAGTATTGTCTCCCTTCCTGTAGACTAATAGTGTTATCTGAACCAGGACCAGCAGAAAAGGTTGTTCTCAAGTAAGTTGTCTCCCTTCCTGTAGACTAATAGTGTTATCTGAACCAGGACCAGCAGAAAAGGTTGTTCTCAAGTAAGTTGTCTCCCTTCCTGTAGACTAATAGTGTTATCTGAACCAGGACCAGCAGAAAAGGTTGTTCTCAAGTAAGTTGTCTCCCTTCCTGTAGACTAATAGTGTTATCTGAACCAGGACCAGCAGAAAAGGTTGTTCTCAAGTAAGTTGTCTCCCTTCCTGTAGACTAATAGTGTTATCTGAACCAGGACCAGCAGAAAAGGTTGTTCTCAAGTAAGTTGTCTCCCTTCCTGTAGACTAATAGTGTTATCTGAACCAGGACCAGCAGAAAAGGTTGTTCTCAAGTAAGTTGTCTCCCTTCCTGTAGACTAATAGTGTTATCTGAACCAGGACCAGCAGAAAAGGTTGTTCTCAAGTAAGTTGTCTCCCTTCCTGTAGACTAATAGTGTTATCTGAACCAGGACCAGCAGAAAAGGTTGTTCTCAAGTAAGTTGTCTCCCTTCCTGTAGACTAATAGTGTTATCTGAACCAGGACCAGCAGAAAAGGTTGTTCTCAAGTAAGTTGTCTCCCTTCCTGTAGACTAATAGTGTTATCTGAACCAGGACCAGCAGAAAAGGTTGTTCTCAAGTAAGTTGTCTCCCTTCCTGTAGACTAATAGTGTTATCTGTGCCAGGACCAGCAGAAGACGTAGTTCTCAAGTAAGTATTGTCTCTCTTCCTGTAGACTAATAGTGTTATCTGTAGCAGGACCAGCAGAAGTAGTTCTCAATTAAGTATTGTCTCCCTTCCTGGTGTTATCTGTACCAGGACCAGCAGAAAAAAGTTGTTTCTGTTAAGTTTTGTCTCTCCTCACAAATAATGATTAACATGATAATGAAATCTGTTACCTGTAACCGAGCGAGATTGCTAAGAGGGCTAAGATCCTGTAACATAATCCCAACTGTGGATTTATTTCTCGCACTGACTACTCAGAAAGTCATTCAATACTTCATCAGAGGTTGGCATGTCCCGCGAGAGCCTCAAACTACCCACACAGCCTCTTCATTTTTAAATGATGCTTGGATAGTGCAAACAATGTAGGCTGCGCTTATAAAAAATACAACACATTTTACAGTACAGATCTTATTTTATCCACAACATCAGGAATCTTAACAACATCAAACACAAAACAGATAATATAAAGCAGATAGTAAATTTTGAAGCGATTTTATATATATATATTCACCTTAGCGAATGAATACACTGATGCATAAAAAAATTCTGTGAAAACACACATAAGAATACTAGACAGATAGGGCAGGATAAAAAAAAATCTAGGATGGGGTGTTACGTGGGATGTCCCTGTCTGAGGTGTGAGAAAGCATTTTCCTGATCGTTTTGTGTCCACATTCAAATTTATGACCCAAGGCATTAAAGTTGTTGGATTGTTTTATGTACTTCTCTTCCATTGTCAATTGACTGTCAGCCTTTTGTTTGTTATCTGTCAGTCCTGAAACAAGTCCTGTTATCTGTCAGTCCTGAAATCTGTCAGTCCTGAAACAAGTCCTGTTATCTGTCAGTCCTGAAATCTGTCAGTCCTGAAACAAGTCCTGTAATTCCTATTTCATGAGAAGAAATCAATGGATATTTCTCTAGTTTCTTGAAGAAACGTTGAGGAACATTGCTGATGTGATTTGCAGCTATTGAGAACATGTCTGTTAAGAAACAACCATAATGAATATTTTCATACAGATAGGTTAATATTATTTTGCTTGTTTTTCAAAGGGAGGGTCTGAGTGTTACTATGTGGGATAGATGGGACGTCCAGGGAAACAAAGACTACACACTCAAGGAGTTCTTACAGTATTTTCAGGTGAGTACACTTAGAGTTTCTCTTGATGTTAGCTATGAATAAATACATGTTATGTTAGAAACAATATTGTTGATACAGGCTACCCTTAAATACAGTTGTGGGATCACACAACATTACACAATATGTGATGTGCGCATGATGTCTGCACCATGTATACACAATAGAAAAACTGAACAAAATAGGCTATAGTACAGCTGTGCACACATGTGCGGTTCTGTCCCGCAGATGTGTGATTCTATCATGGTTAATATACACTTAAAAATGATGAATAGATAAGTGTGGGATAGAGTTTATTTATTTTCTAAACATATAAGAGTACGACTAAATCTATTTCCTCATTAAGCCATACATCTATACGTTGAACACATGTTGATCTGTCATATACAGATGGAATAGTTACCTGGTGTATACACTCATAATTTGAAGTGTTTTGTTTAAAAAGTGCCACACATGACCAGCCTTAGAGTACATACACACTTATCTATACATCATATATGAAAAACATCAAATGGATGTCTCTTTTTGTTAAGGCAATGAATCTTATACTGTCTGAAGGAAATTTTATTTTCATTACTTCTATATTACTCTCATTTTTCTATCATTCGTAAACATAAATGTATATGATAGAAAGACTAATTTATGTAGGGTCCAGTATTATTTTAAAAACTGATGAATTAAAAATTACTTTTAAAATCACCAATCAATTTGAATTAAAATGTGATGGCTATTTAGTCATAGGTACACCAATTTTCCGTTTAATTTTTAATCAATGATATTAGCCAAGCAATACCACACAAAATGTGTGCTTTAATATGTGCATTTAGTTTTTGATGTGTTGTGCATTACCACAACCTTACTATCTTACTAGGTTAATATTGGCTACATTGAACCCCCTGGAAGAATTATTAGTATAGAATGACAATTTTGACGGCATACATATATTGACAATAAAGAGTTGTTATTTTTCGGCCTTATAAATATGGCTGCCATGGCGGACATTTTGTAACATGATTGCGCAAAATGTTTTCCCTGAACAACCTATCTTAAACTTCTTCTCAAGTCAACAGAAGTGAGATTGAAGTGAAACTTTTCTTATTAATCCCGAGATGGTCTTGAATGAAGTCTTGTTAATTTTTTGGTTGGTCCGAAATCCAATATGGCTGCCATGGCCACCATCTTGAAAAACACATTTTAACCCCCCTTTTTTTTTTATTTCCCTGGTGCCATCTAGCTGAATTTTTTGGGGGAATGAAGAAACTTAAATGAAGAGAGTTATTGCCTTAACTGCTAATTTACTCTGAACAGTTTTATTAATCTTATAACTGTTCCTTATACTACTACTTCTATATATTGATCTTTATAGTCAGATAACTGTCAAGATCCACATGTCTCTTTTAAATTTTGACAATTTATTTTAGAGTTTTGATTTCAAATAACTATTTAGGTAAGGAAATTTAGAGTGGATATTTGTGTTTTGTAAGCATCAAAATTTTGTTGATAAAAAAATTGGGTTTTTTTGCAGACCAAGTTTGGTTTTGAAGCAACAATGGTTGGCCATGGAGTTAAGATGGTGTATGTGCCATTCATGCCTGGTCATTCCAAAAGACTACCTCAAACGTAAGTCAAAATTTTGGTGGATATTGTGGTTCTCTAATGTATTTAAAGTTTATGTAGAAGGAACATTGTCCCAGTTTGTCAGAGTTCGATTAAAGGTAACAAGCCTCCCTGTATGGTAAGGACTGACTAAATTTTCATTATGATTTTGAATACTTATGCAGGATTTTTAAGTTATGTGAAAATGATATAATAGAGGTAATTTTGTTTGGGAATTTGATTGATTTGACTGAGGATTAATTTGAAAAAGTTTGATTTAGCATTACTTAAGATTCTGATATTATTAACAGGATGGTGAAACTCCTGAAGCCATCTTCTCGTGTACGATATGTGGATCTGGTGGTGTCACTGCAGGGAGACAGTGAGGAGGATATTCCTGGGCCACCCGTTAGATACTTCTTCAATCTGTGATAACTGTGATTCATGCAGATGGGAACCTTGTAATTTATGTCAAACATGTATTAGATATTGTGATTGATAGAGAACCATAAAACATGTGTCAAACATGAATGAGATGTTGTTGTTCATAGAAATATGAATGTGGTAAGTGTAGCAGTGTCAGTCATGAATGTGATTTATAGAGATATGAACCCCATAGCTTGTGTCGAGCATCAAGATAAAAATGTGGAACATTCAGCTGTGTCAGTCATAAAGAGAGATTGGGATTCATAGAGATATAAACTCTTTAAATTTTGTTAAACATGAATGAGATATTGTGGGTTAAGAAGATAAAAATGTTCAGGTGTGTCAGCCTTGAATGACACATTATAATTCACAGATATAAACTTATTTAACAGAAAACTCTATGGGTAATGGAATAATTCACTGTATTACAACAACTTGTGTCTTAATGGACCTGTTTACAGGGACATATGTGTGATAGGTCAAGTTTAAAGATTCATAAATCCTTTTATCTTATTAAGAAAGTTTTGTGCTATCAATTCACTGTGGCATGAATACTGGAAACTGAAATATGTATATGTGATTACAGAGATATTTATTGTAACATGAATCAATCGTTTCTGAAAATTAATCTTCACTCAAGTTCTAATGAAACAACTTATATGTGATACAGAACAAAATGAATCTTAACAATGTACATTGTATTTGTGATCATGGAGTAATTGTTTAGCAATGAGGTGTAAAGCATTATTTGAAGAAAAAGTGATATTTAGCATGAATTATTTGATGTTGTAAAAGTAATGAACTTTGATTGAGTACTGACAGTTTCTGATGTTTCAGGGATATTTTCTCAAAAAGAATTAAACCTAAGATTTGAATTTTATGGATAAGCAGTGAAAATTTTGTAAACTGTGTTTGTTGTTAATCATCTAATCCATTAGATATATACTGAAAACAATCAACATAGACCTTAGAGGAAGTTGTCAACATTACCTTTGTAGTCTCCTGCAAGTACCACAAACAGATCTAGATATTCCCCAACAAGTACCACTAACAGATCTAGATGTTCCCAGACAAGTACCACTAACAGATCTAGATGTTCCCCAACAAGTACCACTAACAGATCTAGATGTTCCCCAACAAGTACCACAAACAGATCTAGATGTTCCCAGACAAGTACCACTAACAGATCTAGATGTTCCCCAACAAGTACCACTAACAGATCTAGATGTTCCCCAACAAGTACCACTAACAGATCTAGATTTTCCCCAACAAGTACCACTAACAGATCTAGATGTTCCCAGACAAGTACCACTAAACAGAACATTTACTCCCCAACAAGTACCACTATACAGAACTAGATGTTCCCCAACAAGTACCACTAACAGATCTAGATGTTCCCAGACAAGTACCACTAACAGATCTAGATGTTCCCCAACAAGTACCACTAACAGATCTAGATGTTCCCCAACAAGTACCACAAACAGATCTAGATGTTCCCAGACAAGTACCACTAACAGATCTAGATGTTCCCCAACAAGTACCACTAACAGATCTAGATGTTCCCCAACAAGTACCACTAACAGATCTAGATGTTCCCAGACAAGTACCACTAACAGAACTTCATGTTCCCCAACAAGTACCACTAACAGATCTAGATGTTCCCAGACAAGTACCACTAAACAGAACATTTACTCCCCAACAAGTACCACTATACAGATCTAGATGTTCCCCAACAAGTACCACTAAACAGAACATTTACTCCCCAACAAGTACCACTAACAGATCTAGATGTTCCCAGACTAGTACCACTAACAGATCTAGATGCTCCCCAACAAGTACCACTAACAGATCTAGATGTTCCCAGGCAAGTACCACAAACAGATCTAGATGTTCCCAGACAAGTACCACTAACAGATCTAGATGTTCCCAGACAAGTACCACTAACAGAACTTTATGCTCCCCATCAAGTACCACTAACAGAACTAGATGTTCCCAGACAAGTCCCACAAACAGATCTAGATGTTCCCAGACAAGTACCACTAACAGATCTAGATGTTCCCAGACAAGTACCACTAACAGATCTAGATGTTCCCAGACAAGTACCACTAACAGAACTTTATGCTCCCCATCAAGTACCACTAACAGAACTAGATGTTCCCAGACAAGTCCCACAAACAGATCTAGATGTTCCCAGACAAGTACCACTAACAGATCTAGATGTTCCCAGACAAGTACCACTAACAGATCTAGATGTTCCCAGACAAGTACCACTAACAGATCTAGATGTTCCAAGACAAGTACCACTAATAGAACTTTATGCTCCCCAACAAGTACCACTAACAGAACTTTATGCTCCCCAACAAGTACCACTAACAGATCTAGATGTTCCCAGGCAAGTACCACTAACAGAACTTTATGCTCCCCATCAAGTACCACTAACAGAACTAGATGTTCCCAGACAAGTCCCACAAACAGAACTTTACTTCCCCAACAAGTACCACTAACAGATCTAGATGTTCTCAGACAAGTACCACTAACAGATCTAGATGTTCCCAGACAAGTACCACTAACAGATCTAGATGTTCCAAGACAAGTACCACTAATAGAACTTTATGCTCCCCAACAAGTACCACTAACAGAACTTTATGCTCCCCAACAAGTACCACTAACAGAACTTTATGCTCCCCAACAAGTACCACTAACAGATCTAGATGTTCCCCGAAAGTACCACAAACAGATCTAGATGTTCCCAAACAAGTACCACTAAACAGAACATTTACTCCCCAACAAGTACCACTAACAGAACTAGATGTTCCCCAACAAGTACCACTAACAGAACTTTAAGCTCCCCAACAAGTACCACTAACAGAACTAGATGTTCCCCTACAAGTACCACTAAACAGAACATTTACTCCCCAACAAGTACCACTAACAGAACTAGATGTTCCCCGACAAGTACCACTAACAGAACTAGATGTTCCCCGACAAGTACCACTAAACAGAACATTTACTCCCCAACAAGTACCACTATACAGAACTAGATGTTCCCCAACAAGTACCACTAACAGAACTAGATGTTCCCCAACAAGTACCACTATACAGAACTAGATGTTCCCCGACAAATACCACTAACAGAACATTTACTCCCCAACAAGTACCACTATACAGAACTAGATGTTCCCCGACAAGTACCACTAAACAGAACATTTACTCCCCAACAAGTACCACAAACAGAACTTCATGCTCCCCAACAAGTACCACTATACAGAATTAGATGTTCCCCAACAAGTACTACTATACAGAACTAGATGTTTCCGAACAAGTACCACTAAATGAGACTAGTTTTTCCCTGACAAGGACCACTCAATGAGAGTAAATGTTCCCTGACAAGTACCACTAAACACGATGAGAGGTTGTCCTTCAACTATTTGTCAGTTTGTCACTTTCTTTCTAAAGGCATTTTCCCAGCTATTCTTTCACCATCAACATTTTTTCCTTATGATTGGTAGCATCACACACCAAGAGTATCTTTTGAGTCTCACCATATACATTCTGTGACAGGTATGAAACATAATGTGATCATGTTCCAAGCCAAAAGCTATACAGTGCTATGGACTATAACTCAGTTTTTTTATATCAAAGTTTGTCTCAAGATGATTGTTTTTTTGCACAGCAATGCATAGAGTTTAACCCCTATTTGTTGTCTTTAATAGTTTGGAATTGAAAGTTTGGTGTCAAGATCTATACAGAGTTATATCCCTTAGTCTTGCTTTGGTGGCAAGCTCTTTACAGAGTTATGGTCTTTTATCTTGCTTTTTAGTTTGGTGTTCAGCTGTATACAGAGTTATGTCCCTTAGTCTTGCTTTGGTGTCAAGCTCTATACAGAGTTATGGCCCTTAGTCTTGCTTTGATGTCAAGCTCTATACAGGGTTATGACCCTTAGTCTTGCTTTTTAGTTTGGTGTTCAGCTGTATACAGAGTTATGACCATTGGTTACGCTTTCTGATACAGGGTATGTCTGAAATTGAAGGTTTGGTGTTAAGCTCTATACAGAGTTGTGTCCCTTAGTCTTGCTTTGGTGTCAAGCTCTGTGCAGGGCTATGGCCCTTAGTCTTGCTTTTTAGTTTGGTGTTCATCTGTATATAGAGTTATGACCATTGGTTATGCTTTCTGATACAGGGTATGTCTGAAATTGAAGATTTGGTGTTAAGCTCTATACAGAGTTATGTCCCTTAGTCTTTCTTTGTAGTTAGGTATTAAGCTGTATACAGAGCTATGGACCCCTAACTTTGCTTTGTGATACAGAAGTTTGTAAACATAAATCTAAACTTTAGTTTACAATAACTGAATAACAATCTCTAAGCTTACAGTAATCACTTTGTTTAGTCTGGATTGAAGCACAAGTGGGAGCTTACAGTTGGAAGAAAAATCTATGTGGTCATGTAGGTGACTTGATACCTTTTCATATTCATTCAGGGAATTAAACTCCAGATGTTTAGATGAAAGGTGAGTGTGTTACCACTGCACCACCCAAAGTTTTGTTGTTCATATTTCTCTGCCATGTAAGCTATATTACTGCTCAGTTCCTCTTCCTTGATACATAATGTAAGCTTTTAAAGTAGAATCACAGGAAACCTAGGATTTCATGTGAACCAGTCTTATACAAACACTGAAAGTAAATGCAGTAAAATTTTAACCTGTATCATTAGCTTCTCTTTAGTTATTGTCTTGTATCCTCCACAGCTGTTTGTGAAGCAGAACTTGGACAATAATATGTAGTAATTTGTTTCATCACAAGACTTATTGTTCTACGAGCTACTATGTACCATTGATTAAGTGGGAATCTGACTGCAAGGTTACTCAATACTAAAGTGCTGTGTAAAACCATTGAAATCAAACATGACAGAATTTGTTGTGTGGTTGATATTGGCTCCAGTTTCCTGAAGGTCTAAAGCAGTTCTAGTATGTTTAGATAAGGATAGCATGTTCTATATTTGTTAAGTGTTGTTTATCATTTTTATTATGCTATTTTGTATCAGCATGTTGTGTCATTTTTAATGTAATTACATTTTGTATGAACTATTTTTTAATCTATTTGCTGAAACTGTCAGCATTCAATTGAAAATAAAAATGTGTGAGAGACTTGAACGCATTTTGTTATCTTTTCATTGGGTGACAATGATATTAGTGCTTTTATCACCACTCAGTAAAATTGTCAATTAATTTTTCCAGGTTAGGGATGAGCTGGTTTGGGAAAATAAGAAATCAATATACGTAAATTACATGTTTAAATTTGTGTTTTACGATATTGATTTACAACAATAATTCATTGGGGCGTTATATAGCTTTTTTGTTGTTGGTGGTGTAACCCATCACATCAGTTGAACCTATATTTTGATAACACCTAGTGGAGCTATGATGGTTGTAGGTTTTAATTTCTGTGTATTTAAACAATAAGTAAATTGAGTGTCTGTCTATGCATCTGATTTTAGAAACAGACTGAGTTACATCAAGCAGATTTGCAATAAATATCTTTCACTACAAAATTGTTCTCATTTTGGACACTTTCCTTTAATAAGGAAAATGACGCTGAAACTTACAAACTCGAACGAAATTCTTCAAAAATAACTTTGTACATTCAGGTAGTGTCGGACTTAATGCAAAAACTCTTTCAGATACATGTACCACCAATACCTCTTCCTTTGGCAGTGCTAAGCATATGTCAAAAACCCTCTAGGATTCTTCCTGTACCTGCAATTACAAAACAAGATCCCGGAGGGATCTGAGTGCCCATTTTTGTTTGATCTTTATGCATTCTGTAATCATTGCATCTTTTCCCTTCTTTTCTCTTCTCAGTTTTTGCTCTTGATGATAAAGAATTTGAACATTAGTCCTTTGTAGAAATGATGATAATGATTTTTAACTGCCATAAGAAAGATGGTCATCTAAAAGCCATTTTGTTTTTTTCTGATCAGTCCCAAAATCAAACCGACACAACTAGGGATCAAGGGGAACCTACATATAAAATTTGAGAAAGATTTATGCAGCATTTCTCAAGAAATAGCGATAACAAACATGAAAATTCAAAATCCAAGATGGCCGCCTGTCAGCCATTTGTTTTTCTGATCAGTCCCAAAATCAAATGGGCACAACAAAGGATCAGGGGGAAACTATACATGAAATTTGAGAGAGGTCCATCCAGTACTTCTCAAGAAATAGCGATGACAAACTTCATTGAAAAATGAAAAATGGTTACCTGTTGGCCATCTTTTTTTTTATCATTCCTTAATCAAAGAAGCACAACTAGGGAACCAAGGGAAACCTACATATGAAATCTGAGAAAGATCCATTTGGTATTTCTTAAGAAATAGCGATAACAAATATTGTTTACTGATGGATGTACCACAGACATAGTGCGAATTGAATAGCCCACCATCTGAAAAGCAAACAAAAACCAAAAAAATGAAAATTTGTTATACTGCATAAATAAATCACATATGCAATGAAAGCTCTTAAGCATCACCAGATGGTAGGCTATTTAAATCACTCTTTACCAGTAGTCCGTTGTCCATCAACCATCCTTAAATAATTGAGAGTTCTTGAGAATTACATTTTGTATTTTGTTATGGCTATATTTTTTGAAGTACTGAATGGATCGGTCACGAATGTACATTCTTCACTGTTCCATGTCGTTAAATTTTCAGTCTGCTCAGAAAAACAAAATGGTAGATATGGGGTCATCTTGGATTTTGACAACAAAAGTTTGTTATTGCTATTTCTTGAGAAGTCCTGGATGGATCTTCCTCAAATTTTATATATAGGTTTCCATTGGTCCCTTTTATTGCCCATTTGTTTTTAGAACTATCTGGAAAACTTCAGGCAACTATCTTTTATTTGACAGTTGAAAATTATAATTGTTTTTCTTAAGAGGAATTCTCAAATTCCATATAATTAACAGCAAATAAAAGGATAGAATGGAAAAGATAATTTTACAGAACAAATGAAAATAAAAAAAACAATTGTAGGTGCAAAGATCCCTCTGGGAGCTCTTGCATAAGTTGACATACCATATCTTATATTCAATTGAAGTTAAACATTTGTTGATTTGTTGAAATTGAAACAAATTTAGAGGGTTTTACTGTCAGTTGTTCAATATTGTAAAACACATATAGAATGAAAAACACTAGATTGCTGGTAGTCCGTAGCATTATATTGCTCTCAAGAGAACTGTGTGAAAAAATAAATACATGATAACAGAGAGTCATGACTAGCACAAATTAATACTTGGTGGTGCATTATTACCATTCTTATGTTTTAGATTTCCAAACAGGATATCAAACATGTCTGTCCCTTGATCAGAAATGTGTGTATGTCAATTTCTTGGTAACATGTGTTTACTTCTCCTTTGCAAGGATTTTTGAAAATTTCATTATTTTTTCATGAAAATAAATTTGTATTTGTTTCACAACTTTTAGGTGTCATATTTGTTAAATGCAATTTACTGTCAAAATATAATTTTTTAAAAGATTTAGTGCTTATCTCTTTTCACTTGTATTAAATTAAATGCAAAGCACCTGTGGAGTCTGGTAGTCACATGACATAACAAGTGACGTCACAGATAGATATATTCGGAATGTCCGAACGGTATGGCGGTTAACGTGAAAATCCGCTCGGATAATAAACGATAAGTTTGGATTTTAAGGCGATTTGTATGCGACAATTTAATCGTTCAGGTAGGTATTTTGTACTCATTTACTATACATACAAGATATAACATTTAAGACTCCTCTCAGGTGTTCAGTTTCGGACCTCACTAGTCCGCTAAAAAACCGGAAGTGAAGCGGGAACTCTCATCATGCAGTAAACAATGCTGTTTAACTAGCTGGTATACATAGTGCTTGTGACGTTTTCTTGTAGTTTTAGGATGGAATGGATAATTGCAACACGAATGTATAATTATTTATATGTATTGATAGGACGCATAGCCGGTTTCGATCACGAGGGAATAACACCTGTAGCACCATCGAATCTCCCTAATTATTGACAGGTGAGGTAGTACCGACCCGTGTCTAGATGGGTCACCGTTGTCTCGAGAGAAGTCACTTATTCACGACAGACGACAGCATCGTGCCTTAAAATGTTTGTTTTGATAATGCATGACTGATATTTAAACTATCTTATTTCTATGCCTTAACAAGTTCAGTAGTGGTAGATGTTTAGACGTCAACGTCGTTAGTAATTTTACATCATATTTTATCAAATCTGTCAAATAGCTATCAGTAATCATATCGTGTCATTAGTGTATATTCTTCCCCAATAAATTTTATGTTGTATATGTGAAACGTAACAGTATATACACAGATGTAATATATTTTACCAAACAGGATCTAATATAAAACAAGCTGGTCTGCATGCCCACAGGCAGTGTTAACTGATCCGTGACTGACAGGTCAGCCTTGCGTATCACTAACGTTTGGGAAACTTATTCAGAAAAAATATAATATGATCATAGCATTCAATATTCATTCCATAAGTGTCACATCAATGGTGTATTAGATCATATAAAGACCTAATTGTCATCTTGGTAATCAACATTATCATTTGTCAACATGCTTTTAAAATTAGCATCACATGTATGTATATAAATTAACACTGTAAATTGTTTAAGAAGCAAATATCTTCAGTTGGTGTAAGAAATTTTTAACATTTTATTTCAATCGATGAAAAAAGCAAGACTGTTTTTATTTTTGTAAATTGAATTGGTAATGATACAGGCCTCTGAAAGCACAAAATTAAAATTGTTCTCATTTTAATGGTTGTTTTCATAACTATAAATGCCCATTGCTTATACACTGTATGTTAGATGTGTTGATTTGTAGTAACAATATTGCCATATTTCTTTCTTTTCATTTGACTTGATCATTTTTCAAATCCTATTGAATGACTGTTGGCAGAATAAGTGTTTTTCAGGTTGTTAGAAAAGGGGGGAATGATTTTAGTTTTGAAATGTAAAAATAAAATGAATGATAAAAATAATAACAGGAAAATTGAGATTTAAAAAAAAAATTGATATTTTATGGATGAAGTTAATATTAGAAAGATAACTATAATACACAGCTAAATTTACTTTGACATAAACACACCTCAAAAATTAGCCACTAAATCTACGCCTTTAGATGATAAAGTTTGATGAAGTGTCCTGACTGACATGAAGCAGAAGTAACATCTTTATCACCCATATTGTTGACATATGCAGCACATGGTATGGATAATAATAAACATGTAGGCATTAAACCAGACCTGCAGATCGACTAAGTTTGTGATAGGAATGATACCTACGTTATTATTCAACAAGGTCTCTTACTGTTTTGAAATACTAACAAGTGCTGAATCCTTAACTATATGTGACACATGTATATATAAATTGATGCTTGTGTTCTGACCACAGTACAGATATTTAAAATTTTGACTTACAATGAATAAGCTTATAAAAAAGGCAACAGCATTAAAGGTCATTGTCATCCTGATATGAAATTTATGCAAGAGATTTACATTCGATGCCCAATATTTCTTGTATCAATATTATTGCTTGATTGAATTTGGCTCAGACATTTAAAGGCCAACATTAACACAGGCACAACACTGACTAATTGTGATAGCCCTGTGGATATTTTGATAAGTAGCCTCAGTCCAGGATCAAATTTGCAGGATTTATATGTATTAGAATATACAGACTGAACTAGATTTATATTGTGAAAATATTGCAAATGGGACAAAGAGTTTTTGTTAAAAAGGAATTTCTAATTGATCTTTCTGAAAGGGCCGTCTTTTTGAGGCTCCTGTTGGAGAGAAGGGACCAGAAAAGGCTACATTATTGTTTGTTGATTAACTGAAGGTCTTTGAAGTGAACACACATAGATTGCTCGTCATTCAGTCTACAGACATGTAAAGCATATGATGGAAGGATCAAAGGATCCGTTTGGACATTATTACATTGAAGAACATGTACCGATGTTTCTGAACATGCTGTAAAAATGCAGTGAACATTCTACTTCTATGTCGTAAATAATTTATTATATCAGATGAGCTGTTTCTAGCATGCAAGATGTGTTGTTGTGAAAGTTTCAATAATTTAATCATGGTATGAAGATTTTATGTTGGGAGGTGTGAATCTTTTTATCAGAATAAACAATTTACATTGTTCAGGATATATTGCAGAATTTGGATAAACTCTATTACCCGAGGTAAATTTACAGGCAGTTAAATCAAATTAATATGATTTGAAAGACTAAATATTTATTTACCTGTGTTGTTTCAGTGTACATGGAATTCCTTGATACTGGATTCTCAAGAATTTGACAATGTCTACCTGTGTTTGCAAAAGGAATGCATTAAACTGCATTTGTATACATGATATACAATAAAATGTAGTTAAATATGTACATTGTTATTATCAGTTATTAACAGGTATTCTTACATCTTTATGATTCAAGCTGTTGAGTGTCTTGACATCAAAAATATTTATATGAGGTATGAAAATCTTGCCAGACGTGTATTGGTGTTTGATGTGTGACTGTTACTCTTTATTACTGTTTTACAGAGTCAGCCCTCTGATCCTTGGATTGTTATTGTTTACAAGTTAAAGCTTCGTTGTAAATACAACCATGCATGGCCGCGAGAAAGAATAGCTTCTCTGGCTAGCCTTCAACTGCCCGTCCAAATACCAGTTTATCATTGCACTGGCTTCTGTCAGGAGTACAAACACAGTAAGGTGAGTATTGAGTTGGATACAGCAAGAATTTTCTCATGTTCTCATGATTTTAAAATGTCAAGACACATTCCTAGTATTCCATTTTATTGTGGCACTCATCTTGTATATCCTGAACCATGTATCATACTATAGTTCACTTTTTAGTAGCTTATTCAGTGCTGCCCTCCATATCTTAGTTTATCTGGTAGTGTTCTGCAAAGTTTGTTTACTGTGTTTGTGATAAACCTGTATTACTGGGTATACAATGGATTTTCTCTAAAGCAGACAGCACTAGTTCTAGAGACATGTTTAGTTTAGAGAGGTCCAGATTGCTGAAAGTAAATATAAAAAAGAATTTTGCTTGGACTGCATATTTGTTTAGTCAAAATAGATAGAATTTCAAATTATAAACAAAGTTAAGGTATTGGTTGATTTAGAAAGAAGTCATTACAGAGTTTGTCCTAAAAAGAAGGAGAAAATTTTGATTTGATTCCGAGGTTTCACTGGAATCGAGAGAGTTTCAGATCGGAGATAGAGATGTGATTTAGAGTGAAGACTTGATACAGACTTTGGTATAAGAAGAATTTGAATTTGATTGTGATGTTTCACCAGAATAAAGAGAGTTCTGAGTAAGAGATGAAAACATGGTTTAGAGTGAAGACTTTGTCACAGAATTTTCCTAAAGAAGAAATTTGGTTTGGTATCGATGTTTCACCGGAATAGAGAGTGTTCCGGATTAGAGAAAGGTCATCAGTTTAGAGAGATTTTGTTGTATTCACAATGTATTTCTCAAGGTTAGACATCAGGTATCACATCAAACAAACAACAGAGTCTAATGATACAATTGATTTTATTTACAATCCTACATTCAATGCAGTAGACTTGGCCCCTGATTAGCTGTTATTTGGTCCGTCAACTGGGGAGCTGGGGCATGATGCATCGCATGAATGGATGTATACATGTGGGAATGTCTGAAGATATTTAAGTGTTATCGAGCAGGCGATACAGTCTCCAAAGTAAAGAGAATCAAGTCTAATGTTGCAATGAATGTAAAAACTACAATTGTCTGCAACAATATGCTGTAATAGTCATGAGCTTGAAGTTTGAAAATCAATACATTAAGCATGTGCTGCCACAGGTGCAACATGAGACAAAATATCATTTTAATGACAAAGGTGCAACATGAGACAAAATATCATTTTAATGACACAGGTGCAACATGAGACAAAATATCATTTTAATGACACAGGTGCAACATGAGACAAAATATCATTTTAATGACACAGGTTTTGTTGATGATATTACTTTTTATCTCAAAAACTTGTGAATTGTTTACCCTTTCTTTTACTGGTATTATTTTGACATTGACAAGAGACTTTCACAACTTTAAGGCTGGCCTAAAGTTTTAAATGGGGACAAAGATTTACTAGGTGAAAGTTTCAGCCTTCTACAATGTTTTTATAAGGTAGTCTATACTTCTACTGATAAAAACCTACTATCATGGTTCGTAAACTTTGTACAGGAAACAATGCTAAAGTGATGGTAACAGTATACCCTTACAAACACACAAGATTACAACCGGTACATAGGGGGAAGATTACAGTGGGGAGGAGCTCTAGACAATGTACAAAATTATACAAAAGGTATGGGGTGGAAGCCTCAAGACGAAGGGTGGGGATAGTTTTAGATAGACTACCTAAGGGCACAATTGGAGGGGGTTGGGAAGATCAAGACAATGTGTTACACAAGATTATAGGTGGGTACAATGGGATGGGGGTTTCTGGATAGTGGTACGCAAGATCATGAAAGGGACACAAAGTAGGGGAGAGAGGTTTAGGTAGGGAGGACAGGGGAGTTTTAGACAATATTAGACAATGGACAATGTTATATAAGATTACAGAAGGGCACAATATGGGAGGGGCCAGGAGGCAAGCCTTACCCAATGTTTTACAATATTGCAGAAGGGTACAATGTGGGGGCAGGGGACAAGTTTAGACAATTGAAAAAAATGGCAAGGGGTTGAGGGGTGGGTGGGGTGGAGGGAAGAGCCAACACCGATATTGTATAAAGGAAAAAGTCCTTTGGTGGTGGGGTCGCTGGAGAATGGATTCCGGTCAGCAAGACTAAAAATTGACTTATCTTGTTAAGCTGGTGGATGTTGAGATCACTCTTCCATGATATCCTTATAAGTTTTGACAATGTGACACACAGATATAGGGGGATAGGGGAGAGGGTGGTTCTGGATAATGTTGCACAATACTACAAAACAATGTGGGGGAGGGAGGCAAGGTGAGTTCTGGGCATTGTTGCGCAAGATTGCAGAAGGGCATGATGTCAGGGAGGCGAGTTAGTTCTGGACATTGTTATGCAAGATTACAGAAGGGGCAAAATATAGGGGATATACGGGAGTGGAGTTCTAGACAATGTAACGAAAAATAACAAAAGACTCAGTTTGGGGAAGGGGGTCAAATGAAGAGCACAATCTTGGGGAGGGAGAAAGGATTCAAGAAAACCTCTCTCAAACAAGATCATTAAAGGGCACAATATGGGAGGGGGGAGAGTTTTCAGTGTATATAATGTATGCAAGTTTTGTCAGTTTCACTTCAGAAATTCTATTCTCTGCTATTCTTAATATTCTTACTATTCATTCATTTTTTTTTTATTTAAAAAAAAAATAGAAGTTGTTGAGTTTTAACTTTGAATATTGAAATAACAAATACTATTGGATACTGGTGTCTACAATCTAGATAGGAGCAAGCCTTAGACCGTCACCATTTTAAATTTGTAAACAAACATAGATATTGTTTTGGAATAACATTGCAGTGTTGTTTGTCACTCTTAAAAAAACTAAGGTAAAAAAAAAGATCTAGAGCATGATCAATTCGAAAAGAGATTTCAGTGTAGGCTGGAAAAGAAAAGTGTTTGTGGGACTCTCGGCGACCTTGCACTGTAGTATTGGTGGAGATTTATCTATGACAAACCTAGTACATGTACCTGTCTGTAGTGGTTTATCATTACCGTAGCTAACAGACACTGTTATTGTGAAGTTAGAAATCGGAGAAGGACTAATCACAGTCAGTTGTGAGTTGAAGAATGCTCATTATGTGTAATTTTGTTAGTAATGGTAAAAGAAATAACATAAAGAGATATATCTGTTGTATAACACATTTATGTATGTTAACCTCTTTCTGTGACTTGTACAAGGGTAAAACCTCAACTGTGAGTTTTATTAGGGTAAAACCTCTACTATAAGTTGTATTAGGGTAAAACCTCTACTATAAGTTGTATTAGGGTAAAACCTCTACTATAAGTTGTATTAGGGAAAACCTTTATTGTAAGTTTTATTAGGGTAAAACCTCTATTATAAGTTGTATTAGGGAAAACTTATATTATAAGTTTTATTAGGGTAAAACCTCTACTATAAGTTGTATTAGGGAAAACCTTTATTATAAGTTTTATTAGGGTAAAACCTCTACTATAAGTTGTATAAGGGAAAACCTTTATTATAAGTTTTATTAGGGTAAAACCTCTACTATAAGTTGTATAAGGGAAAACCTTTATTATAAGTTTTATTAGGGTAAAACCTCTACTATAAGTTTTATTAGTATAAGGGAAAACCTTTATTATAAGTTTTATTAGGGTAAAACCTCTACTATAAGTTTTATTAGGGAAAACCTTTATTATAAGTTTTATTAAGGGTAAAACCTCTACTATAAGTTTTATTAGGGAAAACCTTTATGTGAATTTTAAGTTTTATTAGGGTAAAACCTATTCACACTTCTGGAGAGGGTAAGATATCTGTATCTGGCAGAGAAAAACAAGCCTGCATGTACAAGAACACATGCTAAACCAGAAGTTGTATAATTGAAACATGAGACATGTGACTGATTGATATTGACAGTTTAAGATAAGTTAAATATCACTTTAAGACAGTATAATCTTGTATTCAATTAAGGGAAAACCTTTATTATGGTGTTTTATTAGGGTAAAACCTCCTACTATAAGTCTTTATGAAACTTGGTAGGCTTAATCACCATTATATGAATTTGTGTTTTCCTGAACAGGGTTTGGATTTGGTGATTTGAACAAGAGTTATTGGCCTTTGTTTATTTCACTCTAGAAATCTTGTCCGGAGATCTCCTCCAACATTATTCAGCCGATCTTTATGAAACTTGGTAGGCTTAATCACCATGATATGAAATTGTGTTTTCCTGAACAGGGTTTGGATTTGGTGATTTGAACAAGAGTTATGGGCCTTTGTTTATTTCACTATAGAAATCTTGTCCAGAGATCTCCAACATTATTCAGCCGATCTTTATGAAACTTAGTAGGCTTAATCACCATGATATGAAATTGTGTTTTCCTGAACGGGGTTTTGATTAGACGATTTGAATAAGAGTTATGCCCCTTTGTTTATTTCACTATAGAAATCTTGTCCAGAGATCTCCTCCTACATTTTTCAGCCGATTTTTATGAAAGTTTGTATGCTTAATCAATATGATATGAAATATAAAAATCTTGTCTGAATATTTCCTCTAATCGATGTTTATGAACTTTTGTAGGTTTAATCTCTATAACATGATTTTACTCTTCGACCTTTGACTTCCATCAAAGTACACCAGGTGGAGGACTGTAATTCTTGAATTATCTTCTTTGTTTTGGATATTCAAGGGCATATTTTGTTCTGCTTTGCGATAGTCTTGTTAATGCATAATAAAAACGAGTTATCATGACAATTATGTATATACAATGTATAATGCAGATTACAAATGGGTCAAAAGTAAAACGGAAGTCACTAGTTGTCTGATTTTTTCCTGTATTTGTCTTTTGAGTTATATTTGCATAGGACAGTGACATCTTTACTTTTGAAGGTGATTTCCATTAGTGTAATCCTTGGCAAAGATCCTTAGGTGGAGATTTCTCTGTCTTACCCTCAAGCTAGGGAAAGATTCTGTTATTTTTGTCCTATTAATGAGTCTTTCTGCTCACAGAACACTGTCCCACTAGTCTCCTTATACATCTAGCCACCTGTGTGTTTGATTAAAAATGTGTACTGCATGTTTATAATACTGGCTACAAAAAGTAAAATTTGTATCGATTATTAAAAGGATAAAGTACAACAAATCTATTTTGTGACTTTTAGCACCCTTTGGTTCTTATGAAGAGTTAAGGGTGGGGTTCAATTAGACCTGGCCACAAGATTAGTGTTATCAGGCAGTGTAATGATACAGTAGATTAATCCTATTACTCACATTCTTGGCTAATCATAGGGTCACTGGTCAGATCAGTCGGTCAGTCTATTGGTCACAAGTCTTGTATATCAGTGATAGTGAGAATCTGGTACATATAATTTTGTTACTATATAATCTTATAAACTGGCATCAAATTATGTGTGTGTCATGGTATTTGGAAAATAGTTAAAATAGTTACAGTTTAATGATAGAGATCTATCCCAACTTTTATTCACTATATAAAAAGTAATATTTAGTAAATGATGTTGCATATTTATAGACAGAGAAAGAATAGATAAATCTAGGCTATGCCTATTATCTAATCTCATTATATATAGTATCTTATACAGTAAGATTGTAGAAATGAGCAGGAAAAAAAGTAAGATCATTGGGAAGGTGCACTCATTTGTGTTTAACTTTGAAGGTATAAAGTCATGGATTTGGCTGGACTTGAGGGGAAGGTATATAATTTACAGCAATGGATTTGTGGATTAGGTTGATGTCAGTAAGTCAATGTCCAGTGTGAATCATGTGAAGTAGCAAACCGATACACATGTAAACATGTAAACACCCAATCAGCAATGACAGAATATGTGAATATTTACCTTAAACAGATATACTACGTGATTTTCTAAGCACCAGTTGAGATTACAAAATTCAGTCACTTGAGATATATACAGTCTGTATAAGCTAATAATAATTTACAGGTGACAGCTGTACTGTGTTATGACCACACCTGGAATGTGACTTAGCAGACTACTGATTGGCTGGTTTAACCTTATCAGTCTAATACAATTATATTGTAACAAAAATTTGTAAATGTTATGTGAAATCCTACATGTGTTTCCATTTCATGGAAGATTTATGAAACTCATCACAAAGTTTTCTATTTACCTTCTCAGAGGGTCAATAAAATGACAAACTCTTAGACTCATAAATCTTGAGATGGAAACTTATACAAGCTCCTCTGTGACTGCATGACAACTGCTATTTTCTGTTGTTTAATTTCCAGTAATATAGAGTAACAATATGTCATTAATTATCTTGGGTATTTATATGTGTCATCCAAATCCTCAATGACATTTGATACATGTATTTTAAATAGATATAATGCATTTGTTTATTTCTGTTGCTGTATATAAACAGACAAAATCAGTTAATTATATATTGTATGGATGTAATAGGTACAGCCCCGTGTCAGGTGTATATCTCAGCCTTTAAAATTTGTCAAGAATACGACAGAGTGTTCAGGTATTTTGTCAGTGACACACCAGGCCGGACAGTCATTAAAGTGTACCTTAAACAAATATACATAAGGCCTCAATAATTGTATCTTAGACTGTAACACACAAAGCCTTAATAACTGTAACATAGACTATAATACACAAGGCCTCAAGACTAAGATACACCATGTGTCAATAACTGTATCTCAGAATAAATTCAACCATGTGTCAATAACTGTAATATAGACTAAAATACACCATGTGTCAATAACTGTATCTCAGACTAAATTACCACATGTGTCAATAACTGTATCTTAGACTAAAATACACTATGTGTCAATAACTGTATCTCAGACTAAAATACACCATGTGTCAATAACTGTATCTCAGACTAAAATACACCATGTGTCAATAACTGTATCTCAGACTAAAATACACCATGTGTCATTAACTGTATCTCAGACTAAAATACACCATGTGTCAATAACTGTATCTCAGACTAAAATACACTGTGTCAATAACTGTATCTCAGACTAAAATACACTGTGTCAATAACTGTATCTCAGACTAAAATACACTGTGTCAATAACTGTATCTCAGACTAAAATACACTGTGTCAATAACTGTATCTCAGACTAAAATACACTGTGTCAATAACTGTATCTCAGACTAAAATACACTGTGTCAATAACTGTATCTCAGACTAAAATACAACATGTGTCAATAACTGTATCTTAGACTAAAATACACTATGTGTCATTAACTGTGTCTCAGACTAAAATACAACATGTGTCAATAACTGTATCTTAGACTAAAATACACTGTGTCAATAACTGTATCTCAGACTAAAATACACTGTGTCAATAACTGTATCTCAGACTAAAATACATCATGTGTCAATAACTGTATCTTAGACTAAAATACACTATGTGTCATTAACTGTATCTCAGACTAAAATACAACATGTGTCAATAACTGTATCTTAGACTAAAATACACCAGGCATCAGTTACTGTAACTTAAATACAGATGACCTCAGGATCAGTTAGTGTAACTAATATCACTGGTGTTTGTAAGCAAGCTTATCACCAGTAAAATGTGATGTAGTGAAAATCACGGCATTTGGCTTGTTTTCACCATAAATCATACAGGTATAGGAGTTAATGTGGCACTGACCTTTTCATGGAAATTGCTACTTATGTATAATAAACACATATGTAGACTTTGACAGAGGGAATTTATCAGGACTGGGATCCTCAACATTTGATTATATACACATAAAAATGTCTTTTGATATGAAGGTCATAGATGAAAGAGAAGTTGATCTGTTTAACTGTCCATCAACCCTGAGTGTAATGTGGTTATAAACAGATAAATGATAACTAAATAGTCAATGCATGAACAAGTCACTTAGTGTTGTAGTAAGATTTGATCAAATGTGTTAAATCTACACTTCAAGATTTACATTGAAGTCCAATCACTTGATCCTTGTCTGCTGATATTATTACCTTCCCTGAATACAACAACAACTAGGCTTTCTTGTAAACAAAGCCCCACCTATACATTATGCCGCCTTACCAAAGAAATACTGGCTAATCATGCTTTGGTATTACAATCAGTCAGATTACCTTTTAATGATAAAGATACAGAGTTACCCAGTTTATTGCGGATTCCTTACTTCACAATTATCTATACAAACCATGGTTTATTGCTGGTTTTTACTGCTATTCTTAAAACATTTGGTTTACAGTGTCATTGTGATTCTGTCTACTCAAGTTGAATTAATAATAAGTGGATTTTTAAGAACTCAAAGAGCTTTTGGTCAATCTTCAACACCCTCTTCTAAAAGAAATCTTCTAAGAACCATCGATTCATCCAGAATTGACCTCATATCAAACTCTTATATCAGTGACCAACTTTACTTGGACGTCACCAATCACAGACCAATCTTCTGTGAAATTCTTTTTCCAACCGTATTGTCCGTAAAATCTCCTCAGATTGAACTAACCGTATTGTCCGTAAAATCTCCTCAGATTGAACCAACCGTATTGTCCGTAAAATCTCCTCAGATTGAACCAACCGTATTGTCCGTAAAATCTTCTCAGATTGAACGCAATGTTTTCAAGTGGCATTCCAATGGCACTTCTTCAGGTACTGAAGTCTATCGCGATAACCTTTATCAGTTTATAACGCAGTCCAATTTCATCAGTCTTCAGTTACACAATATTTCAGACATCGACAGTTGTACAGACCTATTGACTAAAGGTATTCAGGGAGGAAGAAGTTTAAAGAAATTCTTGAAACCCTATTGGAAGGGAGAGCTGAAGGAGTTACATTGTGATATGTGGCGGTTGAGGTGTATTTGGGATGACGAAGGTCGTCCTCGTGATCCTAACTCTCACTCCTTTTGCTTATACAGGGACGTGAAATGTAAGTTCTGGCGTAAACACCGCCAGTTATCAGAGAACCATCTTATTACTCTGAATTCCGACATTGAAGTAGCGGTGGATATAAATCAAAAGTCGTTTTGGTCTGTGGTGAGATCTCGTGCTAGTGGTGGATCTCATGGTTCAGCGGGAGCTGAAGTAATGTTTAGGAACCAGACTGTTAGAGACCCTGCTGCTTTAGTGTTGCACTGGGGGGAGTATTTCTCCGGTATTTACTTCCACTACACTGACCGCCTCTTTGACAATGACTTTAAGTCATCTGTCGAATCGGAGTTGGCAGAATTCCTACGCCATGATGCGCCAGCAACATGCTCTTTCAAAATAAATTTTACAGTGGCTGAAGTTAAACTTACCTGTTAAAGTCTTCCTCTTGGAAACGCTCCTGGCATTCTAAGGACATTTGATTTTTCCACTCTTCAACATATTCCATTTTAAGTAAACTGAAAGAATCCCTTCATTCTCTTGTTAAAAGTTTTCTTTTCCAAAAAAGGTGAACAGTGGTACTATTATATGGTTGTGAACTATACTGAAGTGTATCTCATGATACATACATCAAAATCAAGGAAGAAATATACAGAGGACGAAATCATGAAAATGATCGAGTTTCTGGTTGACAACATCTTCATCGACTTTGGTGGTTAGCTTCCAACAGACTATTGGCATACCTATGGGAGCTAATTAACTGTGCCAATCTGTTGGCTGACTTGTTTTTATTTTCATTCCAGACTGAATTTATTGGAGAGCTATCACAATAGGTCGCAAAGACTAAGCAATCTCTCCAGTTTCACTTTCAGATATAAGAACCAACACACTTTATATCTTAGATTGCAGCGAGGTTCCTGAATGGATGCGTGTATTCGGTAGAGTTCCTTACAATGTGGTCAAAATAATGAGAAAATAAAGGATTCTCAACATCCAGGAATAGTTTTATAATAGACTAATTCGTTGACATGTTTCGGCCGCTATGCGGTCGTCATCAGGACAAATTTACAAAATACAAAGAAGCATAAAGTATAACTTTGGGTTATAAATATGACATAATAACAAACATAACAATTCTTATACTGACGTTCAGTTATTGTGAAAAAGTTACAGAAAAAGTTCATGAGGTAGATAGAAATATTCCAGATATTTTGTTGGATTGAGTATCACGGGTTGGTTGATCTTCCACTGAAGTGTCCGATGGCAGTGTGTTATTAGTTTCAGTTTCCATCCTTATTCGTTTGTGTGGTTTCGTATCTTCAATGCCCTCTATGATATCGCTCAGTTCTTTCGTTGAGAAGTTCCCTTCCACCATAATTTATGGCGCCAGCAGGTTGGAGTAGATCCTTTACAAGATGCAGGGGTTCTCCATAAACTCAAATCAAGAGAAAAACAATGTAGAAGAACCAACACACTATATGTCTCAGATTGTGGCAAGGTTCCTGAATGGATACCCGAGGTATTCTGTAGAGCTCCTTACAATAGGTTGAATGTTAGTTATTGTTTTAGATATGGTGATGACTTGTTGTCATTAAATAACAAGAGAGTTATTGACCATGTCCAACCCATATACCCACCAGAACTGGAAATCAAGGACATGATAGACTCTTCTACATCAGCCACTTATCTCAATCGTTTCCTTCATCAATATCAACATGGACAGATTTCCATCAAGCTGTATGATAATCATGATTATTTGATTTCCCCTCTTTTGAAATGTTCATTTCTAGGTGGCAACATCCCTGCATCTTTCATCTATATTGTTTACATTTCGCAGTTGATCTGACATTCAATGGCCTTTTTTTAGTCGATACAGGTGTATGTATACAAATATTCCACTGGAAATTGTACACCAATACAGGTGTTCCTCTTGAGATTTTAAAATAAAATGTTTGAGTGATCAAGGTCATCAAGCATATACATACATGTATAATGGTAAACTGGTGACCAGCAGGCATTGAAAGTTGGAAATTGAAATTTCTTTTAGAAATTTGACATGCTTAGTGTAGGTTCTTGTTCACTTTTGTTATATTTTGAATTCATGAAAATAAATCTCCCAAGAAAAGAAATGACTTATAAGGGTACTTTTCTGTTGTCGAAAACCTTCTCCCATATGAATTATCAAAAAAAATAGTCAAATATATGTATAGATGTTTGAGTTGTTTCTTTTAACTTCTGGTGATGGTAGGTAAAGTATTGGTACGTTAAATTAAAACCTTATGATATGGGACAATGCATACATCTGATTGTGAAGATGAATGTAGAATGTACCATTCATTGTAACCAACTGTCCTTCTGATCCTCAGCAGTTTAAATATGTAATTCATAGAGGCAATTGCTACAGCACAAAATCGTTTATCAATTGATTTTCTATGTAATTGAATGCCATATTGAATGTTCCAAATGACTGCACAGTAAACTCTATGTTTAAAATTGTTAGGTAGAGTTAACCTGTTGGCCATGCATCACCTAATTTACATGTTTATCAATAACTTTTGTTCATGTCTGTAGATATGGTGTGTTTCATAGTTATAGTGTTAATTTTATATATTTCTGTCAGCGATCACACAATATATACATGCATGCTTATTACATTAAATTGACATGCGTTCATGAGCTGTAATATATATACAATCGTATGAATGTCATTTTAACTTCATTAATTATTCAAGGTAAAATGTACCAGAACAAAGTTCTTAGGAAGGAAACTTGGTGCTGAGGTGACATTTAAACTTAAGGTCAGCGTACCTAAATATATGAGTTATTTTAAATGACATCTTCTACAGAACCATAAAGTTTTTGAAAATATTAGATCAATTTAAAGTTTTTTCAGCTTTGTGATTTTAACATATTTATTTATATCTAGATAAATTCTTTTAAAGAAATTTTGCCTTTGTTACTTGAGTGTAGCTTAGTAAAAAGATTTAGTTTCTGAACTGGTTAACTGATAAAAAAGTCATATACACTTGTTACGAAATGTATGGTAATGCAGATACATTTCTACAAATGATATACAGTAGATAATAACTGTTTGGTAATTCAGGTCCATTGAACCTCATGTGAACACTTTGACCCAACACCAATGCAGAATATGTCGTAGGACTGATCAGGCATATAATTGTTGAGATCATTAATCAATGATTGAGATGAATATTAATTATTGGTGTATTAAATATTGTATGTGTGATGACAGTGGACACTCTAGAGGTGGTAATTGGTAGTGACCATATCTATTGATTGTTAGCTTCTGAACAACTGAATGATTGATTGCCATCATCAGGACAGTCAGTACACCTAATGATGAACTGAATTTAGTAGTCACTACACCTGCCTGCTGGCAGCCTGATATATTATTGGTAGTGCTGTTCTCATTACCTGCCTGTTGGCTGTCTGATATGCTTACCAATTGTTAGTGCTGCTGTCAGATGAACAACAACACATCCACAGCACAGATAAAAGTATACCTTTGAGAGCGAGAATTTATTATGTAACATTGAGGAATCACCTGTGCTTACTTTCCCATATGTAGAATTTCACCTTCCTGCTGAAGATGGAATTGAATTGACTTAATTAATGAGGTACAGGTTTTTAACGACCTGTGTTGGACTTAAATTTGTATACTGTACGAGATAGAGGATTTACCAACCTGTGGAATATGTAATTGGATGGACTTAATTAATGAGTGAAGTTCTTTATACCTTGAAACAATGGTAAGATTTACCCCACCTGGTTCAACTGTTTATGTATCAATTTGTTAAGCAATGTCATGCGTTTGTTTAATCTATCGCTCCTTTCTTTCTTTATAGTCCTCTACTTGTGAAATGGGGGTAGAGGTACTTTAGATTTTCTGTCAATTTGTTTGTGTAAGCAAAAATGTATGTACATAGCACTGAAGTTTGCCAGTGTTCTGGAAGCTCCATTCCTTGAGGGATTCCCATCAACCTTAATGCATTTATAAAGTAATGAAATATCTTGGACAAGTTCGTGTTCCAGGGTTGTTGGGTTAAGGTCAATGTCACTATTACTATTTATAGAAAATCATTGTCAACACTCTAGCGGGTTCATTCAGGAGTTTGATCAAATCTCACACACATACAAATGACAATATGACACATTATTACACATTGGTGATGAAACTATATTGGGAAATTGTTGTACTTTTATAATATGTTATCAAGCTTTGTTTAGATGTAAGTAGGCATCAGATATGTCTTTCATTCTGATACATAGATGTTCCTGTTCCAACTTCTAATCCAATCTCCAATGTGATATACAGTCCCGGTTTTTATCCTTACCATGATACACAATTATTCCTTATTTCCCATTTTGCTCCCCAATCATGACACACAGGCTTTCTATGCTAATCCCATTTGATTTTCATCCTGTTTTCATTGGTGCCTTTATCTACACCTCTACCCAGAAAAAATGATGCACCAATGTACATTGATTCTATGACCAATGGGTGCCCATTTTTATCCCCTATCCTTAACAAACACATGGCAGCCTCCACCTGTCCTTCTAGAACACTTCTTTCCAAACCTTCATCAACTCAGTTGCCTCAATTTTCACCTTTTCTTGAAAAGCAGAGGTAACCCAACCTCCACATTTCCTTATGGAACGAAGGCTTCCAAATCATCACCATTCCTTTAGAAACATAGTTGCCTCAACCTTTGCTTTTTTTCTTGAAAAGCAGAGGTGACACAACCATAACCTTTTCTTAAGAAACGCAGGTGTGTCAAATTCTCACCTTGATCTTCATACCTAATTTTATAGACTATATTGTCCTCCATTGTGAATCCCAGTCCACACTTCCTGATTAAAGATGATAGTTGTTTTGTGATGCATGGTTGATGTGGTGACAAACTGACAGTGATAAACTCCTTGTAGTCAGCCAGGTAACACAAGCTGTGTTGAAAAGCTGAATCACCTCAGTTATGTAATAACCAGCTTCAAATTTTGTCTTATCTGTAGGATTTCATGGAAAATTACCTGTTGCATGCACTATTACCTGAATTGGCAAGACTATGTAATCATATATATAATGTGTCACAGACGTAGGAAAGATTTATTTTGTTATTGATTATACTACAAAATGATACAATGTCAGTGTGATGGTTCAAGTTTCTTGTTTAGGAAATAATGGAGTCTGCACGCACATTTATTAAGGATTTGGGACAAATTTACTGGCTTGTATAATTTTGCGTAGTTCAATACAGTTATTTGAAATGACAACATACAAGACTAATTCCTTGAGATTCACTTGTTTACCTCGATACTGAAACTCAGAAAGTTAGTTTCAGACAGATTTGGCTGGACCCCTCACTCTGTGTGTGCTGAATATTCCACAGTCCAGCCTTGGTCCCAATATGTACCTGGCGTTTTTCTTACAGGATCAACTGGTCCAGCTGTGGGACCTATGACTGTCCACCTGTAATTAAGTTATGTCCCTTGTTTGTATACAAGCTTGTCCATCTGGAATTGAGTTGTTTCCCTTGGTCACATACAAGACTGTACACCTGGAATTGAGTTGTTTCCCTTGGTCACATACAAGACTGTTCACCTGGAATTGAGTTGTTTCCCTTGTTCACATACAAGCCTGTCCACTTGGAATTGAGTTGTTTCCCTTGGTCACATACAAGCCTGTCCACTTGGAATTGAGTTGTTTCCCTTGATCAGGTGGAATTAAGTTGTTTACCTTGATCATATACAAGATTGTCCACCTGGAATTGAGTTGTTTCCCTTGATCATATAAAGATTGTCCACCATTCTGATCTGTAAGCAGTCTTCTTGGGATAGAGTTGTTTTATTAAATTGAATGTTTATGATTTCCTTGGCTCAATAGTATGTTGAAGTCAATGCGGCTTAACTTTCAATAGGCCATATCTTGTTGGTCATTTCAAATCTTACAAACCTTCCTTGTCCTTAACCTTCGTCAGCATTACTAAAAAAAATGATCAAAATTTAACAGTGATTGATCATGATTCTGTCAAAATGTGTAAAGTCAACTAAATCATGACATGGTTTATATGGTAATTGCTTTGTTTGGATTTGATTAACTATCTTAGAATATAATGTACATGTATTTAAGTCTCAGTAGTATTTCTACTGAGCAGCTGATTGCTTCACTAGATGAAATCACCTGGTAAAAGTGCAAAGATGTGAAAGGGAAAAAAAAATTGAACTGCTGAGTTATTGAATACAGCATGCCATCATGGTATCGTGACACATACTACTGACAGTTAGAGATGGGAGAGATCAGTGAGGCTGTATTAACAAGTATAACAAGGTCAGTGAGGCTGTATTAACAAGTATTGGGGAGGATGTACACTGGACAAGGGGTTGTGAGAGGTCAGTGAGGCTGTATTAACAAGTATTGGGGAGAGCGTACACTGGACAAGGGGTTGTGAGAGGTCAGTGAGGCTGTATTAACAAGTATTGGGGAGAGCGTACACTGGACAAGGGGTTGTGAGAGGTCAGTGAGGCTGTATTATCAAGTATTGGGGAGGGTGTATACTGGACAAGGGGTTGTGAGAGGTCAGTGAGGCTGTATTAACAAGTACTGGGGAGGGTGTACAATGGACAAGGGGTTGTGAGAGGTCAGTGAGGCTGTATTAATGTACACAGGGACAAGAGGTTGGAGGAGATCACTAAGGTTATATTAACAAGTACGTCAAAATCAAGGGTGAATTAAGGGGTGCAGCCTCAGGACACCTTATAATCTGTTCTGTTTTTTTCACATCTGTAGGTACGTAGATGATTTATTTTGTGAAATTAGAAATACTGATAGATTTTAAGAAATTTCAGGTGATTGTAGCATTTTTCACAATTCGAAAGTCTTGATTTTGCCAACATCAGAATGTCAGGTTGACTTTCCAAAATCAAAGAAGATGGCAACTGTACTGTTAGGATGATGTTTTAATTGAAGATTACTTATAAATCATACAGTTACAAGAGATGTCATCTTATAGCCTCAACATATATGGTATCAATCCTGTTTTATAAAACCATTTTGTTTATAGTTCTTCTTGACTGTTGTATATTGATGTTCACAGACCACCTATAACACTGATGTTTACATATATGTTTTCATCGAGAGCTTTTATAACTTTACTGCTGATATAGATAGAATCTGTTAGCTGAAAATCAAGGTAAAACTTAGTGTTAAGGGGCATTGTAGGCATATCATATTGTCTTTGTTGTCTTTAATTACTTAAAACTGCCTATAAATAGTACATATCACAGCCTTGTACAGGTATCCACCGAGTTCCCCATTACATAACCTATAACATATCTACTTCACAAATACTACTTTGTGAACTAATGATATACGTGTTTTGGCAGAGGATGATATACCTAATACATCTACTTTCTGGTGGTTTTTTTTATAATATTGCCAGACATTCATCACAGACTGGTTATATTCTGTACCTATTGACTGGATTTTTAGTTCACCTGGCGAAAACAACCAAGTAACTTTATACCTTACAGTGGTGTCCATTGTCTGTCATCCATCTGGCATCAACATTTCCATTTAAATGGCTTCTTCTCAATAAACAATTGGGAATAAAATCATGATATTTGGTTGGGAGGTTTCTTGGAATAAAACCTGTTTGAAATGTAAACTGAAATACATTGTATCTGTAATAACGTTGATGCATATTCTGTTTAATTTTTCCAAGAAAAAAAAAAAGAACTCAGGCAAAAAAATAAGCTTTTCAGCAGCATTTTTGGATGAGTTCCAAATAGTAAGAGATATAGTAAAACCCAAAAATCAGCGTTAACAGTAAAGTGAATTAAAATATTAGGCTATAAATAGTTAACTTCCTGGATATATAGAAAATTGATCCACATCAACTGGATATTATCAAGAAAATGTCAGATTGTGATCCCAGTACTTAGTTAAATTGGTATTATATATTTGTCAGTTGATATTGATACCAATTAATTATTCATAGACAGGAGAAGGGAAACAGATATGGTTCTATGCATGTGGTTAATCCTTGACAGAAGACCGTAGGTTCTGAAATAGGACACATTTGAAAGTCATTCCTATCCTACTAATTAGACAGTCCTTCGATTTAGTTTAATTCATTTTGAATGACTACACAAGGTTTAGAACATAAACTGTATTTGGCTAAATAAATTGCCATCATAAGCACTCCATTGCTTTTCTGGACATAGATTTTTTCTAGTCTCAGTGTCCCTTTTATTATTAGTCAACCATCATCATAAGATTGGTGGGGCAGTTCAAATGGCCCTTCTGCTGTATAATGTGCAGATAACCATAATTATCAATAATATTCAATTTTTTAGACCATATTAAATAAGGCATGACATCATTCACAAAATGTTCATTATTATATCATCTTAAGGTAAAATTGTTCATCTGACTGAGAGGAAGTGTGCTTGTTCAGTAATGGACAATGAAACATTTTTAGTGAGGATATAGACCTCGACTTAGACCAAAGACATATCACGTAGACCTATAGATACATAGATAGATAGACTTCTAAGTATGTGAAGGAGATGTTCTCAAAAGTTATATTGGAAGTATATAATTAATTATCAGAAGCCTTGTTATATATCAGTCGACAGCTGTTTTTGAATGCTATTATCTGTGATCATGAAATTGATTGGTTGATTTTATAATGTAATGCTTTATTATGAAAAGGTTTTTCTCTTGACTCATTTAAGAGTTTTTAGCCATTTTTATGTGCTAGAACACCCTAAGATAAAATCACCAGTTACTCTAATCAAACTTGGTGTATACATCGGTCATATTAAGACAATATGCAGTGTACCAAGTTCAGGGCCCACAACTCCTCAAATACAGAGATATTGCCCTTTGTTAAAATTTTATGTCCAAAGCATAACTTTGCTTTCAGTTAAACTTGGATAATGAAACTTGGCATATACATATATCATACTAAGAAGATCTGCAATGTCTTCATCACAAAGTTAATGCCATTTGATAAAACCCGGTGTCAAAGAAATTTGCATTTGAGGAGCATTCATCGGGTTTGCTGGTACTCTTGTTTTAAAAAAAATCCTTCCATATGTTCGTTCTTCAGGCATGTTGCATTCACATCATATCAGCATCTTCTATAGTAGTGCAATTTCCTTTAGTCGTATAACACACTGCAGACTGTTATGTATTACAGATAAAATTCTGACGGCGAACAAGCACTATATAAAACTTGATGATGTAATATGACTTGAGCCAACATTTAACTTGTGGCTGATCAGTTCAGCAGAGATTTTGAGTATAACGAGGGAAGGAATGTATTGAAGCCAAACAAATTGGTGATATGTACAGATGTGTACCTCCTATGATCAGATTGGAATATACACCTATCACCATGGTAACACACCTTCAACAATAGAAGTAGCAGACACGCAGCCTTTTGATATGTGGACTATAAAATCTCATCAACTGTCAATAAAAATTTCCACACAAAAGGCCACTGATCAAATTGTCTCTGTCTAAGAGAGGTAGGCTTCTGTGTAATCCGTCATCATCAGCATCAAAGAATAAATGAGAATGAAAATCAAAAGAATTGACAAATTGATCTGAAGATTGGAGTATTTGTCTGTTTTGTCTGTGATAGAGGATGCCTGTGATGCTGATTATCAGCTACATTCAAGTCAACTATAACAGTATGTACCTGTCGTGTATCAGAGATATTTGGTGCTGACACTATAATTACAGCCTGTAGATGGCGTACCATTCAGCAATAAGCCCATGTCTAGAAATAAGCTTACCGAAGATGTCCTAGCTCCTTAAGCTTATCCTGTAATAAGCCTTGAATATAAACATTTTAGCATTAGACTTTTGTCCTCAGAATTGATTGTAAACTTTCATATGTTTCAGGAGTTGGTATTCATTTATCCATGGCATTTTCCGAGATAGAATCTCCAGTTTATGTAAGTATATATTTGTCCGATCATATATAAATTACTTTGGTAATACAATGGAAACCACTTAATATCATGTTCCATTTGTCAGGGGGAAATGTGATAATAAGCATGACATTAACACACATTCTCATCAGTTGTCTGAACCTGGAATTTAACTTTGTGATGCGCCAAACTGATTAGTTTCTTGCAGAAATTGTTTCAGGACAAAAATTTGTAATTTGCTTTGTTTTTTTTCAAAAGCACAGTGATTTTCCTTAACTTTTGTATACTCTTTAAAATAGCTAACCTGCTATCATCAAATATCATCAATGGTGATGTCATATTCAGTTTACGCATGATTAGATTTGCACTTAACAATACAGTGTCACCAGCTGAATATTTTGTAGCATAATGCATTTATTAGCCCAAATAAACAGATGGTAGGCTATTCAAATTGCCCTACATTGGTGGTTGGTCTGTAAACAGTTTTTGTTATCAGCTATTTCTTGAAAGGTACAGAATGAATCATTCTCAAATTTCATATGTTGGTTCCCCTTGTTCCTTGTTGTGCCCGTTTGATTTTAGGCATGATCAAAAACACAAAACAGCTGACATTCGGCCATCTTGAATTTTTACAATGAAGTTTGTTATCACTGTTTCTTGAAAGGTAATGGAAGGATCTCTCTCAAATTTCATTTGTGATTTTCCCTTGGTCCCCAGGAATGCTCGTTTGATTTTGGGATTGATTAGAAAAACAGAATGGCTGACAGGTGTCCATTTTAGATTTTGCTCAAGTATAGTTTGTTATTGCTATTTCTTTAGAAGCACTGGATGGATCTCTCTCAGATTTCATATGTAAGTTACCCGTGGTCCATAGTTGTGACCGTTTAATTTTGGGACTGATCAGAAAAACATGGACAACAGGTGACGTTCTTGAATTTTTACTTTGAATGATTGTTATCGCTATTTCTTAAGATGTACTGGATGGGTCGCTTTCAAATTTCATAGGCAGGTTCCCCTATGTCCCTAGTTGTGTTCTTTTGATTTTGGGACTGATCAGGGAAAAAAATGACCAACAGGCGATCGTCATAGATTTCACCTAGTAAAGTTTATTATTGTTTTTTTTTTTTTTTTTTTGAGAAGTACTGGATGGATTTCTCTCAAATTTCATGTGTAGGTCTCCCTTGTTCCTTAGTTGTGGCTTAGATTATTGGATTAATCAGAAAAGCATCTTGGATTTCAACAATGAAATTGTGTTCTTGTTATTTTTTTAGAAGCACTGTATGGATCTCTTTCAAATTTCATATATATGTTCCCCTTACATTCCCTAGTTGTGCCTGTTTGAGTTTGGGACTGATCAGAAAATCAGAATAGCTGACAGGCAGCCATCTTGGATTTCGCCTAGTAAAGATTGCTATCCCTATTTCTTAAGAACTACTGATTGGACCTCTCTTAAATTTCATACATATGTTCCAAGAAGACAAAAGAAGGGAAAATATCAAACTTTTAAAGACCAAATAAAGATCCAACAATGGTGGGCACCAAGATCCCTCTTGGATCTGTTGTCCATTACTGTATTGGCTTCATCATTCAGCATCATTGCACATTTGATGTATACAGTGTGTATCTCTGTAACTTCAGTGAAACATGTTCTGAGGAGTGTTCACCCTTGTTACGCCACTTTTCATTGGCTGTTATATTAGTGGTTATTTTCAATGGCCAATAGGATGTCGTGAAACACTGCGTAATGAAAACCGAGTTTCAGAACATTGAACGATCGCCATACTACTGCTGACAATAATTTAAGTAATAAATGATTTGAAGAAAGATAAAAATGTTGATGTTCTGATAGCATAATGAAATGAATTTTTTTTATCTTTGTACCATATGATATGTTATGAACCTTGAATGAATCATTTGGGAACAATGATCACAATATCAGCAAAGATGTAAATGACCCCATGAAGATTTTCGGGGCATCATTTTTGATATTCTATCAATACATAATGCATTTTGAGAAACTTGAAGCTCAAATGAGTTTTTTAGCATGCTAAGCTTTGTATTGGAAATATGTTCATGTAAATTTCAAAATGGCAACATTCATAATGATGACATTGACATGCAGTGGTTTAGTGTCCCACGGGTCATTGTAAAACATATTCAATTTATCGTAAATTATGGTTCATGTTTGATTATTTGCTCATCACATCTTTTGAAAAACAATCTCTTTTTGTTTTGAAATTGATCCCGGTATGCATACCAAAGGTACATTTTCAGGAACTTTTGGCAACACATCAGAAAATTTTGTGGCATCCTGCCACTCGCACATGGCCTGACCATTATTACAAGTTCCAAGTGACAAAGGGTTTTAACCAAATTTTAACCCTTGGATTATGCTAGTAACTTAAAAAACAAATGCACCAGACTTCCTCTGGACCTAGCTTGACCTTACAGGTAGGCAGGTCAACCTATTGTTTGGGAATTGCAAGATGTGACAAAAAAGGCCAGCAGGGCTGTGACGATGTTTACATAAGGCACCCAGGTGTGGCACAAGAACTATGAAACCATAGTTCTTGTCCTCACTTACTTGTGATTAATCTGTGTTTTCTTTTTTTTTGTGATAATCATCAAAATTGTCAGATTTTGGATTACCAAAAATATAATGGAAAAATCCTGTGTTTGAAGAAAACATGATATTAACAGGAAAATGATACTAAGTGATGTGATATTAAGTTGTTTCCACTGTATGCAGTAATTTGTGGTATTAAGTTCTATATCTCTTTATATTCCCATTGGATTTTCTGTTTCTTATATTTATGATATCTATAAATTTTCTTGAGTTTTACAAACATTTTACATTCATGTAGAATAGTATATTGTGTTCCTTCTGACAATGTAATTATCCATGGCACAGTGTAAGAGTTTAACAACAGTATTTCATACTGGGGGTTAAAAAAAACACTATTGAAATAGATAATCAAGAAAAACACATTGGGTACAAGTAATAGATAATTCTCTGAAGATATGGGTCATAATTAGATCAAAAGCAAAGTCAAAAAAGTTTAGTAAAAAAAATTTAGTCAGCATTAAATCAATCTCATTAACCTAGATTATTTAGATGATACTGAAAAAGGATTTTAGTGCATTTTAGTTTTTGTCATTCTACAGTCACAAAAAAGGAAGGTTTAGACACAACAAACAGTATTTATTGTATGATATATCAGGCATTAGGTTTTAATGGTCAAAAACCATTTATCATTATAGTTAAGGGTATTTTCTAAAATTATCTGCTAATTTCCTTTGTAAATGTAGCTGTTGTGTGTATTATAAATCAGTACTTCTGAATATACATATACCTACTTAAAGATTGACCAATCGGATTACATTAGAAGTATCTCTACTAGAAATTTAATATATTCCTGTACCTGTAAGGGAGCTCTCCGGCTTGGAGACTCGAAAGTTTATCATTCCCAGGTCATTATTCAGCGTGGTATCTGTCAGTAATGTACACGTTTGATGTTTTAGTATGCATATCTTACATACGTTGATGAGATTCAAATTTCAAAGTATTGTTATTTAATAAATGTAGTGATTATACATTCGAAACAACTGTCGTCTACTGTCAGAAATATAGGGGGGGGGGGGGGGGATATGTTTCTGGTAAAACTTTTACATTTTTTGATTTATTAAAAAATATCAAATGTGGACATTATTTTAGTTTGAATTTGCTTATCATGTGAGATTTTTTATCCTAGGGAGGAGGCACTATACAGCTGGATTTAACAGGACACAATCAACTAATTAACCAAGTAAATATCCAGCTGTTTCTGGTATTCGAGGGTGAATTACAACGCCACATCACTATACTTAAACAATACACAGCGGACAAATACTTCTCAATCATACCAGGTGTGTATAATACTACAACATTACCAATCCATCCTTTGTGTACATGTTATTCTGGTTATTAGCTGTTGTTCTAGGGAAAGAGATAAGGGAGATAACCCTGTCATGCCTAATTACTAAGCCACTGAAGTACTGTACAATTGGTGCTGCCATCTCTTTCTACATTGCAGTGATGAAACTCCTGACACAACTTTCCAGGCAGTCTCGCCTTGTTGATATTTACTAGAAATTGCAATAAAAACATTTTAATAAGCTTTTATAAGGGGGCGGGGATTTAGAGATTTTAGCTGACAATTCTCCATTGGAAATTCATTCATGCTGCTTTATTTACATCTTAAATGATGGGCCCCATTACTATCAGTGTTAATTTGGATTATATTTGCTGGAGTATAGATACATTTTGGTGACATATTGACTTACATCATTTCAATGCTTATCACATAGTCTCACATAACACATAGCTTTACATAAACTATTCAAATTATTCGGATTTTCAGGAAGCTCTTTCAGTAAAAAGATATACAGCAGAATACCTTTTTAAAAAAATGAATGTAACCCTGGTAAATATTAGCTGCAATATCTCGCTTTGCTGGAGAGAACTTCTCTTTAGCTTGATCGGTTGAGCATCAGACTGGTAAGCCAGAGGCCCCGGGTTTGAATCATAACGGAAGCATTGAAAGAGATGACATCTGTTACACAAGCAATAGTATTCTGATGATAGGAAGGTTATAATGGTATATATATACATTTATGTATATGTGTCTCATGTTATACATAGAGAGTAGTTGTCACACATGTTATACATAGAGTTTTTGTGACACATGTTAAACATAAAGAATATTTTGACACATGTTAAACATAGGGAATATTTTGACAAATGTTATACATACAAAGTATTTGTGACACATGTTATACGTAGAGAATATTTTGACACATGTTATACATAGAGAATATTTTGACACATGTTATACATAGAGAATATTTTGACACATGTTATACGTAGAGAATATTTGTGACACATATTATTTTGACATAGAAATTTTGACACATATTTGTGGCATGTTATACGTAGAGAATATTTGTGACACATATTATACATAGAGAATATTTGTGACACATGTTATACATCAAGAATATTTTGACACATGTTATACATTAAGAATATTTTGACACATGTTATACATAGAGAATATTTGTGACACATGTTATACATAGAGAATATTTTGACACATGTTATACATAGGGAATATTTTGACACATGTTATACATTAAGAATATTTTGACACATGTTAAACATAGGGAATATTTTGACACATGTTGTACATAGAGAATATTTCTGACACATGTTATACATACAGAATATTTTGACACATGTTATACATATAAAGAATTTGTGACACATGATATACACAGAGAGTATCTGTAGCACATTTTATACATAGAGTATTTGAGACACATATTATACATAGAAAAAATGACAGATGACATCACTGTAGACTAGAGAGACCTTGTCTAGTCATACACACTCAATGTGAGCTCCTTTACACCCCAAGATCACGTCAGGGCTGACAATGTGTTTCATGTAATACAAATGACATAAGCTGGAGAGAGTGAAACTTGATTACTTGAGACACCTCACAACAATTCTGATTTCCACTGATCAATCAACTACAGCCTTCACATTTAACAAGCAGTAATTTCTCATTTAGTTGGGGTCTGGTCTCCCTATATATAAAAACCATGATTTCAGCTTGGGTGGAGGATTGTAAAATAAATGCCATTTTGACACAGTGTGTCAATACATAATGCTGTAGTAATTTAAGAGCAATGCTCTTTATGGTTAAGCCTTCGATGTGATGGATCATAGGGGCGAGAGGATGACTCCTGGGATTAGGAAAAAGGAGGGAAGCAGATTGTTTTGGTTGATTGGTTGAATATTCTATATGTTGAGGTAGAATACTCATGGATCAATTGTTCAAATGACAGGAGGGATTGGATTTGAAATAAAAATGCTGATTGGTGGAGGGGAGGAGGTAGGTGGACTTAGAAAGAAAATTGTGATTGGTTGGTGGGGAAGGTAGGTGGAATTAGAAAGAAAATTGTGATTTGTTGGTGGGGAAGGTAGGTGGAATTAGAAAGAAAATTTTGAATGATTGAAGGGAAGATATTGTGAAAGGGTAAGGTACTGTGAAAGGCTAGCGTTAAGATAGATGAGAATGGAAGAAGGAATTTTGTTGATTGACGGGAATGCAGGTGGGATTGGAATGAGTTTTGTATTTGGTTGGAGGGAAGGTAGGTGGAATTGGAAAGAGAATTGTAACTGGCAGGAGGGTAAGAAGTGGATTAGAAAGTGGATGGTAATTGGCTGAAGGAAAGAGAAATAGGATTGGAAGAAGGAATGTGACCAGTTGAAAGGAAGGTAGGTAGTATTGGAAACAGGAAGTTTAGGTTAAAGTTTGGTTTTGTAAAGAAAATTTTGATTGAGTGGGAGCATTCGGTAGGTGGTATTGGGTGAAAGGGAGGTAAGTGGTATTGGGTGAAAGGGAGGTAGGTGGAATTGGGTGAAAGGGAGGTAGGTGGTATTGGGTGAAAGGGAGGTAGGTGGTATTGGGTGAAAGGGAGGTAGGTGGTATTGGGTGAAAGGGAGGTAGGTGGAATTGGGTGAAAGGGAGGTAGGTGGTATTGGGTGAAAGGGAGTTAGGTGGTATTGGGTAAAAGGGAGGTAGGTGGAATTGGAAAGGAGATTGTAATTAGCTGCAGGAAAGGTAGGTGGGATTGAAAGAAGGAATTACACTGATTGAAGGGAAGATGGGTGGGGTTAGAGAAAAGAATTTGACAGATATATGAAATGAACATAGGGAATGGGGAGAAGATTGTGATTGGTAGTATGGTAGTGGGATATGTAATGGAAGCTCTTTGGGATAGAAAAGGGAGCTCTTAGAAAATATTTCATGAAAGGCTGGTTAGATTGGCAGAGCCGAATGATAGCACTAAGTTTCTATAGAAATAAAAGAATTAGTCTTGGGACAAGGAAGGCTATCAAATAATCAATGAATTTATGAAACCAAGGTTTGAAAATGTTTGTGGGATGGGAAGGGAGAAATGTGCGTGTATCTAGAAATTTTTTAGTCTTGTAAAGAGTTGTAGTTGTATTTTTAGCTTACCTGGACAGAAGGGCTGTGGCATGTCTTCTGTCCGTCCGTTGTCAGTTTTTTTCTTTTAAACAACTTCTTCTCAATAACCAATGGACCAAATGATTGGCTATTCAAATCAGTACAAAGAACAAATAAAGACTAAACAATGGTGGGTGCCAATCTTCCTCTAGGAGATCTTGTGTTGTCATTGTTATGGTAATATCATTGTTCAACAGGATAAGAATGCATGAGAAAAACAATAAGAGCATAATATACATGTCTATGTTTCTTCATAAGGAAACTTTTATTCACATTATGTAAATCTCGTCATATTTAATTAAAAAAGATGAACCTTCCACTTTACACGGGAAAACATGAGGTAAACACTACAAGATTATGATTGAGCTGTAATTTATTTCTGAAAGCCCTGACTAACTTAGGCTAGGTGTGGCTTGCATCAGTTGTTTACTCTCTAACCTCCCTTCCTGTCCCCTCCCCAACATGTGGATACTGAATTGCTATTAAGTAAGGGATGTTTACACTAAAGCACATCTTGCAATCTCCAGAAACTCCAGATACTACAGGTACAGAACCAAGACACATAATTTTGTATTTCAGAGAATTAGATGCTACATAGCTAATAGTCAAAAGGCCACCTCTGTATAAACCTTCCCTTAAATGTCACCTATGTATAATAGATATCTGTCCAAAAATGCCACATCTTTGTAATGCATACCTGTCTTTATAGGTTGCTCCTCTATAACAGCTACCTGTCTTTAAAAGACCACCTCTGTATAAAAGACACCTGTCTATTAAGACCACCTCTATAATAAAACCGTCCAGAAAAGCCACCTCTGTATACTTGTATGTGTCTATAAAAGTCACTTCTATGTGATAGATTCCTTCCTATAAAGTATCAATAATAGATACCTGTCTGTAAAGCCACATCTGTATACTTGTATGTGTCTATAAAAGTTACTTCTATGTGATAGATTCCTTCCTATAAAGTATCAATAATAGATACCTGTCTGTAAAGCCACATCTGTATGATATATACCTGTCTGTAAAGTTTACTTCAGAATTATAGACACCTGTCTGTAAATGCAAATTCTATGTTATAAACTCCTGTCAATAAAGGCCACTTGTGTAAATAAAAAAAGAATCCCTGTCTCTAAAGTCCACTTATTTCAATAGCCAGTTATTTAACTCTGAGTGATTGACATTTTATTCATCTGCATGACTGTGAAGTGTGCCTATGTTGTGCCTATGCTTTGGCACAGCATCCATTGTTGGTTATAAACTTTTCCATTTAAGTGACTTCTTCACAATAACCAAAAGATTCAGGGTACTGATACAAGCTTGTAGCATGCTGGGAAGAAGTGCCACCAAGTTTGTTCAAATGAATGACCTTTACCTAGGTTCAAGCTTACTGTGGTCAAATAAGTTAAACATCATTAAATGACTTCTTCTTAATAACCAAAAGATGCAGGTACTGATATTGGGTTTGTAGCATGCTTGGAGGAAAGGCTAACAAATTCAATCAATCAAATGGCCTTGACCCACTTTAAAGGTCACAGTGGTCAAATGTGTAAAAGTCTTTTAAACACATTTTCCTAATAACCCCAAGAGGCAATAGGTCATGGCATTTAACATGCTTGGGAAATTGATTTAAAATTTTTGAGAAATTAGCTCAGGTGTCAGAGACCGTTTAAGTTGCAGAACAGGTGATTGGTACAGGCCACTTTGCCCACTTGTTACGTAAAAGTTCACATACATTTCAAGGCCATTTTTGGTAACTCCCTTGAATGACCTGTATAGGCAGGTGTGCCTGTATTTCCACCTGGATCAGTCTTGTGTGAGGCTGAGGACTGAAATCAATGTGAAGCTAGGGACTGGAATTGATCGGTCGCTCAACACACCTGAAGTTAATTAATGAAATAAATGTATTTCCGGTCTGACTTGGTGTTCAACTCATGTACCAGTGCCAAGAGCTGAAGATAAATTAATATTTGATTGGTTGAGCAATCACTGATTGCAGCAAAGTAGTCTTTTGAATACCATATGATATCGGGTGCGTAGAGATTATTCTTTGAACGGTTTAGAAGAACATAAGTCCTGCTGTAATGAAAAATGATTCCATACCAACCTGTCTGGCACTTACAGAATCCATAGGGGTGCTGTAGTACACACCGGTGTACTATCTCTTTCCAAGTGCTATTTTAGAAAGAATATAAATCAGGGTACTATTTATCAACACAGAGTCGATATAGAGCACCAGGGTCAGGGCTCAGTAGGTATACTGGTGGGGTTGTCAGGATCTTGATGGGTGCAGGTTACAGCACATAAAAGTACTAATGCCTTCTGTTTTCTGTCGTATTGACTGTCACTGCTTTGGGTCCCAGCATAGGGTGCCTCACCAGTGTTCCTGAAGCACTACCTGGTCTTAATTTCTGTCAATGTGTTACTGCTGATTTAGAGAAAAAGTTATTTTGAGATATTGAATGGTGGTGTGTTGATAAGACTGACTGGTGTCGTTTTGCACCATATCCTGGCAAGTTAATGCTGGAAGGTTGTTTCTGTGGAATTATTGCAGACTTCAATTACAAATGAAGTTTTAGCAAAAAGCTGTGATAATTATTGGAAGTAATCCAAGGCGAAATAATCAGCTAACTGCAGGTAAGTGATTTCTGATTTCAGATGGAAAAAACGTATTCATTATCTCTGGGATGTTTAATAGTATCACATGATATTTGGACAATTTTATAATAGTAGTATCGTTGCAATGACAATTTTATCTCAATAGTCTTCTGGGGCTGACCAGAAAAGTACTAGATATAGATCTTTCTCAAATTTTGCTTTAAGGTTCCCCTCAATTCCTAGTTGTGGCATTATGATCATGGGACTGATCAAAAAACAAAATGGCTGACAGATGACCATTGTGGATTTAGAAGTTCGAGAATATGATCTAGGCCTTATTATTCTTAGACTTTGTGGAGTGGACAGACTAATAGATAATTGTTGTTTAGCTGTCTTTCTGTTTGTTCCTCACACACCCAAACAAAATCTATAGTAGATTGTGTTTGCCTCATCTGTGATAACTATGGTTTATCTCTGTTGATGGCCTAGTCATGTCTAGAATGGTTTTATATTTCTGAAAAAATTGCTTATATCATTGATTAACATTTGATATCAGTGATCAGGCTGGTGACACCCTACCTTTACAGGTCCGCTGGGGAAATCTAATTCAAGACATCGAGGAGAAATGCGAGTGTATTACCACTGCCCACTCAATCATTGATTACTTCAGAAACACAGTAACCTAGGCACAAAAATAATGTTGAAATTGACATGTGTTGCATGCCTTCAACTTATATTTATACTGACAACACATAAAAAATACATGATAGGATGGAGTGTAGAAACTGTTACATAGCCTCACACAGTATAGATGATGTTACATAGCCTCACACAGTATAGATGTTACCTAGCCTCACACAGTATAGATGTTACATAGCCTCACACAGTATAGATGATGTTACATAGCCTCACACAGTATAGATGTTACCTAGCCTCACACAGTATAGATGTTACATAGCCTCACACAGTATAGAAGATGTTACATAGCCTCACACAGTATAGATGTTACATAGCCTCACAAAGTATAGATGTTACCTAGCCTCACACAGTATAGATGTTACATAGCCTCACACAGTATAGATGTTACATAGCCTCACACAGTATAGAAGATGTTACATAGCATCACACAGTATAGATGTTACATAGCCTCACACAGTATAGATGTTACATAGCCTCACACAGTATAGATGATGTTACATAGCCTCACACAGTATAGATGTTACATAGCCTCACACAGTATAGAAGATGTTACATAGCCTCACACAGTATAGATGATGTTACATAGCCTCACACAGTATAGATGTTACATAGCCTCACACAGTATAGATGTTACATAGCCTCACACAGTATAGAAGATGTTACATAGCATCACACAGTATAGATGTTACATAGCCTCACACAGTATAGAAGATGTTACATAGCATCACACAGTATAGATGTTACATAGCCTCACACAGTATAGATGATGTTACATAGCCTCACACAGTATAGATGTTACATAGCCTCACACAGTATAGATGTTACATAGCCTCACACAGTATAGATGTTACATAGCCTCACACAGTATAGAAGATGTTACATAGCATCACACAGTATAGATGTTACATAGCCTCACACAGTATAGATGTTACATAGCCTCACACATTGATTACTTCAGAAACACAGTATAGATGTTACATAGCCTCACTCAGTATAGATGTTACCTAGCCTCACACAGTATAGATGTTACATAGCCTCACGCAGTATAGATGTTACATAGCCTCACACAGTATAGATGTTACCTAGCCTCACACAGTATAGATGTTACATAGCCTCACGCAGTATAGATGTTACATAGCCTCACACATTGATTACTTCAGAAACACAGTATAGATGTTATATAGCCTCACACAGTATAGATGTTACATAGCCTCATGCTGTATAGAAGATGTTACATAGCCTCACACAGTATAGATGTTACATAGCTTCACACAGTATAGATGTTACATAGCCTCACACAGTATAGATGATGTTACATAGCTTCACACAGTATAGATGTTACATAGCCTCACACAGTATAGATGATGTTACATAGCCTCACACAGTGATGACATTTGGAGCCAGACAGAGTGTGATGACAGGTGTACCGACACAACAAAATCATGCCCTGTTGTTTTTAGGTCACTGTTACAATGCTGTAGCCTATGTATTATACTATAATGTTGTCAATCTGGGGGCTTCTTCTCTCTAGGAACATATACAGGTTAATTGATGTTGATGAGTAGATAGTTCTGTATACTTGATGTTTATATGTATGTAGGTATTAGTGTGTAGGGTATGCTAATTACTATGTGGTATCTGTACAAAGACACTGGCAGTCAATGTTCACCTATATAACAAATAAAGGTAGGTTTTAGGTAGTGTCACATGTTAAATAGGAAATTCTTTGAAGAAGTAAGCAAGAAGCACTTTTGATGATTGCATCTATTTTCATTATTTAAAATTTTTTTATTGTATGATGATGTGTTTTTGAGTTGAGAAATCACCATGTGACTTATTATATTTTGTTTGGACTCGGTGTCCTGACAGGTGCTCGTTAAAAACTTGACCTTTTACCTATAGATATTCATATGAATATACCTGCATTAATCTCAATTAAATCTAATTAAAACTCCTAACCTCCTCATTGAAAATATTTTGTCATTAATCATATGTGTCGTTCATAGGGTCTTTGTATCTACATGATTAATGTTGCCTCTGCTTTGTTTCTTTCAGCACATCATAGAGAAGAATCTGTTCAGTTGAGCATCCTGTGTTTCCATGGTAATGAGTGCAGTATTCTGGGTGGTACCCCATTCCGATTTTACTATGACAGTGCATTCTATATGGCCCAGTTCCTTGTGGAGAGTGTATACAACGTCACTGCATTAGACGACCTTGAACTTATCCGATCAGACTACTTTGATCTTTCTAACGAGATTCTGGACACTTTGGATGACCGACTCCAGAAAGCGTTAAATTTCTTGGACATACCAGACTGGTGGCATTTACTGGGATCTACCTCCCCACTGGGTCAGTATGATAATGGATGTGATTCCTGATTTCGCTGTTTGAACAAACCATTTTGTCATGTTTCTCTTGTAGGACACCTTTGTTTTTGTTTCAGTGAACTGTTCATATGCTTGTCTTCTTTAGTGTTTAGTTTTTTTATTCTTTTTGTCATTTTAAAATTTAAATGAACCTGACACATTAATGATTTAAGATACTGTGACTTTTAAATCTGGTCACAAATATCTGATAAGAAGGTGGCAATACATATTGTAAACCCACTGGTTTCTTTTTTACAGAAACTGAAATATTCAAGGATTTACTTCAACATCCAGTTGCCAAAAATTGATTTTTCTGAAAAAAGATACCTACAATGTAGTGCTTCAGAGGGAAATGATTTGACATAGGTGTTCTTGGTACAGCACAAATAATATGACAGAGGTGTTGTTGTTGCAGAACAAAATAATATGACAGAGGTGTTCTTGGTACAGCACAAATAATATGATGTAGGTGTTCTTATTGCAGAACAAATAATATGATGTAAATGCTCTCGGGTGTTGAACAAATAATATGATGTAGGTGTTCTTGGTGCAGCACAAATAATATGACATTGGTATTCTTCATACAACACAAATGGTTTGACAGATGCAGAAAGAATAATATGACAGATGTGTTCTTGGTGCAGAAAGAATGATATGACAGATGTGTTCTTGGTGCAGAAAGAATAATATGACAGATGTGTTCTTGGTGCAGAAAGAATGATATGACAGATGTGTTCTTGGTGCAGAAAGAATAATATGACAGATGTGTTCTTGGTGCAGAAAGAATAATACAGAAAGAATAATATGACAGATGTGTTCTTGGTGCAGAAAGAATAATATGACAGATGTGTTCTTGGTGCAGAAAGAATAATATGACAGATGTGTTCTTGGTGCTGTTCAAATGATATGATATAGACACTCTTGGTGCAGAACAAATGATATAACATAGGTGTTCTTGATGCAGAACAGATAATATGGCAGAGGTGTTCTTGGCTCAGAAAAATTTATATGACATAGGTGTTCTTGGTGCTGAACAAAAAAAATTGATGTTGGTATTCTTTATGTAAAACATAATTTGGTGTCGGTGACGTTGATTTAGGTAAGGTCCAAATCTGTAGATCAACTGTGAGGTATAGTTATTAGATGGAAGTATAGATACAAATTTACTTTATCTTTATGAGAAAATTTGTATGTGATACATCTCTAATTTTGGTTGCATTCTTACATAAATGTGCTTCAAAATTTAAGAAAACACAGAGAAAAAATTCAACCATTTGTCGCCCAATGTCCTCACCATAGTATTGGCTTTCAAAATTATTTTTGTGCTTGTAGATTGTCTATCTCTCCTATAGCACAGACCTTAGCAGTATCTAGTTAAGATAACAACATATTAATGGTGGTCTTTAGGGAATGAATTTGGAGTGTGTGAAATTGTCATTAAAAGTTTAGATATGATGCTTTGATTTACATTACACAATATGTATACCTTGTCAGATCAATTATCTATCTGGTATCGTCCTAGATCACATTGGAATCATTTATATTGTATTTCATTCCTTTGTTCTGTCTTAATAATTCATTTAATTTTATCACTTTTATTTGATCTGAAACATAAATTTTCTATTTGTCAATATTTCAAATATCAGAAATATCTTGTACCAGTTGATGAACTATGTATGTCCTACTCCTTGGTAATATTTTTGGAGTTGTCAAACTTGGAGTCGGTATTCTGAGAACTCTACCATACACTTTACGTAGGAGATCACCTAAATGTTTGTTTGATGGTATTTAAAGTCACCAATGAGAAATGTCACTTTGATAAATATACATTTTAATTACTCTTCATTAGCATTCCTCTGATATGATTGATATGTAAATATGCAAATTGTTTTGTCCTAACAGTGACTCAATCCACAGAAAATATATGTATATACATTACATGCTTGTTGTTCTATTGATTATTGATGGATTAGCCCAGTGTTCATGATATTTACAAAATAGCTTTTGTAAAATAAAAATCAGTTTTATAAAAAGAAAATGGCTGTGGATCAGAGATTTTGTACATATATGTCTTTCACAGGACTTAGTAATTTGGAGTTCCATCTGTCCAGAGGTCTGAAGCCAATTAAAATTTAATACAGCTATCAGGCTTGTGCTTCAGTAGTGCCTTCTGGTTTGAAGAAGTTTTCCATTTAAATGTGTAGGATTTTTTTGTTACCATAGAAACAGATAATAGGCAAGCCATATTATGAATTTAAGGTAAATGGATTTTTCTGGACCAGAGGTCTGATACTGTTAAAATATCTTGTCAAACCTTTGCTCAGATATCAAACTAGTTTCTTAGTAATGCTTCCTACTATGGAGAAGTTCTCCATGTATATACTTTTTCTGTTACCATGGAAACAGATCAGCCAAATCATAAAATTTAGGTATATGGTATATTTGGTCTGTAGCCATATATCAATAAGATCCCTCATGAGATGACAATGACATGACAATGAGACCAATTCGAGTTTTATTTGCAGATTGATGGCCCTTTACAGTTATAATGGATTTTGTGAACATGAGAACTTGAGTAAATATGCAGACTTTGATGAAATTTGGTGTTCAGCTTCTATTTATAAGATCTTGGATGAGTTTTTCAATGAAAATGATTTGATAGCTATTTGTAGATTTATTGCCCTTTGCAGTTTTATTGCCATTGGACCTCGTAAACACAATGCCTCTAATTAACATAAACTGATTTTGATGCAGCAAACTTGATAACGTGGTGCATAAACTTTCTATTCAAATGACTTCTTCTCAATAACAAATAGGCCCAGGGTGCTGATATTGGGCCTGTAGCATGCTGGGATAAAGGGCTACCAATTTTGTTCATGTGATTTACTTTTCTCTTTTTAAATGTCACAGGTGTCAGATGTGTTATAATTTTCAAACAACTTCTTCTCAATAACAGAAAGGTCTAGGCTGTTGATACTGGTTCTGTAATATAAGTGAATAAAGGGCTACCGATTTGTTCAAATAATTGACCTTGACCATTAGTTATGATCTTAAAATTTCTTTTTCAACAAGCAATAGCTTCAGAGTAATACCACTTGTGTAGTAGCATCTATAAAGAATTTGATTTCAAGTTTGCAGAAAATGCTTTTATGAACCAAAATTGTCTCCTTGGCGAGCTGTAGAGCAGTTGAGCAATTTATTTTAGGCATATTTAGCCTCTTTAATATATATGTATTTATAGTCAGATAACCTTTAAAGTTTTTGTTTTAACATGGAAGTTTTTTAACTTGCATTATTAGCTTTAAGACCTTGAAGGAGTTCAATAATGGGACCAATTGGATATAAGTTACAGTGTTCTGGCTCTAGTCAGGTGACAGTTAAGGCCCATGGGCTTATTTCAATATGTATATATTTGTTTTTTATTACCATGGAAACAGGCAAAACTACAGATTTAGCTGTTTCTGGATTAAAATGTCAAAACCATTCAGGATAACTGCCCTAAACTGTGTCCACTTATCATTCTTTCACTCTAGTTGTACTTTTTGCATTAGAGGAGTTTTCTTGTTTTTTTCATTTTTCTTGTTACCATGGCCTCTTTCGCAAATAAACAAAAAGACAAAATAGTAAATTTCATGGTTCCAAGAGTATGGTGATAAAACTGTTTAAAAACTACCTGAAACTTTGTTCACTTTGTACAAACTAGCATTCTCTTGGTGCATTTTGCTGCTGGAAGAGTTTTAATTTTTGATATTTTTTTTTTCTGCTATCTGTCAAAAAATAGCATTATTCTTTGGCAGAGATTTCCAATCTTGTAAGTAACTCTTATATCTATATCTATTTATAACCTGTCATAGTTTCTATTTATTACATGCATCATAGTTTTCTAACTCTAACATGGGTCCCAGCTTTCTATCTATCATATGGGTCCTAGTCTTTATTACATGGATCAGAACTTCCTACCTATTACATGTGTCATGGTTTACTGATGGTGATGAGATTGGAGCAACTGAGTGAAGTTGATTAGGTTACTAGATCATCCGTTTATTCTCCATCAACCAGTTCCACACTGTCGCCCTTGTCTGGGGCCAATATCCCTTATAAACCACAAAACAGGTTTCCTGCCTCATTATGATTTACACCATCATCAAGACCTCGTCAACCTGTCTATAATAATGACACTAATAGGAAAAGAATTAGGTTGTGTAAATCTGTCTAGTTCACAAATCTGTGTCAATATGTTGACGTTGTAACTCGCATTTTAACTCCACTTAGGATCAAACTGTACAAGTAGGGATATGTGGTCGTATGTCAGGTGTTTACTTTTTATAGGTGTACCACTGTAAGCTACCAAATATAGAATGCAGAGATATCAGACTTGTATTAAATTGTCATGATTTAATGTCAATGACATAGGTTATATGATTTTGATTTTCTTTAATGATTTCTAAGTAAACAGATTGTTAACAGATCAGAGTTATTTGTCAGGATGTGGGTCATGATCACTAGCTGGAAAGTATGAGTGGTCAGGAGTGTGTTTGTTGACATACAGTTTAGGATATCATATGTGTTATTAGTTTGACAAAGATGCTATCTGTATCATATACCTATATCTCAACGCTTTTTAAGAAATTGTGAAAATTGAAACAATGTCTTTTCAAAGTTTTAAAAACATATCTAATATTTGGTTGCAGAGAATCCGGATAACCAGACGAGGGAAACTTTGTTACATTTCACAGCACGATTAGGGTTAAACAAAGTCACACTCTTTCTGCTCAACAAACCAGGGAGTGAACAGTGCTTATCCATATCCAATCCTCTTGGAAACCTGCCGAGGGATATAGCTGCTGAACAGGGCTTCACTGACCTCAGTGAGATACTAACAGAGTAAGTCTAGCACAGTCAACCTGTAGACAGCTTAGCATCTTGTTTGTATCAATATATTGTTTGTTTATCTATATAAAGGCAGATTTCCTCATTGACTCATGTCCAAGTGATAAGTTCAAACACAGGACACTTTTTTTCAAGATGTCAACTTAAACACTGTGTTTAGTATGATTTTCCTGTGCACAAGTACCAATGCACTGTTTTTTGTATCAAATAAGTATTATATATTTTGTGCTATGATTTTTTTTTTATAGTTGTTTATCGACTGCCCACAACTCTTAAAAGTTATATGTAATTCAGTAAGTGAACATTTGACATGAATGATATCTAATTAGTGAACATTTGACATTAATGATGACTAATAAGTGAACATTTGACATAATGATGACTAATTAGTGAACATTTCACATGAATGATGTCTAATTAGTGAACATTTGACATGAATGATGACTAATTAGTGAACAGTTGACATGAATGATGTCTAATTAGTGAACATTTGACATGAATGATGACTAATTAGTGAACATTTGACATGAATGATGTCTAATTAGTGAACATTTGACATGAATGATGTCTAATTAGTGAACATTTGACATGAACATTTGATGTCTAATTAGTGAACATTTGACATTTGACATTGATATCTAATTAGTGAACATGATGTCTAATTAGTGAACATTTGACATGAATGATGTGAACTAATTAGTGAACATTTGACATGAATGATGACTTATTAGTGAACATTTGACATGAATGATGTCTATTTAGTGAACATTTGACATGAATGATGTCTAATTAGTGAACATTTGACATGAATGATGTCTTATTAGTGAACATTTGACATGAATGATGTCTAATTAGTGAACATTTGACATTAATGATGACTAATTAAACATTTGTGAACATTTGACATAATGATGTCTAATTAGTGAACATTTGACATGAATGATGTCTAATTAGTGAACATTTGACATGAATGATGTCTAATTAGTGAACATTTGACATGAATGATGACAAATAAGTGAACATTTGACATGAATGATGACTAATTAGTGAACATTTGACATGAATGATGTCTAATTAGTGAACATTTGACATGAATGATGTCTAATTAGTGAACATTTGACATGAATGATGTCTAATTAGTGAACATTTGACATGAATGATATCTAATTAGTGAACATTTGACATAAATGATGACTAATAAGTGAACATTTGACATAATGATGACTAAATAGTGAACATTTGACATTGTTGATGTCTAATTAGTGAACATTTGACATAATGATGTCTAATTAGTGAACATTTGACATGAATGATGTCTAATTAGTGAACATTTGACATGAATGATATCTAATTAGTGAACATTTGACATAAATGATGACTAATAAGTGAACATTTGACATAATGATGACATTTGACATTTGACATTGTTGATGTCTAATTAGTGAACATTTGACATGAATGATGTCTATTTAGTGAACATTTTACATGAATGATGTCTAATTAGTGAACATTTGACATGAATGATGTCTATTTAGTGAACATTTGACATTGTTGATGTCTAATTAGTGAACATTTGACATGAATGATGACTAATTAGTGAACATTTGACATGAATGATGTCTGTTTAATGAACATTTGACATAACGATGTCTAATTAGTGAACATTTGACATGATTGATGACAAATAAGTGAACATTTGACATGAATGATGTCTATTTAGTGAACATTTGACATGAATGATGACAAATAAGTGAACATTTGACATAATGATGTCTAATTAGTGAACATTTGACATGAATGATGACTAATTAGTGAACATTTGACATGAATGATGTCTAATTAGTGAACATTTGACATAATGATGTCTAATTAGTGAACATTTGACATAATGATGACTAATTAGTGAACATTTGACATGAATGATGTCTAATTAGTGAACATTTGACATGAATGATGTCTAATTAGTGAACATTTGACATGAATGATGTCTAATTAGTGAACATTTGACATGAATGATGTCTAATTAGTGAACATTTGACATGAATGATGTCTAATTAGTGAACATTTGACATGAATGATGTCTAATTAGTGAACATTTGACATGAATGATGTCTATTTAGTGAACATTTGACTTGAATGATGTTTAATTATTGAACATTTGACATAATGATGTTTAATTAGTGAACATTTGACATGAATGATGTTTAATTAGTGAACATTTGACTTGAATGATGTTTAATTATTGAACATTTGACATAATGATGTTTAATTAGTGAACATTTGACATGAATGATGTCTTATTAGTGAACATTTGACATTATTTATGCCTAATAAGTGAACATTTGACCCTTTTGATATCTTATTAGTGAACATTTGACTTTGACAATGACAATTGGTGAAGATTTGACCTTGTTGGTATCTAGTTAGTGTAAAGTTTAGTATATCTGACAGCTGTAATGTACTGGCTGTGCTCTCATGTGTTAATGTTAGAAGTGTTAGGACTGTGTATTAGGTAAATATCAAGTATAAATATACTGATAAGGAGTTTCCTTACACATACTATCAACAGTTAGTGTTTCACAAGATACAGGAAGTGTACAGCATGCTGAGCTGTGTATCATTCACACTCTTTATTATCTTGTTGGATACATAGCATAATGCTGGTGACACGTTACATAATACAAGTGACCCTCAGTAAAGAAACCCCCAGCATGATGTGGGAGAGGACAGTCAACATTGGCCAAGAGGATTGTAGTACATGTTATTACTGCTGTAACTGATAAAGGAGTATCACAAGCCTTAAGGGACATATATCGCCCACAACATTTTAATTGCAAGTTTTAAGAGACAAACATTTCATGTAATTTAATTTTGATCCAATCATTTATCATTTAAATAAAAAAAATTGTTACTGTTGTTAGTTATTAGTGATTGTATATAGATAATGAATATGTTCCTTTTCTGTCTTTTGCAGATACAACTCTCACTTTGTTAAAGTAGAAAACAAACCTATAAAGACCAATGAGGGCATCATCAGTTACTATGACAACCGAGAGGTCTCCCTCAGCACGTACCTGCAGAGATCTTTAGGTGGGTTCAGCCCTGATATTCTCTCCAGATTTTTAAACAAGTATTTCTGACTGGGAATCATATTGCCTTCTTTCTCAATAGGGATAAGCTTGTAGGGCCTTTCTTCTGACTAGGGATTAACTCATAGGGATTTCCTCCTGACTGGGGATAAACTCATAGGGCCATTTCTCCTGACTGGGGATTAACTCATAGGACATTCCTCCTGACAGTGGATAAACTCATAGGGCCATTTCTCCTGACTGGCGATTAACTCATAGGCCCTTCCTCCTGACTGGGGATAAACTCATAGGGCCATTTCTCCTGACTGGGGATTAACTCATAGGGCATTCCTCCTGACAGTGGATAAACTCATAGGGCCATTTATCCTGACTGGCAATTAACTCATAGGCCCTTCCTCCTGACTGGGGATAAACTCATAGGGCCATTTCTCCTGACTGGGGATAAACTCATAGGGCCTTCCTTCTAACTGGGGATAAACTCATAGGGATTTCCTCCTGACTAGGGATTAACTCATAGGCCCTTCCTCCTGACTGGGGATAAACTCATAGGGCCATTTCTCCTGACTGGGGATAAACTCATAGGGCCTTCCTTCTAACTTTGGATAAACTCATAGGGCCATTTCTCCTGACTAGGGATAATAAACTCATAGGCCCTTCCTCCTGAGTGGCAATAAACTCACAGAGCCATTTCTCCTGACAGTGGATAAACTCATAGGGCCTTCCTCCTGACTGGGGATAAACTCATAGGGATTTCCTCCTGACTGGGGATTAACTCATAGGCCCTTCCTCCTGACAGTGGATAAACTCATAGGGCCATTTCTCCTGACTGGGGATGAACTCATAGGGACTTCCTCCTGACTGGGGATAAACTCATAGGCCCTTCCTCCTGACAGTGGATAAACTCATAGGGCCATTTCTCCTGACTGGGGATGAACTCATAGGGCCTTCCTCCTGACTGGGGATAAACTCCTAGGCCCTTCCTCCTGACAGTGGATAAACTCATAGGGCCATTTCTCCTGACTGGGGATGAACTCATAGGGCCTTCCTCCTGACTGGGGATTAACTCATAGGCCCTTCCTCCTGACAGTGGATAAACTCATAGGGCCATTTCTCCTGACTGGGGATGAACTCATAGGGCCTTCCTCCTGACTGGGGATAAACTCATAGGCCCTTCCTCCTGACAGTGGATAAACTCATAGGGCCATTTCTCCTGACTGGGGATGAACTCATAGGGCCTTCCTCCTGACTGGGGATAAACTCATAGGCCCTTCCTCCTGACAGTGGATAAACTCATAGGGCCATTTCTCCTGACTGGGGATGAACTCATAGGGCCTTCCTCCTGACTGGGGATAAACTCATAGGCCCTTCCTCCTGACAGTGGATAAACTCATGTGAGGGCCTTCCTTCTGACAGTGGATAAACTCATAGGGCCTTCTGTCTGTCTAGAGATAAACTCCTAGGGCCTTCTCTCTGTCTAGAGATAAACTCCTAGGGCCTTCTGTCTGTCTAGAGATAAACTCCTAAGTCCTTCTGTCTGTCTAGAGATAAACTCCTAAGTCCTTCTGTCTGTCTAGAGATAAACTCCTAGGGCCTTCTGTCTGTCTAGAGATAATCTCATAGGGCCATCTTAGTGAAAGTTTATCATTTGGATTAAGTCATCACAGTAAAAAATTGAAGATCAGTATTATTTTTCTGAAAAAACATACATGAGGAAGATATTTAGGAGCAAGAGAATCTGTTTATTTAGTGCCATACTGTAATTATCTACACTGTTTACTGCTGCGATCACCTTACTTCATTTAACAAATTCATAAATCTCTACAAATCTCTGACGTAGAAAAACTGAACGGGAACGTTTCATGGCAGGTTTATTTATCACCCCTCTTTTTGTTTTTGTTTGTATTGAAAAATTTATGTGACAAATATAGCTCGGAGCAGGATTTCTAGTGTCGGTGTGGGATCAATAGTCGAGCATGAAAGAGCTCCACTGATACAGATTGGTAATTTTTCTACTAATCTAGGGCTCCTACAAGCTTTGATCTTTCTGCCATTATCCCATCTTCTAATCTACCATTAAGTAAGATATACTTCAACTAGGTATACATTATGTCATCACATAATGTCAGTGAAATATTGAATTTGTGCGTATAATATAAACCTGTGATGCAGGATTTTATTTTGTTTATTTATTTTCCAACCCAACTACTTTAGTATTTCATAGAATCCTTAATAACATTACATATGTGAAATAAAAAAAAAGATGAGTTCTTGAAAAAGGAAATTAAAAAATGCTGATTTGCTCCAGCAGGTTTTGTGATATTCTGAAGATCCTTTTGATTTATAAAGGGGAATAACTCTTCTTGGTTTCGCTGAGACACTGTATCTATAGACTTAAATAAATTCCATTAGACATTTTATATAATGTGTCAGTTGGAATGGATACATACTATATTTATAATATATTTTGAATGAATGACTTAACACGGTTATCTATGGTAATAAATGGAAATGTCTGTTATTGTACAAACACATATCTGAACTGTACTGTAATTCTTCTTTCCACAAAATAATTAGATATAAAAATCTAGCTACATAAACCAAGTCTGTAGGACATCTTAATAGAATGATAGAAAAATTTGTTTACGGACTGCTTGGCCTGTTATTATGGCTGTAGACTTCAGATAGACAAGTCTGATGGTGTGGAGTGGTGCACCATGGGAAAGCTTGGGGACCTAGCATAATAGCACAGTGTCATCTTCTTCAGTAAATATGTCATCTGTCTGATATCTGTAGGACAACTTGTGATTATATTTAATTTGTTTTGGTGCAGAGAAAATATTTTAAAAAGAATCATGTATCCAAGTATTGCGATGCAATACAAAAATTTATAAAGGATTAGGGAGCTACTATACCATCCTAATAAGTCTTGCTGTGACAATGTTCTACTGATTAAAAAGTCTTTTATTTCTATACTTGCAGTTGAAGAAGCTCAGATTCTTCATAAATTGGTGGAGACATTTGAAAAATCTGGAATTCCATCCTATGTGCGCCAATCAGAAACAGCCTGGCCAGGAACAGAAGAAATGGACACAGGTCAGTTACTTGGTAATAGTGGAACAAAGGCAACAAAGACATATTGTAGTAACGGTCTGGTAGAGTGGACAGAAAGACATATTGTAGTAACAGTCTGGTACAGTGGACAGACAGACATATTGTAGTAACAGTCTAATGCAGTGGACAGACAGACAGACATGTTGTAGTAACAGTCTGCTACACTGGGCAGGCAGACATGTTGTAGTAACAGTCTAATACAGTGGGCAGACAGACATGTTGTAGTAACAGTCTAATACAGTCGGCAGACAGACATGTTGTAGTAACAGTCTAATACAGTGGGCAGGCAGACATGTTGTAGTAACAGTCTAATACAGTGGGCAGGCAGACATGTTGTAGTAACAGTCTGCTACAGTGGGCAGACAGACATGTTGTAGTAACAGTCTAATAGAGTGGGCAGGCAGACATGTGGTAGTAACAGTCTAATACAGTGGGCAGACAGACATGTGGTAGTAACAGTCTAATACAGTAGACAGACAGACATGTGGTAGTTACAGTCTGCTACATTGGGCAGACAGACATGTTGTAGTAACAGTCTAATACAGTGGGCAGACAGACATGTTGTAGTAACAGTGTAATACAGTAGACAGACAGACAGACATGTGGTAGTAACAGTCTAATACAGTGGGCAGTCAGACATGTTGTAGTAACAGTCTAATACAGTGGGCAGGCAGACATGTTGTAGTAACAGTCTAATACAGTGGGCAGACAGACATGTTGTAGTAACAGTCTAATACAGTGGGCAGGCAGACATGCTGTAGTTACAGTCTGCTACAGTGGGCAGACAGACAGACATGTGGTAGTAACAGTCTGCTACAGTGGACAGACAGACATGTTGTAGTAACAGTCTAATACAGTCGGCAGACAGACATGTTGTAGTAACAGTCTAATACAGTGGACAGACAGACAGACATGTGGTAGTAACAGTCTGCTACAGTGGGCAGGCAGACATGTTGTAGTAATAGTCTAATACACTGGGCAGGCAGACATGTTGTAGTAACAGTCTAATACAGTGGGCAGACAGACATGTTGTAGTAACAGTCTAATACAGTGGGCAGGCAGACATGTTGTAGTAACAGTCTAATACAGTGGGCAGACAGACATGTTGTAGTAACAGTCTAATACAGTCGGCAGACAGACATGTTGTAGTAACAGTCTAATACAGTGGACAGACAGACAGACATGTGGTAGTAACAGTCTGCTACAGTGGGCAGGCAGACATGTTGTAGTAACAGTCTAATACACTGGGCAGGCAGACATGTTGTAGTAACAGTCTAATACAGTGGGCAGACAGACATGTTGTAGTAACAGTCTAATACAGTGGGCAGACAGACATGTTGTAGTAACAGTCTAATACAATGGGCAGAAAGACATGTTGCAGTAAGTATAACATTTTCAGAAAGCTCTAATTTTAGCAGAATTTAGTCTACACAAACTCAAACCTTAGCTTTTATGGTATCTTTAAAGCATTTGACCTTTGACGTTTTGTGAAGTAGTAAAAAAAATTTTTGGAGTGTTAATGTTGGTCACAAATAGATTTAAAACACACTGAATATATACTTTATTTTAGTGAAGCTCCACTATTTTGTGGAATTAATAACATCTGACACACCTTTTTTTTATATATTACCATATTTTCTGGATTATAAACTGCACCTTTTTCCTTGTGTGTCGGGCGTGCAATATCGGTGCAATTAATATGCGAAGAACAAAAACTTTACAGGATGGGGAAAACAAAAAGAAAAAATGGGAAGTTTTATCAGTTACTGGTACAAGATAGTACTGATGTTTATTATGAGTGCCTGCTTGTCATGTGTTTGTGACTGAAACAGATCATCTAGAACCATCATTTGCAATCATTTACAGGATGATTTGAAGATTTAATTGAAAATAACATTTTTGTGGATTTTATTAATCATACCTTTTAATATGAATCACAATAGTATCTTCTGGACTTTCATGGCTACTTAGAAGCCATAGTGGAAGTTTACAATAGCCTTTTGCATCCCAGGATGGATAGGTCATCAGGTTATATGTCAAATTCTAGAATGGCCGCCATGCTTGTTTACAATATGAATGGTTTCATGTAACTTCAAACATGAAGAAATGATATGGGACTGTAAGAATTTGGTCAGCATGCAAGGGCCTTCGTTAATATTTAACAGTACAGACACTGAATGAAAGATTGTTTAGTAAACCATAACGTCAGGCCCTATATCTGTGCGTAGACAATTTGTGAAGGCACCCATGCCAAATGACTTCGATATTTGCTATCTTTCTTTTTTATTATATTATTAAAATAAAGAATTATCTGTGTATAATTCATTTGCAAACCTAATTAATTGTTTCACTGACAATCTTGATAAATTGCCCTCGGTTGCCAGTTATATCAATGAACTTTGGCCAACGTAACAGTTACCACTAGTAAGAAATGTCTTCCGTTTTCTGTTACTAGGTATATCAAACATCAGTAATAGTACTTCCATATTGTTTTCTGTTACCAGGTATATCAAACATCAGTAATAGTGCTTCCATAATGTTTTCTGTTACCAGGTATATCAAACATCAGCAATAGAGCTTCCATAACGTTTTCTGTTACCAGGTATATCAAACATCAGTAATAGTGCTTCCATATTGTTTTCTCTTACCAGGTATATCAAACATCAGTAATAGTGCTTCCATAACGTTTTCTGTTACCAGGTATATCAAACATCAGTAATAGAGCTTCCATAACGTTTTCTGTTACCAGTTATATCAAACATCAGTAATAGTACTTCCATAACGTTTTCTGTTACCAGGTATATCAAACATCAGCAATAGAGCTTCCATAACGTTTTCTGTTACCAGGTATATCAAACATCAGTAATAGTGCTTCCATAACGTTTTCTGTTACCAGGTATATCAAACATCAGTAATAGAGCTTCCATAATGTTTTCTGTTACCAGGTATATCAAACATCAGTAATAGAGCTTCCATAACGTTTTCTGTTACCAGGTATATCAAACATCAGCAATAGAGCTTCCATATTGTTTTCTGTTACCAGGTATATCAAAAGTCAGGAATAGTGCTCCCATAATGTAAGAAAGGTGCTGTCTATATTCAGATGTGGCTTATAAAAATCACTGAAAACTGGCCCTGTGGGTTATATACTGATATGGCTCATAACCCAGAAAATATGGTTAAAAGTCTTGTGCATTTTTTGCAGACAAGTGTTCAACAGATTTGTATACCAGTACCACACTATCTGATGATTTTTATGTTGACCAGATCTGTGGTATATTATCTTCACATATGTCACTTTTGTCTCTGGTCTATTTAACATACAATGTCACTTACAATTTACAAGTATTCTACGTTGTAATGCTTGTGATGACGGAATGACACCAAAAGAAATTGGATTCTGTCCCATTGTGTGCAGGCATAGCTGTCTGCTCATTATGGTTGTATATAATTTATTATATACTCTGTCACTTATAATTACCTACTATTGACTGTAATTCCTGTGGGACTGGGCAAAATTTTCATACTGAAATCTCAAACATATACAGAGTTATTACCCTTTGTCAGTGTTTTGTACTGAATTTTTTACAGAGATGGAGGGCTTTGGATTCCTTATAAAACTTTTCATGATGTAATCAACACATTCTATAATAATGTTTTGAGTGTTAAATGTTATGTTGTAGATTTTCTTTATAAGAAAAAACACTTCTTTTGTCCTGTGAATGAATGATAACTTATGTATGGTCATTATATACAGGTAAATGGTCATTATGTACTGGTGTTAGGTCATAATGGACAGGTATATGTTAACTATATACAGATAAATGGTCAATATATACAGGTTTGTGATAATTAAATACAGGTATATTGTCATTAAATACAGGTATATGGTCATTATGAACAGATGTATTGTCATTAAGTACAGGTATATGGTCATTATGTACAGGTATATGGTCATTATGTACAGGTGTGTGTTGGTAGTAAGACCTTGTGATAACTGATGTTGTAATATCATCAAAACAAAGTGTCAACACTAAATGGATAGGGAATGAATGTATAAGTCAGAGGCCTGATGTATATCACTTTCTAGTGCTGATCAACTCTACAGTACAACCCTGCTACAGTTTGTCAGTAAGAATCTGTGATTTTATTTTTACTCCAAGTGACTGAATTATTCAGTGGAAATTGAAACCATTGATTTTGGTTGTTGTGTCCCCATACACTGCTCATTACAGATTAAAGTTGAAGCGGCTGATATACACAAACTTCCCCAATCACTGATCACAGAGCCTCTCCCTCTATCTCCACCTCAGGGAAGATTTGGTTGCTATAAAATGTTGCTGATGCTGTGGGTTGGGCCTGCCTTTTATGATGGTCTCTGTGGAATCCATACTGATCTGAGCTTAAACTTGGCACATCAAACGCAGCTAGGATACACAGAAGACCTTCCCTTAGGCTACCGAATATCATAGGGATACACACAGCAGACCTTCCCTTAGACTACCATATGTTACTGGGATAGACTGAGCAGACCTTCACTTAGACTACCATATGTTACTGGGATACACACAGCAGACCTTCCCTTAGACTACCATATGTTACTGGGATACACACAGCAGACCTTCCCTTAGACTACCTTATGTTACTGGGATACACACAGCAGACCTTCCCTTAGACTACCATATGTTACTGGGATTCACACAGCAGACCTTCCCTTAGACTACCATATGTTACTGGGATACACACAGCAGACCTTCCCTTAGACTACCATATGTTACTGGGATACACACAGCAGACCTTCCCTTAGACTACCATATGTTACTGGGATACACACAGCAGACCTTCCCTTAGACTACCGTATGTTACTGGGATACACACAGCAGACCTTCCCTTAGACTACCATATGTTACTGGGATAGACTGAGCAGACCTTCCCTTAGACTACCATATGTTACTGGGATACACACAGCAGACCTTCCCTTAGACTACCATATGTTACTGGGATACACACAGCAGACCTTCCCTTAGACTACCATATGTTACTGGGATAGACTGAGCAGACCTTCCCTTAGACTACCATATGTTACTGGGATACACACAGCAGACCTTCCCTTAGACTACCATATGTTACTGGGATACACACAGCAGACCTTCCCTTAGACTTCCATATGTTACTGGGATACACACAGCAGACCTTCCCTTAGACTACCTTATGTTACTGGGATACACACAGCAGACCTTCCCTTAGACTACCATATGTTACTGGGATAGACTGAGCAGACCTTCCCTTAGACTACCTTATGTTACTGGGATACACACAGCAGGTCTTCCCTTAGACTACCATATGTTACTGGGATACACACAGCAGACCTTCCCTTAGACTACCATATGTTACTGGGATAGACTGAGCAGACCTTCCCTTAGACTACCATATGTTACTGGGATACACACAGCAGGCCTTCCCTTAGACTACCATATGTTACTAGGATACACACAGCAGACCTTCCCTTAGACTACCATATGTTACTGGGATACATACAGCAGACCTTCCCTTAAACTACCTTATGTTACTGGGATACACACAGCAGACCTTCCCTTAGACTACCATATGTTACTGGGATAGACTGAGCAGACCTTCCCTTAGACTACCTTATGTTACTGGGATACACACAGCAGGTCTTCCCTTAGACTACCATATGTTACTGGGATACACACAGCAGACCTTCCCTTAGACTACCATATGTTACTGGGATACACACAGCAGACCTTCCCTTAGACTACCATATGTTACTGGGATACACACAGCAGACCTTCCCTTAGACTACCATATGTTACTGGGATACACACAGCAGACCTTCCCTTAGACTACCATATGTTACTGGGATACACACAGCAGACCTTCCCTTAGACTACCATATGTTACTGGGATACACACAGCAGACCTTCCCTTAGACTACCATATGTTACTGGGATACACACAGCAGACCTTCCCTTAGACTACCATATGTTACTGGGATACACACAGCAGACCTTCCCTTAGACTACCTTATGTTACTGGGATACACACAGCAGACCTTCCCTTAGACTTCCATATGTTACTGGGATACACACAGCAGACCTTCCCTTAGACTACCTTATGTTACTGGGATAGACTGAGCAGACCTTCCCTTAGACTACCATATGTTACTGGGATACACACAGCAGACCTTCCCTTAGACTACCATATGTTACTGGGATACACACAGCAGACCTTTGTCTGGCCTTCTCCTTGGGTCCTGTAACAAGCCCTTTCACAGATGTTTGAGTTTGATGAAACGTCTGGATAGGATAAAGGCAGTAGGAGATACAATGAACTGTTGTAAATTATTGAAAAGTATTTTAGATTATGGCCTAGGGACAAGGTTACACCAAGTTCAAGGTCATGACCTTATTGAAATAGGTAATTATTTTATGCACATTGACTTGTCACCTGTTGTATAGGATTTAACAGTTAAATATGTAACTGTGTGAACTTAAATACATTGATATTTATTTTTTCTCAAATAAAATCATAGTTTGACTTGTTTTATTTTTCTTCGATTTCCACAGATAAGCAGAGAGCATTTGAGGATCAAACTGATAGTAAACTGAGGGCTATCATTCTGAAATCCAAAGATCTCCAAGTTTTTATGGAGGCACTTGGTAGCAATGATGGTAGCAGTGATAATATAATTGATCTCGACTCTCCTGCAAGGTCACTGGAGGATCTCTCAGACACACCCTCCGACAGGGATACAGAAATTCATGATGGCTGCCAAGCTTATGGTAGGTTGCAAACTTTTACTGTAGAAAAAATTCACAACATTAAACAAAGCATTTTTAATGAATTTATTTTCTGCTCTGGAAAGAGATGAATTTTGTTTAAATTAAAAACGGATTCCATTAAATCTTCAGCATCTCCTATCAGCCAGATTTCATTTATTTCAATTGAATACTTCGTCAGCAATCACATATTGTAAATTAATCTGGGAAGAAGATCCAGTTGTGTTGTAAAATCTGCTGTGGTTCACCAACCTGTGATACAGAGAGTTTAAGCAGCAACATACACACTGTCTCACACTGTTGTATCACTTTAATTCGTCAGTCTGCTCATTAGAAATTTAAATTGAAGCGCAGAAGAAATTTCCTTCTGTCTAAATTGCTTCCGATACAAGATGGTATAAAATCTTGGACCAGATTTTGGGGTTTCCTGATGTTAGTGTTTGTAGTTCAGTTTGTTGCTGCCTTTTGATTCCATCACAGAAATTTATAGGTATTCTACGTCTTATGTATGGAAGTAAATTACTTTTGGTTGTATTAATAGATGTTTGTTTCTATCTCTGTACATTTAAAATTCATATGTTGCTCAATTTTTGTTGCTTAATAAGTAGAACATCAGACTTGGATTTCTCGTGAGGAAAACCTGAGGTGTATGGTTCAATGATCTCTACTTGAGGCATGTAGGTCAGGAAACTGAGAAACCAAATGCCCTGTGCTATTGTGGCAGTTTCGGTGGGCAAAACACTTATCACCCAAATGCTCTGGATAGCATGTGATGGGTCTCCCACATAGTGGTCAGTGAGGTAGCTACCTGTCTGTAAATGGTGCTGGCTGTTCATGTGGAGATAAACCAAGCAAACAAACCATAATTCTGTTTTTTCCCCAAGACTGAATGGTGAAACAAAAAATAATGCTTAATCTAACTATATGATAGTGAGTTCCTTTTAACAATCAGAGTAACTGATTGATGGTAGTGATATTCTTGCTTGGTTTACACAACATTTCATGGCTGAATATCATGTCATTCATAGGGCGATGACTTGAATCCTGTAACATGTTCCAGAGAAGGCTGATTAATATTGATCTTAAACCTTCAATTGTATTGGTTTAAGTATTACTTTGTTAACATGAGGCTGAGGTTTTTATGTTGAATTAATAATTTCTGAATTTTATTATACATACCATGTTAGTGAAAATAGCCTTAAATAAATCATATTATTGTTAAAATTGTCATGTTGATATACAATAATTGACCAGTTTTCACGAGAATATGAGTATCAACCTGAGACAGTGATTTTACCTGAAATTAAAGGCCCAGAGAAATATATCACTTTTGAGGGTTGATAAAACTTCCTAGTCACCAATGAAAAGGTCGATATCTATTCTATTGTACATTTCCCCAACTTTTTCACATTTTTGTCAGAGGTCAGCATGAAAGGATGTTATAAGGGAAGTGTCACACTCATCGATGCACTAATAAATAGTAAAGTGTTACATCTACACATTGTTGCCCAAAAGTTAGTTTGTCATACCTAAAATTCAGTTAGAGTCACTCTGGGTGGATTGCCTCCCTTTCCTAGAATTGAGCAAAAAAATACATGGTCATTATTTCAGATATTATTGTGATGAACACATTGATGAAAATCCCATTTCACCAGATAAAGAAAATGTGTATGGATTTACACATACATTAATGTTGATATAACTGATTGCAAAAATAGCTACCATTGATACATTTTGTAACGCCCACCCACACACCCCTCCCCCCCAAACAACAACAACAGCTACCATTGGTATTTTTACCATTTCTTTTGAAAAATATGTTTTTGTATTGCCGGATGCTTTATTCTGATTGGTCAGATTTATCTTATCATTAATATTAGATTATGTTTTCTTTACCTTTGGTTTATGCCTTCATTAAATAGAAAATAATATTAATTGAGATTTAAGCCCTGAGGTATAGAACTGGCCTGTGAATGACCTTCTGTATCCTAGATCTTCTGTCGTTAAGGTTTTCTGTACTGTTTTATTGTCTATATATTTCCTCATTCTCTTGGCATTATCACCTAATTTCTCTTAATAGACACACCTGATGAACTGTCAGAGTTACAGCAGCAGGTTGTTTGTGCTTGGATGTTTGTCAGAGGTCAGCAAAATAACAGGGGTCAGATAGATGGTAGTTCTATACTAATGACTGTAACAGAATGTACTGTTATGGTAACCCTATCATCTCATGGCAGCTTCAGCTGTCAATCAAAAGCTCTTCATCTGACATTGGTTGAAACATAATATTTACTTCAGTACAAAATCACCTAGTTCACAGAATTCTGATGGCAATGCCAGGACAAATTAGACTTCAATGTTTTTGTTGATTACAGTTAGATAATGCAAAGTGGATGTAATCATTTAATTAATTAGTTCTTTTCATCACATTAGTAGTTCATGCTTGCTCTGTAAATAAATAAAAGTGTTTACATTGTTTTTGCATTTTAGAAAGAAAATTTAAGTGTTTCATTTATTTATAAAACGATAACTTTGGATGGAAACGTTTTAGATTTAGAACAAATATTTATCAGATGATTACTATTCACCCCATGATAGGCCCTCTGTAACTGACAGTAATAGATTAAACAGGAAAGAGAGCACCACTGTGATGTGTGGAAAAGGTGTATATAATGATTGACTTAAACCACTGGGGCTCCACACAGGGGCTTGGCATACTTGTAAACACTTTCCAAAAATAAGACTTGGTGGCATGCAATGGATGGATATGATGAGCTATGTTATAAAACATGTGAAAACAGGCTATCATTGAGCTGATCATTCCAAATGTTGATAGAGTCAGAATTAGAGGCAGTTTGTATGTAGTTTGGAAATAGCTCTTTTCATCATGTAGTGGATTTTACATCCAATTAGTGCATTCGTGTTTGAATGGAGGCCAAGGGGCATTTCTCAAACCCTACAGATTGATACATAGGTTTGATGGACTGGTTTTGTTGGACATGGGCTTGTGGATATTGGGGTTTGATGGGCTCATTTTTATGCTCCTTGAAAATTTTAAGTTTTACTGATAATCTTGTGTTGGACAAGGTCTGAAGGATACTTGAAGATGTTGGATAATCATATATGGAGGATAGTGGGTTTTGATGGACTTGTATGGTTGGACAATGTCCATAGTATACTGGGATTTAATGAACCAGTTTTGTTGGTCAAGGTCCATAGGATACCAGTGTTGGACAAGGTCTTTAATATCCTGGGGTTTGATAACTGGTTTTGTTGGACAAAGCCTGGAGGATACTGGGTTTGGATAGACAAGGTCTGGAGGATAGTGGGTTTGGATTGACAAGGTCTGGAGGATAGTGGGTTTGGATTGACAAGGTCTGGAGGATAGTGGGTTTGGATTGACAAGGTCTGGAGGATAGTGGGTTTGGATTGACAAGGTCTGGAGGATAGTGGGTTTGGATAGACAAGGTCTGGAGATTAGTGGGTTTGGATTGACAAGGTCTGGAGGATACTGGGTTTGGATTGACAAGGTCTTGAGGATAGTGGGTTTGGATTGACAAGGTCTTGAGGATAGTGGGTTTGGATTGACAAGGTCTGGAGGATAGTGGGCTTGGATTGACAAGGTCTGGGGGATACTGGGTTTGCATTGACAAGGTCTTGAGGATAGTGGGTTTGGATTGACAAGGTCTGGAGGATAGTGGGTTTGGATTGACAAGGTCTGGAGGATAGTGGGCTTGGATTGACAAGGTCTGGAGGATAGTGGGTTTGGATTGACAAGGTCTGGAGGATAGTGGGTTTGGATTGACAAGGTCTGGAGGATAGTGGGTTTGGGTTGACAAGGTCTGGAGGATAGTGGGTTTGGGTTGACAAGGTCTGGAGGATAGTGGGTTTGGGTTGACAAGGTCTGGAGGATAGTGGGTTTGGCTGGATGGTTGGTGAATGAGACCTCTTAAAAGCACTGACTGGATGGTGGGGTCAATCTGTCCCCTAAAGCACTGACTGGATGGCGGGGTCAATCTGTCCCCTAAAGCACTGACTGGATGGCGGGGTCAATCTGTTCCCTAAAGCACTGACTGGATGGCGGGGTCAATCTGTTCCCTAAAGCACTGACTGGATGGCGGGGTCAATCTGTCCCCTAAAGCACTGACTGGATGGTGGGGTCAATCTGTCCTAAAGCACTGACTGGATGGCGGGGTCAATCTGTCCCCTAAAACACTGACTGGATGGTGGGGTCAATCTGTCCCCTAAAGCACTGACTGGATGGCGGGGTCAATCTGTCCCCTAAAGCACTGACTGGATGGTGGGGTCAATCTGTCCCCTAAAGCACTGACTGGATGGCGGGGTCAATCTGTCCCCTAAAACACTGACTGGATGGTGGGGTCAATCTGTCCCCTAAAGCACTGACTGGATGGCGGGGTCAATCTGTCCCCTAAAGCACTGACTGGATGGCGGGGTCAATCTGTCCCCGAAAGCACTGACTGGATGATGGGGTCAATCTGTCCCCTAAAGCACTGACTGGATGGTTGGTGAATGAGACCTCTAAAACACTGACTGGATGATGGGGTCAATTTGTCCCCTTACTCACTGACTGGATGATGGGGTCAATCTGTCCCCTAAAGCACTGACTGGATGGTGGGGTCAATCGAACCTCTAAAACAAAAACTGAATAGTGGGGTCAATCTGTCCCAAAAATCACTGACAGGATGGTAGATATATTTGTCCCCAATATCACTGACTGGATGGTGGGTCTATTTGTCCTCAATATCACTGACTGGATGGTAGGTCTATTTGTTCCCAATATCACTGACTGGATGGTGGGTCTATTTGTCCTCAATATCACTGACTGGATGGTAGATCTATTTGTCCCCAATATCACTGACTGGATGGTAGATATATTTGTCCCCAATATCACTGACTGGATGGTGGGTCTATTTGTCCTCAATATCACTGACTGGATGGTAGATCTATTTGTCCCCAATATCACTGACTGGATGGTAGATATATTTGTCCCCAATATCACTGACAGGATTGTAGATCTATTTGTCCCCAATATCACTGACTGGATGGTAGATATATTTGTCCCCAATATCACTGACTGGATGGTGGGTCTATTTGTCCTCAATATCACTGACTGGATGGTAGATCTATTTGTCCCCAATATCACTGACTGGATGGTAGATATATTTGTCCCCAATATCACTGACAGGATTGTAGATCTATTTGTCCCCAATATCACTGACTGGATGGTAGATATATTTGTCCCCAATATCACTGACTGGATGGTGGGTCTATTTGTCCTCAATATCACTGACTGGATGGTAGATATATTTGTCCCCAATATCACTGACTGGATGGTAGATCTATTTGTCCCCAATATCACTGACAGGATTGTAGATCTATTTGTCCCCAATATCACTGACAGGATTGTAGATATATTTGTCCCCAATATCACTGACTGGATGGTAGATATATTTGTCCCCAATATCACTGACTGGATGGTAGATATATTTGTCCCCAATATCACTGACAGGATTGTAGATCTATTTGTCCCCAATATCACTGACTGGATGGTAGATATATTTGTCCCCAATATCACTGACTGGATGGTGGGTCTATTTGTCCTCAATATCACTGACTGGATGGTAGATCTATTTGTCCCCAATATCACTGACTGGATGGTAGATATATTTGTCCCCAATATCACTGACAGGATTGTAGATCTATTTGTCCCCAATATCACTGACTGGATGGTAGATATATTTGTCCCCAATATCACTGACTGGATGGTGGGTCTATTTGTCCTCAATATCACTGACTGGATGGTAGATATATTTGTCCCCAATATCACTGACTGGATGGTAGATCTATTTGTCCCCAATATCACTGACAGGATTGTAGATCTATTTGTCCCCAATATCACTGACAGGATTGTAGATCTATTTGTCCCCAATATCACTGACTGGATGGTAGATATATTTGTCCCCAATATCACTGACTGGATGGTAGATATATTTGTCCCCAATATCACTGACTGGATGGTAGTATTGATCAGACCTCTAAATCACTGACTGGATGGTAGATCTATTTGTCCTCAATATCACTGACTGGATGGTAGATCTATTTGTCCCCAATATCACTGACTGGATGGTAGATATATTTGTCCCCAATATCACTGACAGGATTGTAGATCTATTTGTCCCCAATATCACTGACTGGATGGTAGATATATTTGTCCCCAATATCACTGACTGGATGGTGGGTCTATTTGTCCTCAATATCACTGACTGGATGGTAGATCTATTTGTCCCCAATATCACTGACTGGATGGTAGATCTATTTGTCCCCAATATCACTGACTGGATGGTAGATATATTTGTCCCCAATATCACTGACTGGATGGTAGATATATTTGTCCCCAATATCACTGACTGGATGGTGGGTCTATTTGTCCGCAATATCACTGACTGGATGGTAGATCTATTTGTCCCCAATATCACTGACTGGATGGTAGATCTATTTGTCCCCAATATCACTGACAGGATTGTAGATCTATTTGTCCCCAATATCACTGACTGGATGGTAGATATATTTGTCCCCAATATCACTGACTGGATGGTAGATATATTTGTCCCCAATATCACTGACTGGATGGTAGTATTGATCAGACCTCTAAATCACTGACTGGATGGTAGATCTATTTGTCCCCAATATCACTGACTGGATGGTGGGTCTATTTGTCCTCAATATCACTGACTGGATGGTGGGTCTATTTGTCCTCAATATCACTGACTGGATGGTAGATCTATTTGTCCCCAATATCACTGACTGGATGGTGGGTCTATTTGTCCTCAATATCACTGACTGGATGGTGGGTCTATTTGTCCTCAATATCACTGACTGGATGGTGGGTCTATTTGTGCCCAATATCACTGACTGGATGGTGGGTCTATTTGTCCTCAATATCACTGACTGGATGGTGGGTCTATTTGTCCTCAATATCACTGACTGGATGGTGGGTCTATTTGTGCCCAATATCACTGACAGGATGGTAGGTCTATTTGTCCTCAATATCACTGACTGGATGGTGGGTCTATTTGTCCCCAATATCACTGACTGGATGGTGGGTCTATTTGTCCTCAATATCACTGACTGGATGGTGGGTCTATTTGTGCCCAATATCACTGACTGGATGGTAGGTCTATTTGTCCTCAATATCACTGACAGGATGGTGGGTCTATTTGTCCTCAATATCACTGACAGGATGGTGGGTCTATTTGTCCTCAATATCACTGACTGGATGGTAGGTCTATTTGTCCCCAATATCACTGACAGGATGGTAGATCTATTTGTCCCCAATATCACTGACTGGATGGTGGGTCTATTTGTCTCCAATATCACTGACTGGATGGTGGGTCTATTTGTCCCCAATATCACTGACTGGATGGTAGTATTGATCAGACCTCTAAATCACTGACTGGATGGTGGGTCTATTTGTCCCCAATATCACTGACTGGATGGTGGGTCTATTTGTCCCCAATATCACTGACTGGATGGTGGGTCTATTTGTCCCCAATATCACTGACTGGATGGTGGGTCTATTTGTCCCCAATATCACTGACTGGATGGTAGTATTGATCAGACCTCTAAATCACTGACTGGATGGTGGGTCTATTTGTCCCCAATATCACTGACTGGATGGTGGGTCTATTTGTCCCCAATATCACTGACTGGATGGTGGGTCTATTTGTCCCCAATATCACTGACTGGATGGTGGGTCTATTTGTCCCCAATATCACTGACTGGATGGTAGTATTGATCAGACCTCTAAATCACTAACTGGGTGGTGTCCTTGAAATGCTGAACAAGTGTTTTAGAGTTGGACTTAAGACCATCTGACTTGTATTTAACATCAGTACGTAGGACAAAGTCAGTGTACTTGGCTGAGATTGATTCTTGGTATTTTTTTTATTTACATCTTACTGGAGTGCAAAGTATTTGTGGAATGAAGGTTGGTTCTGTGTATCTCAGTAAACAGTGTAATTAACCCAGCAATGACACGACTTGGGACACCCTACACCAGATACTCACTAAACATAATCTGTATGGTCAGTCATCTGTAACCTGTACAGGTCATTGCTTAAGGTCATTGCTTATTGCTCCTCCACAGTCTCAAACTGTCAATCATCATGCTACTGTCTGGTTCTGCCAAGTTCTTTCAGAGTCCTGATAGCTTTTTTTTTTCATTAAGAATGAAGATAATGACTGTTTTATCATTTTTGTCATAAACAAATCAATGATCAATTGTCTGGCCCTCTACAACAATGTTTTTTGTCATATCTCCCTCTACAACAATGTTTCCTGTCATCTCACCTCAACAAAGTTTCCTGTCATCTTGCCTTCAACAATGATTTTTCCTGTTGTCTCATCCTCTACAACAGTGGTTCCTGTCATCTCACCCTCTTCAGTGTTTCCTATGGTTTCATCCTCTACAACAATGTTTTCTATGGTTTTGCCCTCTACAACAATGTTTCCTATGGTTTTGCCCTCTACAACAATGTTTCCTATGGTTTCGCCCCCTACAACAATGTTTACTATGGTTTTGCCTTCTACAACAATGTTTACTATGGTTTCGCCCTCTACAACAATGTTTACTATGGTTTTGCCCTCTACAACAATGTTTACTATGGTTTCGCCCTCTACAACAATGTTTACTATGGTTTCGCCATCTACAACAATGTTTACTATGGTTTTGCCCTCTACAACAATGTTTACTATGGTTTTGCCCTCTTCAACAATGTTTACTATGGTTTTGCCCTCTTCAACAATGTTTCCTATGGTTTTGCCCTCTACAACAATGTTTCCTATGGTTTCGCCCTCTACAACAATGTTTACTATGGTTTTGCCCTCTACAACAATGTTTCCTATGGTTTCGCCCTCTACAACAATGTTTCCTATGGTTTTGCCCTCTACAACAATGTTTCCTATGGTTTCGCCCCCTACAACAATGTTTACTATGGTTTTGCCTTCTACAACAATGTTTACTATGGTTTTGCCCTCTACAACAATGTTTACTATGGTTTTGCCCTCTACAACAATGTTTACTATGGTTTTGCCCTCTACAACAATGTTTACTATGGTTTTGCCCTCTACAACAATGTTTACTATGGTTTTGCCCTCTAAACAATGTTTACTATGGTTTCGCCCTCTACAACAATGTTTCCTATGGTTTTGCCCTCTACAACAATGTTTCCTATGGTTTCGCCCTCTACAACAATGTTTACTATGGTTTTGCCCTCTACAACAATGTTTCCTATGGTTTCGCCATCTACAACAATGTTTACTATGGTTTTGCCCTCTACAACAATGTTTACTATGGTTTTGCCCTCTACAACAATGTTTACTGTGGTTTTGCCCTCTACAACAATGTTTACTATGATTTTGCCCTCTACAACAATGTTTACTATGGTTTTGCCCTCTACAACAATGTTTACTATGGTTTTGCCCTCTACAACAATGTTTACTATGGTTTTGCCCTCTACAACAATGTTTCCTATGGTTTCGCCCTCTACAACAATGTTTCCTATGGCTTCGCCCTCTACAACAATGTTTACTATGGTTTTGCCCTCTACAACAATGTTTCCTATGGTTTCGCCCTCTATAACAACCTACCATAATTTCTGTAATGAAACACATGTCTGTACTTCTTGCATCTTCAGTTTCCATGGTAACATTTTCAATTTCACCTTGCATGATATTCTATATTAAAACTTTTGGATAAGATGTGATATTTTGATACAGAAGACCTGTTAGTTTTTAGCTTGGTAAACAACCAGCCATGTTGTTTTAAACAAATTGTTGATTGTCGGTGTTAACTGAAACCTTTATTTAGAATTACACAGGATAGGTCAACATTGTATAAAATGATATAATGGTCAGAATACTAGAAAACTTGATAGTCAAAAATAGTAAATGATTGCTGAGGTGTTGAGGGGAGTATTACATGGTACAAGAGGAACAAAATGGGAAGCTATGTTACAAGGAGAAGAATCGACAGTGCAAGGGCATGCTTTGTTCTGTGTGGCCTCCATCAGTTACAAATGATCAAAATGTAAATCTGCTGCTCTTTACAAAGTTTAGATGTAGATAATGAGTTAAAGGAAGAGGGAAGTAGAGTAGAAAAACAGGTTATTAGAATACATATGTAAAACATTTGCGTGGAAACAGGGAGACAGGAAATAATTAGAATGCTATGTTTACATGTGGGATGAGGTTTATGTATCCAGGGCACAGAAGGAAAGAATTAATATATACAAACTAGAGTGTTTTAGACGAAGTACAGCTCAGGATTTCCTCCTCGTCCTGTAGGGGTACAGGTGTCCATCTCACCTGTGTTATGTTCTAGACTGGACAGGACCTAGACATGATAGTACAGCTCGGGACTTTCTCCTCATCCTGTATGGGTACAGGTGTCCATCTCACCTGTGTTATGTCCTAGGCTGGACCTAGACAGGATAGTACAGCTCAGGTCTTCCTCTTCATCCTGTAGGGGTACAGGTGTCCATCTCACCTTTCTTATGTCCTAGACTGGACCTAGACAGGATAGTACAGCTCAGGACTTCCTCCTCATCCTGTAGGGGTACAGGTGTCCATCTCACCTTTGTTATGTCCTAGACTTGACCTAGACAGGATAGTACAGCTCAGGACTTCCTCCTCATCCTGTAGGGGTACAGGTGTCCATCTCACCTTTGTTATGTCCTAGACTGGACCTAGACATGTCAGTACAGCTCAGGACTTCCTCCTCATTCTGTAGGAGTACGGGTGTCCATCTCACCTTTGTTATGTCCTAGACTGGACCTAGACATGATAGTACAGCTTAGGACTTCCTCCTCATCCTGTAGGGGTACAGGTGTCCATCTCACCTTTGTTATGTCCTAGACTGGACCTAGACATGATAGTACAGCTCAGGACTTTCTCCTCATCCTGTAGGGGTACAGGTGTCCATCTCACCTATGGTATGTCTTTGACTGGACCTAGACATGTCAGTACAGCTCAGGACTTCCTCCTCATCCTGTATGTAGGGTACAAGTGTCCATCTCACCTATGTTATGTTCTAGACTGGACCTTGACATGTCAGTACAGCTCAGGACTTCCTCCTCATCCTGTAGGGGTACAGGTGTCCATCTCACCTATGGTATGTTTTTGACTGGACCTAGACATGTCAGTACAGCTCAGGACTTCCTCCTCATCCTGTAGAAGTACAGGTGTCCATCTCACCTTTGTTATGTCCTAGACTGGACCTAGACATGATAGTACAGCTCAGGACTTTCTCCTCATCCTGTAGAAGTACAGGTGTCCATCTCACCTTTGTTATGTCCTAGACTGGACCTAGACATGATAGTACAGCTCAGGACTTTCTCCTCATCCTGTAGGGGTACAGGTGTCCATCTCACCTATGTTATGTTCTAGACTGGACCTAGACATGATAGTACAGATCATTATGTTCATAATGGAGGGCTGCAATGATAAATATTGCAGTTTTGTAACAGAAAAATATGTGCCAATTACACAGGAAGCCATCTTTCTTTTCATTGAATGACTTAAAGATGTATTTGAGGTGTTGTGTCAGGTCATAATGGTTTAATTATCGTTGACCTAGATTTTTATTAGAGAATTTGTGTCTGGTGTTAGGTCATTATCAGCAGAGAAAGTTAAGTACTAGAGGTGATATGAATACACTGACCGGTGATTGAGAGTAGACAGAGGTCAGTTCCTGTGTGGTTTGCTTTAGCGGATATGACATTTCTAATCATCAGACTTCCTGTGATGTCCAAGTGTGATTTCTGTCACACTGGTCTATAACCAAAAATCCATCGGGACTAGCCAGTCCTTACATCCAACACCAGTACTCTTGTAGAGCTGTCAATATGGCCAACCTTGTAATAGGCAATATATATAACTGGTAGAGAAAAATCTCCTGAGTCTTCAGCTGTCTTGTAAAGTTTTAGAGTTTTCTCTATACAGAGAAGAAAGCCTTGGGAATTGAGAGGATTAGGACATAGTGTCTATTGTCCATAGGTTTATTCATGTTTCTGCAAATTAATCTTGGTGCATCAAGTTCATCATAGAGATGCACAAATTGGTAATTAATCAGTAATATTTCTCTGTATTTTAAGAATATTTCTGTCTCATTAATTCTCATTTTGGAATTCTGCATTGTCGTTTATCTGTCTTCAGTACTTCAGAATGATCTCCCTTCATGGTCTATGTTGCCCACCATTATCAAATAGAGGACCATTCTGTTGCTATTGGTTACATTGTCTCCATGTCACTAGTTGACAATCTAGGACCCCTGGTGGGCAAATCAGAACATCATGTCAAATACTTGAAAGACCTTGCAGAAACAATGTCCACAGTACTTCCATAATAGATCTGGAATTCATTTCACATGATTTAGTGTCTCATTTCACCAAACATCAGTCCTGTTAGCAACCATTTGGAGAATTTACCATGGTCATGGTATTGCATCAACCATTAAACCTCACAGGACTTTCCAAAATGTCCTTGTCCATCCTAAGAATAAAACGTCCAAAGGGAATGTTGCAGAATTTGTTCACAAGATTAGATGGGAGAACAGCAACGGATTGTATATCAGAGGCAGGAGATTTTGGTCTGACTTAATGTCAGAAAGACGCAGAATCTTCTACCTTATTTTACATAGGGTTATAGCTGAAAAATTGGTTGATTCCTTATCTTCTATACTACATACTTCAGTGTTATAACTCTTCACACTGGTCATTTATATGATGAAGGAGACAGTTTAGTTATAGAAATGCCACATTTAAATCTTATTCTATCTGTGGCATAAGGACTTCTATCTTAAATTATTGACTGATTTATATCAGGTGTTACAAGTTTGATAAAGCAGGGTTATCATCTCGGAAAAATTGATGTCTGTTACTCAATAAGCTCTTATTCATAGATAAATGTTACCTTGTGTGTGATTCCATCTTTTCTTTAGTAAATCAATGACTAAGATCCCGACTTTTAATGGAAGTAATATAACATTGCAAAGTTTTCAGTACTTAAACATTCAGGATAAATACACAATCTTGTTTTCATATTATAAAGATGGCATCACTTCAGCATTTGGTGGATTAAGTTGGACAAGTGTCGTATTGAAATTTGTCTAGAGGGAGCAAGGTTTAGTTTCTGAATGATTAATGTTAGGCCTTCTGGTAGACAGAAAGATGATGGTAACAGTCAAACCATTACAATATGTTACAATAATTTATGTTTTTAATGAAATATCTACTTCAGTTCGATAAATCATGTTATCTACCTTACCAGAATAACTATTTGTATGATAACAATCTGTCCAGCTACCCAGAATTTTGTTAGGTCTGTGGGCGAGTACCTAGAATCTTGTTAGGTCTGTGGGCGAGTACCTAGAATTCTGTTAGGTCTGTGGGCGAGTACCTAGAATTTTGTTAGGTCTGTGGGCTAGTACCAAACATTTTGTTTGGTCTGTGGGCGAGTACCTAGAATCTTGTTAGGTCTGTGGGCGAGTACCTAGAATCTTGTTGGGTCTGTGGGCGAGTACCTAGAATCTTGTTAGGTCTGTGGGCGAGTACCTAGAATCTTGTTAGGTCTGTGGGCGAGTACCTAGAATTTTGTTAGGTCTGTGGGCGAGTGTCGAGATATTGATTTGAACAGTTGACTTCAAGCTGATGTAGACTAAAGTAAAAACAATCTTGTTGGAGTGTGTCTCATTTTCCTTTTTTGTCCTCTCGGTTATTGAAAGCTAGCTCAGGGTCATTGATGCATGTATGAAATCAGCACTATGTGTATTGGTGCCTGATCTATGCAACCTTTATCTCATCTTATCTAAAATTTGTCCTCAAAGGGAAATAACTGTTGCCAGTCATTTGAATTGTATGATAGTCCCAGTGGAACTGCAACTGATTCATACCCTTAAAGGTTTACTGGTTTCAATGTCATGTAAAACATGACACTCAATATTCAATTCAAGGACATGACTACACACATCAATAATCTCGTATCACTGGACCTCACCTAGCTGCAAACTTAGTGATGACACTGTAGAATATGACTGCACACATCGATAATCTCACATCATTGGATCTCACCTATCTACAAACTTAGTGATGACACAATAGAATCAGTGTGTCTGTCCATCAATCAATGTTTCAGTCTGTAGATAAAATGTTCTGGAGAAATACAGCTTGGTACAATTACTGCCAAATGCAGGAATTTAAATGTTATTCCATGAGAAGGTTAGGGTATTTCATTTCAGAATTGAAAATTATTCTTTTAATCTACATTTCCATTAACATCTGGATTCTTATGTTAGTTTAAATCTCAGGAGTGAAAAAAATGAATAACCAAAAGATACAAATGTAGAGGAAGCAACAAGCACAGGAGAGATAATGTAAATATTAATTAAAGGTAAATGATCGTTAAAAAGTAAATGTAAATAAAAGATTAAATGTTCTTTGAACAGTAAATGTTTATTTAAAAGTTAATGATAACTGAAATGTAAGTGTAAAAGTGAATTAAAATAAAACGAAATTATAATTAAAACGTAAACGTTAAATGTTAGTTTAAAATTAAATGATAATTAAAACATAAAATTAGAAAGTAAAATTAGATAAAAAGAAGGTAATTAGAAAGTAAATAATCAGTTTTAATTAAAAAGTAAATGTTACTTATAAAGTAAATGGTAATTTAAAAAAAAATGATAAATTAAAAGCAAATGATCATTTGTGTTTTTAGAGTGATATGAAATGTTTATAGTTGTTTATAAGCTGACATGTATTGTTCATGGTTATCTCCTGTTGTTCATGGTTATCTCATGTTGTTCATGGTTATCTCATGTTTAAAACAAAACTTGACACATAAATGTCATGAGGACAGTAAAAACTGAGCTGGGTGCTGAGGACCTGCTTTGACCCATTATACACAAATATCACAGCATTATCACCAATCAACACTGATTAAAATCCATTATCAGTAATTCTCTGATCAATACACCTCCCGACAAACAATTGTTATCATAATATTGTGTGGTTGCTGATGTGTTTGGAATTCAACATCGGGAACTCTTTAGCAAAGGAGGTTAAAATACAAGGTCAAAGTAGCTTACATTAGGGCATTGTAACCTTTAGGTATTAAAGGCCAAGATAAGACGGGATACTGACACTTAACACCCAAAAAACACATTTATATGGAATTGTATGCTTTCTGTAGCCATTCACAGACCAGCCTTCAACAATAAGCTCTGGCAGGTCGTGTTGTGTAGAGCAAACAGATGGAAATTAATGCTTACTTATCTTTCCTGACAAAGCCATAGAAAGTCATTATCACACATAAACCAAGATATTGTATTATTTATTATGTGGAGAAATCTGTTGGGTAGCAGGCGGAAACCTCCTGGTTATAAGTATTGCTGTATTGACAAGTCCTCCTCAATTAACAAGTAAAACTATGCCTACATGAAAAAAGGAAAACAGTTTCTGGTTTTATTACATGTATTTGTTGTATAAAGCTGTTGTCAACTGTTCTTTATGACATGTTTGTCTATAAATGATTTTTTTCACAACAGAAAAGTTCAGGTTTTTATATACCTGCATTAGTCAATGTTTGTTTGATTTACTTCCCCGTGAACAGTCATTTTGCGATGGAGTCTCCTTGTAATGGCTGGTTGATGCTTTACTGAACCACATACAGAAGTCTCCTCAAATGCCATCTAGAGATATAAGGGTTAAGTGTGTTGCCCAAGGGCACAACCATGCAACACAGAGATGGTGTGTTTCTCAGCTTCTTCTTCAGAAACACAAACCACCAGGAATAGGAATTGTTGAACTTCAAAATTCGGACCTTTACCAGATGTTACATCAGCTAGGGTCCTAACTGACTGAGTTATTGCGGCCACCTTTAGTTGAGACCACCTTAAATTTTTTCTATTACAGTTTAATAAAAGTACTAACAAATGTTATTTTCTTGTCCTGCATCCTACTACAAGTTTTTGTTGGTACCCTGGGCTTACAGTTCATCTGGCCTATTTAAGAGCCAAGCGAGGTCATGCTGTAGTGCAGTATCAGTTGTCCATTAATTAGTCTTTGAATAACTCCTGAAGATCCAGTTGGTGTGAAGTCATGATTTCTTCTCATACATTCTGGAGAAAAAGCTAAGTTTTAAGAAAAAATTATCTTTACCTAAGTTCAAGGTCATAGGAATCAAATTTGCTTGAAAACTCCAACGTTTCCTTCTGCTCCACCTAAAAGACATTGGATCATAATACTCAGCTGAAAGTTTCATGTGATGACAAAGATTTCCAAAAGAAATGACCTTGACCACTATTTTTTATGACCTTTTATTTCAAATTTTCTTTTTATTATTCTGAGTTAGACAAGGTACAGTTGTGTTGATTCATTATAATGTTTAGATAATATACAGACCTTGACTATTCTTATTGCTGATCAGTATTAAGGCTGAGATATTGATTTTGTAGACGGCAAGAATAACATCTTTGATGTTGATTAATGTTATAAAAGTGAGTGTGTAGGACTGCTGCACTGCCAGTTCTGGTGATAGCCTAGGACATGGTCAGCCATTAGAGGTATGGAGACATTGTTTAGACAGCAATGGTCATTAGTGGTCAAGATTCTGTAAGGATTGATCTGTTGGTGTCTCTAGAACATAAACTTTATATGTGTAACTATCATTGTGATTATTAGTCTTCCTAGCTTGGTCATTAACTAGCAATTTTTGTAACCTTCTACAGAACAAATTGAATTATTTGTATAGCTGATGGGAAAATGTTGTAAAATATGATGTAACAGAGATAAAAATCCATACTTCATGGCTTTGTTGTGGTGTATGTACTGAGGGTACCTGGGAGGCCGCCTACAAGGAAGGACACAAAACTAGGATTAGATGAGATTTAAATATTACTTAGATTCTGGTCCAGCTACTCTCTAGCAACTCATGGTTGGTTTACTCAAGCCATTTCAGTGTTGGTAGGGCTACTCTCTAGCAACTCATGGTTGGTTTACTCAAGCCATTTCAGTGTTGGTAGGGCTACTCTCTAGCAACTCATGGTTGGTTTACTGAAGCCATTTCAGTGTTGGTAGGGCTACTCTCTAGTAACTCAGTGTTGGTTGGATCAAGCCATTTCAGTGTTGGTAGGGCTACTCCATAGTAACTCAGTGTTGGTTGACTTAAGCCATTTCAGTGTTGGTCCAGCTACTCTCTAGCAACTCAATGTTGGTTACCTAAAGCCATTTCAGTGTTGGTCGGGCTACACTCTAGCAACTCAGTGTTGGTTGACTCAAGCCATTTCAGTGTTGGTAGGGCTACACTCTAGCAACTCAGTGTTGGTTGACTCAAGCCATTTCAGTGTTGGTAGGGCTACACTTTAGCAACTCATTGTTGGTTTACACAAGCCATTTCAGTGTTGGCAGGGCTACACTCTAGCAACTCATGGTTGGCTTACACAAGCCATTTCAGTGTTGGTAGGGCTACACTCTAGCAATTCAGTGTTGGTTGACTCAAGCCATTTTAGAGTTGGTAGGGCTACTCTCTAGTAACTCAGTGTTGGTTGGATCAAGCCATTTCAGTGTTGGTAGGGCTACTCTCTAGCAACTCAGTGTTGGTTGACTCCAGCCATTTCAGTGTTGGTAGGGCTACTCTCTAGCAACTCATGGTTGGTTTACACAAGCCATTCAGTGTTGGTAGGGCTACTCTCTAGTAACTCAGTGTTGGTTGACTCAAGCCATTTCAGTGTTGGTAGGGCTACTCTCTAGTAACTCAGTGTTGGTTGACTCAAGCCATTTCAGTGTTGGTCCAGCTACTCTCTAGCAACTCAATGTTGGTTTACTAAAACTATTTCAGTGTTGGTAGGTCTACTCTCTAGCAACTCATTGTTGGTTTACTAATGTCATTTCAGTGTTTACTCAAGTGTTTTCAGTGTTGGCCCAACTATTCTTTAGCAACACAGTGTAGGTTTAATAAAACAATTTTATTATTGATAAAAGCAGATCAGTGACAGTTTTAATAAATTTACTGAATTGTGAAGCATTGATCAGTGGGAGTGAATTGTGATGATGTGTATTGTAAGATACTGTACATGTTCTACGTAAATCTGTCAACTCAATCCATCTCACAACTCACTAGGGATATTTATCAACATCAGGCTGTATGCAAATTGTATACAGTTTTATATAACAGTGTCCTATCTAATTTGTACATGAAGAATATTTGCCATTGAAGACTTCTTTAATTCTGAAATTTTCAAATTTAAAATGAAAAAAGTGTAAAGTCAGATTTTGTAATTAAATTAAGTATAATCTCAAGAAGAGAAATCCATTTAGGAAATGTTAAATACACCTTAGGTACAGATAATAAAGCTCTCAAGTAGAATAAAAAGGGGAAATTCTTTGCAGATAGAATACATTTTTAGTAGAAGTACCATGTGAACTTCTTGTCATGTAGAGATACTGGTGAACTGCTTGGTCAACAGAAATACTCTTATAACTAGTAGGAACTTTTTATGAAATGTTCAGCAGGTAGTAATTCTTGTGAACTATTTTGCTAGTGGAAATTTTTATGAACTGTCTGGCTGGTAGAAATTCCTGAGAACTCTTTGACCAGTAGAAATATTGTTGAACTGCTTAGTCAGTAGAAGTACAGGTCATCCCTTTGGCCAGTAGAATTTTTTGTGAACTCCTCATTCAGTAGAAATACGAGTCAACTGTTTGGCTGGTAGAAATGTTTTTTTTAACCCCTTGGCCAGTAGAAATACGGATGAACTCCTTGGCCATGTTTAGATCAATATCTCGTCAGCTGTACACTGTATTGATTACACGATGTTGATAGCCTGAACTCCAGGTACATATACCATGTGGGTCGGCACCAAGCCGTCTCCCTCTACCTTCTGTAGACACTCGATGGTTTTGTGATTACTTTCTCTTTGAGATAGTGAAAGCTGCTTGGATATATAGAAATGTTGATTGTACCTTCGGACTACAGTTAAAACTCCTATCAGTGTATTGGGGTGTCTCCCTACAATCTCCCTGCTTTCCTTGCTGCCAGCACTGCTGCTGCTGCCAGCAATGATAATGATGATGGGAGAAGGGTTCTGTTTTTGAAGGGACAGCAAACTTTCACTGCTGTGGAAGATAACTAGAACAGCAGCTAATTTTAGAAATTCGGCAGAGCTTGTGCCTGTATGGAGGTGCTGCCTGCGTACTGAGTGAAAGGAAATCTCTCATTCATACATACGCGGACTGACTGGCAGGGTGAGAACAAGGCACCAACATAAGAAGCCAAAACTGGCTTCTCTACTAGTGAGGGGACGACCATGGTTAAAGGGCCAACACTTTCGAATATGTCTCTCTGTGGGTTTTTTATGTAACGCTTGGAACAAAGCAACTAGAACCTTGTTGTACAAAAGTAAACTGACCATGCTGGCACCAGCAATACAGGTGTATTCTGACGACACTGGCATCAGGCATCCATGTCTGGAATAGTGTATTTGTGGTCACAACTTTATTACTAGAACAAAATTGGTTCAATTCTCTAAGGTGGCCATGTTTGATGTTTATTACAGAAAGCAGTTTATCTGGTCTACACGGATTTAACCAGCAGCTGCTTCAACAGAGGGACAGTAACAGAAACACTTTAATAGCACAGGTAAGTCCACATCTATTATTTCACCTTATATGTTATTGGTGCTCCATACGGCAGTCTTTGGTCCTATCTTACAAACTGTTCTATCCTTTTATGTTATTTTTTGCTTCCATTTCTAATGCTTTATTTCAGAAACAGTTGAAATGTAGAAGTATTCAGAAAATCCACACTAAAGGAATTTGATTAATTCTTTTTTATGGACTTATCTATAAAACATAGTAGAACTGGAGTTGTTACAGTCCTGAAGTATTAACTATAGTAGAACTGGAGTTGTTACAGTCCTGAAGTATTAAGTATAGTAGAACTGGAGTTGTTACAGTCCTGAAGTATTAAATACAGTAGAACTGGAGTTGTTACAGTCCTGAAGTATTAAATACAGTAGAACTGGAGTTGTTACAGTCCTGAAGTATTAAATACAGTAGAACTGGAGTTGTTACAGTCCTGAAGTATTAAATACAGTAGAACTGGAGTTGTTACAGTCCTGAAGTATTAACTATAGTAGAACTGGAGTTGTTACAGTCCTGAAGTATTAAATACAGTAGAACTGGAGTTGTTACAGTCCTGAAGTATTAAATATAGTAGAACTGGAGTTGTTACAGTCCTGAAGTATTAAATACAGTAGAACTGGAGTTGTTACAGTCCTGAAGTATTAACTATAGTAGAACTGGAGTTGTTGCAGTCCTGAAGTATTAAGTATAGTAGAACTGGAGTTGTTACAGTCCTGAAGTATTAAATACAGTAGAACTGGAGTTGTTACAGTCCTGAAGTATTAAATATAGTAGAACTGGAGTTGTTACAGTCCTGAAGTATTAAATACAGTAGAACTGGAGTTGTTACAGTCCTGAAGTATTAACTATAGTAGAACTGGAGTTGTTACAGTCCTGAAGTATTAAATACAGTAGAACTGGAGTTGTTACAGTCCTGAAGTATTAAATATAGTAGAACTGGAGTTGTTACAGTCCTGAAGTATTAAATACAGTAGAACTGGAGTTGTTACAGTCCTGAAGTATTAGATATAGTAGAACTGGAGTTGTTGCAGTCCGGAAGTATTAACTATAGTAGAACTGGAGTTGTTGCAGTCCGGAAGTATTAAATATAGTAGAAATGGAGTTATTACAGGTTAGTAGAAGAACTGGAGTTGTTACAGTCCTGAAGTATTAGATACAGATATAGTAAGTATTAAGAGACTGGAGTTGTTACACTGGAGTTGTTACAGTCCTGAAGTATTAAATAAGTATTAAATAGTAGAACTGGAGTTGTTACAGTCCTGAAGTATTAAATACAGTAGAACTGGAGTTGTTACAGTCCTGAAGTATTAAATATAGTAGAACTGGAGTTGTTACAGTCCTGAAGTATTAAATACAGTAGAACTGGAGTTGTTACAGTCCTGAAGTATTAAATACAGTAGAACTGGAGTTGTTACAGTCCTGAAGTATTAAATACAGTAGAACTGGAGTTGTTACAGTCCTGAAGTATTAAATACAGTAGAACTGGAGTTGTTTACAGTCCTGAAGTATTAAATATAGTAGAACTGGAGTTGTTACAGTCCTGAAGTATTAAATACAGTAGAACTGGAGTTGTTACAGTCCTGAAGTATTAGATATAGTAGAACTGGAGTTGTTACAGTCCTGAAGTATTAACTATAGTAGAACTGGAGTTGTTACAGTCCTGAAGTATTAAATACAGTAGAACTGGAGTTGTTACAGTCCTGAAGTATTAAATATAGTAGAACTGGAGTTGTTACAGTCCTGAAGTATTAAATACAGTAGAACTGGAGTTGTTACAGTCCTGAAGTATTAAATACAGTAGAACTGGAGTTGTTACAGTCCTGAAGTATTAAATATAGTAGAACTGGAGTTGTTACAGTCCTGAAGTATTAAATACAGTAGAACTGGAGTTGTTACAGTCCTGAAGTATTAACTATAGTAGAACTGGAGTTGTTACAGTCCTGAAGTATTAAATATAGTAGAACTGGAGTTGTTACAGTCCTGAAGTATTAAATACAGTAGAACTGGAGTTGTTACAGTCCTGAAGTATTAAATACAGTAGAACTAGAACTAGGAGTTGTTACAGTCCTGAAGTATTAAATACAGTAGAACTGGAGTTGTTACAGTCCTGAAGTATTAAATACAGTAGAACTGGAGTTGTTACAGTCCTGAAGTATTAAATACAGTAGAACTGGAGTTGTTACAGTGTAGTAAAAGAACTGGAGTTGTCACTGTGTAGTAGAAGAACTGGAGTTGTTACAGTCATGAAGTATTAACTATAGTAAAACTGGAGTTGTTACAGTTTTGAAGGGCACTACACATTACTCCTGTAAGGAAACATTTTTCATCAAAATTGAGCACATAATTACAGTGTTGTGTTTTTCTGCCCTGTTGTTTTAATAATAGTGAGGAAGGTCTGACACAGATCTTATCTTATGATGTGGCAGCCCCTGCTTTAGCTACATGTTGCAATTAATATCCTCATGCAGGTGTGCATCTTGGAAGTTAAGCCTCAGTTTTTAGTCAGACCTCATTAGATGTTAATGAATAGAACATATTTAGAATTGTGTTTCTCATCTGTATTTTTCAGTTCTAGTACAAACAACTGTACCACCTGTAGAGTACAGGTGTAATTTGTGATGTATTACAATTTGTTACCTGTATTTACTGACTGAGATTACATGTTATGTCACAGATTCAGTACCTGTATATCACAGATGTTTGTAGCTGAATTTACTGACTGATGTTAAATAGGTATATTACAGATTTTGGTACCTGTATTAATGACTCAGTTATACAGGTATATTACAGATTTTGGTACCTGTATTTATTGACTGAGGTTATACAGGTATATTACAGATTTTGGTACCTGTATTAATGACTGAGGTTATACAGGTATATTACAGATTTTGGTACCTGTATTAATGACTGAGGTTATACAGGTATATTACAGATTTTGGTACCTGTATTAATGACTGAGGTTATACAGGTATATTACAGATTTTGGTACCTGTATTAATGACTGAGGTTATACAGGTATATTACAGATTTTGGTACCTGTATTAATGACTGAGGTTATACAGGTATATTACAGATTTTGGTACCTGTATTAATGACTGAGGTTATACAGGTATGTTACAGATTTTGGTACCTGTATTAATGACTGAGGTTATACAGGTATGTTACAGATTTTGGTACCTGTATTAATGACTGAGGTTATACAGGTATGTTACAGATTTTGGTACCTGTATTAATGACTGAGGTTATACAGGTATATTACAGATTTTGGTACCTGTATTAATGACTGAGGTTATACAGGTATGTTACAGATTTTGGTACCTGTATTAATGACTGCGGTTATACAGGTATATTACAGATTTTGGTACCTGTATTAATGACTGAGGTTATACAGGTATATTACAGATTTTGGTACCTGTATTAATGACTGAGGTTATACAGGTATATTACAGATTTTGGTACCTGTATTAATGACTGCGGTTATACAGGTATGTTACAGATTTTGGTACCTGTATTAATGACTGAGGTTATACAGGTATGTTACAGATTTTGGTACCTGTATTAATGACTGAGGTTATACAGGTATGTTACAGATTTTGGTACCTGTACTTATTGACTGAGGTTATACAGGTATATTACAGATTTAGGTAACTGTATTTACCAACTGAGATATTACAGGTAATTTAAAACAGATCTTGTTATCTGTATTTACTGACTGAAGGACCTGAAGGGCCATGTGAGCTAATGGCAACCTGCAGTTGTCGGACAGTGTGGATTTTGACCAAATTTGGTCGAAAGTAAGTACCCTTGGACAATTATTGGGTGAAGGAGAATCGAATTGGTCTCGGCTTTCTGGGGTAGGAGAGGTGGGGCCCAATAGTGCAATTGAGCAAATTATTCAAAATGCTTCTTCTTGATCAGGATAGTTTGAATTATTCTGATGTTCTATCAACTTATATATATATATCAGCTTGGAGTCAATAAACATCAGAATTTTGTCCCTATAAAAAGTGAGAGAAATAAGTGACCCATGCATGTGTTGGCATTCAAACAATAGATGTGAAAGTAATCATTACTTTCATAGCATATTGCACATAGATCGAAAGGTCTGTTCTTTATCTACAGTATTTCCAAATATTTATACCTATGCGCTCTCGAAACGTACATTTTCCCCACCTTGCTCTGTTTTAGTTTACATTTGTGCTAGCCACACTTCTAGTCACATAACATAGTCTCACCAGCTTCATCTGATGGCAACTTTCAGCCCACCATCAACCATCTTAAGATTTTGGAACAGATCAGAAAATGAGAATAGGTAACAGGCTGCCATCTTGGATTTTGACTGTGAAAGTTCGTTATCATTATTTCTTTAGAAATACTTGGTAGGTCTCTTTCAAATTCCATACATAGTTTCCCTTGGGTCCCTTGTTGTGTATCCTTGATTTTGGGACTTATTGGATAATAAAAATGGTGATTAGAATTTGACAAAGAAAGATTCAGATTTCTCAAATTTCATATTTCAATTGTTTAATGTCAGAAGTGATCAAATTGGTGGTAAGGTGGCAATCTTTGATTTTGATCTTTGTTATTGCTGTAATTCCTAGAAATATTGGAAATGTATTTTTTTTCCAATTTCATAGGTAGATTTTTCTCAGCACCAAGTCTAATATCCAAAATCCTTCATTATTTGTTCACAGATAAAATATTGTTGATTACCCTCCAGACCCATAGTTTTGCAATAAAGGATGACAGGAGAAATTAAGAACATAAAGGAGAGTAAAGAAGGGATGTGATGTAATTTATATAGGATAACTTAAGATCACGCAATGTCTAAGAGTCAAGTTTCTTCAGGATTTCTTGTTACAATAAAGTACATCCACAATTTCTCTCAGTCTTTATAGTTTAATGGCTAAGGAAAACTTGGTTTGTTTACTGGTTTTTAAATTTAAAAATAGCAGCAGTTGTCGGTACCGTCTTAATTTATACTCTCTTGTTGACAACCTAGCCATGGATATTGCTTCTAGAGATATCCTCAACATGTGGTCAGCTCCCACAACCAACCCACTCAAATCACATTTTCAGATATTGCCTTTGAATTACAAATAGTGTCCATCTTGCCCAGAATCGGTTGAGATGAAGCAATGGCTTGCTTATTGAAGGCTTTCACTTTGATGTTAGGGCATACTATCTTTCCAAGCCATTTCTCAAATTGGTCATCGCAGCTCCACAATTGACTCTCATCACTAATTTCATAGAGTTCTGCTTCTGTAAATGAATGTATCTGTTGCAAATTGGCTCGATTAGGAGATGTAGAAATCGTACAAATTCTGTGTCACTCAGGGACGGAAGATCTACAGGTCACGTAAACACAAGACAAAAACACTGTCCGATAGTGACATCAGCTATTGGTTTTATCACATTTCAGTGTGATGTTTTCAGAAGAGGGTCTATGTAGACAGAAGCTAGCCATATGTTCTGTGTAAAATGTCAACCTCTTCTCCTATTAAAACATTTGTTATTGTATTGTTTCCGTTGCCCTTGACGACATGTTCTGCTTTTACAAATGACTTAAACAGTGACTAGAATAGGTTTGGTTTTTTTAACAGAAATTCAGGTTCAGAGTTGAGAAAATGGTCTTAACAACTAAACAGCATTTGTTGGTAATTCCAGACTTGAAATACACAAATCGGCTTATTACCACCCAGAACTTAATGGCAAATCCCTAGACTATCACACAAACTTTGAGTTTGACAGTAGCTACCTTCAGATACACAGAGCCATTATCTTGGAACAAACACAAGCTATCCTAGTTTATAATCATTGGTTCCATACCATTGACATTGAAGCATCTACATATTACAGACTGTTATTATCCTATCATGATATAAAACATAAAAAGTGATACTACTTCTGTTTTTATTGTACAGGAGATGGTTAGTATTATATCCACTACTTTACCAAACATTTAGGAATCATAAAGGAAAGATCATGAATAATAATTCATCAATGTTTTTTAAGAATATTTATGACCTTAAAAAATTAATGTTTAGTGATGAGTGGAATATTTTATAAGCATTCATGAACATAAATCATTATACAGTTTAGCACAATCATGAATTTTCATGAAATGTTTTAAAACTCAGGATCATTCATGAATTGAATCAAGAATGTTTCGAAAATTATTCATGAACTTAAAATTTCATGAAATATCATGGATAAAATATTTCATTAACAATCAAGAAATTGTTATATGTTTCATGAACAATTGTGGATTTTTACAAACTCTTCATGATTTCATGAATAAAAATGTATGAATAGATATCAGGAACTGAATGCAATTTGACACATTGCTTGTCATTGATTTTTCATTATGAAAGATCATGAATCACAAGTCCGACATGGCCTGGGCATGAAAGGTACTATAGCATGGTAAATTACATTCTTTATTGACAAATCCCTCTCATCAGAAATTTATATACTATTTTAGCTCTGCATCTTTTATTCATGACCTGAATCCCATCTCTCAAGGGTATTTTATTTCAGAAATAAAAGTGTTTAGATCATTCAAGACAAAGTCTCATAGTGACCTATCTGCGATTGTCTTTTGTCAAGCGTCATGTGTCATGCATTGTGCATTCATAAACTGAACATTTTCAATGTCTCAAAAATCCCATAGCCGTTTTAAATGAAATTTTGCAGAAACCTTCCTTGGCCAAAGATGAACCAAAAAAAAGAATTATACAGTCGCCACCCCCAGGGGTCTGAGGGGTGAGGCCGAAGCAGTCATTATTGACTAAAATTAAAAAAAAAAACTTCTTCTTAACACCCAGATACAAGATACAACAGCCAGATATGGTAGAATTCATTGCTCTTTATGGATATATGCTTCTTGAGGTGCATTACCAAAATCGTGAATTTTATGGCTCCAGAGTCCAACATTTCCCCTCGAAGAGTGGGTAAAGTTTACTATAGTTTATATAGGAAAGAACAAAGCTTACTTATCTATAACCTGAAGTGAGTTTAATTTGTGGGATCTCATTGCCTATACCAGTAAAATCTATTACCTGTAACTGAGCGAGATCATTCGAGGGCTAAGATCCTATAACATGATCCAAACCGAGTGTTAGCCAAGGTTAAGAATGTTACAGGATCTTAGCCCAAGATTGAGATACCCTGATCTCACTCAGTTACAGGTAATGGATTTTTTTCTTGCAAATACTACTCTGGAAATTATTCAATATTTCATCAGTTTGGCTTTTCCCACGGGAGCCTCAAATTACCCACACAGCCTCTTCACTTTTAAACAATGTTTGGATAGTGCCACATAAACAATGTAAGCCGCACTTATAAAAAATACAACACATTTTACAGTGAAAATTATCTATTTCATTTTAGATATGATTAATCAAATAGAATATCATTAAAATTTTAACAATGACACAACGTTTTTGTTGAAATGCATGGGTATAGGTGCCACCTATGTCTACATGCTGTTGAATTCACCAATGCGTAAAAATTCCACAAAAATGGGTACAAGACAGATCAGGCAAGATAGAAAAAGCTAGGATGGGGAATTACTTCTTGGGATATCCCTATCTGAGGTGCGAGAATAAGATAAATTCATAAAATGGACATCCTTTGAATTTGGAGAGAATTCCAGAGTGCAGAGGTAATAACAGAAGATATACTGGACTAGTGTGTAAGATATGGAAAAAAACCAGAAGTTTGGTTAGGAGGAAACTGACTACCAGAATGTAAATCTGATATATATTTACACATTCTCAAAGAGGCTGAAGTGTTGATGGTGAGAAATTATCAAGGTGTGAGTGTTTACAAAGGGCTGGGTAGACAGGTGAGGTGTGTTCAGGTTAGTACGTATGGTTCATATTAGGGTTGTCTCTCTGATCTCTACACACGCAGACCTCTGGCACAACTGCAGGCTTCCGCCATCTCAACATACGCCAGCTTCCATCCCACTCCTACTACATTTGATTAAAGTGGAGTAAGAAGAATAAAAAACAGCTATATTTCTTGCCTTCTGTAGGAAAAATTTGCCTGTAATTGATATTGGCTGTAACTTCACATAGATTGTTTGAGGATCTTAATTTTCTGAATATTATTCTTACAACACTGGAGATTTACATTTAGCAATAATAAAATTCCCCAGAATGAGATTAAATTAGCATACCTAGACAAGGGCATCAATTTTATCTGATAGGCTTTTTTCCTCTAAGCTTACTGACAGCTTTTGATGGCCATTGTCCATGTTGGCTATACCAAGACATTTATATACCATAATAACAAACTGGTTTTATCACTGTCAGATCACACACTGTGATACACACACATTTATGTAATAACGAACTGGTTTTATCACTGTCAGATCACACACTGTGATACACACACATTTATGTAATAACAAACTGGTTTTATCACTGTCAGATCACACACCATCACACACACACATTTATATAATAACAAACTGGTTTTATCACTGTCAGATCACACACTGTCATACACACACATTTATATAATAACAAACTGGTTTTATCACTGTCAGATCACACACATTTATATAATAACAAACTGGTTTTATCACTGTCAGATCACACACATTTATATAATAACTAACTGGTTTTATCACTGTCAGATCACACACATTTATATAATAACAAACTGGTTTTATCTCTGTCAGATCACACACATTTATATAATAACAAACTGGTTTTATCACTGTCAGATCACACACATTTATATAATAACAAACTGGTTTTATCACTGTCAGATCACACACTATCATACACACACATTTATGTAATAACAAACTGGTTTTATCACTGTCAGATCACACACTATCATACACACACATTTATATAATAACAAACTGGTTTTATCACTGTCAGATCACACACTATCATACACACACATTTATATAATAACAAACTGGTTTTATCACTGTCAGATCACACACTATCATACACACACATTTATATAATAACAAACTGGTTTTATCACTGTCAGATCACACACATTTATATAATAACAAACTGGTTTTATCACTGTCAGATCACACACATTTATATAATAACAAACTGGTTTTATCACTGTCAGATCACACACTATCATACACACACATTTATGTAATAACAAACTGGTTTTATCACTGTCAGATCACACACTATCATACACACACATTTATATAATAACAAACTGGTTTTATCACTGTCAGATCACACACTATCATACACACACATTTATATAATAACAAACTGGTTTTATCACTGTCAGATCACACACATTTATATAATAACAAACTGGTTTTATCACTGTCAGATCACACACATTTATATAATAACAAACTGGTTTTATCACTGTCAGATCACACACATTTATATAATAACAAACTGGTTTTATCACTGTCAGATCACACACTATCATACACACACATTTATGTAATAACAAACTGGTTTTATCACTGTCAGATCACACACTATCATACACACACATTTATATAATAACTGGTTTTATCACTGTCAGATCACACACTATCATACACACACATTTATATAATAACAAACTGGTTTTATCACTGTCAGATCACACACTATCATACACACACATTTATATAATAACAAACTGGTTTTATCACTGTCAGATCACACACTATCATACACAAACATTTATATAATAACAAACTGGTTTTATCACTGTCAGATCACACACTATCATATACACACATTTATATAATAACAAACTGGTTTTATCACTGTCAGATCACACACATTTATATAATAACTAACTGGTTTTATCACTGTCAGATCACACACCATCATACACACACATTTATGTAATAACAAACTGGTTTTATCACTGTCAGATCACACACTATCATACACACACATTTATATAATAACAAACTGGTTTTATCACTGTCAGATCACACACTATCATACACACACATTTATATAATAACTAACTGGTTTTATCACTGTCAGATCACACACTATCATACACACACATTTATATAATAACAAACTGGTTTTATCACTGTCAGATCACACACTATCATACACACACATTTATATAATAACAAACTGGTTTTATCACTGTCAGATCACACACTATCATACACACACATTTATATAATAACAAACTGGTTTTATCACTGTCAGATCACACACATTTATATAATAACTAACTGGTTTTATCACTGTCAGATCACACACCATCATACACACACATTTATATAATAACTAACTGGTTTTATCACTGTCAGATCACACACTATCATACACACACATTTATATAATAACAAACTGGTTTTATCACTGTCAGATCACACACTATCATACACACACATTTATATAATAACAAACTGGTTTTATCACTGTCAGATCACACACTATCATATACACACATTTATATAATAACTGCTCCATTTGATATGTGAGGTATGATCATATCTATAAGTACAACTCCAGGAGCAACCTATGGTAATGGTTTAGCTGTACAGAAAAGACTTTCTGTGATGTAATACAGAATTTCCTTTAGAGAAAACTTTTAACTTAATTATTTTACCAAATGCTTCCCTAATAAATTAGACACCCATGGCAGTGAGTCAAGACCTTCATGGCAAATGTTGATATGACTGACATAGTGACTGACTCAGTGTTAACAGTCCATCATAAAGTTTATCCATTTGTCATATACTGTTATTTCTATATTTTTTAGTCTGTTTTTAATGATAATGATAAAGACTGTTTTTAATATATAAGTAGTTTTTCTCTCCGTTAATGATAAAGACTGTTTTTAATATATAAGTAGTTTTTCTCTCCGTTAATGATAAAGACTGTTTTTAATATATAACTAGTTTTTCTCTCCGTTAATGATAAAGACTGTTTTTAATATATAAGTAGTTTTTCTCTCTGTTAATGATAAAGACTGTTTTTAATATATAAGTAGTTTTTCTCTCCGTTAATGATAAAGACTGTTTTTAATATATAACTAGTTTTTTTCTCCGTTAATTATAAAGACTGTTTTTAATATATAGCTAGTTTTTCTCTCCGTTAATGATAAAGACTGTTTTTAATATATAACTAGTTTTTCTCTCCGTTAATGATAAAGACTGTTTTTAATATATAACTAGTTTTTCTCTCCGTTAATGATAAAGACTGTTTTTAATATATAAGTAGTTTTTCTCTCCGTTAATGATAAAGACTGTTTTTAATATATAAGTAGTTTTTCTCTCCGTTAATGATAAAGACTGTTTTTAATATATAACTAGTTTTTCTCTCCGTTAATTATAAAGACTGTTTTTAATATATAGCTAGTTTTTCTCTCCGTTAATGATAAAGACTGTTTTTAATATATAAGTAGTTTTTCTCTCCGTTAATGATAAAGACTGTTTTTAATATATAAGTAGTTTTTCTCTCCGTTAATGATAAAGACTGTTTTTAATATATAAGTAGTTTTTCTCTCCGTTAATGATAAAGACTGTTTTTAATATATAACTAGTTTTCCTCTCCGTTAATGATAAAGACTGTTTTTAATATATAACTAGTTTTCCTCTCCGTTAATGATAAAGACTGTTTTTAATATATAACTAGTTTTTCTCTCCGTTAATGATTTATCATATTTATTATTGCTGATGCTTATTCTGGTCAAACACTGGTTGTTCCACCAAAGTATCATAATGAAACTGATTAATTTCTAATTCAGATTTTAGCTGAAAGTCTTAGTGTAACATATTTGTTGTTATTATGTATTGTACCAATGAAATGTCCCTATTTTATATTGCATGCTTTGTTGTATTTTTTGTGATAATAGTTCCTCTGAGCTAATGTTTTACAGTTACCTATATACAACAAAAAAGAAACTTTCTTGTATCCTGTATATTTATATGGTGCTATTGAAGGGAAGTAACTCAGAACTGAATATGTTGTCATTATCTGTAGACTAAATAGATCATCGGTATTATCTCAGAGTTCAAGTAGTTGTCATACAAACATGACAGGTTTATAGAAGATAGCATGTTTGTTCATTATAAAAAATGATTTTCTTTTTTTCATTTCTTATAACTGGATATGGCTTGTGGGAACAGATTGTATAAAACCTGTTCCTACAACATTGAACTCTTTTAGAATGGCACGATGAAAAATCTAATCATGAAACATTTTAGTGATAAACGTGCCTGATAGTTTCCATGATTTAAGTCATTGTTTAATTGGTAAGAATGTTGTTCTACTGCACAGGAAATAAAAATGGAAAGAAATGGAAGTATTTTGTAGATAGCAGAAATCTTCCAAAATTAACCTACAGATAGAGAGTAACGGGGAAGAACCTGGAATTTTCAATTCTAACACAACATTTTTATCTTTAAAGAGAGTTATTTTTGATACTGATTAAAACAAGGTAGGATAAATTACATGAGGTTGTACATTCCTGGAGGAAGCAGTGATGCTGACAGATGCTGGTGTGGCTTTGCCAGTAACACACAACCCTATCAACAGCATCTTTATACACCACAAACTTAATGGCAAGATATAAACTTGCACTCGGTGCACATAAGTGTAGGTTTTCCCTACAGACAGGAAACAGCAAGACACACCATTATACTATTCATGATTAATCTTCCAGGAAAAACCAAATCTGTGTCAGAATTTAGACTTGATTTATGGGGAATAGGTTACTTCAGTTATCTCCTTGTTACTGTCAAAAAAAATAAAACCCACCAATATGTAAAATGTTGCAGTATTTTAAAATGATTAGAAAGATAATCCCTAAATATAACTTCATACTTGTTTATATCATTCAGTGTTATCAATGTTACTGTTGATAATAAATTGAAGGAAAGTAGAAGATATTCTGTATCACACAGATTTTAAATATACCTGGGTGATAGAACAATTTATATGTTAATTATACTTGATGTACAGCTCATCACAGTAAGTGTGCACCATACATTAGTTAGTGTGCACCATACATCAGTCAGTGTGCACCATACATCAGTTAGTGTGCACCATACAACAGTTAGTGTGCAACATACATTGGTTAGTGTGCAACATACATCTGTTGGTGTGCAACATGCATCTGTAAGTGTGCAACATACATTGGTTAGTGTGCAACAAACATCTGTTAGTATGCAGCATACATCAGTGTGCAACATACATCAGTTAGTGTGCAACATACATCTGTTAGTATGCAGCATACATCAGTCAGTGTGCACCATACATCAGTTAGTGTGCACTATACATCTGTTGTTGTGCAATATACATTGGTTAGTGTGCAACATACATCTGTTAGTATGCAGCATACATCAGTCATTGTGCACCATACATCAGATAGTGTACAACATACATCAGTCAGTGTGCAACATACATCAGTCAGTGTGCACCATACATCAGTTAGTGTGCAACATACATCTGTTAGTATGCAGCATACATCAGTCAGTGTGCACCATACATCAGTTAGTGTGCACTATACATCTGTTGTTGTGCAATATACATTGGTTAGTGTGCAACATACATCTGTTAGTATGCAGCATACATCAGTTATTGTGCACCATACATCAGATAGTGTGCAACATACATCAGTCAGTGTGCAACATACATCAGTCAGTGTGCACCATACATCAGTCAGTGTGCAACATACATTAGTCAATGTGCACCATACATCAGTTAGTGTGCAATATACATCAGTCAGTGTACAACATACATCAGTTAGTGTGCAACATACATCAGTTAGTGTGCAATATACATGTGTTGGTGTGCAACATACATCTGTTAGTGTGCAGTATGCATCGGTTAGTCTGCAGATACATCAGTAAGCAGGGTACAGCAGTGTGTGTGTTTCAACCTGTTATTAATTTCTTCTTTTTTCATCTCTGGGAATTATTTATAGCTGAACTCATGTACTTTTGCTGGTCTTCCAAATTTAAATCAAAAAGCAATTTAGGGATGTAGCCTGTTATGTTTCACATAGGTTAGGAAGATACGAACTGTCAAAAATAAGAATAGGTAATGAATATGAACATCTGCAATTAGACATTGGATAAGTTAGATTGTGCAGCATAAAAATTGTCAGTATAGAACAAGTGAAAATGTTGCTGATGTAAACTCAAACTAGTTCCAGTGATGATTGGTGACTAAACGTCTTAAGCTGGCCTTCTAAAGATAACAACTTCTGTACAATGCACCTGGAGTTTACACTAGGTAGTGATAAGTCATGCAGTGTATCAAAATAAAGGACTTCCGATAAACTTTTTTATTATGGAAATCTTTCTTAAAGTTATTGGATGTGTACAAGACTGATCAGTGAGGAAGCCAAACTTCACAACCTAGTACAAACACTTGATTCCTAAGGACAACATAAATCACAGATCAGTGATAATCAACCAGGCACTGCCAACCCATTCTCCCTTATTGATGTAAATATACGGTACCCTGTTAGTAGACTTGGGATGACGTCAATGCCACAATACTTATCCATTATTTAGTGTTCACAGGACAGACTCTTTTGGTCAGATGAGAAACCCCAATAACAACATGTACAGGATAGAAACCATATTGTATGATGGTGGAAATATAAGAACTACCAACAGCTAATATAATAGCTTTGTTTAGAAAGAGAACATTTTCTAAAACAACCTTTTGAAGTTTTGCAGTTTTACTAACATTTGAATCAACAGGCTGTCATTATCATGACAATTATGAATGCATCTACATTATCCAATATTCTCATTTTTAAAGATTTTGTTCCTTCTTTTAAAAAATAATAAATCAAACAATAAATATGTAGTAGTTTTCAGTAATAATCCCTGCCCTCTTCCTGTAATAGCCACTCTCAGGTGAAATCAAGTTTGTAAATATCCTGCTAAAATGCCAGGCAAAAACCAAACAAAAAAATTGTTTCATTTCAGAGGAACATGTCTTCAGCATCCATCAGATGTAAAACACTAAAATTTTCTTTTCAAACTCGTTATATTTCTGATCATTGTTTTTAAATTAATTTCTTAGTACAACATTTGCAGATAAATGATTAGAAATCAAAGTAAATGAGATGCCAGTTTTATATTCAAAATTGGGGTAAAGGTTATATAGGTTAGAGGGTAAAGGGCATAGGTTACAGGGTAAAGGATATGATATATTTTCCAGGTTATAAACTGCAACAGTATATAAGCCACAGAGCTGATTATTACTTATTTTAAACGATTTGATCCACATTTTAGCTGCACCAGAATATAAGTCACGCCCATTCTTATGAAGTGGCAACCATTACGTTGACCAAAGTTTGTCCATATAACAGACAACTGAGGACAATTTATCAAAATTGTCAGTGAAACATTTAATAAAGAATGCAAATGAGTTACACACAAATAATCCTTGATTTTAATGACATATTTCAAAAAACGTGAAATAGCAAATATTGCCGGTACGGTTAAATATCAATGAAGGCCATTGCATGCTGACCGAATTCCTGTAGTCCCATATTATTTCTTCTTGTAAGTTACATGAAGCCATTTATATCGTAAACAAGCATGGCGGTCATTCTAAAATTTGCCCAATAACCCGATGACCTATCAATCCCAGGATGCAAAAGACTATTGTAAAATTCCACTATGGCTTCAAAGTAACCACGAAAGTTCAGAAGATGTTATTGTGATGGTCCAGAAGATGTTATCGTGATTCATGTTAAAAGGAATCATCCTGTAAATGATTGCAAATGATGGTTCTAGATGATCTGTTTCAGTCATAAATACGTGACCATCAGGTCACCTACCTTCTCGTACTGGTACACTTCCTGTCTTTTTTGTTTTTGTTTTTTGTTTTCTCCATCCTGTCATCATTGTCTACATATAAGCTGCACCAGTATATAAACCTCATGCCCTGACTCACGGGGAAAAATGGTGCGGCTTATAATCTGCAAAATATGGAAGGTTACATATTAAGGGTTACAGAGTAAAGGTTACAGGTTCAAGAATAGAGGTTATAAGTTACAGAGTAAAGGTTATAGGTTACAGAGTAAAGGTTATAAGTTACAGAGTAAAGGTTAAAGGTTACAGAGTAAAGGTTATAGGTTATAGAGTAAAGGTTATAGGTTACAGAGTAAAGGTTATCAGTTACAGAGTAAAGGTTATAGGTTACAGAGTAAAGGTTACAGATTAAAGAGTAAAGGTTATAAGTTACAGAGTAAAGGTTATAGGTTACAGAGTAAAGGTTATAGGTTACAGAGTAAAGGTTATAGGTTACAGAGTAATGCGTATTGGTTACAGTGTAAATGGTATTGGTTACAGTGTAAAAGGTATAGGGTAAATGTGGTTACTGCTGAAGAAAATGTCTATTTTCGCATAGAAATTGAAGTTTGTCGATATCACAAATTGAATAAATACTCTTTTCCTTCCAAGGAGTTCTGAAAAGGCTCCAAATGATGGAATTCCTAATACAATCAGACTTACTAAATCACATGCAAATTAGGCAGCTATATTTAGCCTTCTAATCCCATAATGCTTTGCATATTGCATTTGGTGCATCCTGCTTGATCGATCATCTTGATAAGTACTGATGTCAGTTGAGTATTATACCGTAGTACAATGGCAGTGTCTGTAATGACATGGAGATATTTGTAATGTTGTACAAGAATTAATGCACTGTTCATGCCATGATAAAAATGAAATAAAACCTGACTGTGTCACTACTTGCCGAAATTTCGGTACACTCTCTGTTTTGCTGACGTAGTCTCATTTTTGATACACACTATTTTAAATAAAGCTTTCAATAGTTCTAAGGAAAGTATTTTCTTGGTCAAATTGAACACTTAATTTTACAATATGGTTAAGAAAATGGGAAAAGCTATGGGAGGGCAATGCCTGTTTATGTTTTATTAGGTGAGCCGTGACCACGTTTGAAGTGTACAGTAGTTAGAATTTATCTTTCATAAGTCAGGGGAGAGGTAATGGTTATGGGCAAAAAGTGATAGATTAAGCATTAAAGGTAACAGTTTAAGGAGTGACGGTTGTAGGTTAAGAGGTAAAAGTTGAAGTTTTAGGAGTAAAGGTTAAAGGCTAAGGGATAAAGGTTATAGCTTAAGAGATAAGATCATATATTAAGGTTTGAAGTTGAAAGGTTTTTGTAATCAGTGGTGGACAAGCTCATGAACTCAACTTGCAGATCGAAATAACTCCCAGCTATTGGCAATATTTTAGAGTGTTATTTAAAATGTAATTTTGATTGTGTGCAAAGTAAGGGCTATAGTTTGGAATTGCTCATTACCTCCCAAGTTTTCACATTTGATACCCTGGAGCATTGCTGCATATTGGCTGCATTCTGTTTTCACATGGCATCAATTGCTTTCCCCAGCACTAAAATTCAATTGGTAAAAAACGATGATCTGTTGGCATGTCTTGATTGAGAGGAATACAAGCTGTAGCTGGAGAATATGTGGTTGAAACAGGCAAAATTTCTGTACTGGCCAAAACATTTAATATCTTTCTTAAAGGAAAATCAAGGAATGTGTATCTATCTCTAATAGCAAGCAATCATAAGGAGAAGTCATGAAAATACCTTGCTCTTCAATAAAGTTTACTGTATACTTCACACCTCTCACTATGGAAAAGTGTGGGTAATATATCATTTGCTACCACAGTCCACTGCACACCTAATCTGGGATCTTCACAGATGTCTATACAGTTACAATTAAATGTCTATGACATCCTTATACTAGAAACTTAAACTTTTAAGACATGCATTCTTTAACACAATTAACCATGTGGATTTTACTCATTGTAAATGATACATTATATATGTTAGCACAGAACGTTTCGGTGCGAAAAGGTTACACTACATAACAGAAAGGCATTAATTATAATGAAATCCCCAGTGCAGATATATCAAAGTGTATTGGCCGAGGAGTTGATCAGTGACCAGCTTAACTTAAACAAATGGTGTGTTGTTGGTCATTTGTTTGACACGGATACAAATGCTGTGTTAGATGGATAAAGGTCACATCTAGTGATTCCGAGCTTTCTGACTCTCTGTCAATATGGGGACCAGCAGTAATACCAAGGGTCAGGTAGTAATGTCATACTATTGAGTGGGTGGGTTCCTGCGGGAATCATTTCACACTCCAATCGCAGCTGGTGATCACAGCCATCATCTCGTATTTAACAAGAAGTTAATTGCATAATATCTGGTGACTGTTGTGAACTTCTATAAATGTAGAAAACCACCAAAAATCCCCCTTCTTACCAACATAACGTGTCTTTGGGTTGGTTATTTTTTCTGGCTTTTTTTGTCGTTATTATTTTAGCCTTCATTGACATTTCTCTAAGAACAGGAAATATTACCCATTAAAGTTACAACTGTTTACCATTAAAGTTACAACTGTTACCCATTAAAGTTACAACTGTTACCTAGGGTATTTAAATTTTATCTAAGGTTATTGATGTTCGAGGTTACCCAACAACAGTACCTGTTTCCAGTCAAAGTTGGTCGTAGTAAATCAGTGTGTTTTTTTCTATAAATGTCACTCCTTCGACTGTAGAACACTACAAAACAAAGCTATATTAGGATTGTGGTAATGTTGATGGATTGTTGGTAAGTGTTATAAGTATTCAGTGTGTATGGGCCAGGCCTCCTCGCTGAACTTACCAACATTTCTGTGACATTTGTTAGGAGCTTCATGGCAGCATTGGATGAATCAATCTGTTTCAATGGGTGACATCCAAATAATCAACTACAACCTTTATTTAATAATGACTGATTGTTTTTTAAGCACTTGAGAAAACATTTAAGTAAACAAATCCAGATTTTTTTTTTTTCTTTTCATAGAAATAATTTTTGGCTGAAGTGATCAGGATTATATTGATCCTTTATAAATCCCACATGTGGCAAATGGAAGAAAATGCGTACTGTCATTAATTAGACTATCCACTGTCTCCAGTAGAATGCCCACTGTTGCCCTGTAGACAGTCCACTGTTTCCTCTAGTTCTGTGATATCTGTACTATCACCCACACCTTTGTTTCCTCTAGTTCTGTGATATCTGAACTACCACCCACACCTTTGTTTCCTCTAGTTCTGTGATATCTGTACTATCACCCACACCTTTGTTTCCTCTAGTTCTGTGATATCTGAACTACCACCCACACCTTTGTTTCCTCTAGTTCTGTGATATCTGTACTATCACCCACACCTTTGTTTCCCCTAGTTCTGTGATATCTGTACTATCACCCACACCTTTGTTTCCCCTAGTTCTGTGATATCTGTACTATCACCCACACCTTTGTTTCCTCTAGTTCTGTGATATCTGTACTATCACCCACACCTTTGTTTCATCTAGTTCTGTGATATCTGTACTACCACCCACACCTTTGTTTCATCTTGTTCTGTGATATCTGTACTATCACCCACACCTTTGTTTCCTCTTGTTCTGTGATATCTGTACTACCACCCACACCTTTGTTTCCTCTAGTTCTGTGATATCTGTACTACCACCCACACCTTTGTTTCCGCTGATGCCGCACAATCATTGATTTAGTATGAGTGGTTTTCTCTAAATGCAGTTTACAAGCATTCCTTCAGACAGTAACTCATGAAAGAGGAAGCGCTGGTATTAAAATGGGGTAAAAGATGTCTTTCCTGTGTAAAATATCTGCTTAAATTCAGGGGGTTTATCACCAACTTTATAGAATAACTTTCAGTTTTCTGGATTGTTGGATTTTTAATATGCTCAGTTTCTATGTCATCTATTTATAATTTGTCTTTAACTTCCCCCTGAAATAATAACGTTGGTTTTAGTCAAGAAAAGCAGAATCAGTCAGTATGATTTTTAACAATCATCTTACAGATGTATTTTGTTACTTGTAGAAAACGTGAAGTAAGATGTAACATATGATCTGTTCCATACCTAGGTTGAGTAAGAAGTTACATGATCTGAGAGATAAATGTTTAGAGCTACTATTAATTGAGTTGTTATTGCTGATGCCTGGATTCCAATTTGGACACATTCATAGGGAATGTATTGCCTTTCGACATACTAGCCCATACAAAGGATCCTCCATTCCTACCAGGACAAAAGGATATAGGTTCAGCCTCTATAATTAACAGCCCGACTGTGGGTCTTGGAGACTAGATGTATATAGATTTCCATGTTGAACTCCTCAATAATCACTCGTAAGAAGTTGGAAGTACCACTTGGGTAGATAAATTACTATGAATGACCTTGTGATGGCACCAGTCATTGGTCGCACTAGACAAGGTGCCAGGATTGTATAAGAAAGAGAAGCGGTTCATCCGTGGCCAAATATTGAACCCTGATACTACAGAACATCTACATCTCCTGTTCCATGATTTTAGATTCATAAGGATTGAATTACTGATCCCCTAGTTTGATTAATGAGGCTATTCATAAGAATTCTGCATATGTTTTGTTATTTATATCTAATCAAACTTGTATACAAATGGTCTTTATTGTCATCACAACACAGAGATGAAACAGTGGTTTTGGAAAGGAATGTGTTGGGAGTGGGAGGAGGGGAGGAAAAAACAATTTTCCACCGACTCAATCAAAATACATCCCACCATCACCACAACCCTACTGCCCGAATCTTCCACTTTAATAGAGATTTATTAGGTTTCTGATGAATCCATTATACTTTTATGTGTGTGTGTTTTTACTGCCTCACACTTGACAAGGTTTAAATTTGCCTTCATCTTGAATAATTCTAAAATATTCACTGTGAAATGATAACCCTTTTTCATACCTCTTCAGTTTGGTGGGTTGAGGTAATACTCAAAAACAAAGCTGTATTGTCTGTTAAATATTTCAACAATATTTAGGAGGTCACATCCTGCAGATCTTGTGAACAGGTTCTCAAGCGTTATATGTAATGGAGAATCTGGAGTGAACAGGTTCTCTAGCGGTATATATAATGGAGAATCTGGAGTGAACAGATTCTCTAGCTGTTTATATAACAGGTAATCTGGAGTGAACAGGTTCTCTAGCTGTATATGTGACAGAGAATCTGGAGTGAACAGGTTCTCTAGCTGTATATATAACAGATAATATATATATATAAGGAGAATCTGGAGTGAACAGGTTCTCTAGCTGTTTATATAATCTTCTAGCTATATATAATGTATATGTGTTTACAGAGAATCTGGAACAGGTACTCTAGCTGTTTATATAACATTTAATCTGGAGTGAACAGGTTCTCTAGCTGTATATATAATAGAGAATCTGGAGTAAACAGGTTCTCTAGCTGTTTATATAACCGATAATCTGGAGTGAACAGGTTCTCTAGCTGTTTATATAACAGATAATCTGGAGTGAACAGGTTCTCTAGCTGTTTATATAACAGATAATCTGGAGTGAACAGGTTCTCTATAACAGATAATCTGGAGCTGTTCTCTATATATAACCGACAGATATAACAGATAATCTGGAGTGAACAGGTTCTCTAGCTGTTTATATAACAGATAATCTGGAGTGAACAGGTTCTCTAGCTGTATATATAGTGAACAGGTACTCTAATATATAACAGGTAATCTGGAGTGAACAGGTTCTCTAGCTGTATATGTGACAGAGAATCTGGAGTGAACAGGTTCTCTAGCTGTATATATAACAGATAATCTGGAGTGAACAGGTTCTCTAGCTGTATATGTGACAGAGAATCTGGAGTGAACAGGTTCTCTAGCTGTTTATATAACAGATAATCTGGAGTGAACAGATTCTCTAGCTGTATATATAACAGATAATCTGGAGTGAACAGATTCTCTAGCTGTATATATAATAGAGAATCTGGTGTGAACAGGTTCTCTAGCGGTATATATAATGGAGAATCTGGAGTGAACAGGTTCTCTAGCTGTTTATATCACCGATAATCTGGAGTGAACAGGTTCTCTAGCTGTATATGTGACAGAGAATCTGGAGTGAACAGGTACTCTAGCTGTTTATATAACCAATAATCTGGAGTGAACAGGTTCTCTAGCTGTATATATAATAGAGAATCTGGAGTAAACAGGTTCTCTAGCTGTTTATATAACCGATAATCTGGAGTGAACAGGATCTCTAGCTGTTTATATAACAGATAATCTGGAGTGAACAGGTACTCTAGCTGTATATATAACAGATAATCTGGAGTGAACAGGTTCTCTAGCTGTTTATATAACAGATAATCTGGAGTGAACAGGTTCTCTAGCTGTATATATAATAGAGAATCTGGAGTAAACAGGTTCTCTAGCTGTTTATATAACCGATAATCTGGAGTGAACAGGTTCTCTGGAGTGAACAGGTTCTCTAGCTGTATATGTGACAGAGAATCTGGAGTGAACAGGTTCTCTAGCGGTATATATAATAGAGAATCTGGTGTGAACAGGTTCTCTAGCGGTATATATAATGGAGAATCTGGAGTGAACAGGTTATCTAGCTGTTTATATAAGTGAACAGATAATCTGGAGTGAACAGGTACTCTAGCTGTTTATATAACAGATAATCTGGAGTGAACAGGTTCTCTAGCTGTATATATAACAGATAATCTGGAGTGAACAGGTTCTCTAGCTGTATATATAACAGATAATCTGGAGTGAACAGGTTCTCTAGCTGTTTATATAACAGATAATCTGGAGTGAACAGGTTCTCTAGCTGTATATATAATAGAGAATCTGGAGTGAACAGGTACTCTAGCTGTTTATATAACCGATAATCTGGAGTGAACAGGTTCTCTAGCTGTATATATAACAGATAATCTCCAGTGATCATAGGCTCTCTGTATATATATATAACAGAGTTAGAATCTATTGAAGAGGTTTTAATTGTCAGACACAATTTAGTACACAAACACTCAATCTGAAATGTAAATGGCAAGTATTGATTTCAGGAAAGTAGAGAAATAAAAGTAAATGTCAGATTGGATTCCTTGTTGTTGAGAACCATTCATGGAAGTGAAGTAGGTGGCATAGGATTCTTTGTACCTGTTGTATAGACCTGCGTTGTACAGAATTAGGTCACATTGGATTTCTTGTAACTGGTGGAGAAATTTCCATGGTACAGGAATAGGTCAAATTTGATTCCTGATATCTGTTGTCAAGAGACTTCCTTGGTAGAGAAATAGGTCACATTGATTCCTAGTACCTGTTATAGAGACTTTTGTGGTAGAGAAATAGGTCACATTGATTCCTAGTACCTGTTATAGAGAGACTTTTGTGATAGAGAAATAGGTCACATTGATTCCTAGTACCTGTTATGGAGACTTTTGTGGTAGAAAAATAGGTCACATTGATTCCTAGTACCTGTTATAGAGACTTTTGTGATAGAGAAATAGGTCACATTGATTCCTAGTACCTGTTATAGAGAGACTTTTGTGGTAGAGAAATAGGTCACATTGATTCCTAGTACCTGTTATAGAGACTTTTGTGGTAGAGAAATAGGTCACATTGTATCATTATATCAAGATATATATGATATGTGTAAACATAGTTTACCCTGGGTGTATCATTACTACAGGATATATACGGTATGTGTAAACATAGTTTACCCTGGGTGTATCATTACTACAGGATATATAGGTATGTGTAAACATAGTTTACACTGGGTGTATCAATACTACAGGATATATACGGTATGTGTAAACATAGTTTACCCTGGGTGTATCATTACTACAGGATATATAGGTATGTGTAAACATAGTTTACCCTGGGTGTATCAGTACTACAGGATATATAGGTATGTGTAAACATAGCTTACCCTGGGTGTATCATTAGTACAGGATATATAGGTATGTGTAAACATAGTTTACCCTGGGTGTATCATTACTACAGGATATATAGGTATGTGTAAACATAGCTTACCCTGGGTGTATCATTAGTACAGGATATATAGGTATGTGTAAACATAGTTTACCCTGGGTGTATCAATACTACAGGATATTTACCGTATGTGTAACCCTGAGTGTCACTACTGTATATTTTCCATTGCTTTAATTTCAAAACCATTTTGGAAAGTAGGAGTATAATAGATTGAACAACAATTCATTGGCTATAGTTTGAATTTAAATTCAAGGCCAGACAGTCAGAGTGAAGGTATTGAACATCTGAAACACAAGGTCCCTGTGGTATCATTAATGAGAAACATTCAATATATCCAAGGTTGTTTAAATTGGATCCTTAAATCATGACAATTTTTTAGTTAAGTGTATTGCATACTTTTACAAAGAGATTGTATAATTCTGAGACTGTGAAAATAAACTAAAGATTTGGGAGAAATGACTGTACACAATTATCGGTAGCTAAATCACACTGTGGTGTTTACCTGCTTGCCTCTCCAGAATGGAGCTGCAGCCCTTCAACTGTATTTATGGTGATGGTTTTATAAGTTACCACGCATTTCCAAAAGTAATTATGGACAGCCTCATCATCTACATTCACCTTGAACATTCACAAAACTCAAGATATCAATAAATCTTTCTTGTTTTACCTTGACCTTCAAGATTCCTGTTAACATACTTGTAAGGATATATAAATCTTTCTTGTTTTTACCTTGACCTTCAAGATTCCAGAAAACATTCTTGTAAGCATATTTATATTTTTTGTTTGTTTTCACCTTGACCTTCAAGATTCCTGTTAACATACTTGTACAATTTTTTGTTTGTTTTCACCTTGACCTTCAAGATTCCTGTTAACATACTTGTAAGGATATATAAATCTTTCTTGTTTTTACCTTGACCTTCAAGATTCCAGAAAACATTCTTGTAAGCATATTTATATACAATTTTTTGTTTGTTTTCACCTTGACCTTCAAGATTCCTGTTAACATACTTGTAAGGATATATAAATCTTTCTTGTTTTTACCTTGACCTTCAAGATTCCAGAAAACATTCTTGTAAGCATATTTATATACAATTTTTTGTTTGTTTTCACCTTGACCTTCAAGATTCCTGTTAACATACTTGTAAGGATATATAAATCTTTCTTGTTTTTACCTTGACCTTCAAGATTCCTGTTAACATACTTGTAAGGATATATAAATCTTTCTTGTTTTACCTTGACCTTCAAGATTCCTGTTAACATACTTGTAAGGATATATAAATCTTTCTTGTTTTACCTTGACCTTCAAGATTCCTGTTAACATACTTGTAAGGATATATAAATCTTTCTTGTTTTACCTTGACCTTCAAGATTCCTGTTAACATACTTGTAAGGATATATAAATCTTTCTTGTTTTACCTTGACCTTTAAATTTCCTGATAACATGCAGGATTCCACCTGTTACAGGTGGATCGGGATTTGATTTGCTAAGGATGTGCCAAGATTTGACCTACCATGTGGGTCAAGATTTCACCAGGCACAGTCGTAGCGAAAACTTCATGCATCAATCAGATTTTTAAAAATAATTTGTTACAGGTCAAAAGTATTCTCCTGGCTGAGCAACATTTTAAGCATAGATTTGTTTTTGTGTTTTTCAGGATGTTCTTAGAAAAGACAAGTTGTCCAGATTTAGTTCATCCTGTCCATCACTTGAAGTAGAGGGACTTCTACCGTCTGGTATAGATGAAGGTTAGTAATTTTATAGATTTTTATTAAGTGATCAAACTTTGAATTCAATAGTGTAGATGTGATTTGCGATTCTATGTATTCAGGCATTCCCATGAAGTACCAGTATCAGTATAGCTGTTGTAAACAAACACAAGATTTTATGGATATGGGGTATTTCAGTGAACTAAATTTAAATATATTTTGCAACAATTAAGTTATGAATTGTCAGACATAAATGATTTACTTATGATTTTGCTGAACATAAGTTGACACCTTTATAGGCTACCATCATCAAATTGTTCTGTGTCAGTAGTCTGTCATTCATCAATAAACAGGTCTTGTTATGGTTATTTCTTGAGAAAATCCTTGTTTTACTATTTTGATCTTGGGACTGATCAGAAAAAAACAAAATTATTAATTAGCAGCTATCTTGAATTTCAACTGAAATTTTGTTATCACTTTCTTGAGAGGTACTCAATAAATCTATGACAAATCTCTTTTGTGTATAGGTGCCCTTTAGTACTTAGTTGTGCCATTCTGATTTTGGCACTGATCAGAGAAAGAAAATGACTGACTGGTGACAATATTGGATTTGGAAACAATCTTATTGAAGCACAAGTACCTTTATCTGATAATACACTGTTAAGCATTGTCACTCTCAATACACAGTGTTTGGCACTGTTATAAATACAGAGTTAAGCATTGTTTCTGCTCTCAGGAAGCACAGAGTTAGGCACTTTTACTTCTATCAGGAAACACAGAGTTAGGCACTTTTACTTCTATCAGGAAACACAGAGTTAGTCACTCTTACTTCTATCAGGAAACACAGAGTTAGGCACTTTTACTTCTATCAGGAAACACAGAGTTAGGCACTCTTACTTCTATCAGGAAACACAGAGTTAGGCACTTTTACTTCTATCAGGAAACACAGAGTTAGGCACTCTTACTTCTATCAGGAAACACAGAGTTAGGCACTTTTACTTCTATCAGGAAACACAGAGTTAGGCACTTTTACTTCTATCAGGAAACACAGAGTTAGGCACTTTTACTTCTATCAGGAAACACAGAGTTAGGCACTTTTACTTCTATCAGGAAGCACAGAGTTAGGCACTTTTACTTCTATCAGGAAACACAGAGTTAGGCACTCTTACTTCTATCAGGAAACACAGAGTTAGGCACTTTTACTTCTATCAGGAAACACAGAGTTAGGCACTTTTACTTCTATCAGGAAACACAGAGTTAGGCACTCTTACTTCTATCAGGAAACACAGAGTTAGGCACTCTTACTTCTATCAGGAAACACAGAGTTAGGCACTCTTACTTCTATCAGGAAACACAGAGTTAGGCACTTTTACTTCTATCAGGAAACACAGAGTTAGGCACTTTTACTTCTATCAGGAAACACAGAGTTAGGCACTTTTACTTCTATCAGGAAACACAGAGTTAGGCACTTTTACTTCTATCAGGAAACACAGAGTTAGGCACTGTAACTTCTATAAGGAAACACAGAGTTAGTCACTCTTACTTCTATCAGGAAACACAGAGTTAGGCACTTTTACTTCTATCAGGAAACACAGAGTTAGGCACTTTTACTTCTATCAGGAAACACAGAGTTAGGCACTTTTACTTCTATCAGGAAACACAGAGTTAGGCACTGTAACTTCTATAAGGAAACACAGAGTTAGGCACTTTTACTTCTATCAGGAAACACAGAGTTAGGCACTTTTACTTCTATCAGGAAACACAGAGTTAGGCACTCTTACTTCTATCAGGAAACACAGAGTTAGGCACTTTTACTTCTATCAGGAAGCACAGAGTTAGGCACTCTTACTTCTATCAGGAAACACAGAGTTAGGCACTCTTACTTCTATCAGGAAACACAGAGTTAGGCACACTTACTTCTATCAGGAAACACAGAGTTAGGCACTTTTACTTCTATCAGGAAACACAGAGTTAGGCACTTTTACTTCTATCAGGAAACACAGAGTTAGGCACTTTTACTTCTATCAGGAAACACAGAGTTAGGCATTTTTACTTCTATCAGGAAGCACAGAGTTAGGCACTTTTACTTCTATCAGGACACTCAGAGTTAGTCATTTTTACTTCTATCAGGAAACACAGAGTTAGGCACTTTTACTTCTATCAGGAAACACAGAGTTAGGCACTTTTACTTCTATCAGGAAACACAGAGTTAGGCACTCTTACTTCTATCAGGAAACACAGAGTTAGGCACTTTTACTTCTATCAGGAAACACAGAGTTAGGCACTTTTACTTCTATCAGGAAGCACAGAGTTAGGCACTTTTACTTCTATCAGGAAACACAGAGTTAGGCACTTTTACTTCTATCAGGAAACACAGAGTTAGGCACTTTTACTTCTATCAGGAAGCACACAGTTAGGCACTTTTATTTCTATCAGGAAACACAGAGTTAGGCACTTTTATTTCTACTTCTATCAGGAAACACAGAGTTAGGCACTTTTACTTCTATCAGGAAGCACAGAGTTAGGCACTTTTACTTCTATCAGGAAGCACAGAGTTAGGCACTTTTACTTCTATCAGGAAGCACAGAGTTAGGCACTTTTACTTCTATCAGGAAGCACAGAGTTAGGCACTTTTACTTCTATCAGGAAACACAGAGTTAGGCACTTTTACTTCTATCAGGAAACACAGAGTTAGGCACTTTTACTTCTATCAGGAAACACAGAGTTAGGCACTTTTACTTCTATCAGGAAACACAGAGTTAGGCACTTTTACTTCTATCAGGAAGCACAGAGTTAGGCACTCTTACTTCTATCAGGAAGCACAGAGTTAGGCACTTTTACTTCTATCAGGAAACACAGAGTTAGTCACTCTTACTTCACTTTTACTCTAGGAAGCACAGAGTTAGGCACTTTTACTTCTATCAGGAAGCACAGAGTAAGGCATTTTTACTTCTATCAGGAAACACAGAGTTAAGAATTGACTTGTATTGGGTTATTATCATGGTTAAGTTAAATTTCTGCTTTTCGGTTTTTATGTTAACTCAAATCTGAAGCTAAAAGAAGTGTAAATGAGAGCAGATAGTAATGTAGTCCCAATTATTACTAGCTAGAAAGTTGCATAAACTCTCCCTGAACAGCAGTGTTGTCCCAAATGATAATTAAAGTGTTATACATCTTATAAGTCTGTTCACATTTCTTATTTCAGATCACCACAATTCTATGCTTAACTTGTCAAAAGATGAGGAGCATGCAGGCGCGTCCCCACAGTTGGCCCAGGAGTCACCCTCCGATAGTGAGGAGACCACAGATAGCCCCTACATCACAGAACCCTCCCAGGACACAAGCGTCCAGATCTGTATAAACGGCATCACTGTCGATCACTCCAGTGATTTTACACTTGATGCCAGCTTGAACCGCTTTTTGCGGGATTTTTACGGCGGCAACACTCCTGGAGTTCGAAGAAGAAGTTGGGGTGGCAACTTTTTGGAGGGCCAGAAACTCCAGGTTCGCCATGCCATACATGAAGGGTCACTCAGTGCAAAGAGGTGAGGAAGTAGGTTATTAATGGGGAAGGTCATAGGGTCACCAACCTGTAAAGGTCAAACAGTCAGAATAAACAAAGGAGTTAGAGAAATATACAGTGATGGATGTGATCCTAAATGATGATATTTAAAAGTAATATAAGCTTATTACATAAGATAAGATTTTTTATCTACAACCCACACAGGTGTTAGGTAGTGGATATATTATCTTTGGATAATATTACCTATTGAACTCCAGCCTCTCTGGGTTAACAGAAAGAAGGAGGTTACCAGGCAGGTAATTGTGGTTTATCGCTATGCCAACATCACCCTTATAGCCTTATATTTTTATGGTAATGAGTGATAGAGGAAGTGACAGATCTCGCCAACCTACTAACAGAACATTTCTAACTAGATAGACTTTAATGACAATCCATTTGATGGCCTGTTTGAACGGTTGCCAGGTATAATAAACGACCTTTCACATTCTAGCCATGGTCAGAATTCCGGCCAGGGATCACTGCATGGCTACCTCCATCTGCTCCAACGTATGTCAAAATTGGTTACTTAGTTCGTATAACTGTGTCAGTGTTGTAGTCGGAACCTTGACATTCAAAATCATAAGATGTGTATGGTACCATTTGTAAAGCCTTTAGTGTTCAAAAGTAACTATTTATCAGAAGTTGTTGGTATTTACAGGTTACATATATGTAACATTTTAGTAAAATCTTCAACTAAAGTCCAGTTCCCATCAAAGTTTTTCTCTGTGGCTATTTCTGTCTCCAGTGCTCATCATTGTGTAAACTAACTCACTTTACAGAACCAAAAGGTACCATTCTAAGTTAGGCTGGCTGTTCTTACCCAGAATGTAATAACTTGTTGAAAAAGTACATTTTAGCCATTTAAACTTTCACCACTGGAAAGAAAGACTCAAAAGTTTCATGAAGTGAAAAGGGAGCTCAAATGTCACCAGTCCTGAGATGTGACAGGGAAGCCCAGATGTCACCAGTCTGAGATGTGACAGAAGCCCAGATGTCACCAGTCTGAGATGTGACAAGGAAGCCCAGATGTCACCAGTCTGAGATGTGACAGGGAAGCCCAGATGTCACCAGTCTGAGATGTGACAGGGAAGCCCAGATGTCACCAGTCTGAGATGTGACAGGGAAGCCCAGATGTCACTAGTCTGAGATGTGACGGAAGCCCAGATGTCACCCGTCTGAGATATGACAGGGAAGCCCAGATATCACCAAAACATATTGTGTGACAGTGGAGCCCTAATGTCACCGATCAGTTGGAGATGTGACGCGGTGTCCAGAGGTCACCAAACTGTCTGAGGTGTGACAAGGGAAGCCAAAATGTCACCATAAAATGTGAGATATGACAGGGAAGCCCAGTTGTCACCAATCATTCTAAAATGAGGCAGAGGATCCCAGATGTCACAGATCATTTTGAGATAAGACCGGAGAGTCTAGATGACACAAATCAACCATTTAAAGATGTGACAGGGGAGCTCAAATGTCACTTTTCAACGTGAAATTTGACATGGAAGTCCATATGTGGCAAATTAGTTTGAAATGTGACAAGAGAGCTCTGATGTAACCTTCCAGTGTGAGACAGGGAGCTCAGATGTCATCGCTCATTGTGGGTGGCTGTTGTAGATGCTTCCCAGTATCTGATGATAAGCTCTTGGCAGCAATGTTTAAGTGGCCCTACATTGTAGCCAGCAGTCAATTCTGTGTAATAAAACACGGTCCTCATGTTCATCACATTCAGGATGTACTTTGGCAGTACAGATGCTAACGTCTTACACTCTTGATGAGATGATATTGGGTTTTACTGGTTTGTACGATTAACCATTTTTTTTTTAAACATTTGTTTACAGTAATACATATCCCTTAATTAAGGAGATTTTATGGCTGGCCCCTGAGGTATGTAAGCTCATCTGGTCCCTCCAAATCTTCTACTCGGATAAGGGAAATTTAACCACATTTGATCAAACACATCTATTGGTGTAGCTCAGATTTTTTGCCCTTCAAAGGGCAGTAAGGGGAAATGTTTGATCAGAGGTTGTAGTTGTAACTTAGTCAAGAAAAAAGGATTTGCAAATGAATTTACCTGAATTTAATATCGACCTCTTTAAAGTAAAAGTGGGTGTTCAATATAGAAAAACTTAAGGCTACACCAAGTACAGTGACAGGTCCGATAGATATAAGACTTTCTTCAGTGTGTACATATTCTGTAAGGCTACACCAAGTACAGTGACAGGTCCAATAGATATAAGACTCTACAGTGTGTACATATTCTGTAAGGCTACACCAAGTACAGTGACAGGTCCGATAGATATAAGACTTTCTTCAGTGTGTACATATTCTGTAAGGCTACGCCAAGTACAGTGACAGGTCCAATAGATATAAGACTCTACAGTGTGTAGATATTCTGTAAGGCTACACCAAGTACAGTGACAGGTCCAATAGATATAAGACTCTACAGTGTGTACATATTCTGTAAGGCTACACTGAGTAGTGACAGGTCCAATAGATATAAGACTCTCTACAGTGTGTAGATATTCTGTAAGGCTACACCAAGTACAGTGACAGGTCCACTATATACAAGACTCTACAGTGTGTACATATTCTGTAAGGCTACACTGAGTAGTGACAGGTCCAATAGATATAAGACTCTCTACAGTGTGTAGATATTCTGTAAGGCTACACCAAGTACAGTGACAGGTCCACTATATACAAGACTCTACAGTGTGTAGATATTCTGTAAGGCTACACTGAGTAGTGACAGGTCCAATAGATATAAGACTCTACAGTGTGTAGATATTCTGTAAGGCTACACCAAGTACAGTGACAGGTCCAATAGATATAAGACTCTACAGTGTGTAGATATTCTGTAAGGCTACACTGAGTAGTGACAGGTCCAATAGATATAAGACTCTACAGTGTGTACATATTCTGTAAGGCTACACCAAGTACAGTGACAGGTCCAATAGATATAAGACTCTACAGTGTGTAGATATTCTGTAAGGCTACACTGAGTAGTGACAGGTCCAATAGATATAAGACTCTACAGTGTGTAGATATTCTGTAAGGCTACACCAAGTACAGTGACAGGTCCAATAGATATAAGACTCTACAGTGTGTAGATATTCTGTAAGGCTACACCAAGTACAGTGACAGGTCCAATAGATATAAGACTCTACAGTGTGTACATATTCTGTAAGGCTACACCAAGTACAGTGACAGGTCCAATAGATATAAGACTCTACAGTGTGTAGATATTCTGTAAGGCTACACCAAGTACAGTGACAGGTCCAATAGATATAAGACTCTACAGTGTGTAGATATTCTGTAAGGCTACACCAAGTACAGTGACAGGTCCAATAGATATAAGACTCTACAGTGTGTAGATATTCTGTAAGGCTACACCAAGTACAGTGACAGGTCCAATAGATATAAGACTCTACAGTGTGTAGATATTCTGTAAGGCTACACCAAGTACAGTGACAGGTCCAATAGATATAAGACTCTACAGTGTGTACATATTCTGTAAGGCTACACCAAGTACAGTGACAGGTCCAATAGATATAAGACTCTACAGTGTGTAGATATTCTGTAAGGCTACACTGAGTAGTGACAGGTCCAATAGATATAAGACTCTACAGTGTGTAGATATTCTGTAAGGCTACACCAAGTACAGTGACAGGTCCAATAGATATAAGACTCTACAGTGTGTAGATATTCTGTAAGGCTACACCAAGTACAGTGACAGGTCCAATAGATATAAGACTCTACAGTGTGTAGATATTCTGTAAGGCTACACCAAGTACAGTGACAGGTCCAATAGATATAAGACTTTCTTCAGTGTGTACATATTCTGTAAGGCTACGCCAAGTACAGTGACAGGTCCAATATTTACAAGACTCTACAGTGTGTAGATATTCTGTAAGGCTACACCAAGTACAGTGACAGGTCCAATAGATATAAGACTTTCTTCAGTGTGTACATATTCTGTAAGGCTACACCAAGTACAGTGACAGGTCCAATAGATATAAGACTTTCTTCAGTGTGTAGATATTCTGTAAGGCTACACCAAGCACAGTGACAGGTCCAATATATACAAGACTCTACAGTGAGTAGATATTCTGTAAGGCTACACTGTGTGACAGGTGTATAAGACAGTGTGTAGATATTCTGTAAGGCTACACCAAGTACAGTGACAGGTCCAATAGATATAAGACTCTACAGTGTGTACATATTCTGTAAGGCTACACCAAGTACAGTGACAGGTCCAATAGATATAAGACTCTACAGTGTGTAGATATTCTGTAAGGCTACACTGAGTAGTGACAGGTCCAATAGATATAAGACTCTACAGTGTGTAGATATTCTGTAAGGCTACACCAAGTACAGTGACAGGTCCAATAGATATAAGACTCTATAGTGTGTACATATTCTGTAAGGCTACACCAAGTACAGTGACAGGTCCAATAGATATAAGACTCTACAGTGTGTAGATATTCTGTAAGGCTACACCAAGTACAGTGACAGGTCCAATAGATATAAGACTCTACAGTGTGTACATATTCTGTAAGGCTACACCTACAGTGTGTACATATTCTGTAAGGCTACACTGAGTAGTGACAGGTCCAATAGATATAAGACTCTACAGTGTGTAGATATTCTGTAAGGCTACACCAAGTACAGTGACAGGTCCAATAGATATAAGACTCTACAGTGTGTAGATATTCTGTAAGGCTACACCAAGTACAGTGACAGGTCCAATAGATATAAGACTCTACAGTGTGTACATATTCTGTAAGGCTACACCAAGTACAGTGACAGGTCCAATAGATATAAGACTTTCTTCAGTTTGTACATATTCTGTAAGGCTACGCCAAGTACAGTGACAGGTCCAATATATACAAGACTCTACAGTGTGTAGATATTCTGTAAGGCTACACCAAGTACAGTGACAGGTCCAATAGATATAAGACTTTCTTCAGTGTGTACATATTCTGTAAGGCTACACCAAGTACAGTGACAGGTCCAATAGATATAAGACTTTCTTCAGTGTGTACATATTCTGTAAGGCTACGCCAAGCACAGTGACAGGTCCACTATATACAAGACTCTACAGTGTGTAGATATTCTGTAAGGCTACACCAAGTACAGTGACAGGTCCACTATATACAAGACTCTACAGTGTGTAGATATTCTGTAAGGCTACACCAAGTACAGTGACAGGTCCACTATATACAAGACTCTACAGTGTGTACCTATTCTGTAAGGCTACACTGAGTAGTGACAGGTCCAATAGATACAAGACTCTACAGTGTGTAGATATTCTGTAAGGCTACACTGAGTAGTGACAGGTCCAATAGATATAAGACTCTACAGTGTGTACATATTCTGTAAGGCTACACCAAGTACAGTGACAGGTCCAATAGATATAAGACTCTACAGTGTGTAGATATTCTGTAAGGCTACACCAAGTACAGTGACAGGTCCAATAGATATAAGACTCTACAGTGTGTACATATTCTGTAAGGCTACACCAAGTACAGTGACAGGTCCAATAGATATAAGACTCTACAGTGTGTAGATATTCTGTAAGGCTACACTGAGTAGTGACAGGTCCAATAGATATAAGACTCTACAGTGTGTAGATATTCTGTAAGGCTACACCAAGTACAGTGACAGGTCCAATAGATATAAGACTCTACAGTGTGTAGATATTCTGTAAGGCTACACCAAGTACAGTGACAGGTCCAATAGATATAAGACTCTACAGTGTGTACATATTCTGTAAGGCTACACCAAGTACAGTGACAGGTCCAATAGATATAAGACTTTCTTCAGTGTGTACATATTCTGTAAGGCTACGCCAAGTACAGTGACAGGTCCAATATATACAAGACTCTACAGTGTGTAGATATTCTGTAAGGCTACACCAAGTACAGTGACAGGTCCAATAGATATAAGACTTTCTTCAGTGTGTACATATTCTGTAAGGCTACACCAAGTACAGTGACAGGTCCAATAGATATAAGACTTTCTTCAGTGTGTACATATTCTGTAAGGCTACGCCAAGCACAGTGACAGTGTCTACAGTGTGTAGATATTCTGTAAGGCTACACCAAGTACAGTGACAGGTCCACTATATACAAGACTCTACAGTGTGTAGATATTCTGTAAGGCTACACCAAGTACAGTGACAGGTCCACTATATACAAGACTCTACAGTGTGTACCTATTCTGTAAGGCTACACCAAGTACAGTGACAGGTCCAATAGATATAAGACTCTACAGTGTGTACATATTCTGTAAGGCTACACTGAGTAGTGACAGGTCCAATAGATACAAGACTCTACAGTGTGTAGATATTCTGTAAGGCTACACTGAGTAGTGACAGGTCCAATAGATATAAGACTCTACAGTGTGTAGATATTCTGTAAGGCTACACCAAGTACAGTGACAGGTCCAATAGATACAAGACTCTACAGTGTGTAGATATTCTGTAAGGCTACACCAAGTACAGTGTCCACTATATACAAGATACAGTGTGTAGATATTCTGTAAGGCTACACCAAGTACAGTGACAGGTCCACTATATACAAGACTCTACAGTGTGTACATATTCTGTAAGGCTACACTGAGTAGTGACAGGTCCAATAGATACAAGACTCTACAGTGTGTAGATATTCTGTAAGGCTACACCAAGTACAGTGACAGGTCCACTATATACAAGACTCTACAGTGTGTAGATATTCTGTAAGGCTACACTGAGTAGTGACAGGTCCAATAGATGTTAGACTCTACAGTGTGTAGATATTCTGTAAGGCTACACTGAGTAGTGACAGGTCCAATAGATATAAGACTCTACAGTGTGTACATATTCTGTAAGGCTACACCAAGTACAGTGACAGGTCCACTATATACAAGACTCTGCAGTGTGTAGATATTCTGTAAGGCTACACCAAGTACAGTGACAGGTCCACTATATACAAGACTCTACAGTGTGTAGATATTCTGTAAGGCTACACCAAGTACAGTGACAGGTCAACTATATACAAGACTCTACAGTGTGTACATATTCTGTAAGGCTACACTGAGTAGTGACAGGTCCAATAGATACAAGACTCTACAGTGTGTAGATATTCTGTAAGGCTACACTGAGTAGTGACAGGTCCAATAGATATAAGACTCTACAGTGTGTAGATATTCTGTAAGGCTACACCAAGTACAGTGACAGGTCCAATAGATACAAGACTCTACAGTGTGTAGATATTCTGTAAGGCTACACCAAGTACAGTGACAGGTCCACTATATACAAGACTCTACAGTGTGTAGATATTCTGTAAGGCTACACCAAGTACAGTGACAGGTCCACTATATACAAGACTCTACAGTGTGTACATATTCTGTAAGGCTACACTGAGTAGTGACAGGTCCAATAGATACAAGACTCTACAGTGTGTACATATTCTGTAAGGCTACACTGAGTAGTGACAGGTCCAATAGATATAAGACTCTACAGTGTGTAGATATTCTGTAAGGCTACACTGAGTAGTGACAGGTCCAATAGATATAAGACTCTACAGTGTGTAGATATTCTGTAAGGCTACACCAAGTACAGTGACAGGTCCAATAGATATAAGACTCTACAGTGTGTAGATATTCTGTAAGGCTACACCAAGTACAGTGACAGGTCCAATAGATATAAGACTCTACAGTGTGTAGATATTCTGTAAGGCTACACTGAGTAGTGACAAGTCCAATAGATATAAGACTCTACAGTGTGTAGATATTCTGTAAGGCTACACCAAGTACAGTGACAAGTCCAATAGATATAAGACTCTACAGTGTGTAGATATTCTGTAAGGCTACACTGAGTAGTGACAGGTCCAATAGATGTTAGACTCTTTACCAAAGCTGGCCTGTACACTATACCAGGTGAGGTATAAAACATGGGTAAACTTGGTGTGAAATTTCTGATTAGTGTGGCCTTATTTACCTGTAATTATCTGTTCTGATGTTGAATTTGTGACAAGCACAATCTGATTACAACTCCTTCATTAGTGTAAGCTGATTACTCTAGTGATTTCATCTCACAATGTTATTTTCACTGTTTCTAACACATGGAATTCAAATCATATGCTTAAGAGGGCTCTCATATAGAAATTTGTCCTTAAATTGAAGAAATTTGTCCTTAAATTGAAGAAATTTGTCCTTAAATTGAAGAAATTTGTCCTTAAATTGAAGACATTTGTCCTATTATGGAAATATGTCTGGGTTATAAAGAGTTGTTCTTACAGAGCATACAGAAAGATGTCCTTATATAATATTGTCTTTCCTGATGGAAACCTTATACACGATTGGCGTTTTCCTCAATTGTACACTATTAGCGGTCATGATTCAGGTATATGACCAGAGTAAAACACTGTGTTTCACATGTCTAATCATCCCTATGTTTCCTACAGTATGAGCCTGAACAGTCTGGATGGTGATGAAGACACAGAAGATGATGATTTTGTGGATGCTAAAGAGCCACCCACCACACACGTGTCCCAGGGAGGTCAGGAGGCAGGGCTAGAGCACCCTGGAAACAGCCCCTCACACATGGACGCACTAAACATTTCGCCGGGGGAATCACCTTGTTCAAGTCCTAATAGTAGGTATCTAAGCAAACAGTATAAAGGCAGGACAACACCATACTACAGGGCAGCCCTGCTAAACTTCAATTAGAATTACAACAACACAGCCTTATACTACAGGGCAGCCATGTTAGTCTTCAGGTAGAATTACACAACACAGCCTAATACTACAGGGCAGCCCTGCTTGTCTTCAGCTAGAATTACATAGCACAGCCTTATACTGCAGGGCAGCCCTGCTAGTCTTCAGCTACAAGTACACAAGGCAATCTTACATTGCAGGACAGTACTGCTTGTTTTTTGCTAGTGTTTAGGACTATTACCTGACCAAGAAAATGTAGTGTTTGCCATTTTTTCTTCACTTCAATGACTTAGGTGCAATTATTTTGATGTGAATATGATTTCAGACCAGGACATGCCTGATGCCAGTATATATACCTCACCAGATCCAGGTGAAACTTTAGTGAGAACCTTGTACGGCCTGAAAAAGGAACTCATCTCACCCAGAGACAGAAAGGTACCAGCATAATGTTTGAAATGAAATATGACAGGATATATATTTTAAACCCACCATCGTGGGCTGTTGAAATTAACCTTTGTGCAAAGGCCATTGTCCTTAGTCTTTCTTGAGAAGTACAAGATGGATCATTTTCAAATTTCATATGTAGGTTTCCCTTTGTCCCTGGTTGTGCATTGTCCCATTTTGGAACTGAATTTAAGGGCAACATGGCCAACAGGAGGCCATCTTGGATTTTGCCAATGAATGGTTGTTATCACCATTTCTTGAGAAGTACTGGATGGATCATTCACAAATTTCGTCTATAGCTTCCCATAGATGACTTGTTTTGGCCTTTTGATTATGGAATTGATCAGGAATGCAAATGGGCAGACTGGCAGCTTGCTTGAATTTGAAAATTAAGGATTTTTATCACTTAGGATTGGTCAGATTGAAGGTCACAAGGGTAAAAAATTTTCAAACCTTCAAAAGACTTCTTTTGATTGACTTAAAGGCATAGAATCCTGATATTTGAGTGATAGGTTCCAGGAATTAAGTCCAGCAAAGTTTATTGAAAAGAAATAGCCTTGTTCAGTAATCAAGGTCACAGGGGTCAGCATTGTTTTAAAAAACTTACTCTGATTAACAAATAAGTGTAGAATGCTTGTATTTAGCTGCAAGGTTCCTTGAAGTAAGCCTGACAAAGTTGCAAAAATGAAATTACCTTGACCATATTCACAGAATTCAAATTTTTATGTCAGAAGAAAAGAATCTATCAGTTTTGTAGTAAGATTTATAACATACCCTCTGACACTGCGCTAGAATGGTGAAATTTAGCAAAACTTTAAATAGAAAATTTGTTCAACTTTTGTCAAACTTTTCTACCTATTTTTGTTTTTTAACATCTATTTTTGTATGAGAGTATCAGTAGAATTTTAATGGAATCCTTTCACTTACAGAACTAGTTCTTAGCTCATTATGTTTGATTTGTAGTCTCACCAACTACAGCAGGAATTAGGAGGACAGAGCGGTGAATCAGCAGATGAAGATTCCAGAATTCTGACAGTTCCACATTCCAATATTACCAAATCCTTGTCCACCCCCTCTATACCTGCAGCTGTTTCACCAGGTCTGTACAACATCACTGAGTTGTCTGCCCATGTTTTTGTACATATGGCTGTAAGATAGTGGTTTAGCCCATTTTAAGAATGTACTCTTCTGAAAACTTCAAAAAAAAATTTATGATGAATATCTTACTTACTTCCAGTAAAACATTAAAAGAATACATCTATAATGAATCTTGTTTCTCTTTACAGGTGAAAGAAAAGTACACAAAGACCCTAAACAGTAAGTGATCTTTTCTCACGCTCTCATCTTCCTTTTTTCACTTTGTTCCAGTAAGTTATATCATTTTCACTATTGTTGCCCATTTTTTTTTATCTGTTTTGCAATCTAACTTTTGTAAAAATGGGAGATTTTGAAGACATTGAAACTCATCAGATATGATAAGATCTATACAGAAATTTTAACCATGTTTATGGTATTCCAGTGTAGCTTAATATTTCACATTCATTTAGTTTTACTGGAAAATATTCTTGGAGATTGATAACGAAATATTCCATTTTACATCCCTGTAGACTCTCGCTAAACCTGTCAATAGTATTAAACACCTTTCATTCTGTCCATATGGAGACTGGTGTTTAGGCTGTATTATTCTGTTACTATGGAGACTGGTGTAACAAGCTCTATCATTCTGTTACTATGGGGACTGGTGTTTAGGCTCTATCATTCTGTTACTATGGAGACTGGTGTAACAACCTCTATCATTCTGTTACTACGGTGACTGGTGTTAAGGCCCTGTCATTCTGGAGGAAATATTCTTGAAAATTGATAATAAAGTATTCTATGTTTTGTCCCGCTAGATCCTCACTCAACTGAGCATTAAACACCTACCATTCTGTTTCTTTGGTGAGTGGGGTTCAAGACTGGATTATTCTGATGGTATAGTTACTGAAGTTTCTGATGGGGACAGAACTTCCTTACTTCTATGTACATTCCTGGGGTAAATCAGAATATTAGAAAAATAGAGATAATTGATATTAATGTTATAAGTATATTTGGTATCGTTTGAGCATTTTGAGGGCACAGCATCTGTTCTTTTTAAGGCAGGCCTATACCTTCTGTTATTTTAAAAGCTGAACCCCTGTTGGGTTGAGGACAGTAGACCAATTATTTTGAGATCAGGGCTTCTGTTATTTTGAAGGAAGAGCACTTCTTATTTTGATTGCAAGGCACTTGATATTTGAGGATATTTAGGCGTCTCTTACTTTGAGGACAGGACACCAGTTATTTTGAGGAAAGGACATCTGTTGTTTGAGGGCAGGGCACCTTGGTATTTTTAATTCAGGACACATGTTATCATCAGGATACCATTTAGTTACGGTTTTCAGATTGGCATGAACTGTGTTACTCCTTCATTTTTCTGTTTTAAATATTTATTTTCTTCGGCCCAAAGGACGACAGGACCTTACTTGTAGCTCAGCATCTGTCATCTGACATGCTTTTGAATGTCAGATCTTATTTCAATTGCATTTACAATTCAGATTCATTAGTATCATTGTTATGCATTAGAAAGAATTTCGAAACCATTGTTCCCGAAATTAAAGAAAACCAAGCATTTCATATGTTTAGAAGCTTAGTCCTAAATGCAGAGGAATTAGATTTGATTTGATTTCACACAGAAATTTTTAAGGCATTCATCATAGGATGTGATCTCCTTTCCATTTATCCTCCTTTCTTCCACCTTGAAAGACAGAGGGTAAGAATTCAAAGGGACTAGAGGATAAACTTTAAAAAAAAAAATACTCTAGAGATACATGTTACAGCACTTTTTACCTTACGTGGTTTAAAAATTACCTGAATGTGGAAACCCAAAATCTGAAATTATTTGTTTTATGTCAATAAAAAGTTTGTTGTCGCATTGGCAGAAATGCTACAACATTCTTTAGATTAGTTTACAAAAGAAACAGATGAGGGATATTGACATCTGAAATCTTTTAAATTCAGTTGTTCTGTATATTCACTCTACAGTTTTCTTTGATGTATATGCATTTTTCGGTGATCCGATATAAACTTGTATGTTTTCATTTTAATGCACAGAAGAGCAAAGCTTTATCGGTATGTTTTAAACACAGTATAGTCAGGCTGTAGGTATATATGTATATATATATGTAAATGTATTTTATTTTGCCTTGAGCAGTTGGAGGTTTTAAAAAACGGTCTAGGATGAGAGCATTGTCTGTAGATTTCTTTTTCTGTTCCTTATATGTGACTATTGTCATCAGTACAACATTACTTAGATACAATATCATTTATGGAATAATGAAAACACAATCAGTTTTGCATGAGGTATCTGGTTTTATTTTTACTAGAATTTTTTATTTTTTGTCTTTTCTTTTTCCATATCTACCTCTGACCCTCCAATAAAGAAAAGAATTGCGAAAGTTTAATCGGTACACACCTTTTGTTTTTATTGCGGTCATTGTGTAACAGTTTGTTGTTGTTTTACACAGAATGTTGCTATCGAATGACGCCCAGATTCCCTGAATAATGTCTGTGATATTTTGTTGGTTTTTGTCTGACTGTGGGGTTATTTTCAGAAACGATGTTCCAACTTATCTCCTCATACAAAAACTCATTGAAGAACATGAGTGAGTTGAGTTTTGATGTGTGCATGTGTTTTTTGTATTTACTTACAATACTCATCTTATCGCAATGTTTAACTAAATTCCATTGAAGGAGGAATGCCATTCTGATGGTTCAAGGGAGATAGTTCCCACTAAAAACAATGCCATAAGATTTGTTGTCTATAATAGTCGTTGCTGCTTAGGGTACAGATACAGATTACTGATAGCTATTTTTAATTCTATAAGGAGTACAAATTCTTTTGAAATTATTTGTTTTGGAACAATTACATAGTTTAATCTGTATCTCCAAAGAGTTTGTAAGCAGCTGCATGTTGCATGTGCAGGTGACCTTATTAAAGCTTGATTTGGACATGTTCTGGTGTGAATCGCATGTTAACTAATGCATGTTTGTTTGCATGATGTGTGTTGTCCCTATTATATGTAATGGAATCCCTGTCCTGAAATGCTTGTCACTGATCACAAACCAAACACCTCTATCTAAATCATCAAAATGTTTGCATTTTACTGTCATCACCAAATGATATTAGGACGAATGCCAAGTTGTGGTAATGCTACTCATCTGTTCAGATCACCTTTGAACATATCACTTGTCCTCTTTTGAATTTTCTAAATTAAATTTTTTCTTACTGAAAATCGAACAGAAAAAAAAATCAAAAGATAATGTCAGAATCGATAACATATTTGTTTAAGGTCCTTATTTTTTTCTGTATTTTATATTGTCTATAATCTTTTTCCTCAGAAAAGGAAATGTACTGCCTCTTAAATATGGATAATTCTTCTGCTACAAATTAATATGAATTACAAATCGGTTCAATTTCTGAAGCTTTAGACATGATGGTTTTGTTTTCTGTTGTCTGGTCTGCTGTTACTCTTGTAAAGTCTGTATGAAAATTTTTTACACTTCAATCTTTGCATATATTGGTGTTCAAAATCAAAATCCTTATTTAGTTAAGCCACTTCTAGATAGAATATGTTTTTATAAAAAAAGGTTAAATCAGTGCTAAAGATAAATAAAATATTTCTCAACTACATATTCGGTAATCAATGTTTTACAAGGAGCATGACATATATTACTAATACTTGGTATAGCTAGTGCCTTTGCTGCCTCTGTTATCTCAAGCTCTTGGGGACAATCAGTTTTTATTTCTTTTCCCACAGACTAAATAAAAATGTGTGGAGAACTATTTACTTGGTGAAGCAACAGAACACCTTTTCTCTATAGATTTGAAAAATCTCATCAGACACTCTTGTTCTTCCAAGTATGATATATTTGAATCATTCTTTTAGCGCACAATTTCGTCGTCAAGATGAAATAGAGGAAGATGATGATGAGAATACAAATCGCCTTCTTGGACAGAGTGACAGTCGGAGGCGGTCTCAAGTGTCACTCATTGACTTTCTGGCTGAGTAAGTCGGGGACTTGTGTGTGAGGTGGAGCATGGATGTGGGGAGGGCATGAAGTGGTTTAAGAGATGGGGAGTTGTGGGAGCAGATGTTTGCAGTGAAATTAAATGTGTCTCCAGAAGCAAGTTATCTTTCTTGTATAGGAGAAGTATAGTAAGCAGTGTAGCAAGGGAAGTAACTCAGTTTGCATTATACAGTAATACCTTATTATATATGTGTCAGTTTTTACTAAAAAATAATTGTTTCAGTATTGTTCAGAAGTTTGTTGTATGAAGTTGTCTAGAGATGTTTTCCATGTCTGTGTTATCACAGAGTTCTTAACACAAACTCTATATAATATTGTATTAGTGTATACTGCTTCTGCTTGATAACTTAATTCCTGTCTGTGCGTGCTGGTAGCTGGGACAGTGTAGATACTCATAATTACCCCATATATCTACCATAACTTACACTTTCTACTGCTGTTGATAGAATTCCAGTACTGCCATTTAACTGATATCACTGTTGTTATTCACAAAACGTTTATATATATTTGTTTTTTATTCTCCTTGGTTTTTTTAAAATATAATATGACATGTTTATGCTTTTTACTAATATAATTGTTTACAATACAAACAAGTGTGTTAAAAAAAACTTAGATTATAATCTAATTGTTGTTAATCATTAAGATCTTTAGATTCAGCAAAGTTGTCATCCAAGTCCAGACCTTTTCACATCATTTTCCTTATTTGTTTATTACTGAAACAGGAGTGTAAGTTTTGTACACAAATAAATGACCCACTTCATACAAGTAATTATACACAGTGTTTTGTGTATCACATATTTATGAAATCTTTTTATACCTCTAATTCATGAATTCAGCTTTGGTTGTTAGTAACACTGTACAAGGTTCATCATTCAAGGATTTACAAAAAGATATGTCATTGTCTAGTTCCAGTAGTATCCCTTAATTTGTATTACATGTGTCATTCTCTTAAGAAATAGCAGTGTTATAAGAAGAGAAAGAAATCTGAGATATTGTTCTAATTATTAGAAATCTTTTCAAAAAGCTCTGAAACTTAAGATAAATGATGCTGGATACTTCTTGTAGACAAATGTTTAAAATGTTCTGTTACAAGGGAAGACGTTGCCATTTTCTCACAAGAACATGGGGAGTAACAATTTTATAAACTTTATATTGACGCACAGTTTTATATATTTTAGTCTAATTCAATAAAGTTTTCCAAAGACTAGATAAATTCTGATTCTCAAATTAGTTTTACTTGAACTTAAACATATTTTATCTCTTCGCATTGCTAACTTCAGCAGCATCTGGCAGCGATTGCTTACGATGAAAAATATCTTCATCTTCAGAATAGATTGAACTAACAATTATATAAGATTATCTTTATGAAAACTACCAATTTTTTATGCAAGAAAATCCTCCCTGTCCCCCTTATTACGTCTTAATTTTCCAAGATAATATCTTTTCCTCGCTCAATCAGGTGCTTGATCACGGCATGTGTTTATGTACAAGAGTCTGGTTGAGCGAGACTACTGATTTTTCGAATGAGTAGGATCAATTAGGGGTAAATCTAGAGGGATTCAGAAGCATGTCATCTTGAATGAAAAATGCCAGTTATTTGATAACCTGACGGGTCAAACGGCCGAGTCACTTACTGAAGCCTAAATATCAGATCGATCCAGTAAAATCAAGTGAGTTGGCAATACTGACAAATATGTATACCGGGGTACTTTTTTTTTGATCTGCCACTACCGGTATTTGTTAGGTTTTGGCACACACTTTTAGATGACAAGCAATAGTGATTACTTGAATGAAAATGCTCACTTTTTTGTGTAGTTCTTCAAATCTAGAGGATTCATCCAAGTCCAGGAAAGAAGAAAAGAAACGAAAGCCTAGTGTCTTCTCTCGTCTTCAAAACAGTTACAGGACAAAAAAGGTAAGTCCTTTATGATATGACAATGGTAAGATACATTGAAGAGGAACTGGATATGTATGGATGCAGCAACACTTTTATATGTTTTTGTCGCTTCGAAGGTAATTAAACATGATCGTTGATGTATGTGTTTACACATAAAACTTTTAAAAATCACATCAACTGAGCACTGTGAAAACCTCAAAACATCATGTTTCTACATGATGTACTACTACGTCTACCAAACCATACAGTTTCTGTATTGCTGCCCCTGGTATATCACACACCTCCTATTTTCTCTAGGAAGGTAGAAAAGTGTGAGTGAGTTTAGAGAGATCTGGAGAAAACCCACATTGCTCTGCTTGGGAATAGGACTGCAGAGCAGCACGGCTGGTAAATAGTTGTATGTAATAAAATAGCGAGTTCTAATTAGCTCATTGGAGGTAGAATACAGAAGTTCGATTGGTTAATGAGGACATTGAACCTTGTATATGGCGAGGTAAGACATGTCCTTTGTTACATCAGGTATACAACACTTGACATGGCAATATGTGCTCATCACGTTCAGTTCAGATTCTACACGATTTGCTTCCAAATGCCTATGACTATAGCTATTAACCTGTTACAATACCTGGTTCTCATGATCCAAACTGAATAGATGCTTTCATGGTAATTAATTTTACTATCAACAAGCTGCTGTGGTAAGTGTTATAGAGTAGTATGTACTGGATCAGCTGTTTCACACCCTTCCCATCCTCCATTGCCATAGTTACTTGACTATACACCTACATGTTGTCATGGTTACCAGACTCACAACTGTGTTTTGATCTTTCATGTAAACATTGGGTCATTCAGGTTTCCACAGAGGTTAAATGTTCATGTCTTGTAAACATTGTGTCATTCAGGTTCTTAAGAGGTCAAATATTCATATCTTGTAAACATTGGGTTATTCAGGTTCTTAAGAGGTTAAATGTTCATATCTTGTAAACATTGGGTCATTCAGGTTCTTAAGAGGTCAAATATTCATATCTTGTAAACATTGGGTCATTCAAGTTTCCTCAGAGATGAAATGTTTATGTCCTGTAAACATTGGGTCATTTAAGTTTCCTCAGAGATGAAATGTTTATGTCCTGTAAACATTGGGTCATTCAAGTTTCCTCAGAGATGAAATGTTTATGTCCTGTAAACATTCGGTCATTCAAGTTTCCTCAGAGATGAAATGTTTATGTCCTGTAAACATTAGTTGATATCAAGTACAATGCTTACTTGTACTATGATCATTACTTTATGTTGACAAGTTAAATGTGAGAGAGTAAAGTTAATGAAGAGAAAGTTATTGTTACCCTTTTACATGACTAATTTTTTCGAGGTGAACTATGTTAACTGAGATATCATTTCCTGTTCTAGATGCACTTGTCTCATGTTAGGCAGTATTAGTCAGCGTCATCTTAGGGAATAAGTAATAATGACAATACAGTTTTCAATAATCCAGACACTTTCATTCCTGGCCAAAATTGTCCAGATTATGAGTTTTCTTGACCGCTGAGTTAATTCAATGAGACAATATAACCGGAGTTTTCTCCCTTGATTATTTCACAATAAAGTGTCATCAATTTGATGCTGTAGTATATACTGTGGATACAGATATTAATAAATGTCTTTCATTGTCTAAGTAACATTAATAATTAGATATGAATTAGAATTTCTAAAGTGAAAGTGATGATTGTTTTTCATTAAGGTCCGATATTGTGAATGATTCATTAAATGTCTGTGCTGTATCAATAGTGATGTTTAACTTACTTTTTTTTACTGGCTGTAGCCCAAGCTTTCTGAATATGATATGCACTGCTTACAATGTATTTAAATATGTTTTTACACAATATAGATGCTATTTCCCCAATAAATAATTTTGTCAGTAACTATGTATTTTTATTATCAAGGGAGTTAAATTGACTGTATGATGATCACATACCTATATAGTATTATACTGGAGTCTGTTAAATTGATATCAAGATGAGCACATACTTATATAGTATTATCAAGGAAGTATGTTTAATTGACTGTAAGATGATCACATACCTACATATGACAGTAGATATTTAATATATACCTGCTTGTTGGAGACTCTTTGATTTGAAAGCAATGAAACACTGTATCTATCCATGCGGTTATTCAAAAACTAAAAATACACAACTTTTCGTAAGCATCAACTGAAATCTCTGTAGTGTTAAATAGATATGAAAAAGTGATGAGGGACAATGTCTCAATCGTTTTAAGTCTTATCAAATTTGTGTTTCTTTGATTGATATCAAGGTTTAATAATATTTTCTTTATTTTATTTCATAAATGATTCTCATAACTATCAATTTCATACATAATACTTACAGAACACCAACACATCACTCTGTATAGAGCCTTTCATGTATAAATATATTGAATGATTCAGAATTAACTGCCGAAAGGTTTGAAAACAAAACCATTCCAAGACTTTGATATTTTTTTAATCTCTGTTGTATCAGAGAGGAGACTGTCAGTACAAAGGGAAATATCTGTTGTAGAGGACAGGGGTCTGTTGGCATGAGGGCGAATCTCTGTTGTATCAGAGAGGAGACTGTCAGTACAAAGGGAAATATCTGTTGTAGAGGACAGGGGTCTGTTGGCATGAGGGCAAATCTCTGTTGTATCAGAGAGGAGACTGTCAGTACAAAGGGAAATATCTGTTGTAGAGGACAAGGGTCTGTTGGCATGAGGGCGAATCTCTGTTGTATCAGAGAGGAGACTGTCAGTACAAAGGGAAATATCTGTTGTAGAGGACAGGAGTCTGTTGGCATGAGGGCGAATCTCTGTTGTATCAGAGAGGAGACTGTCAGTACAAAGGGAAATATCTGTTGTAGAGGACAGGAGTCTGTTGGAGAGGAGACATGAGGGACAGGAGTCTGAATCTCTGTTGTATCAGGGAGACTGTCAGTACAAAGGGAAATATCTGTTGTAGAGGACAGGAGTCTGTTGGCATGAGGGGGAATCTCTGTTGTATCAGAGAGGAGACTGTCAGTACAAAGGGAAATATCTGTTGTAGAGGACAGGAGTCTGTTGGCATGAGGGCGAATCTCTGTTGTATCAGAGAGGAGACTGTCAGTACAAAGGGAAATATCTGTTGTAGAGGACAGGAGTCTGTTGGCATGAGGGCGAATCTCTGTTGTATCAGAGAGGAGACTGTCAGTACAAAGGGAAATATCTGTTGTAGAGGACAGGGTCTGTTGGCAAGGGCGAATCTCTGTTGTATCAGAGAGGAGACTGTCAGTACAAAGGGAAATATCTGTTGTAGAGGACAGGTGTCTGTTGGCATGAGGGCGAATCTCTGTTGTATCAGAGAGGAGACTGTCAGTACAAAGGGAAATATCTGTTGTAGAGGACAGGAGTCTGTTGGCATGAGGGCAAATCTCTGTTGTATCAGAGAGGAGACTGTCAGTACAAAGGGAAATATCTGTTGTAGAGGAAAGGGGTCTGTTGGCATGAGGGCGAATCTCTGTTGTATCAGAGAGGAGACTGTCAGTACAAAGGGAAATATCTGTTGTAGAGGACAGGAGTCTGTTGGCATGAGGGCGAATCTCTGTTGTATCAGAGAGGAGACTGTCAGTCAGAAGAGAGGACAGACTGTTGGCATGTCTCTGTTGTATCAAGAGGGAAATATCGTACAAAGGGAAATATCTGTTGTAGAGGACAGGAGTCTGTTGGCATGAGGGCGAATCTCTGTTGTATCAGAGAGGAGACTGTCAGTACAAAGGGAAATATCTGTTGTAGAGGACAGGAGTCTGTTGGCATGAGGGCGAATCTCTGTTGTATCAGAGAGGAGACTGTCAGTACAAAGGGAAATATCTGTTGTAGAGGACAGGAGTCTGTTGGCATGAGGGCGAATCTCTGTTGTATCAGAGAGGAGACTGTCAGTACAAAGGGAAATATCTGTTGTAGAGGACAGGAGTCTGTTGGCATGAGGGCGAATCTCTGTTGTATCAGAGAGGAGACTGTCAGTACAAAGGGAAATATCTGTTGTAGAGGACAGGAGTCTGTTGGCATGAGGGCGAATCTCTGTTGTATCAGAGAGGAGACTGTCAGTACAAAGGGAAATATCTGTTGTAGAGGACAGGAGTCTGTTGGCATGAGGGCAAATCTCTGTTGTATCAGAGAGGAGACTGTCAGTACAAAGGGAAAGTACAAAGGGAAATATCTGTTGTAGAGGACAGGGGTCTGTTGGCATGAGGGCGAATCTCTGTTGTATCGCAGAGGAGACTGTCAGTATGAAGGGAAATATCTGTTGTAGAGGACAGGAGTCTGTTGGCATGAGGGCAAATCTCTGTTGTATCAGAGAGGAGACTGTCAGTATGAAGGGAAATATCTGTTGTAGAGGACAGGAGTCTGTTGGCATGAGGGCGAATCTCTGTTGTATCAGAGAGGAGACTGTCAGTACAAAGGGAAATATCTGTTGTAGAGGACAGGAGTCTGTTGGCATGAGGGCGAATCTCTGTTGTAAAAGAGAGGAGACTGTCAGTAGTGTGTTGAAATTATCTGTTGTAGAGACTCTTGAAAATTTTTTCCTGAAACAGAGTTTGTGAAACATTTTAAAATGTAGATCATGTCAAATGAGGATATTTACACCAGTGACACATACAGTGAAACCTCGCTATTAAGACCACTTTGGGGACTGGACAAAAGTGGTCTTAATAGCGAGGTGGTCTTAATAGTGAGGTGGATCAGATTGACCACAAAGAACCGTAACTCTGTTTAAAATAAAGAGTATATATGTCATTAAGTAATGTACATGTATATTATTCAACAATAATAACTAATAATAATAAACTAAAATGTTGAATTTTATGAAATGCACGTAAAAAAACAAAATTGCTGAATTGACAGAAGAATAATTATGTATATATTCCTTAGTTTATATCATAATATACATGTATATTTACTATTGTAAACATTGAATAAAAGGAAACAAACAATCCATTTTAAGTTCAATTGGAATTTAACATTAATTTTGCAACTATTTCACATAAATTTACGAACACATTTACTCAGTATTTGTAACAACTTTAATGAAGTCACTATAAAGTCTTTCAACGCTTCATTTTTCACTTAAATTCGAAAACACATTATCTTTATCAGTGTATCACTCAGTACAACACATTTTTCTTTTTACTTAAAAAAAGAGTCCGGAGCACAATATTTCGAAGAGCTACGGATCTGGACAGCCACCTCTTTCATACGTCCTTTTTACCGATCGCGATAGCTTGTTTCGTTTCCGTGGTTTTGTCATTGCTTGATAAAGGTCATTGGAGTTTTGTGACAGAGAAAATGTGTCGAAAAAAAATTTGAACACATACACGTTTTTTTATTGTTCAAACGATATCGAGAGTGTAACATTGCTACAAAAACAGTTAAAAACCCTCGACAACGTGTGCGCGTGCAAGCCAAGGAATATCGGCTGAAACGACTACATAATTCACTTTTGGGTATGCAGGGCTTCTAAGGTGTTTATATACCTACCGATCTATCAATATATAATTAACAAACAACAGATCGCTATTAAAACGTGTCTAGCACGCGGTTTCGGACGGGTAGGCCAAGTTAATCTGATAATGATGTTTACTTCGTTTAACGCCACCTGGTGACAGGGTCGGTAACCTGTGACCAAAACAATGGTCGTGAACGACACACATGTTCGCGGTTCACTGCCCACCAGGTAAACTTTAATCACTGGTCAGACCGTGGTCGTAATTGTGAGGTCAATTATCGTTAATAAGTGGTCGTTGGAACTGTAGAAAGTGGTCGTAATATGGAATAGCGGGGTGGTCGTAATACTGAAGCGACCAATACAAAGATATATAGTGGAAAAAAACGGGACTGAAAAAAAGTGCCCATAATAGCGGGGTGGTCGTAATTTTGAGGTGGTCGTTAGGTGAGGTTTCACTGTATATAGCCTTTACAAATGGGTATCAAAATATGTATCTCATCAATGATATGTACTGTTAGCTTGCAGAGAATCAGGAGCACCATACCACAGAAATCAGTGCCTGTATGGGCCAGTAATTTTTTCTGCTATAGTCCAGTAATCTTTTACTTAAATGAGTCAGTAAGCTTTCACTTCTATGGGCAACGCAACTTGTACTTCTATGGGCAACGCAACTTGTACTTCTTTGGTCCATTAAAGTTTTGCTTCTTTGGTCCATTAAAGTTTCACTTTTATGGTCTAGTGAACTCTTACTTCTATGGGCTAGTAAACATTTTCTTCCATTAGTCTGTAACATTTTACCTCTATGGGCTAGTAAACATTTTCTTCTATAAGTCTGTAAACTTCTAGTAAACATTTTCTTCTATAAGTCTGTAAACTTCTACCTCTATGGGCTAGTAAACATTTTCTCCTATTAGTCTGTAAACTTTTACCTCTATGGGCTAGTAAACATTTTCTTCCATTAGTCTGTAACATTTTACCTCTATGGGCTAGTAAACATACCTTCTATAAGTCTGTAAACTTTTACCTCTATGGGCTAGTAAACATTTTCTTCCATTAGTCTGTAACATTTTACCTCTATGGGCTAGTAAACATTTCCTTCTATAAGTCTGTAAACTTTTACCTCTATGGGCTAGTAAACATTTTCTTCTATAAGTCTGTAAACTTCTACCTCTATGGGCTAGTAAACATTTTCTCCTATTAGTCTGTATACTTTTACCACTATGGACTAGTAAATATTTACTTCTATAAGTCTGTAAACTTTTACCTCTGTGAGCTAGTAAACATTTACTTTTATGTGTTAATAAAATTTAACTTTTATGGGTCAGTAAAAATCTGTGGTTTTACCTTCAGACTGACAGACCAATGATTCTGCTAGCTGCCACTCTGTAAGGTGTAACATCATGCTGAGATGTTAAGTAGTAAACAAAGTTTGTTGATGTTTTCCTCTATATAATTGGGAAAACCTCCGTCGTTATGATAACCTGCCAGTAGATATTGAGAGTCTCATACTGATGATACGTTTTTCTACTTATTTTGAGGTTAATGAAATCCAAATTCAATTATTGTTAAAATTTTCAATATGTACCACTGACACTTTAATCATACAAAGTCATGTTTTTTTAACCTAAAGACTAGAACATCTGATACATTTACACGTCAAACCCAGAGAGGTGTCTTTGAGTGTATATGATAGGCATCTCATAAAGAAGGTTTGATATGAACAACACAGTTCTACTTAATGACCTATCCAGTAATTTCCTGGCATCAGCATCGGTATTCTGCACCCACACTAGTGTACCAGACTATATATGACCTAGCTAGTATTTCCCTGCCCTGGTCCATCCAATGTACAAAAGTCCTAGTTTCACCTGACCCAGGGTACTGGGGTGTTTGACCAGACTAGCTCCACCTGACCCAGGGTACTGGGGTGTTTGACCTGACTAGCTCCACCTGACCCAGGGTACTGGGGTGTTCAACCTGACTAATATCACCCTGCCCTGGCCTGCCCAGAGTACAAATTTCTCGGCTCCACCTGACCCAGGGTACAGGGGTGTTTGACCTGACTAATATCACCCTGCCCTGGCCTGCCCAGAGTACAAATTTCTCGGCTCTACCTGACCCAGAGTACTGGGGTGTTTGACCTGACTAGCTCCACCTGACCCAGGGTACTGGGGGTTTGTCTTGATATATTGATCTCTCTGGTGTTTATACATATAGAAACTTCCAAACTCAAAACATCTACTGATGTAAATAAAACAGGAAGTTTATTGGTAGCATATGGTCACAGACTTCCCCTCTAACTTGACAAACACTCCAAGATGATTGGAATTTGGTATTAAATGATGGAGAAAAGTAGTTCTCCACTGTGAGAGAGACAGAAACCAGCAAATATTTATCAAATTTTGAGTACAAACTTGTTGGCTCCCTAGCTGTGAGAGGTAGGTACTCATTGTAGTACCAGCTGACTTTGGGCGGCAGCTTGTAATATATCTTTTCTGGCCTTTGGTCTAAACATATTTCAGGTCTGATAATCGTAAAAAAAAAACATTGTAGCTAATTACACAGGTGGTATTATTGTTTCTTGTATATTTACATTGAAACCAAGTAGATAAGGTTATTTAGTTTGTATGGACGAATTCTACTGGGAAATCCATATAATGGTGGTATGAAATCTGTGGTTCTCATAATTACTGTGGATGGAGAGATGATAAAGAGCTTGGCTACTTTACACAGGCTAATGCTGTGATTGTTTTCAAAGATATGTTGTTTCTAAATCTGTTTCTCATCATTTCTGGAGAGATACCTACAGTGCAATTTTACTTACACACTGCATCATTTAGTCATCTGTGTATGTCCGTTCTACACACTTTAGGGTCCCTGCGTCTGTCCGTTCTACACACTTCAGGGTCCCTGCGTCCTTCCATTCTACACACTTTAGGGTCCCTGTGTCTGTCCATTCTACACACTTTAGCATCCTTGCGTCTGTCCATTCTACACACTTTAGGGTCCTTGCGTCTGTCCATTCTACTCACTTGAGGGTCCCTGTGTCCTTCCATTCTACACACTTTAGGGTCCCTGTGTCTGTCCATTCTACACACTTTAGCATCCTTGCGTCTGTCCATTCTACACACTTTAGGGTCCTTGCGTCTGTCCATTCTACACACTTGAGGGTCCCTGTGTCTGTCCGTTCTACACACTTGAGGGTCCCTGTGTCTGTCCATTCTACACACTTGAGGGTCCCTGTGTCTGTCCATTCTACACACTTTAGGGTCCCTGTGTCTGTCCATTCTACACACTTGAGGGTCCCTGCGTCTGTCCATTCTACACACTTCAGGGTCCCTGCGTCTGTCCATTCTACACACTTTAGGGTCCCTGCGTCTGTCCATTCTACACCTTTTAGGGTCCCTGTGTCTGTCCATTCTACACACTTGAGGTCCCTGCATCTATTAGTCGTCAATGTCTGTCTATTTGTCCATGTCCTTTTATAGGGTGTCTTTATAATCCAGGGCTTTACATTTGTAGGTGCACTTACATGGGGCAGGTGCCATTATATTGTCATCAGTGTCTGTCTGTCTGTCCAACCATAATGACCAGTTGCTTAAAGTCTGATCATAAAAACAGTAAAACTGTTAATTAAATCTTCTGTAATACATCATTAGGGTGTTTTGACTGATAAAGTTCTATACTAGTGCTTTTGAAATGTACATGTAATATGTCAAGGTTACCTCTGTAGTAGCATTACCTTGTTGGTGTGTGATGTGTTTACCTACCAGCACCAAATGACCCCAATTATCATCCTATCTTTTGTATGTGATCAAGCCTCACATCTCATCTATGTCCTCTTGATGCTCACTTAATCGTAACAGAAATCATTTTGTCAGAGAGGTTGGGTGAATTAGTACATTTTTTTACCACACAGGAGATGTTTGTTCTATCTAGTAAACATTTTTATTTAGTTTTTTCTGCTAAACATCTAAATATAAAATGGAATTAATAACATTTTAAAGATAAAATAAATGATCTATCATCGTAATTCCAGAGGTTAGGTTTTGTTTATAAACAACACAGTAGCTATCATTATGAAGCAGAGTATTACATCATCTTAACAGTGTGGTTCAAACTTCCCAGTGACTCAGATTAGCATCCTAATGACACTTGTGTTGCCATGATGGATGTGACCTTTATTTCTCTCTCTGCTCCGGTAAATCTTACTAGTATTGAGGCCTGAATTTGAGCCTTCGGCTGTTGTCTTATATCAAAGTATTGCTGTAAGATAACTGATAATTCCCCACCGAACATTCAACCTGTAACCTCCTCTAGAAGTCACTGACCATCTGATTATTTGTGTACCATCGCTCCCCACTAGGTGTCACTATCATTGGACTAATTAGCCTGTTGCTGACTGTAGGGCAAGTGTTGGTAGAAGATGTGTCAGCAGTAGGTCCCTGATGTAACTCTCCCCTTAAAGTTTAGATGGACAGGACTAGTGTGGAATGATTGAGGTAGACAGCATGGATTTTCATAAGGGTTGTCAGTGAACTTTATAATGAAGAAAAAAGAAAATAATGTGCTCAAGTCTGTACATTATTGACACAGATATCCCCGCAAACCCCCACTGACTGACCATCTTTCTTGATATCCCCACAAACCCCCACTGACTGACCATCTTTCTTGATATCCCCACAAACCCCCACTGACTGACTGTCTTTCTTGATATCCCCACAAACCCCCACTGACTGACCGTCTTTCTTGATATCCCCACAAACCCCCACTGACTGACTGTCTTTCTTGATATCCCCACAAACCCCCACTGACTGACCATCTTTCTTGATATCCCCACAAACCCCCACTGACTGACCATCTTTCTTGATATCCCCACAAACCCCCACTGACTGACCGTCTTTCTTGATATCCCCACAAACCCCCACTGACTGACCTTCTTTCTTGATATCCCCACAAACCCCCACTGACTGACCATCTTTCTTGATATCCCCACAAACCCCCACTGACTGACCATCTTTCTTGATATCCCCACAAACCCCCACTGACTGACTGTCTTTCTTGATATCCCCACAAACCCCCACTGACTGACTGTCTTTCTTGATATCCCCACAAACCCCCACTGACTGACCATCTTTCTTGATATCCCCACAAACCCCCACTGACTGACTGTCTTTCTTGATATCCCCACAAACCCCCACTGACTGACCATCTTTCTTGATATCCCCACAAACCCCCACTGACTGACTGTCTTTCTTGATATCCCCACAAACCCCCACTGACTGACTGTCTTTCTTGATATCCCCACAAACCCCCACTGACTGACCATCTTTCTTGATATCCCCACAAACCCCCACTGACTGACCATCTTTCTTGATATCCCCACAAACCCCCACTGACTGACCGTCTTTCTTGATATCCCCACAAACCCCCACTGACTGACCGTCTTTCTTGATATCCCCACAAACCCCCACTGACTGACTGTCTTTCTTGATATCCCCACAAACCCCCACTGACTGACCTTGATATCCCCACAAACCCCCACTGACTGACCATCTTTCTTGATATCCCCACAAACCCCCACTGACTGACCATCTTTCTTGATATCCCCACAAACCCCCACTGACTGACCATCTTTCTTGATATCCCCACAAACCCCCACTGACTGACCGTCTTTCTTGATATCCCCACAAACCCCCACTGACTGACCATCTTTCTTGATATCCCCACAAACCCCCACTGACTGACTGTCTTTCTTGATATCCCCACAAACCCCCACAGACAGACAGTCTTTCTTGATATCCCCACAAACCCCCACTGACTGACCATCTTTCTTGATATCCCCACAAACCCCCACTGACTGACCATCTTTCTTGATATCCCCACAAACCCCCACTGACTGACCATCTTTCTTGATATCCCCACAAACCCCCACTGACTGACTCTTTCTTGATATCCCCACAAACCCCCACTGACTGACCATCTTTCTTGATATCCCCACAAACCCCCACTGACTGACCGTCTTTCTTGATATCCCCACAAACCCCCACTGACTGACCATCTTTCTTGATATCCCCACAAACCCCCACTGACTGACCATCTTTCTTGATATCCCCACAAACCCCCACTGACTGACCATCTTTCTTGATATCCCCACAAACCCCCACTGACTCTTTCTTGACCCCACAAACCCCCACTCTTTCTTGATATCCCCACAAACCCCCACTGACTGACTGTCTTTCTTGATATCCCCACAAACCCCCACTGACTGACTGTCTTTCTTGATATCCCCACAAACCCCCACTGACTGACCATCTTTCTTGATATCCCCACAAACCCCCACTGACTGACCGTCTTTCTTGATATCCCCACAAACCCCCACTGACTGACCGTCTTTCTTGATATCCCCACAAACCCCCACTGACTGACCGTCTTTCTTGATATCCCCACAAACCCCCACTGACTGACCGTCTTTCTTGATATCCCCACAAACCCCCACTGACTGACCATCTTTCTTGATATCCCCACAAACCCCCACTGACTGACCATCTTTCTTGATATCCCCACAAACCCCCACTGACTTCTTTCTTGATATCCCCACAAACCCCCACTGACTGACTGTCTTTCTTGATATCCCCACAAACCCCCACTGACTGACTGTCTTTCTTGATATCCCCACAAACCCCCACTGACTGACCCTCTTTCTTGATATCCCCACAAACCCCCACTGACTGACTGTCTTTCTTGATATCCCCACAAACCCCCACTGACTGACTGTCTTTCTTGATATCCCCACAAACCCCCACTGACTCCACAAACCCCCACTGACAAACCCCCACTGACTGACTTCTTTCTTGATATCCCCACAAACCCCCACTGACTGACTGTCTTTCTTGATATCCCCACTAGCCCCCACTGACTGACTGTCTTTCTTGATATCCCCACAAACCCCCACTGACGGATATATCCCCACAAACCCCCACTGACTGACCATCTTTCTTGATATCCCCACAAACCCCCACTGACTGACTGTGACTGACTTTTCTTGATATCCCCACAAACCCCCACTGACTTTCTTGACTGTGACTGACCCTTTCTTGATATCCCCACAAACCCCCACTGACTGACTCTTTCTTGATATCCCCACAAACCCCCACTGACTGACATATTTCTTGTGACTGTCTTTCTATATCCCCACAAACCCCCACTGACTGACCCCCCCACAAACCCCCACTGACTGACTGTCTTTCTTGATATCCCCACAAACCCCCACTGACACTGATGTCTTTCTTGATATCCCCATGACTGACTGACTTTCTTGATATCCCCACAAACCCCCACTGACTGACCATCTTTCTTGATATCCCCACAAACCCCCACTGACTGACTGTCTTTCTTGATATCCCCACAAACCCCCACTGACTGACTGTCTTTCTTGATATCCCCACTAGCCCCCACTGACTGACTGTCTTTCTTGATATCCCCACAAACCCCCACTGACTGACTGTCTTTCTTGATATCCCCACAAACCCCCACTGACTGACTGTCTTTCTTGATATCCCCACAAACCCCCACTGACTGACTGTCTTTCTTGATATCCCCACAAACCCCCACTGACTGACTGTCCTTTGATATCCCCACTTGACTGACTGTATCCCCACAAACCCCCACTGACTGACTGTTCTGTCATGATATCCTATTCTGTCATTGACATTCTAATGTACAAACCCCCACTACTGAGTATGCCTATTCCTGTCATAACTGACCTTCTATTATGTGACCCTTACTGTCCTTGATATCCCCACAAACAACAAACCCCCACTCATCAGTAACTCTATTTACTTGTCATATGACTCTCTACAGGGACCTGTAATGTAATATTGCTGGCAGATTGGTTGTAACTGGTGTATAATTGGCTACAGCCTTACTTTGAACTAGGTGTCCTGCTGGTAATTTTAAAGTTTAAGGAAGATGTACTGTATGGGTGCTGTTTTAATGTTCAGACAGACATTATGTAACATTCCTTGCTGGAAAGTCCGTAACAGGACACCAGTTAAGACAGACAGGGGTCTTAATTGAAGAATCACTTATACAGTACATACTTCCTCATCAGAGATGTGCTGGGTAAAATGTAAACTGAGGTAGGAACTGATGCTTTAATTATGTCTACTGGTCATGCTACTTTTACAACAATTTTCAGGGGTTTGTTTTGTCATGTGAGTCCCTGTTTATAGTTGGTGACTCCTTATCATGTGACGTATTTCTGTCATGTGACTTTTTCCAGGCATTTCTGACATGTGAGTCCCTGTTTATAGTTGGTGATTCCTTATCATGTGACATATTTCTGTCATGTGACTTTCTATTCCAGGCATTTCTGACATGTGAATCTCTGTTCTTGTCATTTGACTCCTTTTCCACTTACATGTAACACCCTGTTCTGTCATGTAACTGCCTATTCCTGTCATCTGACTGACCTTCTATTGCTGTCATGTGACCCTCTACTCCTTTCATGTAACTGCCTATTCCTGTCATCTGACTGACCTTCTATTGCTGTCATGTGACCCTCTACTCCTGTCATGTCATGTAACTCTATTTACTTGTCATATGACTCTCTACTCCTGTCATGTGACTCTCAGTACCCTGATGTCACTCCCAATTCCAGTCATGTGACTCTCTATGTCTGTGTTGTTATTTCCTTTTCCTGACAGAAGACTCTCTACTCCTGTCTTGTGACTCCCTAGTCAGGGTACACTCCTAGGTCTCTGACTCTGAAATACAGTTAGAGCTGTAAGTCATGCTGTCAGAGTTTTCATTTACAGTCATTCTGAAATATGACATTCAAATAGTGAGAATGAAATGGTTGGATGTTATAAGACAAGCTACTGATAATTTACAGATGAGCATTGACATTTGACTTATTTGTGACCTTTCCTATGACCTATGCTGTGACCTTGAGATTATAGTGACACATGCTGTAGTAATGTGTATTGGCTGGTGAGAGGTATAGTACAGGTAGCACATAAATTCTGGTGTTGTGCTGACAGATGTGCTCACAGTGACTGAAATGTTTGTGTTGATAGACTTACACTAGTCCCTGTTATAGTATATAGTGGGAGGGGTTATCACAGGTTATCGAAAACCTAAACAATCTGAGAGACAATACCACAGCTTACCAAAAAAGATTTTTAAATCTTGGCAGCAATATCCTACCAGAGCTTACCAAAAACCTAAAGAGTCTTGAAAACAATAACCTACCAGACCTTACTAAAAATCTAAAGAGTCTTGGAGACAATGACCTACCAGAGCTTACTAAAAACCTAAAGAGTCTTGGAGACAATGACCTACCAGAGCTTACTAAAAACCTAAAGAGTCTTGGAGACAATAACCTACCAGAGCTTACTAAAAACCTAAAGATTTATGGTGACAATAACCTACCAGAGCTTACTAAAAACCTAAAGATTTATGGAGACAATAACGTACCAGAGCTTACCTAACTAAAAATTAAAAAATCTTGGAGAAAATGTGTTTGTTCACTTGTCATGTTGGTATACTAATTCTACCAATGGTTACTGGTCTTCTTGTTGCCAAGGTACATACTGCTTCTATAATTATAAGATTATTAAATCAAACTGAGACAAAGGACTTGTATCAGAATATCTTGTACTAGTCTATTTAATAAGGTATCAGGGTCAAGGTCACTTACCATCTATGAAGAAACGTCATATAATGACACAACAAGTGTGTGTACTTTACAGAAAGTTTGATTTAGAGAAGCTGTTTCAGTAGTAAGATGGTTCAGACATTTATCTTTGAGCTGTTGATGATCTGTCACCTACACCTCGTTCTTCTCACCGATTGATATTGACATGAAAAGATTTAGGCAAGGTCTTTTTAAATCAGTTTACTCTTCTACATGTTGTTATCATAATCACCGAGGAACGGCAAATCATCACACAAAAACAGCTGGCTTAGATATATCAATTGTTCATGTTTCTAATTGAGAAAAAAAGGGGAAAGAAAAGAGAGTAGATACAAAACACGTAATTGAAGGAGAGCTATAAATCTGTATGTTCAGGCACCATGGTAATAGAAAGTGAGAAATCAATGGGGATCACAGTTGGCAGTGAGGATGGGGAGCAGTGGGTACACAATGCTGGAATTATGAATGGAAACTTGGCACATGATGTGGCTTCCTGGATGTATATAGGTTTCACTACAATGGCAGGGACATGAGTTAGAGGTTTGCTGCTGTCTGTGTACAACATAGTGTGTAACAGTGACTAGATATCCCACAGTGCTGAACAGTACTGTACCCTTACAATGATCCTTCCCTCATAGAATTCCTAGGGTGTTCCAAGATTCTTGCTGGGAAAAAAATCCTCCAGGGAGACCATGAAATTCCTGCTGGAAATATGAATTTCCGAAGGAGTCTGAATATTTCTACTGGATATGTAAATCTCCAACGAAGTCTGGAAATTTCTACTTGATGTTCCTACTGGAAATAAAAATGGCTAAAGGAGTCTGGAGATTCTGACAGTAAATATTAACCTACCAGGGATACAGACTTTGGACAATTCTTCTGGAAATATTATATGAAGCTGTATGTGTGTTGAATTATGACTAACATGTATCAAGAACACTTACACATCCAGGATTGTATCTTGAAATGTGGTTACCAGTGCTGGAGTTGTTGATATAATTGTGTATTTGTGAGGATGTTTTGAGGAAGACATCAGGAGACAGAGCAGACACTTCCACACACAGCAATCAATACTGAAGTCTATCTCATGTATAAAAAAGGCGATAACACTAAAAGAGAATGTATACTTTACAAACATTTAAGTGATAGAGAGACAAAATCATAAGTGGCAGCAACTTGGACGGACTGATAAGATAAAGCTTTATGTGTCGGAACCACCTCACACGCCATGTTTCTGATGGCCATTCAAAACCAAATGTCTAAAGGGTTCCCAGGAATCATGGTGGTGAGTGTCTTTACCATGGAGCTGTAACTCAGCATGTTGATTCAGTGTATTATATGTTCTGTTATAATTGTTCCTAAATCATCTTGATGATAAAAATAGGAACTGCTGAAACCCTATTTCTGTATTATTTTGGTAAAAGTTAGATTTTCCACATTTTTTATTAGGATATACCTACTTAATAAGCATCACCAAAGAAAGCCATAAGGATGAGACAGCTGTGTAATACCGTTTTAATTACTCGAATACACAGTATCTATTACAGAATTCTTTTGAATACCAATTTCATGTTCTACAGTGAAGTTAGTCTGGCATTGGGAAACTGAAAATTGAGTAATGCTTGCTTCTAGCCATTCCAATATCTGATCATAGCCCTGCAATGATGGCAGGGTGTTTTCAAAGGTCATTGTGTAGAAATAAAAAATAACCTTATATTCCATGGTGTTGAAATGATGTACTAGAGTTTATGTGTAAACATGATGTTGACTGATAGATCCAGATATATGTTGGAATTATTTTAAATCCTGATCTAAAGAAATATACATAGAACTCAGTAAAAGCTGTGTAATACACAGTTTATATATACTGTAAAATCAAACATTTTTGTGGGAGATTAATTTTCTCTGATTTCTTGGGTATTCTTAATCCACCATTCATGTGTCTCTGCTCTATTGAATAAGAGTAAGTTGCTTAATCTATTTATTCGTATGTCCACGGTATAGTAATTTTTTTGAAAAACCACCAAAATTAGGCCCCATGAAAAATAAGTCATTTATAGTAGTATACTATCATATGACTACATGCTGATTGGTCAAAACCCCTCTCATAGGTCTAGATATATGGCGATGTTTCATGAAAACAGGCAATATCTGTGCATGTGAGGTGAATATAACAGTTCAAAACCCTTTCAGTTGCTTCAAGGGTAAATATAAGGATCCAGAAACATGTACTACAGTTTTAATACTTCCCAGAGGGAGAGCATATAGTCAGCACTTTGTCCATCCACTCATCCGTCCATCCATCCACCCATCCATCCATCCATTCATCCATCTGTCTGTCTGTTTGTCTATTTGTCATAATTTTGTCCAGAACACACAAAAACTATAAGAGGTATCAACATGAAACTTCAAAGGGAGATAAATCTCAACAAGGAGAAGTGCAGTGCACGAGAACCATCACTCTATTTTGCGTAATTTAAGAGTTATTACCCTTTGTTATTTTTCATTCTTAATTTTGTCACAAAAACATCTATCAACATGAAACTTCATTGGTAGATATATCTCAACTAGAAGGAGGGCAGTGCACAAGAATCATAACTCTCGAACTGCCCTTTGTTATTTTTCATACTTAAATTTTGTCCCAATCGAGGAGCATAACCTGTCTCTGACTGCCCTTGTTTGACTAATCAGATACATGGATTGTTGTCACATAATGAGACAATTATTGACCTTTTTTCAGGTTAATATGATGATTTATTAACCCAAGAATATGATATTTCCCTAACCCGGACAACCTAACATGTCAGTACATCTGTTTGTTTATCTGTAATCATTATGTAACCATACTTACTGATATGCCATATAAAATCAGATATGTCATCTTGGATTCGGATGCTGGCAGATTCCGGATTATGACGCTTTATATACCTGTTTTCTTTAAAAAGTTCTTTTTCAAACCAGTAAGTTATTTAGTTATGATTGACAGAACAGTTCCATCTTGGAGTGATGTAAGATTTGTTTATCACTTTGTAGAAGTTGGCAAGGGTGCAAACTGCTTCTGTTAACAACCATTGTCAGTTTATAAAAACAACAGTTCACTTGAGTCTGGGTGTTGCTTGCTGACCGAGATCTCCTGGAGCTGATACTATCACTCAGGGCTCTAGGTCACATTAATGTATCTCCAAAATCATCCCAAATAGATATATTTTTACAGGCGGTTGATTCTGTGTTAATAAGTTTTTTGTCTTCAGACTATAAATATAAACATTGTGAGGATCTTTGTCTGTGTTGTGATTACCAGTGAGACAGACAACCTTAGTAAACACTGGCTGCCTAGTTAATAGAGAATGGAATTATAAATAGTATTAAAAGTGAAGAATTTCTGGATGTGTGACTTAAATAAAATCAAATATTGGGTTTTTGTTCTTTTTTGACATAAGTTAATACATAAGATACTGCCTGGTTATTTGAATTACAACATATTCACCTCAGTGATGATGGTGATGTTTACTTCATGATGATATTGACTTTCATCTCAAGGTTGTCATTCATCATCCTCATGACCACTATATGAACAATTACTTTAGCCTCAGTTGGTTCTGACCTTCATCTCTTTTGATATTAACTTTCACCTCTATTAGTTATGACCCTCACCTTTATTGATAATGACCTTCACCTCTGTTGATAACTACCTTCAACTATATTTTTTGTTTGTTCAGCACAAAGATAAGGAGAATAAAGGCAAGTCCACCCACCAGTTTGTGTCTGTATCCTTCAGTAATTCCACCGCTTGTCATGTATGTCGAAAATCCATGGCCAATAAACCTGCCGTACGCTGTGAAAGTAAGTACAAGCTAATTAGGTTAAGGATGGTCTGTCTTCTGAACTCCTTGTAAAGTTTCCATCTATACTAGCTGAAAAAGAAAAGGAAATGTTGAAACAAAGATTAAAAGGAAAGACTGAAAACTGTTTAAATATCAAAACAATGATATACTGAATGTATGAATCGATGAATGATTATCTGATTTTTGAAAATTCAAAATGTATTTAATTGTATTGGCTTGACATTACATTCCAGAAATAATTTTGCCCTTCAGCCTTGATGAGATAGAGGTATTGATAAGGTACTAGTGACACTCTTTGAAGAAGGAATATTTCCACTTTGTTGATAGGTTAATGGTTTCTGTCTTTCAGATTGCCTTGTAAATGTACATGAGAACTCCTGCAAGGAGCAGATAACTCCATGTGATAAGGGCCGAATTCCAAAGGTAAGACTGATAGCTGGTATCACCACCTGTTTTCTGTTGATTTGTATAACCATGTGGAGCTGTAATATCAAAGATCAATACATCACTTATACACTGCTGTTCCCTTGGATACAGATCATAAATTTGACTCTTTAGTTCTAAATAATGTTTCTATAAATTGAATTGCAAAGTGCATAAAAGTGATCCTTTGGAGCTATATTTAATTTATTGGCATACTTGGACTAGGGCGGAGTTTTATTTTCCGTGTTTGAAATTGATATTTCTCAAGTTTTGTAAGGGTAATTATACTTCAAGTTTTACTATACACTGTGGGCTTTCTGTCTGGTCTCCTTCATTTGCCCAAGTGGCAGGGTAAAGCAAGTACATGGCTAGTGGAGTATTTATACAGCTTAGCTAAATAGTTTGACATCATTGATAATTTGAATCAGGAAAAATCGACAGTTTCAGATATAATTGATAGGGTTTTACCTTTTTGAACACCAATGATCTTGATTAATGACCTTCACTTTGTTGAGTTTAACCAGAAATGACTTGGTGATGATTGATTGATAGTTAATTGACTACAAGTTTAATGTTTCATTAAATCAAATTACTGCCAATATAAAACCACTCCATGGTAACCATTTCTCTTTGTTTAGTGTTTGGTTCTCAACCATTGACCTCGAGGTCATATTAGGGGTTAAGTAGTAGGTCAGTCTGGTTATTGTTTCTATATACATGATGCAGTGATACTGAGAGCACATTTAAGGCCCATTAACTACATATTATATAGGTACCACTCCTTAAGTAAGGACTTGTTAAGTCTGCTAAACTCTCCTGGCAGATGTAGACCTAGATACACATTCTTACATTTTATTTATAGACAATATATGTTGCTTTTGTGGATGTAGTAAAAAAAACGCTAATAAATTTCTTGGATTATAACATGTGGATTATCGTTCCAGAGTCTGATGTTACAATGGATGTGGCTTATTTATCTTGTTGTTTACAACTATGTGACTGTTCAATATTTCATGTAAGATGTGTTCCAGTGCAAAAATATAAACAAACAGTATGGTAGAATGTTTGTCAATGAATGACAGTGATAAGTATTTTTGATGGACTTGTACTGGTCGTCCAGGTCAAAGTTAGGCTTGTACAAATAAAGGTTGTTGTGACATCACCAGACTATTGCAAGTTATTAATTAGCAGCAGGTGAAAGACCAGTCACCATTATACCAAACCTCACACAAAACTACACACTAAACCATCTGTATCACACAACAGGTGTTACCTTTTGGAGAGAATACTAGAAAAGTATTTTGTAAGAAAAAATGAGATTATTTTCAAGAAAACCTTGTGAACATAAAGAAAAGGTATGTCAAGTTTTAGCTTTAAAATGTTTCTTTACTTGTCAGCTCCTGTCTGTAAAGTGATTGGATTTCACTGATTTATTTTCCTGAATATGTTGTTGATCACAAAGGTGTGTTAAAGTGATGGTGTGTTATAGCTCTCCCTGGGTTATAGTGATGGTGTGTTATAGCTGTCCCTGGGTTATAGTGATGGTGTGTTAAAGTGATGGTGTGTTATAGCTATCCCTGGGTTATAGTGATGGTGTGTTAAAGTGATGGTGTGTTATAGCTATCCCTGGGTTATAGTGATGGTGTGTTAAAGTGATGGTGTGTTATAGCTCTCCCTGGGTTATAGTGATGGTGTGTTAAAGTGATGGTGTGTTATAGCTCTCCCTGGGTTATAGTGATGGTGTGTTAAAGTGATGGTGTGTTATAGCTCTCCCTGGGTTATAGTGATAGTGTGTTAAAGTGATGGTGTGTTATAGCTATCCCTGGGTTATAGTGATGGTGTGTTAAAGTGATGGTGTGTTATAGCTATCCCTGGGTTATATTGATGGTGTGTTATAGCTGTCCCTGGGTTATACTGTTGGTGTGTTATAGCTGTCCCTGGGTTATAGTGATGGTGTGTTATAGTGATGGTGTGTTATGATGGTGTGTTATAGCTGTCCCTGGGTTATAGTGATGGTGTGTTATAGCTGTCCCTTGGTTATAGTGATGGTATGTTATAGCTGTCCCTTGGTTATAGTGATGGTGTGTTATAGCTGTCCCTGGGTTATAGTGATGGTGTGTTAAAGTGATGGTGTGTTATAGCTATCCCTGGGTTATAGTGATGGTGTGTTAAAGTGATGGTGTGTTATAGCTGTCCCTGGGTTATAGTGATGGTGTGTTATAGCTATCCCTTGGTTATAGTGATGATGTGTTATAGCTGTCCCTGGGTTATAGTGATGGTGTGTTAAAGTGATGGTGTGTTATAGCTATCCCTGGGTTATAGTGATGGTGTGTTAAAGTGATGGTGTGTTATAGCTGTCCCTGGGTTATAGTGATGGTGTGTTAAAGTGATGGTGTGTTATAGCTCTCCCTGGGTTATAGTGATGGTGTGTTAAAGTGATGGTGTGTTATAGCTATCCCTGGGTTATAGTGATGGTGTGTTATAGCTGTCCCTGGGTTATAGTGATGGTGTGTTATAGCTGTCCCTGGGTTATAGTGATGGTGTGTTATAGTGATGGTGTGTTATAATCCCTGATGTGTGTGTGTTATAGCTGTCCCTGGGTTATAGTGATGGTGTGTTAAAGTGATGCTGTGTTATAGCCCTGGGTTATAGTGATGGTGTGTTATAGCTGTCCCTGGGTTATAGTGATGGTGTGTTATAGCTGTCCCTGGGTTATAGTAATGGTGTGTTATAGCTGTCCCTAGGTTATAGAGATGGTGTGTTATAGCTGTCCCTTGGTTATAGAGATGGTGTGTTATAGCTGTCCCTGGGTTATAGTGATGGTGTGTTATAGCTGTCCCGGGGTTATAGTGATGCTGTGTTATAGTGATGGTGTGTTATAGCTGTCGCTGGGTTATAGTGATGGTGTGTTATATCTGTCCCTGGGTTATAGTGATGGTGTTGTTATAGCTGTCCCTGGGTTATAGTGATGGTGTGTTATAGCTGTCCCTGGGTTATGGTGTGTTATGGTGTGTTATAGTGATGGTGTTATAGCTGTCCCTGGGTTATAGTGATGGTGTGTTATAGCTGTCCCTGGGTTATAGTGATGGTGTGTTATAGCTGTCCCTGGGTTATAGTGATGGTGTGTTATAGCTGTCCCTGGGTTATAGTGATGGTGTGTTATAGCTGTCCCTGGGTTATACTGTTGGTGTGTTATAGCTGTCCCTGGGTTATAGTGATGGTGTGTTATAGTGATGGTGTGTTAAAGTGATGGTGTGTTATAGCTATCCCTGGGTTATAGTGATGGTGTGTTAAAGTGATGGTGTGTTATAGCTGTCCCTGGGTTATAGTGATGGTGTGTTATAGCTGTCCCTGGGTTATACTGTTGGTGTGTTATAGCTGTCCCTGGGTTATAGTGATGGTGTGTTATAGTGATGGTGTGTTAAAGTGATGGTGTGTTATAGCTATCCCTGGGTTATAGTGATGGTGTGTTAAAGTGATGGTGTGTTATAGCTGTCCCTGGGTTATAGTGATGGTGTGTTATAGCTGTCCCTTGGTTATAGTGATGGTATGTTATAGCTGTCCCTGGGTTATAGTGATGGTGTGTTATAGCTGTCCCGGGGTTATAGTGATGGAGTGTTATAGCTGTCCCTGGGTTATAGTGATGGTGTGTTATAGCTGTCCCTGAGTTATAGTGATGGTGTGTTATAGCTGTCCCTAGGTTAAAGTGATGGTGTGTTATAGCTGTCCCTGGGTTATAGTGATGATGTGTTATGGCTGTCCCGGGGTTATAGTGATGGTGTGTTATAGTGATGGTGTGTTATAGCTGTCCCTGGGTTATAGTGATGGTGTGTTATAGTGATGGTGTGTTATAGCTGTCCCTGGGTTATAGTGATGGTGTGTTATAGCTGTCCCTGTGTTATAGTGATGGTGTGTTATATTGATGGTGTGTTATAGCTGTCCCGGGGTTATAGTGATTGTGTGTTATAGCTGTCCCTGGGTTATAGTGATGGTGTGTTATAGCTGTCCCGTGGTTATAGTGATGGAGTGTTATAGCTGTCCCTGGGTTATAGTGATGGTGTGTTATGGCTGTCCCTGGGTTATAGTGATGATGTGTTATAGCTGTCCCTGATGGTGTGTGTTATAGCTGTTCCTTGGGTTATAGTGATGTGTGTTATAGCTGTCCCTGGGTTATAGTGATGGTGTGTTATAGCTGTCCCTGGGTTATAGTGATTGTGTTATAGCTGTCCCAGGGTTATAGTGATTGTGTGTTATAGCTGTCTCGGGGTTATAGTGATGGTGTGTTATAGCTGTCCCTGGGTTATAGTGATGGTGTGTTATAGCTGTCCCTGGGTTATAGTGATGGTGTGTTATAGCTGTTCCTTGGTTATAGTGATGATGTGTTATAGCTGTCCCGGGGTTATAGTGATGATGTGTTATAGTGATGGTGTGTTATAGCTGTCCTTGGGTTATAGTGATGGTGTGTTATAGCTGTCCCTGGGTTATACTGTTGGTGGGTTATAGCTGTCCCGAGGTTATAGTGATTGTGTGTTATAGCTGTCCCTGGGTTATAGTGATGGTGTGTTATAGCTGTCCCGTGGTTATAGTGATGGAGTGTTATAGCTGTCCCTGGGTTATAGTGATGATGTGTTATAGCTGTCCCGGGGTTATAGTGATGATGTGTTATAGTGATGATGTGTTATAGCTGTCCCGGGGTTATAGTGATGGTGTGTTATAGCTGTTCTGTATTATAGTGTTGGTGTTTTATAGCTGTTTTTGATGTGAAGTTAATGTTCAATGTGTTGTCAACACTCCATTCTTGTAAGGTTGGATTAGTTATATCTTAAGTCTGTGTGACAGACTGCAGGCTGTATCTGAGACATACATCCATTTTCACTACCATATAGGAGGAGAGTGACGTGTGATATTTTTTGTGTGATTTGTACGATTGACCACATGTATATAATGCTCAACTGACCAGCTTATATATCAGGTTTCCCTGGGGACATGTGTTTGATGCGGAAGCTGCCAAAGAGTGTGACAGACATGCTCCTTACATGATTCAGCTTGCAGTTTTCTTCTGTAACATAAACACCCTTATTATAAGTAGGACGTTGGCCTCAACGTTAAGTGTGGGATGTTAGCCAGGAGAGTGATACCTGACAAGTAAAACTTCTGTTGAAAGTGAAATGTTTGATGATTGTACATTAGAATAACTTGTACTGGATATTGATAATTCAAACTGTATGAAAAGGACACGATCTTACAGCCTTCATCGTCAGGTGGACATCTTGTTTGGTTGGAGAGATGAGGTAAGATTAGTATCCCTAAAATGTTTTGTAAGTTTCACCTGAGGTAACGGGACTAAAAATGTAGTAACAATTACGTTCATTTGAATGTAATGTCAAAAAAGTGTATACCCCAGTGTATGTTACAAGGAAATACTGTAGTTTCCGGACTATAAGCCACAGTCGGGTGTCTTCTGGACTTACGAGGTAACTTCGAGCCTTAGTAGAAGTTTACAATAGCCTTTTGCATCCTGGGATCAATAGATCATCGGTTTATAGGTCAAATTTTAAAACGACCGCCATGCTTGTTTATGATATGAATGGCTTTGTGTAACTTACTAGAAGAAATGATATGGAGCAAGAAGAATTTGGTCAGCATGCAAGGGCCTTCATTAATATCTAATAGTGTAGACACTGAGGGAGAGATTGTTTAGTAAACTGTACATGATGTCAAGCACTATATCTGTACGTAGACAATCTGTGAAAGCACCCAAGCAAAACGAGTTAGATATTAGCTATTTTACGTTTTTTGAACTACATCAATAAGAAAAAAGGTTATCTATCTACTATTTGCAAACAATATTGAATGTTTCACTGACACTCTTGATAAATTGCCCTCTGTTGTCTGTTGTATCAACAAACTTTGGTCAACGAAACTGTTACCACTTTGTCAAAACTACTTTCCGTTGTCTGTATATCAAACATCAACAATAGCGGTCACGGTGCCATAAGAATGGGTGTGGCATATATTTCGGTGCAGCTTATAGGAGGACTAAATCGAAAAAAATCTGTAAAAAATCGACTGTACAGCTTATGTACCATTGCTGCTTATAACCTGGAAAATACAGTATGCACAATTACGATAAACTGTGAAATATTTGTAAAACTTCACCATTAACACACCTGTACATCAGATGTAGAAACATTACTTATCACCTAATGTAAAATGTTGTCTAAACCACAGAAAATCTATATCCTATTCACAAAATAATATTGATATATTGGAAATTGGTTACGATAAATATAAAGCTAATAGCTGAAGGCAGTGAGATGAAAAATATGATGATAGAAATGTCTTAAAATTATATTTGGAGTTCAATGGGGTTCAATATATCATGGGTTTCTTTGTAAAAAAAATATCTTTATAGAGCCTGGTGAGGTCCTTTTTTTTCATCACCCATGTACAGCTAGGTAGTGTCTTACAACCATTCTGGTGAAGATGTTTCCATAATGGAAGATGATGAGTATTGATTAGAATGATAAGAAGTTTTAATCTTCTCTGTTTAGATTAGATTCAAAGATTGTGGTGGGAGATATATGACCTTTGTGTACTGATGACTGATAAGAGTCCGGTGAGAGGCTTTGTTTAGTATTGTAGTAACTACCCAATAAAGCTCCTTACTCCTCATTCGTTGAAGTCTTTTGCTGCAGTGTAATTGTGGTTTAAACATATTATTATACCTAACAACTAATACCTGAAACTTTGTGAAAGGTTCGGGAATTAAACTATGGGAAGAGTTCAAGGATTACAACTTAGGAAGGGCTGAAGGGATTAAACCTTTGGATCAGTGGAACGGATAAAGCTTTGGGAATGGGGTGAAGAAATTAAACCTTGGGATGGGTCGGAAGGATTAAGCCTTGGGATCGTTTGAAGGCATAAAGCTTTGGAATGGGTGGAAGGAATTAAACCTTGGGATGGGTCTTGGGATCGTTTGAAGGGATAAAGCTTTGGAATGGGTGGAAGGAATTAAACCTTGGGATGGGTCGGAAGGATTAAGCCTTGGGATCGTTTGAAGGCATAAAGCTTTGGAATGGGTGGAAGGAATTAAACCTTGGGATGGGTCGGAAGGATTAAGCCTTGGGATCGTTTGAAGGGATAAAGCTTTGGAATGGGTGGAAGGAATTAAACCTTGAGATGGGTTGGAGGGATTAAACCTTGGGAAGGTTCAGAGATTAATCTTTGAGAAGCCATTTGGGATTAAACCTTGGTGAAACAATAGATCTCTGCTGTGAGTTTTGTTTACATTAAGACTTGTAAACACAGGTCTTTATGTTAAAGCAGTATGCTACCTGTGTGATGCTATACACAGGCCTTTGACACCTTGTTATGGTTAATGAGATGATGAGGATATATCTTGTAGTTAAAACACAAGCCATTTTGTACATAGATACATGTATTACACAGAATTGAAATATTTAAAGAAAAAGAAAACCGTTTGTCTTTTAAAATCCATTGCAATTCAGAATATATTAAAGTGCAGTAAACCAGTTGAACCTGGGCCATTATTTAGCTGTGATAGGAATCTGTATTATGTGATATCAGATAAAGGGTTGTCTTTTTGACTGTCAGTTTGAGTCACTGAAATATAGGTTGTCTGTATACCTACATGTGATAAACTTGTTGAAATTTAAACTTGAAAACCTAGACTGATGAACACAAAGTCTTAATTACACAAAGATCTGTCTGTCATGAGACGACACTCACCAGCATGGTCAGCTTGTTTGAGTGTCTAAACAGGAGTTTTATTCTTTTTCACTTTTGATTTTTTAGAGGAAAGATCACCATCAAAGATTTTTTTTAATTCAGCACATTTATTTTTGCATATTGGTATTATAATGAACAACAACATTATGTAGTAAGTGTTTGGTAGCAATAAGCTGACGTCATGGTTCGTAACGGCCTACATGTTACTCAGGGTTAGTCGAGAGCTTTGAACCAATAAAAAAAACTCTGACCTTTAAGTCCATATAAACATGTACTTTTTATGATAACTGTGGTAGAGGCTGTCTTCCATGAAATTAGATCGTTGTCTGAGTGATTTAAAAACATGTATAAGATATTGATGATTGTTGTAAGGCTATGTACTGTCACAGGTGTTGTGAGACAGTCAGTCAGTTTCTGATAACATCAGTGAGGTGTACTAACACCAAACAAAACAAGACCTTTCACAGGATTGATTGCTACACATTCATCTATAGTCTGAACTAGCCAGTCTGTGCTGTAATCATGTGACTTTGAATGTAGTACCTGTAGGTCAGTAGCAGGCAAGCTACTTGATATGACCTTGAATGTAGTACCTGTAGGTCAGTACCAAGCATGCTACTTGATATGACCTTGAGTGTAGTAGGTCAGTACCAGGCAAGCGTCTTGATATGACCTTGAGTGTAGTAGGTCAGTACCAGGCAAACGTCTTGATATGACCTTGAGTGCAGTAGGTCAGTACCAGGCAAGCTTCTTGATATGGCCTTGAATGTAGTACCTGTAGGTCAGTACCAGGCGAGCTACTTGATATGACCTTGAATGAAGTAGGTCAGTACCAGAGGGATTTCTGAAATGCAATCAGTACTAATGTTATTAAGGTTAGAGTTGAGGGCATTAATGATTTTAGATAGCACTTTCACAGTTAAAGTGAATTGATGGATAGAATTAAACTTGATCATTGATTATTTTGAGATTAATATAATTTCTTCTAATTTCAAAGCATCAGGAGTTAATTAACTGCTGAAAGAGTTGTGTAAAAGCAAGTTTCTTTTCAGCATTCCAGTGCGATGAAGAATCGGTGACAAAATCAAAGCAGTTATACTGCTGGAAAGTAAAGGGTGCTGAAACTATCGTGGTGTACAATCAGGGACAATTCAAACATGTCATACTGTACATTGTAGTGTGGGAGTGTGGTAATGTGATGTTGGTACACTGTGGTGTGGGAGTGTGGTAATGTGTTGGCAGTACACTGTGGTGTAGGAGTGTGGTAATGTGATGTTGGTACACTGGTGTGAGAGTGTGGTAATGTGATGTTGGTACACTGTGGTGTGTGATGTGATGTTGTTACACTGTGGTGTTGTAATGTGTTGTTGTTACACTGTGGTGTGGGAGTGTGGTAATGTGATGTTGGTACACTGGTGTGGGAGTGTGGTTTTGTGTTGTTAGTACACTGGTGTTGGAGTGTGGTAATGTGATGTGGTACACTGTGGTATGGGAGTGTAGTAATGTGTTGTTGTTACACTGGTATAGGAGTGTGCTAATGTGATGTTGGTACACAATGGTGTAGGAGTTTGGTTTTGTGTTGTTGGTACACTGTGGTGTGATATTGTGGTTTTGTGATGTTGGTACACTGTGGTGTAGGAGTGTGGTAATGTGATGTTGGTACAGTGGTGTGGGAGTGTGGTAATGTGATGTTGGTACACTGGTGTGTGGGAGTGCGGTAATGTGATGTTGTTACACTGTGGTATGGGAGTGTGGTAATGTGATGTTGGTACACTGTGGTGTGTGATTGTGGTAATGTGTTGTTGTTACACTGTGGTGTGGGAGTGTGGTAATGTGATGTCGGTACACTGTGGTATGGGAGTGTGGTTTTGTGTTGTTGGTACACTGTGGTGTGGGAGTGTGGTTACACTGTGTGTGTGTGGTAATGTACACTGTGGTGTGGGAGTGTGGTTTTGTGTTGTTGGTACACTGTGGTGTGGGAGTGTGGTTTTGTGTTGTTGTTACATTGTGATGTGGGAGTGTGGTAATGTGTTGTTGTTACACTGGTATGGGAGTGTGGTAATGTGATGTTGTTACACTGTGGTATGGGAGTGTGGTAATGTGATGTTGGTACACTGTGGTGTGGGAGTGTGGTAATGTGTTGTTGGTACACTGTGGTGTGGGAGTGTGGTAATGTGTTGTTGTTACACTGTGGTGTGGGAGTGTGGTAATGTGATGTCGGTACACTGTGGTATGTGGTTTTGTGTTGTTAGTACACTGTGGTGTTGGAGTGTGGTAATGTGATGTTGGTACACTGTGGTGTGGGAGTGTGGTAATGTGATGTTGGTACACTGTGGTGTGGGAGTGTGGTAATGTGATGTTGGTACACTGTGGTGTGGGAGTGTGGTTTTGTGTTGTTAGTACACTGTGGTGTTGGAGTGTGGTAATGTGATGTTGGTACACTGTGGTGTGGTAATGTGATGTTGGTACACTGTGGTGTGGGAGTGTGGTTTTGTGTTGTTAGTACACTGGTGTGGGAGTTTGGTAATGTGATGTCGGTACACTGTGGTGTGGTAATGTGATGTTGGTACACTGTGGTGTGGGAGTGTGATGTCGGTACACTGTGGTGTAGGAGTGTGGTAATGTGATGTTAGTACACTGTGGTGTGGGAGGGTGGTAATGTGATGTCAGTACACTGTGGTGTGGGAGGGTGGTAATGTGATGTCAGTACACTGGTGTGTGGGAGTGTGGTTTTGTGTTGTTAGTAGGTATTGTGTGGGATGTTTGTGTATAGATGAATTACGTTACACAAACTAATGTAAACATAATGCTAGGCATGCTTGTATTCATTCTGCACTGAAAGACTTCTGTTTCGGAGAATTGTTTACATTTCCAGAGAGTGATGTATGTTCCAGAATTTCTCACTGTTTTGTTGTTAGTCCTAGAATTAGGTATGATGTTACCACAATTACATGGCTGAGGACAACACTTCTAGAAAATTCCAACTTGGCAGACAATAATACTTCAATATCTTGTCTGAAATGATGTGTACCACTTTCCTGTATATTTTATCTTGTCATTGCCCAACTCCCTTTCAATTCCTAATTTCCTTCATAACACGCCTCCCAACATCACCTCACTTCCTCATCCTGCCCAACCCAACTTTCCTGTGTCTCTTATGAAAACACCCCTTGTTGCCCACTCTCCACTGCTTATCAGCTGTTAAGAGTTAATTGAGCCATTCATATAGAGCTAAATGAAACTGGAGTTAGAAAATTTTCATTAATGGGTGACCCGTTTATTTAGCATTAGTTACTATGACTACAAATGATCCCTTTCAGACTAGGATCAGTAAGGCCCAGTTGGAATGTGGACCCAATAATTCTAGACAGGGAGTTTTTCCTGTGGATTGAACATGTATGGTGATAAATTTAGTGACTTTGTTGTGTGTTTGGCCTTGATTGCTGTGGTGATAGGCTATCAATGTTCAGGAAGAAGGGTTACCACTAGACTGGGGGCAGGGGGTACAGCAACCACTAATCAGAGACTCCCTAACATCCTAAACAACCAATCATATTCCTTCTTTCACACTGCTTTATCTTCACTTGTGTCTATTTTTAGTGTGATCTAGTAACAAACTGTGTTTATTGATAAAAACATCTTGGAGTAAGGTCAGAAAAAAGCCTGAAGCATGATGATATTTTTTATCTACCAGGTCAACAGGAAGTGTAAGATCTAGATAAGGACATGAGTGTTGTAGTGGTACCAGTGAGGCTGTCTGTACATTCAGCCCTGGGATCCCATAGGCTTTCCATATAGTACTGTAATTCATTGAAAATTTGGATTTCTGTAACTCACCGGGTTTTTTTATGACTATTAATGCACTTGGCCAACGCTCTGGGAAAGTCCTTCCGGAGCGATCTAATAGTGTGTACAGTTTGTGTGACTAGTATATACACGTTTATAAAAATTGTTATACCATTCATGACCCGGACCCTTTCTCATGAGAAATTATTTGTATATTTTATTTTGTTTGAGAAGGAACAACATGGTCGCAGACATTTCCGTGTCAGATTACACACACAAGGGAATTCTGATCTGATAAAACAGTGTTTTACTCCAGATTTCTCCAGGATAGCCATCATTACATAACTGTGAACGGATGTAGATATTACTAGGCTATTATAAAAGTGTGTTTGTCCACATTTGATGAAGGAATTTATGAAACCTGGGATTATTAAGTTGACAGGATGGCCTATAAACGTGTTTTGTTTATCACTTGTAAATAAAAATGGATTTTTCTGATTCTACCAAGGTGCCTCCCCAGCTTACCCGGGAGTCAGCTGTACAGATGACGAACGTAACACTGAGAGAGAAACAGTCCTCATCTCTACCAAGTAAGTACATGTACCGTTTACTACATTTTTTTCCCTATTTCACGTGGTCAATATTGTATATGAAAACTGAGTGACTTGGGCACATCATCATAAACATCTGACAGATTTTCTTATTCATTTTGAGATGGGACATGTGATTGTCTGAGTGCTAGTGATGTCTCTTAAGATGAGCGATAGTAATGTCGTTGTTGATAAATGTTAGTGATGTCGCTGATGATGGATTTAAGTGACATCTCTAACGATGAGTGTAAGTGACATCGCTAACAATGAGTGTAAGTGACATCGCTGTTGATGAATGTAAGTGACATCACTAACAATGAATGTCAGTAACGTCGCTGACCTTGATGTCATTCACTCAAACAGACATATGAATTGATTATCAATGGTGTCCCAAACAAATCTCGACTCCTAAAGTTAACATGGTTCTAATCTCAAGTCCAATGATAACTTCAGAAAAAAAGTTAAAACCATTCAAACTCATTGGCTCTACAGTATCTCTTCTTTATCTATATTGAAAGGTGTCATTCCTTTGTCTTTTGTACAATCTTTTGGATTTAAGTTTATGAATAAGGATAGGATAATATACTCTTCTGTTTGTCTTGTATTGTTACAGTTTGTAACTTGAAATGCAGAGCAAAAAAACAATGTAAATCATAATGGTACAAAATTGTCAATCATAGACCAGAGACAAGCTACTGTAAGACCAGAGACAAGCTACTGTAAGACCAGAGACAAGTTACTGTAAGGCCAGAGACAAGCTACTGTAAGACCAGAGACAAGTTACTGTAAGACCAGAGACAAGCTACTGTAAGGCCAGAGACAAGCTACTGTAAGGCCAGAGACAGGCTACTGTAAGACCAGAGACAGGCTGCTGTAAGACCAGAGACAGACTGTAAGACCAGAGACAAGCTACTGTAAGGCCAGAGACAAGCTACTGTAAGGCCAGAGACAGGCTACTGTAAGACCAGAGACAGGCTGCTGTAAGACCAGAGACAGGCTACTGTAAGACCAGAGACAAGCTACTGTAAGACCAGAGACAAGCTACTGTAAGACCAGAGACAAGCTACTGTAAGACCAGAGACAAGCTGCTGTAAGACCAGAGACAAGCTACTGTAAGACCAGAGATAAGCTACTGTAAGACCAGAGACAAGACCAGAGACAAGCTACTGATAGACCAGAGACAAGCTAATGTAAGACCAGAGACAAGACCAGAGACAAGCTACTGTAAGACCAGAGACAAGACCAGAGACAAGCTGCTGTAAGACCAGAGACAAGCTGCTGTAAGACCAGAGACAGGCTACTGTGAGACCAGAGACAAGCTACTGTGAGACCAGAGACAGGCTACTGTAAGGCCAGAGACAGGCTACTGTAAGACCAGAGACAAGCTACTGTAAGACCAGAGGCAAGCTACTGTAAGGCCAGAGACAAGCTACTGTAAGACCAGAGACAAGCTACTGTAAGACCAGAGGCAAGCTACTGTAAGACCAGAGACAAGCTACTGATAGACCAGAGACAGGCTACTGTAAGGCCAGAGACAGGCTACTGTAAGACCAGAGACAGGCTACTGATAGACCAGAGACAGGCTACTGTAAGACCAGAGACAAGCTACTGTAAATGTTTTCTTTTTCCGTTTTTTACTGATAACTAGGACAAAATAAAACTGCCAAAAATTGATACCTAAAAAATATAAATTACATTAACAAAGAAAATAATTGTGCATTTTATGACACTGAAAAAGACATTCATTTGGCATCAATGAAGCCATCCGCATCAATTTAAATCCTTGGAAAAAAAGCCATGTTTGCAGTATGAACTAATTATGATAGTGCTGCATGCTCTGTACCCTTATTATATACATACCCATTTATCATATAGTAACCAATATCACAAGATCTACTAATAATTACCTCCCTTGTCTGACCTACATTCCTGATAGTTTGGTAAGATTTACCTCCAGCCGAGACGAGACGGAGCTTGATAGACCTCAGTTGACTGCTGGTCAGAAATACAATCTTAGATAAAGGCTATTTATTCTGTCCATAGATTTGAGAACTGTTCTCAAATCATAGTTTTATGTGTATTATATTGTTTTTTAATAGTTTGGCACAATAATACCAATAAACCATGTGTTCTCGAAAGACTGAGTTGTAAAATCTCCATCCAGAATGCAGTTAATTGTCAGCTCCTAAAATAACCATGTCCTAGGTTAAATCTGTTATAAATCTGTTTTAGCTGTAAATTCCTAGTTATATTGAGGCAGCAATAAATTGTGTGCAAGGAATTAGGTTTTCATTAAATTGATGATATGACTAGTCAGCAAGATTGATCTCTTTTAATCAAGCACCTGTATTTTATTCAAATTCCTGTTTCTATCTAACAGGATGTTTTTCAATTTCTGTCTACCAGGTAAAAGTTTTTTTCAGCATAGTAACTAGAAAGTTGTGTGGATGTATACTGCGGACTTGAAGTGTCTGAATTAATTAAAATTCATAATCCCTTTTAGTTTTTATGGTGAAAAGGAACTGTGTGTACTTTTCCCTGTTTAACCAGAAATCCTTTCATACCTTTAACTACACTAAGGTGTTGAAATAGTACACATCATAAGATATGTTTTCATACAAATATGGAGAATAGCCATATACACCTCTTGTATTATACATTAACATTTGGCATTGTAATCACATCGACTCAACAATTTAGGTCAGTTTTTAGGTTGTAAATACACTGATACTCGTACAGTAATGAGTCATTGTAGTCAAATGTAATGATGTGTCAACACAGATTCTCACACCGGTACAAAAGTTCCGGTCACCACTGTAGCTTACCTTTCATGGTGGTAAGAACTGTGTACATGAGGCAGGTAATATTTTTTCTGATAATATGAGTGGTCCATAGTGTTTAGTCATGATCCTGATTTAGTAAGGAGGAGATCAACTTCTCTGTCATTGTTAGATTGTGTCTGTACCTTAATTTTTTAGATATCGGATGAACCGCGACAGATTAGTATCATCTTTACACCATAGTATTAATGTTTCTAGATTTTACACATGATTAGATTTTAGTGGTCATAAGTCAAGGTTAAAAGGTCAGTGGTAACACTTGACCACTTTTGAAATAAAAAGTTTGTGTATAGGATGTCCCCCAAACCCCTCAAAGGATTTAATTTATATTTGTGCTATGGTATCACACCATCACGCTCTACACCTGATTATATTTTGGTGGCGGTCAGTGAAGGCAATTTTTTCAAAGGTATTACGTAATCACCTCAGAAATTTTCAAAGACCTGTAATCTGGAGGTCGGGAGGTGGAGGAAGCTATGTACATACACTCAAGTGTAATTTCTAATCAAATTTAAAAGCGATGTTCTTGTCAACATTTCACTCAAAGTTTTTTCGTGTAGATTCATTGTTCAAACGTACAATATAGCTGTAAATGTAGATCACATAGTGGAAACCTCTATCAACACATTCAGCAATTACAGAATAATTTACAAATTAGAGATGCTGAGAAGCTGGTCTCTAAATCATGTACATCTGCTATTCCAACCAAAATAGTTACATTGAAGTACGGACGTCTGAACCCACTAAATACATCATGTTTTCCTAGGTTTTAGTGCATTTTTTGGCCAGAAACAGAAAGTTTTGAGATATGACTACAAAGCCTTTGTAGATTGTTCTATTCAGTTTAGATTCAGTGAACAGTCATGTTGAAACAAGTAATGTATCATGTCATGAGTTTTCAGTGTTATTTTTTATCACAACATCTGATCTACACTCTTTTTTTGTTTTTTTCATGGTGGAGGGTGGGGGGAATATGGAACCAAGAAAACCAGACAAGACATAAAATTACAGATAATTCTTGTTGATATCTTTGTCTTGAGGAGAGATGTGTCATCATTTGTTTTGAGAAGCTGTGAAGGCTTTATTATCATTATGTGTCATTGTGATTTCCTAAATAATGGTTAGATTCAGCAATATTTGGAGGAATTATTCCCTTCTAAAAATTTTGTCTGTAGAGAATTTTGCAGTGTCTTTTGACATGAAGCATGTTTTATTATCTTGACATGTAAACATCATTTGACTTTTAAAATATTTTTATACATTTTGAGTCCATATCTGTTAATTTGACACAGGATGGGTGTAATCATATCCAATTTTATGCTAACTTTGATAAATGATTTAGATTTCTTTAATCAAAACAATTTTAAGACATTGCTGGCTTGGCTCTATCACAATATGATCCCCATCAATTTCACTTCAGTTTGTGTTATAGTATATTTGCTGGTCCATTTCATTTATATTGTCAAACATCCAGTATATTATGCTTGTTGTCAAACTTAATGAAAATGGTTCCCATGGACAAGTGGAAAAATGCTTCAGAAGGATCACTACTGAGACAGATTTTAATTGTACAAAGTGCCATGGTCAATCTCTAGCTTTGCACAAAGGAAGTTTCCATCAAGCTCAGTGGGAGAGCATCAGAATTGAGACCTGGAGGTCATGGGTTCAATCCCAGGTGGAAGCACACGATTCTCTTCCTGTCACACTACAATGCCAGTAACCATTTGTACAGATAGGTCTATTATGGTAAATAGAATGCTTGAAGCAGGCAGTATGAGTATATAAAAATCAGTAATATTTCTAACTAAGTTTCTAGTTACCAAAGTATTAATCCATTCATAGGGTAATTAACGACTCATTAAAATTATTATGTAATGTGCTTCTGCATTTGATATCCAGACACTGTTAGATGAAGGTGAAGAATTCTACACTCAGTGACATGTTTCCTCAGTGACCTTTCTCAGAGCTTATCTGGAGTGTAACTGTCAAGTAGACTTGTTCTGAGCAGTAATACATCACTGTGTATACACTTACTGCTGGATCATCACAGCAGGGTATGAATTTGTGTGGACACCGGCCATTGTTTGGGTGAAGGTTACAGTTAGTGCCAGACTTAGTCAGTCATCCTCTTAGGCTGTTAATGGACTTACACTAGTACATGGCAAAGCAACTTTTACAGTATATGGATATTTACTGATGTAAAAGTTTAATTGTGGACCCCATTAGGATGATTCGTCCATCCAACGGTAGCTGGGGATATGTGGATATGGGCACTTTCGAAGGTATGTGTGTTGATCAGCTGAGTAGGGAAGTGGATCAGGGCTATGTCCAGTTCAGTAACTGTTCAAACCATACTTCAGTCCAGAAAACAGTTTTTATTATTGTTGTGAAAAAGTAATATTGCTGTGTTGAGAATTGAGAACATTGGTTTGACCTGGTCTGGATTAACATCAGAAAGTGGAAATTTCAGTATTGTGTCTGATGTCACTTTGGAGGGCAGCGTATGTTGTAAACAAGTCAATCCTGTACATTGTATTCATATTGTATGTACATGTATGAGTTTCCACATCAGGTAAAGCTGACCTTCAACTACTTATCTGCAAAAGTTATGTCCTTAAAAATTTACATCCTCAAAACAACCACACAAATAGTCTGGCTGACAATTCCCCGCTGATGATGTATACATTATAATATTTGATGAGTAAATATTGCCAAAGCTCCTGCATTTAAAATGAGTAGTAAGGACATAAAGTAGTATAGTTTATTTTAAGATATGAACATGGGTTTAAATCACACAAAATAGAACTTGATCAGTTTATATGAATTTAGCAATTATTTACCTTAATATGTTTATCAGCTGTCTTAATTTGTCAATTCTTTCTTATGTAGATAAGAGGGTATTCACAGAGATGTTAAGGAACACTGTGATATCTATACAAATATGGTGTAGATCAACCTATAGTTGTTTAATGATGTTTACCAGTTAGCTAAGCTTCCTTCTGACTTTAGATCAAGTGACAATGAAATGTGAATGTACTGACCACTGGTGACCACTGCTGTCACCCCAGACCACAAGTGGACATGCCCTTGAGGCTTGACATAACCACACATCACTAGTACAGTTACTGACTGCCTGCTGGTCAAATGCTCAAATATTGTTTTCAACTGACCATTTATTACAACAATTTACTGACTATGCTATCAGGTTGGTTAAAGTTATATATACAGTTTGTAAGATGTGTCAGCAGTTTCACCACAAGCTTTAAATACAATATATCATATGTATTTGAATGATTGCGTTTGTTCCAACATTCATTAGGTATAGTGACATGTAGATACTCTCTGAATCATTTCATTCAAGATTTTACAGGAATCTAGTAGCCATCTTTTAATATAGATTATTTTTTTATGTTTTTTACCTATTATACATCAAGTGTACTAAGCATAATTAAGTTATATTTCTGACTAATTAAATACCTTACAGCTTCATTCAATACAAGGTATATTTGTACAAACTTTGTTGAAACTTGTTTAAAATAAATGATTTACACAATTCATGAAATATCACTCAAGATATGATTTTGAGCTCTTTAGGAAGTGTGTTTTGTTGGTACCCACCAGGTCTGGGAAGATCCCCAGACTTCAACAGTAAATTAGTAGCAGGTGCCCCTGATCCCTGTTACAGCTAACACACACAAACCCTTTGTAACTTGAGAACAACATCCATCTTATCAAGCTTCCATGGAACAGGTTCCTGGCCTGTTTATAAATTTGAAGGTCACACCAAACAATGTCTGGGAGGGTGGAGGTTCCGAACATCCTGGTAATTAGTGTAAGGCAGATATCATTATCTACAACACATATTTATTAATGTACATCAGTGTAAAGAGAATTTTATCTAAAGCTTTAAAGTACAGAAAAATACCACAATATGGTTCTGCAAAAAATTTAATTTGAAACCCCAAAACAATTACAATATGTTAGATCCCCCGGGAGATGACCTCTATCCTTCAGACTAACTCAAAGCTGTGACAATCGGCATGTCACACAGCAGGTGCTTCCCCTCCTAGGAATAACCAGCTATGGCCCATTGGTTTCTTAACAGCCAATGGTTAGAGATAGTTCCAGTGACAAGTGATAGCTCTGTAGGTTATTGGACCACACAACCCCTTTTAACACAGAAATCTACCATTCTTATCTGACCAGAGGTCATTATTGAAGGTTTAAAGTTAATATGATTATTACACCCCATCCTCTCTCTCTCTCTCTCTCTCCCCTCTCTCCCTCCCTCCCTCTCTCTCACAAAAAATAAAATCATTAGAAAAAATGAATCCTAGAATTTTGATATTCTTTAAGTTTTAAAATCCGAAGCACTACTGAGAGGGTGTGAATGACAGAATAAAAAGCTGTTTATCTTATTGAAAAAAAAATAGCTAATTGTTCGTAGCCAGATTCAAAGTGTTCATCAGAGAATTTTTCATATAGTGTAGTAGACATTTGTTGGGACGGAGGGATCAATAGTTGGTATATAGTTACTGTACAGATGTTCCCAGTTAAACTAGTGAGTTATACAGAATATCGAATCAATGTGTGTTTATACAGGGCACAACTGTGTTTTAATCAATAAAACCCATACTGCCACAGCACTTTTTTCTTACTGATGTGATAAATATGATAATTTATAACAGCTGATGCCCTAGACAAACATGGGAATTTCACATTGACAACATGCATTGTCAACATGTTGGAACATATTGAGAGACTTTACTTTGACAAAAAGCAGGAGAATGAAGATTATTAACTTGGAACTTGGATATCTATAGGTGATATTTTAGTGGATTACCTCAAGAAAAAACATTTTGTAAGACGGACAAGAATCTCCTCCTAGGGCAGAGATTTCATTGTCTTACCCTGTAGCTGGGGAAAACCATGAGGCTAGACAGTCAAGAATCTCCTCCTAGGGCAGAGATTTCATTGTCTTACCCTGTAGCTGGGGAAAACCATGAGGTTAGACAGTCAAGAATCTCCTCCTAGGGCAGAGATTTCTCTGTCCTACCCTGTAGCTAGGGAAAACTTCAAGGTTAGACAAAATAGAATCTCCCTTTAGGGCAGAGATTTCTCTGCCCTACCCTCTAGCTAGGGAAAACTTCAAGGTTAGACAAAATAGAATCTCCCTTTAGGGCAGAGATTTCTCTGTCCTGCCCTGTAGCTGGGGAAAACCTCAAGGTTAGACAGTCAAGAACCTCCACCTAGGACAGAGAAATCTCTGTCCTACTCTGTACCTAGGGAAAACCACAAGGTTGGACAGCCAAGAATCTCCTACCCTGAAGGTAGAGAAATCCTTGGGTTAGACAAACAAGAATCTCCTCCTAAGGTAGAGATTTCTTTGTCCTTCTGTAAATTAGGGAAAGTCCTGGGTTAACCAGTCAAGGATATTCTTCTAGGGTAGATATTCTCTGTCCTACCCTGAAGTTTTAGGAAATTCTATCAATTTAGAGAAAATGCCAATCTGAGTTTAATTTACAATATATATAAATGTGCAGACTACACCTGTTCGGTGAAACCTGCAGGGCCCGAACAAGCTGGCCCTGTGTTGCAGGACTGTAATGACTTCACTGTGTAGCTGTGGATGATTTAACACTTTATTACATTTCCTCCCAGACCAGCTCTATAGTCATATTTCTTAAGTATAGGTGATTAAAATACCATTTCATAAACGATATCGAACATAAAGCAAAATATCCAAATAACAGGTGAACAAAAAATTTGTGCATTGTGTGACGGCCATGTAGCTAACATTTATTATCAAATAAATTATAGGAAGTTGGTAATGCTTGTCACTTCAGTAAAGTACTTTCTCTTGAAATTAAATGTTAGTCGTTTTTACTCATTTGGTTGCTTTTTCTATGGCTACCTTTCTACATATAGAGATATAAACATGGCAGTTTTATTTCCAAGGACTGCATACAGATCTAGTCGAGAAAATGCTACATATAAACTTCATAAATTGATTGTCTTTCACGTAAGAATTCAATTGAACTTTTTAATGTTGTTTTGGGAAAAAAACCTTGAGGGGTTTGACGGTGTTGAAATGTCTGGCTCACTAGGCCTACAGAAATATGCTAACATTTTTAAACCCTTATCACGGAACATTGATGGTGTAAGTTGTTATTGTGTGTGCTGAAAAGGAAATTAGTCAATAGGTGATCAGGTATTTGTGAAGGTCACCAAGATAAGTTACAGGTAACAAAGACCCTGATCTACCATTAACAATCCACCCATCAGCCCTCACCAGACTTTGATTTTTAAAAGTCTGTAAATACAAGATCAAGCTGATTGGCCTCATGGGAATCAAGTGACATTTTTGGAATTCCAGCACAAAAGTTAAGTACCTAGTACCCTATATAATGCTTTACCTACATGTATAGGACCCAATCTCCACCGGTGTAATGTTGACAACAGCTTTAGCTGTAAGTATTGTTGTAGTTGATAGTACAGAATATAAAAGGCATTCACTGTAGATGTAATTGGATTTCCAAACAAGAAAGTTAAGATTATATGACAAAGGAAAGCAAACACGATTCATATGGGGATTCCCCGTCCACAATTCTGTACAACTACACAGCACATGCACACAACTAGTTCCCTCTGGTTTAGTCAACAATGAGTAAACTCTGTAACAGATTTGGTTATCATTGTGTGGGAGGCTGACCTACATCTGGGAAAATCAAGCAAACTTGGATGTTTATACAGCCCAACAAGCAAACAGTACCCAGAAAGATTATACAAAAGACATTCAGATAAATAGTACCATTCAATGCAAGATACATTAGCACCAAATAAGGAATTAAACTTTATCATACAGCTCCTTGTCCTAGGGCTCATCCGGTATGTGGCCTAAATTTTGAAATGTAACTGAGGAAAATCAAATTTGATCAAAAAAATATCAACAGACATATAAAACCTTTATTTTACTATTTGTACCAGTGAAGCGTGGTTTACCATGGCGATTAGCTGTGGAGGTGCTGTCACCTGGAAATCCATGTAGGATGGCTGGCCTGTGAGAGTGGTCAGCTGCCTCCTGGCCTCGCTGTAAGGTTCTTGAAAGGCAGTGAGAAGTGGTTAATGGAGAGATGGTGCTAAGCTATAATTAAGTAGTGTGTGATAACTGTGGTTTGTACAGTACAAATTAACAGATTTATTGGGTTACAAGTACTACAGAGTCCTATAGCAGTACAATGTGTATAGAAACCATGTAATGTGCATTGTCACCTTGACAGAACAATGGCAAACTTAGACAAGAGGATGCCAAGCACCTATAACTATTGATATTTATATATGTGTGGTTACAAAGATTTTAGCTATGTCTTTATTATATCTCTATTATGAGATTTTCAAACTGAAGGTTTGGCATGATTAAAACTGGACTAAATCTTGAGGAAATCAGTCAGCTGTGTAATTTTATTTGCCAATAGGTCACAAGGACCTTCATACCTGATGTGATCCATAATTCCTGGTCAGAAGGTCATTAAAATGACAAAATGATGACCACTGACCAGTCAAGTGATCAGCAGTATTTCTGTAATATTGATTTTGGCTGGAAACTAAAGCTAGACCACCTGGCCTACAACTTGACCGGTGGAAACTCTAGATGATTATCCATATAGCCAGTTAAGGGCTGACCGATGGTCATTGATATTCTCTTGGAGACATGCATTACATCAGAAAGGAGTTGATGATATGTGGATTAATAGTGTACATGACAAGTTAACTTTCAGAAGGGGGTGTTTACAAGCCTCTGTAACTTTCATTTGATTTTGGAGTTAATTTTACAAGCCCTATGTAACCATTATGTAGTTAGGTGATTACAGAAAAAAAATATAGAAAAAAGTAAATACAGGTAACAGCAATTATTACAGGTAATAGAAATTACAGGTAAAATATACGATAATAGATACAAGTAAAACAGTACAACACAGCTAACTGTAATCACAGGTAAATACAGGTAATAACAGTTCAATATGGGTAACAGTAGATAGAAGTTTTACTCTGTCCAGACAGTTGCTGTTGGGCATGTGTCCTGGTCATCTGGTCAGTGTTCATCTGTCAGATTTGATCAGGTAGTATTTGTGATAAACATGCTATCAAGGTTAAGTGATCTACACAAAAGAATATTTAATTTAACTGAGGTATAACATTCCCTCTCTGTCCTTTACATCAATCATAACATGGATGGTGGCAGACTAGAAAGGTCCCAGGTATGTTGATGGTTTATTCTCAATCTTGTTTTGTTGTAAGTGCCTGTAAAGAACTGACAAGGACAGCTACTTGTTTGACTATAGTAACCTAATCTGTAGTTTAAGATGTTGCTTTAAAGATATCACTTTGGATAAGAACTTATTTTAGAAGTTGAAATGAAATATGAATTTGTAACACATTGGCTTTTACCAAGTACACATGGTTAAGTTATTGGTTCACCAATACAATGGCTGACTTGTGTTTGTGTGATTTGATTTCTGTTGGAAAGATTTCTCCAGCACAATCACCTGAAAACTGCTTAAGGAGACCACCCTAGCTGGAGTTAAAATGTCAAAAGTCACTGTTATGATGCTATACAATAACACTAAGTACTGTTAAAGGAGGAAATGGCTTTACAATCTGACAATACAGAACATTTAACACAAAAATCTGGTTTAAAGATTTGGAGAGTGAAATATGTTGTTAAGGATAATACCATGGTCAGAGGTATATGAGAACAGTAGGACATTCCACCAGGACTACCATTGAACACTGATATCAAGCAGAATTCCTTAAGTTTAATACTATTGTCACAAGCTTGTAATAGAATGGTTTTCCTTGGCCATGTTGTATTAGTAACAGTTCAATGGCTGGACAGTACCTATAAGTCAAATGAACATTCACTTTCAGCCAGTAAAAGCAAGGATCACATTGATAGGTAAAGAAACAGTCAATAATTTATAGGAAGCGTTTGCCTGTCTGAAGATTTACAAAATAATGCAGTGTTTTTCTGATACCTCTACAAAGTTGACTAATGAGATCTGATGATTGGTGGATTATCAGTTCCCATACATGACTGATTCTATACTCAGGTCCTTGTCACTGATGGATGTGACTGACCAAACACCCAGATCCTCATTACTGACAGATGTGACTGACTTGATGCCGAAGTCCTTGTCACTTACAGATTTGACAAATTCTTGTCACTGATGGACATGACTGACCAGACACCCAGATCCTTGTCACTGACCCAGATCCTCTTCACTGATGGATGTGACTTATTCAACACTCAGATCCTCATTACTGACAGATGTGACTGACCTGATACCCGCAGGCCATTCACACCAATAGACGTGACTGACTTGATACCAAAGTCCTTGTCACAGACAGACATGACTGACCTGATACCCATATCCTTGTCACTGACAGATGTGACTGACCCAATACCCATGTTCTTGTCACTGACAGACGTGACTGACCAGATACCCAAATCCTCGTCACTGACAGACGTGACTGACCAGATACCCAAGTCCTCGTCACTGACAGATGTGACTGACCAGATACCCAAATCCTCGTCACTGACAGATGTGACTGACTAGATAACCAAGTCCTCGTCACTGACAGATGTGACTGACCAGATACCCAAATCCTCGTCACTGACAGATGGAGGTGACTGACTCAACACCTAGATCCTCATTCCTGGCAGATGTGACTGACCCAACATCCAGATTCTTGTTACTGAGGGATTTTCACCACTAACAGGCGTGACTTAACGTTTTAAGTCCACTATGTGTATCAGAATATATAGGTGGACCAAATATGTAAGCTGCTTATGTTTGATATAGTTCTGGTATATTGATAAAGTAAAAAAAATCTACTTTCAATAAACCTATCCGCTTATAGAATGATCTAAACGGTCACTGTGTTTGATATGGTAATGTACTAAAATGTACACTAAACAGTATACTGGTCAACAGAAATACAGAGGCTGAACAAGGATCATTGAGCCCTAGTGTTTAGTGTTTAATGAGCCCTGAACATTACTGAAGAGTCTGGAGAGGAAGACACAGCGATGGAATACAGTTCAGTTTATAATTTGTCAGTACACTAATTCTAAATTTGTAACGAAAAGTACAATTTACTGTTATGTCTACAAATGATAAGTGCCCTTAATCCACAAAATTTGCTGGTATGGTCTACTTGTATGTCACACCTTACATTATAATCCATACAAGTAGCTACCCTGGTACATATACATACTATAGGTGCCCCGCCATACAGTTGTAAACACATTTCTGACAGACTCTCTGCCTTTGATTCTTGCCATTGATTGCAGATTGAATATTTGTATATTGTACATTTATATATCATTCTTATAACCCTGTGCTTTCTATGTTTCAGCCTCGGTTGCAGGTTTACGCCAAAGTCATTCCTTTAAGGAAAAGCGTTCATCTTCTGGGCCTGCTGGTCGTAGTCAGGTAACATCTGCGCCTCTGTCTACGGTTACTCCTCAGCCACACCCATCTCTGTTCTCTATCCCTGATACTGAATCTGTTCCAGAGGTACGCTTTAGTTCTGTTGGTTTAGTTCTCAGGTAGGATCACAGGTGTCGCCTTAAAAAACAGACAAATATGGTCTTTATTATGTAAAAAGGTTTCAGGATTAACCAAGCATTAATATCTCTGTCTTTGTAAACCTGTTCCTGGTCATAACCCCTCCTTAATCTTTTACAGTTAACTAGAGGAAGATTCATTTGACAAATGTTTTTATCGTTGTCCAGTAATAAGCCCATCTCTACCTTGAGTCTGAGGTTAAGTGTTTACCTGTAGAACTAACTTGGTTTAAACTTTATACTGATAAGAGAATACCTGTGATCCTATTCTGACTTGCTTTTAGCATGATAAAACAATTATTACCTAGTATTTCACCTAAATCCTAGGTTTATCATTCTATTTTACAGCTGCACAGCCTCTAAAACTTTTGCACTGAACATTTTGAATGATTTTGATTTTTCTTCTTTTCTTTGTTTCAAAAATTTTCTATATTGTGTCCTTGTTATATGTCGCTTTGGTGTTGTTTTTATTTTGATGATATCATTTTCTTCATTAGTAAGAAACTGACTGATTACAAAAGTGCAAGAACAAATCGATAGTTGATTACTAAGATAATTAATTCACTAGTTTTTTAGGTCATCTGACCCTTCGACCTATTGCGATCGCCTTTTGTGCGGCATCTGTCGTAAACATTTTCGACTTCTTCTCAAGTTCTACATGTCTCATTGAGCTAAAACTTACCTGAAATGATCGTGACATCATCCTGACCAAAGTTTGTTAATTTCGGGTTGGTCCGAAATCCAACATGGCTGCCATCTTGAAAACACATTTTTTCGACTTCTTCTGAAGTTCAAAATTTGAAATCTTGTTTTTTATGCCAGATGACCGCTAAGGCCCATGGGCCTCTTGGTTTTTATTGTATAAGTATATACAAATAGTAAAATAGATATTGGGAATAATAGGAATATTTTCCACATTAATGACAGTCTATCATCACAGATTTTATGAAGAATGTCTGGTTTGTGCTTACCACACTGACCACAGTCCATCTTCCCTGATATAAGGAATAATGTCCAGTTAGTATTAACCACATCAACGACAGTCCATCTTCACTGATATAAGGAATAATGTCCAGTTAGTGTTAAACAGATGCTTTCCGCACTAATCATGGCCTGTATTTACTGACATTATTTAATCAAAATAAACATCTGATTAACAGGTGCTGCATCTGTCCTGCTTTGATTCCTGAATTAATATGAAATATCTAACAATGTTACATAAAATCAAGAAAGATCACCAAGACTTTAAGTCTTCTTTATGTGGTGTTTTCTTCACTGTATGTAAACTGTATATTTCTCTTCCAACACTTAATGAACTTTGTTTGAGAATCCAGACGTGTTAGATTTTTTCAATAGAACTTTTACACCTAAGCAAATATGCACTGTCAGAATGAAAATTATATTTACTGCAACTCAGATCTACAACAAGCTGTCATGATAGCCCAGTCAATGGAATGTTTACCTTGGTATCCTAAGGTGAAGAGACTAACTGCTAACTGCTCTTTGCAGTTTGTGTTTTTATGGAAGCTAAGATATGGTCTGTTCTGTTGTGGTTGTGACATGGACAAGATACTCTACCCTAATTGATTTGGACAGCATGGGAAGGGCCTCCCTTATGTTGTTCAGTAAGGTAGCCACTAGCTGCTTCAGGGAGACCCAAACTCAGAATGTCCCTACCTGTTCATTTCATGAGAAACATAACTAACAATATACACCAGCAGAACTCCTTTTGTTTTTCCCCTGTGTATGTAAGATGGAATACCTGAAAATGTTAAAGGTCAAAACGGAAATTCTTTATGATACTGTTACCATTACTGGTCCACTGGTAGGTTTTATCAAAGGACTATGCACCATCTTTTTTGTAGGTTCAAAGGTCTATCTATGATGTATGATTTTGATAGGTAGACCCCAGGTGACATTAGTCCGTTACATCCCTGTCACCAGTACAGGTGTACAAGCATGCACAGGTAAAATTTCTATTGATCTCCTGGAAGTTTTACAGACACAGGATGCTGGCTAATTACTCCTATTAGCAATCATAATAACCTCATGGTTGGCCTACTCTGACCAAATATTGATGTCATTTCTCCCAGAATGAAGGTCACAGGGGCAAAAACCTACCTGTGTATAGAGGTATTGAGGGCCAAAAATTTAACTTTATATGTAAGTAGTGGGACAAAAACTACCTCTGGGTGTAGGTAATGGGGACAAACTTACCTCTGGATGTAGGTAATGGGGACAAAATTACCTATGGATGTAGGTAATGGGGACAAAAACTACCTCTGGGTGTAGGTAATGGGGACAAACTTACCTCTGGATGTAGGTAATGGGGACAAAATTACCTATGGATGTAGGTAATGGGAACAAAAACTACCTACGGATGTAGGTAATGGGGACAAAAACTACCTATGGATGTAGGTAATGGGGACAAAAACTACCTATGGATGTAGGTAATGGGGACAAACTTACCTATGGATGTAGATAACAAATAACAGTGGCAATAGTGTTTGTATATAGACTTGACCTATCAGGAAGGATTTGTATATTTGACAGACGTGTTTTATTACACAGTATTTATTACAATGTTATTGTAACCCACACAAACTTTGGTGATCTTTTGGTGGGAAAGTCTCCAGGTACATAAGCAAACTCACTTTAATATTTCATTCAGATACTTGCTAGATATTTTGGATGGAAGGGCTTAGAATTATCACTCGAAGGATTTGTGATCTAAGCTTAGTCCTTTTCAGTTGAAATTTCTTTGGCAGTATTCTAAAAGAGAGGATAGCGGCACATAAGGCATGCCTTTGAAAGATCTTGAAATTTTAAAATCTTAACAAGAAAATGTGTCATATGTTTAACTTTGTCCTGAAATCAGTTTAGTAATTTTAGATAAATGACAGATTGTATTTGATGTCAATAGGCTGTTTCTTATTACTGTCAACAGAGAGCCTAGTCTGGTAGAAGGACATTAGTCTGGTACAAAGGGGTCTGATTTGATACAGTGCTGTCATAGACTGGTACAAAGGAGTCTCGACTGGTATAGAGGATGGGGGAGGGGGGGGGGGTCTAGAGTATGGTACAAAGAGTCTATACTGGTATAGAGGGGGAGTCTAGAGTATAGTACAGAGGAGCCTAGTTTAGTACAGGGGAGTCTAGCTTGGTGCAGAGGGGTCTTGTCTGGTATAGAGTGAGGGGGGGGGGGATCCAGAGTGCAGTACAAAGGAGCCTTAGTATGGTATAGAGGGGGTGGGGGTCTAGAGTATGGTACAAAGGAGCCGAGTCTGGTTAGAGGAGTCTAGCTTGGTACAGAGGAGTGGAGCTTAAACAGCTATACGGATTTATATCCTGAAATAAGCCCAGGGGTCAAGTGCATAACCTCTAGTCAGGGGTGGATTTATTCAGGATACCTCTGACTCAAAGCCAGGGGTGGATTTATTAAGGATACCTCTGACTCAAAGTCAGGGGTGGATTTATTAAGGATACCTCTGACTCAAAGTCAGGGGTGGATTTATTAAGGATACCTCTGACTCAAAGTCAGGGGTGGATTTATTAAGGATACCTCTGACTCAAAGTCAGGGGTGGATTTATTAAGGATACCTCTGACTCAAAGTCAGGGGTGGATTTATTAAGGATACCTCTGACTCAAAGTCAGGGGTGGATTTATTAAGGATACCTCTGACTCAAAGTCAGGGGTGGATTTATTAAGGATACCTCTGACTCAAAGTCAGGGGTGGATTTATTAAGGATACCTCTGACTCAAAGTCAGGGGTGGATTTATTAAGGATACCTCTGACTCAAAGTCAGGGGTGAATTTATTAAGGATACCTCTGACTCAAAGTCAGGGGTGGATTTATTAAGGATACCTCTGACTCAAAGTCAGGGGTCAATTTATTAAGGATACCTCTCACTTAAAGTCAGGTAATAGGTTTATTACAGGACAATGATATAGCATTTATTTGTAATTTCTTCTGGAAAGCCATTGATGTTGGTGATCTAGGCATGGGCTTATGTTGAGAAATATAAGATATACTGTATTAACTAATTTATTGTACAAATTGTTGACAACAATTCTATTGTCTTAAAGCAAAATGTTAACAGGGGTAGGTATCAATACCCTATAAACTTCATGTAATTAGAATACTTCTGTTTTGTTCAAAGTTTCAATAAAGCATTGGTTTTGGTTTGCAGACATCAGCAGCTCAGCTGCAGCAACACAGAAGAAGTTTACCTACGTCCAGGTAAGTATATCATTATAATAAGTACATACTGGCCACCAGTGTTAAGCTGAGCTTGAACAAGATTATAGTGTTTTGTCAGTGTTTTATCAGTATATAATAAATGATATGTATGTGGTTTTGTCATCAGTGTATACTCCTTCTGTTTTCCCTATTTAGTTGATGCTCTGCATGCTGTTTTGTCAGTGTATGCTGTTTTGTCAGTGTCAGTGTATGCTGTTTTGTCAGTGTATGCTGTTTTGTCAGTGTCAGTGTATGCTGTTTTGTCAGTGTATGCTGTTTTGTTAATGTATTCTGTTTTGTCAGTGTATGCTGTTTTGTTAATGTATGCTGTTTTGGCAGTGTATGCTGTTTTGTTAATGTATGCTGTTTTGTCAGTGTATGCTGTTTTATCAGTGTATATCTGTATAAAAGCTGTAAGCATGTTTGCATGCTGTTGGTTTCCTGTTTCTGTATAGCTACTCAATCTAACAACAGAACAATGATGTGGATTGGTTTAATGACTGCTCATAGTGCATGTGTTTGTTATTGCAGGGAACACAACATGACCACTTCACTGAAAACCGATTTGGTTTTTTTTTTTTTTTTTTAAGAAAAAAAAAACGATTCCAGGTACATGTGTTTAGCTTTGGTACTAGACAGAAATTATCAGTTAACGTACAGTGAAACCTCACCTAACGACCACCTCAAAATTACGACCACCTCGCTATTACGGGCACTTTTTTTCAGTCCCGTTTTTTTCCACTATATATCTTTGTATTGGTCGCTTCAGTATTATGACCACCCCGCTATTCCGTATTACGACCACTTCCTACAGTCCCAACGACCACTAATTAATGATAATTGACCTCAAAATTACAACCAATTTCTGATCAGTGATTAAAGTTTACCTGGTGGACAGTGAACCACGAGCATGTGTGTCGTTCTCGACCATTGTTTTTGTCACGGGTTACCGAACCTGTCACCAGGTGGCGATACACAAAGTAAACATCATTATCGGATTAACTTGTGTGAAGCTGCATGCCAGACACATTTTAATAGCCATCTATTGTTTGTTATACGGATCTTTGCAGTCAATCTGATCCACCTCACTATTAAGACCACCTCGCTATTAAGACCACTTTTGTCCAGTCCCCAATGTGGTCTTAATAGCGAGGTTTCACTGGACTTATTTATCCATAACTTTTAGAAAAATATAATCTGTCTTCAGAAGGAGCTGTTTCAACTGAAATCATACTTATTTGTGAAAAGTCTCTTTTAATACACTATTCTGAGGTTTAAAGTTAAGTTTGTGCACAATATCTCCCAGGGTTAAGATTTTTAGAATTTGGTATATATTAGTATATTGGTGTGATCTGATGATCCAGAAATTACTGCACTGTATCAAAGAGTCAGTGACATGTCCTGACAGGAAGCCAAGAGTCTGTATCGTTAAGATTTTATGTGTTTTATTTACAGTTAGTAATGGTACCTGTTAACTTTTAACTAAAATCTACTAACCATGTATGGTGTTGTTATATGTGATGGTAAAATCCCAGATTTGTTATGTATCATTCTTACCTGTTGTCTGTTTTGTTGTCTATTATTGTTGCCATTGATGTTAGACCTGTCAACCAATTTGATGTAATAACCCCCTCCCACCCACCCCCCAATCCTATAAGTATCTCATCATTCTTAGGTTTAACTTCCTAATAGAACTATAAAAAAAAAACAAGAAAAAGTCTTACCACCTTCCAGCTATTCGCCACTCTGTCCTGAGACTAGATTAGTCTATGAAGCGGCTGGCCTTAAGCTGACCATGGTGACCAATGTAAAGTTTTAATTATCTCAATCTGCTCTCACCTTTTATCAGCTAACTGTCATCATTCATGTTTACAAACACTATGGTTAGAATTCTAAATATGTATAAATAAAACATCCATACAGGTAGCCTTGCACTGGTTTGTTTTGTTTCTTTTTTCATACAAAAATATGCTGAGAGTTTGTGTCATTGGCCTTTTTTATTATTATAATTATTGCCTATTATCACAATTTTGAACAATCACTTCCAAATGACATGGAGGTCTATAACTCCTGGCTATTATCATTCTACTGGTTGAGAGGTCTTGTCAAACTCTGGCATCATACTAACCTATATTGTGTCACTTTTGTCATGACAACCTGATTCTAACCAATCACACTTTACGTTACATCACAGCCTTCTGTCTCTGTCTCCTCCCATCACCCAAGGTCGCTCGGGATATTGGAAAAAGGCACGCGAGCTGTTAATTGGTATAGAGTAAGTCACATGAACTGAAACTATCATAAATCTTAGTCTTACATATAATCAACACTAGTTAAATCTCAGGTACAACTATATATATATATATATACTCAGATACTTGTACTGTAGGTATTCTTGTAGTTGAGAGTTGATTGCCAATAGAGATTTATTTATGTACCAAATATTCATTATGCTAGTGTTGTTTTATAGCTGAGTTCCACCGTCTTATACAAAGTTATGTAGTCCATGACCCTTTACCCATGAATGTTGTTTACTAATTTGGTTGTCACTGAGTGTAATGAGTGTAATAGACTATATATATAAATGTGGATCGTGAGCCAACAGACTATGTGAGTACAACTATTGAGTGTTTGTTGCGATTTCTCTTAGTAATTAGGTAGAAAAATAAGCATATTTCACTTCATGACTCCATGAACCTAAAGTGTACAATGATAAGCGTAAATATATACTGTCCTGTACTGATTGTGTCACATAGGAACAACTCAGCACACTTTACATCCTAGTCCTGTCCATATGTTTCCTGTTGTTTTCCGTTTGTGTCATTGTTAATGTTACATCATAGCGATATCATAGTATCAGATTAAAAGTTATAGATGTCATTCACAGCTGCATGCATGACATAGGGGTGTGCTTCTCTGTTGGTCGCTGTGCAAGCTTGATTATTATATGTGGTAATTGCTTAGCATCTTGTACATGTGAATTAAAGATATTTACAGATCAGATTCTGGTTAAAAGACAGTGTTAAAACAGAAGATTTCCTCAGCACACGGGTAGAAAGTGAATGTTTTTAAGAAATGTCTCCCATGTACAAATTGATGTATATGTATTAAGTTATTTGTATAAATGCCCAGGTCACTGAATTTTATTTTAGTTATTCACCTTTTTAAAAAAAAATTAATGTGTTATACAAGCATAACAATGAAGTGGTATAATTAGGAAAACAGCTGGCACATATCTTGTGTAAAACAACAATCTCTTAATTAATGATCCAATTGATTTATTGACAATTTCAAATAGACTGTACCCTGTAAGGACATCACTCATCAGTGTATATTTGTTGTAACAGGAAATATTTTAATATTTCATTATTTTGATTTCACCATTAACAGCATGTTGGACACCTGTGTTTGCTAGAAATGTTAATAAGTGTCTAAACTATGCATGACTTTTCCATCTTGATCAATAAAGTCGCCACTGACAAGTACATAAAATAATCAGATATATGTTTATTGATATAGCAAAGATTACGTATTTAACGTGTTTCTGGTACTTATGTACTTTTGTTATTATTTCTGTGACATTTGACCTTTTGTAGCAAGCCAATCAGTGAAGATGTGGATCCTTTCCTTGGCCAGGAGTCTGGGTCAAAGTAAGTTATTATTTCAATGTAGTGGAGAAGTCTGGGTCAAAGTAAGTTATAATTTCAATGTAGTGGAGAAGTCTGGGTCAAAGTAAGTTATTATTTCAATGTAGTGGAGAAGTCTGGGTCAAAGTAAGTTATTATTTCAATGTAGTGGAGAAGTCTGGGTCAAAGTAAATTATTATTTCAATGTAGTGGAGAAGTCTGGGTCAAAATAAGTTATAATTTCAATGTAGTGGAGAAGTCTGGGTCAAAGTAAGTTATTATTTCAATGTAGTGGAGAAGTCTGGGTCAAAGTAAGTTATAATTTCAATGTAGTGGAGAAGTCTGGGTCAAAGTAAGTTATAATTTCAATGTAGTGGAGAAGTCTGGGTCAAAGTAAGTTATAATTTCAATGTAGTGGAAGAAGTTATAATTTCAATGTAGTGGAGAAGTCTGGGTCAAAGTAAGTTATTATTTCAATGTAGTGGAGAAGTCTGGGTCAAAGTAAGTTATTATTTCAATGTAGTGGAGAAGTCTGGGTCAAAGTAAGTTATTATTTCAATGTAGTGGAGAAGTCTGGGTCAAAGTAAGTTATTATTTCAATGTAGTGGAGAAGTCTGGGTCAAAGTAAGTTATTATTTCAATGTAGTGGAGAAGTCTGGGTAAAAGTAAATTATAATTTCAATGTAGTGGAGAAGTCTGGGTCAAAGTAAGTTATAATTTCAATGTAGTGGAGAAGTCTGGGTCAAAGTAAGTTATAATTTCAATGTAGTGGAGAAGTCTGGGTCAAAGTAAGTTATAATTTCAATGTAGTGGAGAAGTCTGGGTCAAAGTAAGTTATAATTTCAATGTTGGGAAGAAGTCTGGGTCAAAGTAAGTTATAATTTCAATGTAGTGGAGAAGTCTGGGTCAAAGTAAGTTATAATTTCAATGTTGGGAAGAAGTCTGGGTCAAAGTAAGTTATTATTTCAATGTTGGGAAGAAGTCTGGGTCAAAGTAAGTTATTATTTCAATGTAGTGGAGAAGTCTGGGTCAAAGTAAGTTATAATTTCAATGTAGTGGAGAAGTCTGGGTCAAAGTAAGTTATAATTTCAATGTAGTGGAGAAGTCTGGGTCAAAGTAAGTTATAATTTCAATGTAGTGGAGAAGTCTGGGTCAAAGTAAGTTATAATTTCAATGTAGTGGAGAAGTCTGGGTCAAAGTAAGTTATAATTTCAATGTAGTGGAGAAGTCTGGGTCAAAGTAAGTTATAATTTCAATGTAGTGGAGAAGTCTGGGTCAAAGTAAGTTATTATTTCAATGTAGTGGAGAAGTCTGGGTCAAAGTAAGTATAATTTCAATGTAGTGGAGTTATAATTTCAATGTGTGGAGAAGTCTGGGTCAAAGTAAGTTATAATTTCAATGTAGTGGAGAAGTCTGGGTCAAAGTAAGTTATAATTTCAATGTTGGGAAGAAGTCTGGGTCAAAGTAAGTTATAATTTCAATGTTGGGAAGAAGTCTGGGTCAAAGTAAGTTATAATTTCAATGTTGGGAAGAAGTCTGGGTCAAAGTAAGTTATTATTTCAATGTAGTGGAGAAGTCTGGGTCAAAGTAAGTTATAATTTCAATGTAGTGGAGAAGTCTGGGTCAAAGTAAGTTATAATTTCAATGTAGTGAAGAAGTCTGGGTCAAAGTAAGTTATAATTTCAATGTAGTGGAGAAGTCTGGGTAAGTTATAATTTCAATGTAGTGGAGAAGTTATATATTTCAATGTAGTGGAGAAGTCTGGGTCAAAGTAAGTTATTATTTCAATGTAGTGGAGAAGTCTGGGTCAAAGTAAGTTATTATTTCAATGTAGTGGAGAAGTCTGGGTCAAAGTAAGTTATAATTTCAATGTTGGGAAGAAGTCTGGGTCAAAGTAAGTTATTATTTCAATGTAGTGGAGAAGTCTGGGTCAAAGTAAGTTATAATTTCAATGTAGTGGAGAAGTCCGGGTCAAAGTAAGTTATTATTTCAATGTAGTGGAGAAGTCCGGGTCAAAGTAAGTTATAATTTCAATGTAGTGGAGAAGTCTGGGTCAAAGTAAGTTATAATTTCAATGTAGTGGAGAAGTCTGGGTCAAAGTAAGTTATTATTTCAATGTAGTGGAGAAGTCTGGGTCAAAGTAAGTTATTATTTCAATGTAGTGGAGAAGTCTGGGTCAAAGTAAGTTATTATTTCAATGTAGTGGAGAAGTCTGGGTCAAAGTAAGTTATTATTTCAATGTAGTGGAGAAGTCTGGGTCAAAGTAAGTTATTATTTCAATGTAGTGGAGAAGTCTGGGTCAAAGTAAGTTATAATTTCAATGTAGTGGAGAAGTCTGGGTCAAAGTAAGTTATAATTTCAATGTAGTGGAGAAGTCTGGGTCAAAGTAAGTTATTATTTCAATGTAGTGGAGAAGTCTGGGTCAAAGTAAGTTTCAACTTAAAAAAAATAATATCCTCACTGTTGTAAAGCAATTAAAGTTTATTTATGAAATTATGGAGATGGCGTTTTGGTGAGAATAAAGTCAGATAATGAGGAATGAAGTTGATCAGATGGATCATGATTTACTGAAGGGATGAAGGTTTTGCTAGAGAATCAGAGGAGTAGACAGTGATCTGTTGGAGGCCACCAAATACACCAGGTTCAGATTTTTGGGAGCCCCTTAAAAACCAGATGGAGTTTTTTTTATTTTCAAATAACTGAGTTTTTGGCAAAAAGTTGAATCAGTTCTTTGATATAGCAGAAACAAATAAAAGTTTTGTAAAAGTAGCCATCGGATCTGTGTAGAATAGTTTCCTTCCTATAGGAAACTGGGGCAGACATCACTGATAAGAATATTAGACTAACAGGAAAGGAGACAGAATTATTAGCTATTACAAAGACCACAGTGTGAGGAGGCTAAATCTTTATACATTTAATATCTTAAAAATATAGAGGACGGAGACAACTCCAAAAGCTTGTCAAAAGTAGTTATCCACTTACTAAAACGTTATAAATAACATAAACCTACTAAATATAAGTGGAAGTACAGACGTTGTTTATTATCTAGTCAAACCACACAAATATACAGACATACCACACAATAGTATACAGGGTTATAGTGCTGGCATGTCTTATAGTACTGTAGCACAAACATCAAAGATTAGATTGTTTTCTGTTGTAACCAGACTCATTCATGAGTCTGTCAAATGTTAAGAGATAATTGTGCAGTGAAAATTTGTTTGTGTGAAGTGCGCTCCAGATCTGTCACAACATCATCACATGCTTATTAAACAATATCTTAGTGTAGATCTAATTTAAGAATTTTAAGAAAAAAATTGTATTGAAGTATCTTCAACATTATCAAACAGAAACTAGATTTTACTCCTCAACATGTACATGACGTTTATCAGTAGAATGCCTTTGGATGAGACTGTACTGTTACTCTATAGTACAGTTCTTGTATTCTGATAAGGTAATATTCCTATACATAAGTCTATATATCCTGGTCACTAATGGACAGATGTAAATACTGACCGATGGTGTGGAGGTGGACACTAATGGACTTACCTATTGTTTATAATTAATTGGTTGTTTTTTCTCCTGTAGTATTACAGACACAATATCGGAGTCCCTGGAATCTCTGGATGACACAGACGGTGAGTTAAGATAAGACTCTTTCATTTACAATTATTTCAATTTTTTCACAAATGATCAATGTAATGATTATTGATCTTATGAAAATTCATGTAGTAGTGATTGATGTACAACAAAGATTTAAGTCAAAAATATTTGTATGAAAATTTAATTATCACACAGGTGTATATCACACAGGTGTGTAAATTGTCCTACTTATCCAGTTATGTAGGGAGGATATACATGTGGATGTACATGTCAATCCAGTGAGAGCTTCTGTATATTATATTTTTATAAGCTGTGCTCTTTATTCAACAGCACCTTCTGAAGTTAACGATAATTACGACGACGAGCTCTTGATGCTCCGATACGATGAAGCAGAGACTTGGAGTGGCTCAATTGATAGAAAAGTAAGTATGATACATATAAACAGACGTTAGCGCAACTTTTTCTTCATTTACTTCATTGAAGTATTAAATAATTAACTCTTGCAAAGAAATTTCAAATGTTAGATTTTTCAGTTTTTAATGAACTGTTTTAATCGCAACTTGTTTGTTTTTATGCTGTGTAAATATCCTGAGTGAAAAAAAATTGGCCATTATTATAATTGTTGAAATAATGTTATACTGTTGATGAAAAAGCATGAACAATATAAAATGTCTACATGAATACATAAATAACATGTAATCACTGGATCAACATATGTAATACATACCTATAATTCTTCAACAGATATCTTACCTGTTGACAATAGTTGGGGTACAAAAGCCCAGATTAACTATAAGTGTGAAATATAATATATTTATTCCATAATTAGTGTGGGAACATATTATAGATATGTTTGTATTGATAAACAGGTGTCATTACTGACTGATTGATCCATACAGGTAGAATATCACACCTGGGGTGTACAGGTAGATCAAACAGGTGATTGTTTATCTTACCTGTAAGGAGCTGTTAAAACACCTTTGTGTACGTGAGCAGTTGTTTGTACACTAATTATGACACATTAAGGAACCTGGACAGTTGTCAGTTCAAGGTCAAAGTTCAGCTTGTGAATTTTTTGACTCGGATGTCTATCACTGGCTTCACACTAACACTACACAACTATATACTGAGAGATGTAGTAGGGACCTGGTCAGAGACCATTGGCAACTGCTTGCGAACATCACATCAGAGAGGAGTGACAAAAATTGTTCTGTTGGGATTTAATTGCTACCAACCAAGGATGTTGGACTATGACCCTTCTAGACTGGTACTTATGTCTCTTTGACCCCCTCTCACCTGTATGTATTGTAAGGTTAGAATGTTCATCATTGTTTGTTTTATTTTCAGATAATTAAGAAAATGAGCCACAAAGATATTAAGCGACAAGACACAATATGGGGTAAGTGTGAGAAATGTTTAATTGAACTACTGGAGGGGAACAAGCTTGGCAATAAGTAATTTTAATGTATACCAGAAACTGTAACAACTGCAAGAAAAAATTAATTTAAGTACTTATCTGATGAATTCATACAAATATTTCAGGAATCATTTGTATATCTGTAGTGTTTATAGACAACTAAAATAAGGTGTTGGTCCATCAGAACATTATAGAACCAATTGGTAAATCTGTAGTGTTTATAGGCAATTAACACAAGATCTTGGTCCATCAGAACATTATAGAACCAATTGGTAAATCTATAGTGTTTATAGGCAATTAACACAAGATCTTGGTCCATCAGAACATTATAGAACCAATTGGTAAATCTGTAGTGTTTATAGGCAATTAACACAAGATCTTGGTCCATCAGAACATTATAGAACCAATTGGTAAATCTGTAGTGTTTATAGGCAATTAACACAAGATCTTGGTCCATCAGAACATCTTGGTAAATCTGGTCAATTAACACAAGATCAGAACATTATAGAACCAATTGGTAAATCTGTAGTGTTTATAGGCAATTAACACAAGATCTTGGTCCATCAGAACATTATAGAACCAATTGGTAAATCTGTAGTGTTTATAGGCAATTAACACAAGATCTTGGTCCAATTTTCATACATCGTATTTAACAGTGTATTGTTGGAATTCTGAATACAGAGATAGTATTTTGTAAATGTTATCAGTGGATAGTTACCTGTACAGATAACTTTTATTTCTTGTTACCCCGAAAGACACACACTACATAGTACTAAATCGCTAACCATTAAATACTTACTATGATTGGTTTACTGTTTACTTCTAATTTCAGAATTAATACAGACAGAACGACACCACTGCAGACGGTTAAAGATCTTACAACGGGTAAGATTTTGATGTTGATATGAAAATTCCATGGTAATAGTTCCCTGGTAACGGTAGAATACAAGAAAGAAACTCCATTCATTATTATAGCAATAAGTTATGAAGATTATAAATTATAGAAATTTGAAATTATTCTCTTTGAAAAAAAAAAAATTTCACTTCAGTAAATTTTATTGTATAATATATACCACTGGGTAAGATAACATACAGCCTATATAAATCCTCTCAATTAGTTGAGTTGAATGGTTGGCACTTTATGGGAAAATAGCTGCTAAAATACTGTAAAATAAATACCGTTTGTGTTTATTTTACATGTGACTGCAGTGAATACTTACTTAATGGTCACTGAGAGTTTTCTGTGTAAAAGGTTTACAGTGTGTCAGGTCACTAAAAGTTTTAATGTGTCTGGTAACTGACAATATACTGTGTGTCAGGTCAGGTCACTTGGTTTTAATGTGTCTGGTAACTGACAATATACTGTGTGTCAGGTCACTTAAGGTTTTAATGTGTCTGGTAACTGACAATATACTGTGTGTCAGGTCACTAAAGGTTTTACTGTGTGTCAGTACTTAGCTTGGTATAATAGCCCCCTTTTAATGTCTAAATCTCAGTTTCACTGCTGTTGTTTTATTGCCATTTGGTTAAATCTCCTGAAAGTTCACAGCAGTTGATGATTATAACCAGGTATATTGACAAAATTTTTGATTTTCCACAGGTCTACAGTCACACAATCCTGGACGAGCTTCATATGCCACAGGAAGTCGTGGATCGTCTCTTTCCCAACCTTGATGATCTCATAGAAATTCACATGACATTCCTTCACAGCCTGCAGGACCTCCAAAATCTCCGACCTGACCACAGTGTGGACCAGATCGGAGAGACTATCGTCAATCAGGTACAACATCATAATCACTTGTAAGGTCCAGTACCCCAAAATCAAGATTCAGAAAGCAAATGGTGGAAGGGAGAGCTGATGTGATAGTAAATGGCTATGTTTACATCTAATGGTAGAAGGGAGATAACTGGTGATAGTATACATGTTTTGGTTTAGCTAATGGTGGAAGGGAGGTAACTTTAGATACTATACAACCCTTGTTTTCTTCTATTTTCAGTTTGATGGAGAATCTGCTGAGCAGATGAAGGCAGCCTATGGAGGGTTTTGCTGTCGACAGAAGAGCTCTAATCTATATTATAAAGATCTGCTAACGAAGGATCGGAAATTTCAAAGTTATATGAAGGTAAATCAAAGGTTTGCTCATGAATGCACACAAAACTAGATGTTTTTTGTAAAAGTTACACATAACTGAAATATTAATGATCTGATTCAAATTTCAAATAATCAATGGTATTTCTTTTATTAAGTGTTTTTGACTGTTTGACCAAGATATAAGGACTATGAATATGGTCATTGAGAATGTGATGACCTAGTAGTATTTTCATCAGAATGAATGCTTGATATTTTTCATCACAATAACTCTATACATAGTATGATATAATAAAACGATAATGATATTTTTTTTACAGAAGTGCAATAATCATACATTATGTAATAAAAGAGAAATACCTGACTTCCTTTTGGCTGTGACACAGAGACCTTCCAAATATCTCACACTGATAGAGGCCATTCTTAAAAGTACCAAAGGTAAGTCCCTACCACAGAGGCCATACATTACAAAACAGAAAAAATAGATTCCTCTCTGAGAGGCCATACGATAAATTACCAAAGGTAAGTCCCTCTCTGAGAGGCCATGAAATAAATTACCAAAGGTAAGTCCCTCATATAGAGGCCATTCTTAAATGTCCCTCTTGTAGAGGTCATAAGTGACTCCATGTTCTACACACATTCTTACACTGGCCAAGGTTTAACCAACATTTATATCGATTAGTTCTCATGGACAGTTTATAGTGTGATTTACTAAATTGATTGTTAGATCATTTACTTTTGTTATTTTACAGATAAAAAGGACAGAGAAAACTTAATAAAGGCTTTAAATTTAAGTAGAGATCTCCTGCATAGTATAGATGAGCAAGTTAACCGGTATGAATTACAACAACGTCTCGAGGAAATTCACACAAAGATGGACCAGAGAGCTGTAGCCATATACAAAGGCAAGAAGTTCAAGGTAAGTTGGTCATTAAAGGTCTAGCTAGCTTCCATCCAGGACAACAATGGCGATTTACATAAGTAGGAAAAACTTGTTTCGCAATTTTTTATAAAATGAATCAAGTTGATTTATTTATTAAGGATGACTTCTGCTCGAAAATCTTAAAAGTTTGTATTTAGCTTTCGGGGAGTTGGGGAGTAAAATGTATTCCTTGTATCTGTATTACTTTAAGATGTTGAAGAAATAAAAATTGCGTTGTAAGTTACTTGGGGCAGTGATAGCATAGTCTGTAGGATTGTTGTCCTAGTTACCTTACTGTTTACATGGTGATAAAACACAGAAAATACATTGAATATTGCATAATAATTATTATATTATTTTACGTAGTGAAATTTACTTATATATAAATATTCTCCATCTGAACTCTTTCCACTGACAGTGAAAATTATCATGAAATGTTATTATTGTCAGTTATATACTTTTCCCAAAAACTATTTTATTTTTGCTTCCTCAAAGTCATGTAAACTAAAGAGGCTGAGATAGTCAGGTATTATAGTCAACAGAAGGTGTCTTTACATCATGTTTTAATAATAATAGTATGTTGACAGAGGTAAGATATTATAGCCAATGAGAGGTGTCTTAACATCATGGTTTAATGATAATATTATTCTGTTGACAGAGGTCAGATATTATAGCCAATGAAAGGTGCCTTTTACATGAAGGGTCAGTCCAACTGAAGAATGCTCGTGGTAAAGTAACAGGTAAGTGCATCAGATATCTAATCTTTATGGTCACTCGGGATCAGACATCCAGTCAGTCTTGCTTAAACATCATCATTCAATCAGCTTTCAATTTCCAATTCATAACATTTAAACACATTTTTCAGATACACCTTTCAAAAAGTGGAAAAACCATTATGCTTTGTTTCATCTCTCTCTTTAGAAATGAATTCTCAGGGATCATTCTGTAGATATAAGGTAATTTATTTTATAAATAAAAATATTTTATTATTTCAGATGCCATTTTGGTGGTCCTCACAGACCTAATTTTCTTCATGCAGGAGACTAATGGCAAATACAACTTTTTTTCCCAGGACAGTAAGGTAAGTCCTAGAGTCAATGTCATATAATTCTCCCCAAGACCATATCATGTGAGTCTCCCCCGAGACAATGTCGTATAATTCTCTCCGAGACCATATCATGTGAGTCTCCCCCGAGACAATGTCGTATAATTCTCTCCAAGACCATATCACATGAGTCTCCCCCGAGACAATGTCGTATAATTCTCCCGGAGTCAATGTCATGTTAGTCTCCCTGAGTCAATGTCATGTTAGTCTCCCTGAGTCAATGTCATGTAAGTTTCCCTGAGTCAATGTTTTGTATATCTCTCTAGGTATATTGATGTCATTTCTGGTTGTCGTAAAATAGCACATTGGCTATTGCTTTTCGTGTCAATGTACAAACAGCTTACATACTACACCCTTGCAATCCCTGTAAAAAAATATGTGTTTGCAAAGAAAATACAAAGGCTTTCTGTTAACCAAAGACATGAGGTAAAGGGTATGCTAGCTGATGGGCTTGTGAAATTATACATAGAATGAGTTGTTCACCTTCTACTATCTGCCGAATAAACCAATGTTATCTCCAGACTGGCACTTTAAGTGATAGACCCGTCAAGGTTGACCACTACATGTCATCAACATCTCTGTGATTAGTTTCTAATGACAACAGAAACTTTAAGACAACCATTAGAATTTGGGGAAAACAAGTTTCTGTGTGCAAGTGAGTAAAAAAGCTCACAGGCCATTTCGTGGTACCATCTTGTTACAGCATCAATGTCAAAACCAATTTGTGTGGACAAGGCAATGTCTGAAATGGTAAATTTGGCAATGAATGGAAGCCTGTGATATTCAACAATGAATCATGATTTCACTCGCTCGATATTGGCAGCAGAGTTTGAAGACTCAGTGTTGAACATTTTGCTGTATCTACGAGTAGGAGGAAGATCAATTTCTTTCCATTACAAACCTTGTTAGTGACTGTCAGTGGTAATCTAACAGCCCAACGCTACACCAACAAGATCTCAAAACCAACTGTTATACCATTTTCACCACACACCACATTAATGACATTCTACAGCTGGGTAATGCTCATGCACACTCTGCTAGATTGACCAGTGACTTTCTCTATCAGCAAAACAATCTGACGCTTCCTTGGCCTGTCTTTTCTCCAGACCTGATTCCCATTAAACACCTATTGGATTAATAAGGACAAACCTTGGCATTAATCAAAGATAGGCACCAACTCGTAAGGCATTTCTGGAGGAATGGAGACATTCAGTCTATACTGATTTAATGCCTAGTGTGGTCAATGCCAGAAGTTGTAGCGTACATATTGTATGTGTGACAGCAAGTAGTGGACATACATTCGCTACTGACATTGAGAAAACAAAATTGGGGTATATCCTTCTTCCTTATGTATCTCCCCTTCCATATACAATCCTTTACAATTTTAAGAAGTCAGTATTGAGAATTGATGACATAAGTTTCAAATGAAATTTTGAATTTTTCAAAAATTTCTGATGTTGTGTTTTCATTGGGTTTCATTATATAATACAGATTAAAATGTTGATTACTATAGTTATTTACCTGAATATCTGTTGATTTACTAGATATTACAAAGCTATGACTTGACACATGGACAGATGTGTGATTGCTTGACCTTGACTAGGGAGACTAAAGACACTAACTGTTTCTGTAACATATTTTACTGTATATTACAGTCCAGCGTGATTCCTCTCTTCCAACTGCTGGTCAGGGAGAAGGGGGACACTCGGGCTGATAGCCGGGGAATTTACCTCATCAGCCAGAACAAACAGAACCCAGAGATGTACGAGATTATCTGTGCCAACAACAATTACCGACGAAACTGGATAGAGGTGCTGAGACAGGCCACCGACGGCTGTCCTCCTGAGGAAGGTCAGTAACATTTCTAGTAGTATAGATACTTAACATTAAACAGTCTCACAGTCCTTTAATAAGTCCATACCCAAGTCACAAATTTCTAGTTGCCCACCTGGGCTTTATGCAGGATATGTATGTGTATGCACAGCAACAAAATTTTCATCTTTCTTTCATTGCACCTTTGATTTTTAATCGCATTTTGATTCTTCTATTTTAGTGGAAGAGATTCCCAATGAAGAGGATGAAGAACAGAAACGATTAATGGAAGCGAGGGCGGCCAAGGTCAAGGACATCATAGGTATGATAAATTAGATTTAATCAAATTGAGATAAGCATGGCATTTCTTTGTAAATAATTATATTTTTCCAAATGAAATATTAAGGAAGTTAAATTTCTGCTAACAATATTTCATTTCATTTCCACTTAGGTATTAAATCAAAGTTCACTTAACACACACACAGTACCATTAACATGATTATCATTTTACAGAACAACTACATCACAAGGACAGAGAGATCAAGATTTGTTGTGATGACAAGAACAAACTGATGATGGAACTGTTAGAGATGTACAGCTGGAAGGTAAATACTGGTCCCACATTAGTTGCCTCACTGAAAACTTAAGTACTGGTCCCGCAATAGTGTCCTCACAGACAAGGTCAGTACAGCTCCCACATTGGTAGCCTCATAGACAAGGTAACTTTTGTTGCATTAGTTGCATCATCAGACATTTTAATGAGATACTGTTTTAGATTCAGGGTTGATCATATCAAACATTTAAGGGGACATTGTGAAGGAATGTTGCAAGGAACTCAGTCATGTTCTAACCATTGAAAGCTGATTTTTAAATGGCTCTCTAGATTTTTAAACCGATGTCACATTGATTTAGGCAGATGATGTTTTAAGTAATTCAATATATATTGACGTATAAAATAATATGTGTCCTTTTCTGTACAGAAGGCCACACCATCAGCAGAGGATAGCACAGAACACATGGATGCTCTTCAGACAGCCATACAGGAAGGTAAGGGGAATAACTCTTCAAGCATTTAAACAGGGAAGGGGCATAACTTTTACTTACCTGTGGAAATATTTTATAAATTTAATGTTAATTCATTGTCATGGTTGATATAAAATTTTGGGGAAATAATTAGGAAGTTAAGACAGTCAAAACTCATTATCACGAAATTCAATGGGCCATAGAAATTAATTTGACTGATCCGAATTTCAGCTCAAACAAAGTGTATAGATAAGGTTGAAGATGTCATTTTCCTGACGTAGATTACAGTTGAATGAAGTAGGGCAACGATGACACACAAACAGATTAGTTTAATCTGTTATTTGAAATGGCAGTAAACAATCGAATAGATTTATTTTTACTTTCTTCTTTTATTGTTTATTTCTCCAAACAACTAAATATGTTATAACAACTCCCATCAAATACATTTGTACTCATGTCATTCCATCCCACACACGTGTACAATACCCTTACTGACCAAGCACATATACATCATATATATTTTACGCAATGACAATAAATCAAAATTAAAATTGCTTTTGATACTCTACAAGAAACGATGTATGAAGCTACAGATCAATTCAATATGACTTTATTATGAAATAAATAAACATATGAAAAATGTGGCACTAAAAAGGTTTTACCTGTTACAGAAAACATTCTACAAGCACTAGACTTAACGAATCATGCAGATATAGACGATATCAATGAAAAATACTTTAAGCAACTTCATTGTCCAAACACTAAATCTGAATAAGTGCCAGATCACAGTCCTTTAGTAAACAAGCTCAAAATTCTTTTCTGTCAGAATTGTGGGGATCAGATTTCAGCAAATCTTTTGTACTGGTTTGAAGGTTTTGTTTTCATTGTTCCTTAAGTTGCATGCAACCAAGCTAAATGTTTTCATGTTTTGTGTAAAGCCGCTACCTTTATAAGGTACAGGTAAGTCACTGCTATAGGATGGTGACACTAATTAAGAAGCCAACCTTTAATTGGATAATTACACTGGTAATTAATCGCCAGTGACCAAGTGTTGTGTGAACGATGAACTTATTACTCTGAATTACTTTTCCTTTGTTTTACAATTCAAGGGACTGAAAAATCGCTTTGACTCAACTGAAATTTTGACTTCGTATATATAGGTGGAAAAAAATTGGGATTTGAAAATTGTTTCTACTCAAATGGAATTTAGACTTAAGGGATTTCAAGATGAGTTTCAACTGTATACGAACCAGCTGTTTTTGGGGAAATTTCCTCATGTTTTCAGTATATTTTATTGATAAGGAATTTGATCACATTTGAATATTACCCTTTTGCAGTAGTAGAATGGGTTAAGAATTTTAATCCCTGGGTCACTAATGTTTGTTTATATCAAGTTATACTTTGCTGGAACATTATCCCTGGGTTGATGAATTTGTAAGTAATACCCAATATTTATCCTAACAAGACAAATAATGATAAAATTATTTGTAATTGTAGTGTCAGCCACAGCATCACGGCTCACCACCATGCTACAGGGATCTGGGTCTCACTTGAGTCGACATGTGAGTAGTGTTGGTGAACATGTGAGTTCTGGCTTTTCGCTGACACCCCTACCAAAGAGGGCTGAGACATTTGCTGGCTTCGACAGCTCATTTGATGTACCTAAAGCATGTGTTCCAAAGAAGAAATATCTGGCTGAACTCCAGGATTTAGAAGGTCGTAGTGGAAGTCCTCAAAATGTTGACAGCGACTCAGAAATATGTCCAGTTACAGAATCCTCAACATATGAAAAGGTAAGCTCTGGTACCATGGTAACCAATAAAGAGCATGTAATAAAATCATGGAAAAAGTTTCTTGTGATTAATAGATCGTGTTGTTTTTAATTAAGATGGTGTAGGAATGCTAGAGTTGATTAATGATATATATTTATTTTGTGACGAGTTATTGCCCTTGCATCTTTTTTCATACAAAGTTTGATTCACTAAATGTTACATGATTCTCTGTATCTTTCAGACTGCCGAAGCAGATGATTCTCTGGACAGCACACGACAGTATGATCATTACAGTCACAGTGAGGCTGGATCTCTGGGCGATATCTCCGGGTCCTCCACACAATCCAATATAATCCACGGAGAAAATCACCTGGCATCCATCACCCAGCTGGCCCGTTCACTTCACAGCATCGTGGTATGTCTTATTTATTGATAGATATATTCCATCTCCTTATATAGTCCAAATTGTTTTGAAATTCTATCAACTTTTTTTGTATCTGTCTAGAGTCAATAAATGTCTGGACCCAGGCACTATAAAGAGAGAGGGAAACAAGTGACCTGCGCCTGGGTTAGCATTCAAATGATAATTGTGGAAAGAAATCGTTATTTTCTCATGCATATTGCAGATAGATTAAAAGGTCTTTATCTTCAAACTGATACCAATGTCGTATTGCAAAGTTCAGTGCAAACATATATTACTTATCCTGCAACTAGTGCTGATGTTGTCAGAATACACCTACCACATATATTTTTGCTGCATTCGGCAGTAATGGAAAACAGCTTTATTTAAGAGTGTGTATTAATACAACAAAATAACGTTTACTTGAATAGTATGTTTACCAATATAAAAACTTGGTATAAGTGATTTTAGGTGTTGTAATGAACAAGTTTTATTTATGAAAATTCATTCAATCGTTATCATACCCACTGAACTTTGGAACTATATTTCTGTGTTAAAAGTCAGTCATAAATAAGATGTAAAAGGTCAGTGATGAATCAGACTTCTGTGTAAAAGGTCAGTGATGAATCAGACTTCTGTGTAAAAGGTCAGTGATGAATCAGACTTCTGTGTAAAAGGTCAGTGATGAATCAGACTTCTGTGTAAAAGGTCAGTGATGAATCAGACTTCTGTGTAAAAGGTCAGTGATGAATCAGACTTCTGTGTAAAAGGTCAGTGATGAATCAGACTTCTGTGTAAGAGGTCAGTGATGAATCAGACTTCTGTGTAAAAGGTCAGTGATGAATCAGACTTCTGTGTAAAAGGTCAGTGATGAATCAGACTTCTGTGTAAGAGGTCAGAAATCAGACTTCTGTGTAAGAGGTCAGTGATGAATCAGACTTCTGTGTAAGAGGTCAGTGATGAATCAGACTTCTGTGTAAAAGGTCAGTGATGAATCAGACTTCTGTGTAAGAGGTCAGTGATGAATCAGACTTCTGTGTAAAAGGTCAGTGATGAATCAGACTTCTGTGTAAGAGGTCAGTGATGAATCAGACTTCTGTGTAAGAGGTCAGTGATGAATCAGACTTCTGTGTAAAAGGTCAGTGATGAATCAGACTTCTGTGTAAAAGGTCAGTGATGAATCAGACTTCTGTGTAAAAGGTCAGTGATGAATCAGACTTCTGTGTAAAAGGTCAGTGATGAATCAGACTTCTGTGTAAAAGGTCAGTGATGAATCAGACTTCTGTGTTGGCATATTTTCACCCACCTGGTCTGAAGGACTGGTGAGATTATGCCTTAATAGTTGTGTTCGTTGATCTATCGGTATCTATTTGGTCTGCTGCATTCTTTAGTGAAGAGGAATCAATTTTTATAAACGATGAGTCTTTGTCCTCTGTGGCAGGATGAACTGGATCCAATAAGGGAAATAGGGCAAATACTTTGGTTATACTCCTAAATGATTGAATTTTGCCCAAATTTAGTCTGAATCTTTCCTGGGTGAAGGGAATTCATTTTGTATAAACAGTGGACCTCAACCCCTATCTCAAATTGGTCTGAGGCATGAATGGTTTGGCTGACCCCCTAGAGACAGAGGGCTTGGGCAAAATGGGATAATATAGATGTGTGTGTTATGTGGTTAGGTATTTAGAATTCCTTTTCCTTTAGTTTTGATGAAACAATTTCCACCAAGCAAAGCCAGGTGAGATTTTGTTATCACTGTGTTATCTGAGAAGTACTCTATGACCCATCTCAAATTTCATTTATATGCTCACCTTGGGCCCTAATGGTACCTTGTTTGATTTTGGGATTGATCAGTAACATTGCCAACAGATGACCATTTTCGATTTTGAAAGTAATAGTTTGCTATTTCTGGAGAAGTATTTCATTAATCATTCTCAGATTTTGTATATAGGTTCACCTTGATCCCTTGTTGCATGATATGTTTTTAGACTGAAGGAAAATACAAGAATCCTGACAGGTGGCCATCTTGGTTTTCAGCTGTTGTAATTTGTTGTCATTTTTTCCAGAGAACTCCTAGATGGATTTTGGGACTGATCAGAAAAAACAAAATGGCCATATTTAACTATCTTTGATTTGACAGTTAAAGATTATTATTACTATTTCTCATGAGGAATTTTCATAAAATAAAGAGCAAAAATAAAGGAAAGAAGGGAAAAGATCAAGATTTTAAAGGCCAAGTAAAGATCAAACAATAGTGGGCATGAATCTACCTCTGGAAAGTTTTGTTTGTAAGATTGTCTGGTTTGTTTTTCTTCTGATAAGTCATTTTAATAAATTGATGATATGCATGATTTGTTCCAGCATTTTGCCAGCTTATATAAGTACCTTCTATAGGGAGCACTAAACACATCAAACTGCCTGTTCATTACACATAGGCTTACTGCTTTACCTGATAAATATCTGTCTCACAAAATGGCTTTAAAATGCATTAGACAGGTCAGGTTTAGTCAACAGTTCTTTTCTGTTTTTGATTACCCAATTTTTTTATATGAATCACTTCTCATTTTTATTTTCTGACTTTTAACTTTTATTCTAAATAAAAAGTCAGACACATGATCTTACCGACTGAAAATAATTTATAATACATGTCGTTTATAAAAAACAAAACATGTATGAAAGCCTAGGTGATAGCCTCTCTAGACTGTCAACCCCCTCCTCCTCCTCCTCCTCCTCTCTCTCACTTGCCTCATGAGGACATGTGTACAGGTAGTTGCCATCATTGTAAGTAAATCCTGGTCACATTTCACTGGAGAAGCATGAAGTCCTCGAACATAATGGTCAGTTCTTCACTAACATCTAAGGATAAAGTAATTGTTAAGGGTTCAGACACCCTGCAGTAGTGTATGTCAGGACAGTCTTGTAAGGTTTATAGGACATTTGATTGGTCATACTGTGCGTCATCAGACATTAATTTGTGTCATTGTGACCTCACACACACACATTTGGCTCAATCATCACTTAACACACAAGATAGCAGAGATTTACCAACAAAAGCACAGACCATGTTTCATCGCATTCCTTCAGTTAATACTTCTGTTCAGTGTGTGTCAGTCTGACATTTACAAATGGAGCGTCAGATGAATTTGAATTTCAATAAATCTATCAATATACAAATATCTGAGTTAGTTTATTTGACTCCATGGAGTCGTCTGTCATGGATTAGAATTTCTGCATTCTCATGGTTGAAATTTCCATGGCATGTCGTTTATGAGTCGTGGGTTAGCTGTGAATAAGATGAGGATGTCAGATGTTTCAATCAATTATAACTATAATTGACAGTAATACAACAAAATGTTGCTTGATTGCTGCTCGTGAAATGGCAAAAAATGCTGATATTGTCACATTATTTGCCAGATAATAACCAAATAAACTCAATTAATTGAATATAGTATTTAGCCACACCCTGTAATGTGTAACCCCTGGTTAAGGGGGCCATGTCTGTGACAGCTGATAACACCCCTTGTAAGGTGTAACCCTTATAAAGAGCATTACTGTTATGTTTGGAAGCAGGGAAGAAGATAAGACTACATGAGAAGATGAATCACACTAAAGCTTTAGGGTACTACTGTTGTCCCTGGTTCAAAGTTCAAGGCTTTGATAGATCAGAACTTGGGTCTGCCCAGCAGTAATGTTTTATCTCCTCCCTAGTCACTGGAGAAGGATTTCCCAACCTGCTTTGGTGGTGTCAGGCTGAGGCTTCTCAAAGATGTTTCTGTAAAAAAACAAAATGGCCTTGTTTAAAAGAGATCAATAAAGCAAGGAGAAAAAAAGTGATGAAATGGCAGAGAGATGTTTCCTGTTGTTGTTGAGAGTAATTAAAGTAATTAAGATAATATTAAACATATCTGTTGTTTAACCAGCTTGATATAAATCTAAATTGAGACCAAAATCCCATGGGATACTTGACACTGTTATTTGGTGTTAAGTCATTACACAATATTGTCAGCTTTTTGCACTCAAAGACACACAAGCATTCTCTCAAGGCGTGAGAATATTTAATTTCTCTGTGTGATTCTAGCACCAAACTAGAGTTTGACCAACCTTATTTCAAAGAAATGACCTCTAGAAATTGATAGGATTTGTTTTTTAGTTTTGTTTCTGGCTATGCACCAAATGACTGTTAACTATCCATTAAGTGAATTTTGACAATGCATTTGTCACATAGTGAGACAGAACTTGTCCAGGACATGTATCAAACAGGACCTAACCTTAACAAGTACAGTTAGATATAACTTTCATTATCCTTTCACATAAAATCCATTACATGTATAGTGTAACACAAACACCTTCATAGAGAAAAGTCAAATGAATTTACTCATGAAAGAAAACAAAATACATTAGTGGAAACGACTTCTATTATGACTGAAATATAATATATGTATAACAATGTGCACAACTTTTATTTCTACCCTTACCGACAACTTTTATTTCTTCCCTAGCCCACTCATAGGATTGTCTCCATTCATAATTTGGTGGAATTATGAAAATTAACTTTTCTTCTTCTGTTAGGAAACTGCTATTGAATCTGGGTGTAAGTTGTAACTCCTGCCCTGTAAGTCAACATCAATCATAGCACAGTCCCTTTTCTATACTTCCTGAAACAGGTATTATTTACACTGTACCTACAATATTTTGAAGAAAGTTCTTAAAATTGCGTCTATAAAATGATCACAAAAACATGTTCATGAAAGATTTTTTCATTGAAACAGCTCTGTTGTGTAGGACAACAAGGGTTTACCTTACCTGTGTAGGACAACAGGGGTATACCCTCCCTGTGTAGGACAACAAGGGTTTACCTTACCTGTGTAGGACAACAGGGGTATACCCTCCCTGTGTAGGACAACAAGGGTTTACCTTACCTGTGTAGGACAACAGGGGTATACCCTCCCTGTGTAGGACAACAAGGGTTTACCCTCCCTGTGTAGGACAAGGGTATACCCTCCCTGTGTAGGACAACAAGGGTTTACCCTCCCTGTGTAGGACAAGGGTATACCCTCCCTGTGTAGGACAACAGGGGTATACCCTCCCTGTGTAGGACAACAAGGGTATACCCTCCCTGTGTAGGACAACAAGGGTTTACCTTACCTGTGTAGGACAACAGGGGTATACCCTCCCTGTGTAGGACAACAAGGGTTTACCTTACCTGTGTAGGACAACAGGGGTATACCCTCCCTGTGTAGGACAACAAGGGTTTACCTTACCTGTGTAGGACAACACGGGTATACCCTCCCTGTGTAGGACAACAAGGGTTTACCCTCCCTGTGTAGGTCAACAAGGGTTTACCTTACCTGTGTAGGACAACAGGGGTATACCCTCCCTGTGTAGGTCAACAAGGGTATACCCTCCCTGTGTAGGACAACAGGGGTATACCCTCCCTGTGTAGGTCAACAAGGGTATACCCTCCCTGTGTAGGTCAACAAGGGTATACCCTCCCTGTGTAGGACAACAGGGGTATACCCTCCCTGTGTAGGTCAACAAGGGTATACCCTCCCTGTGTAGGACAACAAGGGTATACCCTCCCTGTGTAGGACAACAGGGGTATACCCTCCCTGTGTAGGTCAACAAGGGTATACCCTCCCTGTGTAGGACAACAGGGGTATACCCTCCCTGTGTAGGACAACAAGGGTTTACCTTACCTGTGTAGGACAACAGGGGTATACCCTCCCTGTGTAGGACAACAAGGGTTTACCTTACCTGTGTAGGACAACAGGGGTATACCCTCCCTGTGTAGGACAACAAGGGTTTACCCTCCCTGTGTAGGTCAACATGGGTATACCCTCCCTGTGTAGGACAACAAGGGTATACCCTCCCTGTGTAGGACAAGGGTATACCCTCCCTGTGTAGGTCAACAAGGGTATACCCTCCCTGTGTAGGACAACAAGGGTATACCCTCCCTGTGTAGGACAACAAGGGTATACCCTCCCTGTGTAGGTCAACAAGGGTATACCCTCCCTGTGTAGGACATATATGGAACAATAATGTCCATGAATATGACACAATTAATTACCAATTGAAAGAGAAAATAAATAATAATAGTAGACTAATGTGAATAGACTATACACGTAGGAGAGACAAGGACCCTTAATGAGGAAATGTAGCAATATCCTACCTAAATATAGTTGGCTGTGTCACATAACGCTTTCCCAAACAGATCACAATAACCCACTTAGTGATGTGATCTCTCGCTACAAAACTTAGAACCACTGTCTGCTCCAGATCAGGTTTCTTGCTGAGAAAATACTTAAGTTGTATCTCTTACTACATTTAAAATGAAAAATCAAAGGTAGTTAATGATATATGTAAGTTTGTGAAAAAACAAAATTTTTGTCGACGACAAAGTAAGTATGTAAGTTGCCTCTTCAGTTCTGACCAGTGAAATATTTCAAAACACATTTTTAAAATTTCATTAAGGCATATGAAATTAAATTTTTGCAGTAATCAAGGAGAAGATTGTAAAAAACAGCGAAAAGGAATGTGGATTGAAGTGGTAATAGTGATATTTTTGACTGTTTTTGCAGGGCACTTCTATACACAGGTGTTAACTTTGTGTAATTGTAGATTTGTGTAACTGTAGACTTTTTTTTATGCCACTGGACTTGTCCATCATACGTGGCCAGTACAACATCAGAGATGACTATTGTATTGTTAGGTTTTGCATTTCTGTGTTTGGTATGATGTATTCAGTGTAGACTTGGTAACCTGGATTCGGCTGAGCTAGGAATGTCTGTGAAAACACAGGCCTTCATTGTGCACTTTTAAAAAAGTTCAGGTGCTTTGATGAAAAAAGAACTTTACTAGATGATAAAGTATAGTAAGATAAATATGGACTTTTCTGTGAACTGATCAATTCACCTTACTAAAAGCTTAGAACTTTTTGCTTTGTCATTTCATCATTTTGCTGATGAAGTGATGGAATTTCTTTATTATTTGGCGTCTGTATTGAGAGGATTTGGTTATTGATGGTGATACTTATTTCAGTTATTGAAATTTCGAACACATTGTCATACTACCATTGACCTGTACCCTTAGTGATGGAAGTTCCAGACAAATTAATCCAGATTATTTTCCTTATTTATTCGGTATTTCAGGTAACACTCTGATGGTGCCAGGTAGATCTATAATGCTGGCTCTATACATACAGTACAAAAATATTTCAATTACACTGCTTAATGTCAGAATGTTCAATTAAATATCTGAATATATTTAAACAGAAAATGTTAAGAATGTTGTTTACCTTTTAAACCTTTAATAAAGATTGATAATGTATATCATTGTGACACTGAACAATGTCGTATCTGCTGCACACCTGAAAGTAAGCTTTGTCATTGTGACACTATGAACAGTGTCATATACACTGGTACCAATACCAACTCTCCAACATTTCCGTGTTGTTACTTCTAGAAAGTACAACACAAACATTGGTCTGTCAAAGCCATTTGTCATGTCAGCTTTTTTTTTCTAATGTTGATACTTTTAAATGTAACCTAATGTCAGGCCACCTTAAGTATGGGTATCAGCCATGGTTGATACATGTGTACAGGATGCCATCTGTGTCTGGGCTGAAAATTAACCTTTCATTACTCTCTACTTACACCACCTATCTATTGTATAACCTCAGTAGCAGTGAGCCAGGATAATGTGTAGGAACAACTGACAGCTGGTCATTGTGTTAAAGGTGTGATATAGCTCTCATCTTACCTGTCACTTTTCTATTTCTTCACAGGTGTTCCAGGGTACATACTAGATACAATTGGTATTGATTGTGTTTAGACTGGAAATTAAACAACCAAATTAATTGCAAATTTATTTAATAATTATTCTATATCTACATAACATGAATTTCGGGGGTTTTTTTAGCATGTTCTTGATTTTTAATTAAATTGAAAGTATGAATAAAATTTGAAACTAAAACCTAAAAGCTTCCTCATCAGAATGATAGACAATGCATTAATCTGTGTAAAAGTAAAATCTTGGAGAAAATTCAGATGGCATTCATAGAAGCATGAAGTAACTTTAGTAAACATGATTAAACCACTACCTCGGTATACAATAATGACTTACAGGTTTGTCTAGCTTGTTATTGATACCACCCAATCAATACGATCAAAACAAAGTTTATAAATATAGGTCATTTTGTGTCCTTGCAGCATTTGACAGCCCAACAAGGAACAGCCGTGGAAACCCTGCGAGCTCAGCTGGCTGAGGCTAATGAACGTATCAACAAACTATCAGCAGAGGTCCATGAACGTAAGGGAGGATACAGGTACAACCAGTTGGAGGAACTCCGGAATCTCCAGGTGAGTACAAAGCTGTTTGTAGGCTGAACAGATGTAAGATATCTATACAATACAGGTCACAAAGATACAAGATATAGGTCACACATGTACAATACAGGTCACAAAGATACAAGATGTAGATCACACATGTACAATACAGGTCACCAGATATAGGTCACACATGTACAATACAGGTCACAAAGATACAAGATATAGGTCACACATGTACTTAACAGGTCACAAAGATACAAGATATAGGTCACAAAGATACAAGATATAGGTCACACATGTACAATACAGGTCACGAAGATACAAGATATAGGTCACACATGTACTTAACAGGTCACAAAGATACAAGATATAGGTCACAAAGATAAAAGATATAGGTCACACATGTACTACACAGGCTACAGTTAGTAGGCTGGGCAGATGTAATATATCTATACAATATAGGTCACAACCATACCAGATATAGGTCACACATGTACAATACAGGTCACAAAGATAAAAGATATAGGTCACACATGTACTATACAGGCTACAGTTAGTAGGCTGGGCAGATGTAAGATATCTATACAATATAGGTCACAACCATACCAGATATAGGTCACACATGTACAATACAGGTCACAAAGATAAAAGATATAGGTCACACATGTACTATACAGGCTACAGTTAGTAGGCTGGGCAGATGTAAGATATCTATACAATATAGGTCACAACCATACCAGATATAGGTCACACATGTACAATACAGGTCACAAAGATAAAAGATATAGGTCACACATGTACTATACAGGCTACAGTTAGTAGACTGGGCAAATGTAAGATACCATACTAGATATACCAGACATACCAGATATAGGTCATACATGTATAACATAGGCCACAGTCTGTAGGCTGAACAAAGAAGAATAGTTTTATATGTACTCAATATAGGTCACATATTTGCAGTATAGCTATCATTTATATATAGAACATAGGTCAAAAGAATACAAAAATGTAAAACATATACAAAAACAGTTCCAAAAAATATTGTTCAATTAATCAATTTGTTTACAGGAAATGTTAAGGAAAGAAAAACAAGCATTTGAAAGAGCAAAGGAGCGTGAGAGAAACTACGCCGAACAAGAGCGCCTGAACCTTGAAGAGATGAAACAAGCTATAAAATTAGAGGAGGTAAAAATATAGATATTGTGAATTCAGGAAATTTAATCATCCGTGCTTAAATAAAGTTGAATTTTAAATACTTAAGATGTGAAAATAATTTGTTCATTTTGAAAAATTCACTTTTTTAATAATTAGTGATTATCTGTTATTTATGTGCGAACCATTGTTATGATCATTAAGTGGAAATACTGATACCTATATTTATTTCTCCAATTTCATTTCTGATCAGTTATCCAAATCATGTATTACAGGAAAAGTTGGAAATGGAACGTCGTGAGATTGCAGCAGAGATTCAATCACAGAAGGAGGATCTTCGACAAGATAAGGAGCGCTATCAGGCACAGATTATGTTGTGGGAAAGTCAACTAAGAAAGGATGGGCATTCTAGTGCTCCAGGGGTTTCCCAGCTTAGTAGTTCTGAGTCTTATGACTCTCACACAGACTTTGGTCAAGTTACCAAAAGGGACAATTCGCCGAGCAGTGCTCAGGCAAATCATAGACGGTCTGCTTCAGCAGATTTTTGTCAGATGATTGAAAATGACATGGACAGACTTCGACAGGGAAATGTGAAAACTTCCCGTCGAGAAATGGCAACTAGCCGTAGTGATTCACGGGCTGGTTTGTCATCTAGTGCTAGTAAAAAGAACCTGCCCGAACATTTGTTAAGTGCTAAAAATGAACAGAAAGTGTCTGGAATTAAAGTGCAGCAGCAGCTTCCAGCACGTAGTGGACTAAGTGGACAGGCGTCCTCCAGCAGTATAATGGGTAAGGGTGGTAGTGTACAGCAAGTGCTGCCCTTCAAGCTGGCGGCCAGTGGCAGTAACAGTTCTATAAACAGTATCAGTGGTGTAGTGGGACCCCAAAACAACAGTGCTAGTCAGGGACAGAAATCCTACCACCCACGGTCGAATATGATGCCAAATAAACAACCGTCATCTTCGTCATCTTTGTCCCGCATCATGAAGTTAGCAGAGCCTGGCTCTAGCAAGGGCAGATCATCCAGTCTGACATCTGTCCCTAGCCTGTTGCTTGGTGACAAAAGTCATACACACAAGTCAGCCTCAGTGGACATCCCAAATTCAGGGGCTCCCCAAGGGGCAGTTAATTCAGGGGCTTCCCAAGGGGCAGCTCAGGGAAAGACAGACCAGTCATCTGAGAAGGCAGATGATGAAATATATTGCTAGAAATTTGGGTGAGTTTTAACATTGAAAATAGGTTTTTTGTCATATCTTAATCATATATAAAGTTTGTTAATGTCAAAATTTCATTAATTCATTTATAATGTAATTTGTATTTTTGTTGATACATGGAGAATTTAGAACTTTACAAGACAATTGTGCATATAATCATTAGTATATCATCGTTTAAATTGAAACGTTTTTTGTTTTTCAGTTTTTCTTGTTAGAGGATCAAGTATTCCAGCAATACTGAGATGGTTAGAAAGGTGTCAAACTTTTTTAGGAAGGACTGCATTTCGCCAGAAAAAGCAGAGTCTTCTCAGAGGGCTTTCATAGACTGTGACCTAAGGAATTGTTCTCCAAAGTTCAAGGTCATGAAGATACTATCAATACTCAGGATTACTAGATATCAAAGGAATATGGTCTGTCTTAATGAACTTTGAAACATCCAGAAGCAACATCCAAAATGTATATGACCAAACATTTGTGCAAATAATGATAGCCAAATGGATTTTTTTTTATTTTCATCAAAATTTGCCACTTATTAGTCTGCAATAAATCAGACGAGCTATAAACAGTGTTAGCAGAAAGTGAACATACTCGTTCAAGAATGTAGGACATAATAAGAACATGATTGACATACTTACCCATATAAGGACATTTCCCACTTAGTGATATTTCATACAAGGACAATACCCAATTAGAGAATGCGGGACATGACTCGTTGGGTATTGGTTGACTGAAAAGTTGAATGACAATTCTGTTTATTTCCTTAATGCCTTGATCCGAGATAGGTCTTACGTTTACCCTGTTAAGTTGTTGGTTTGTAAGATAATGTTCAATAGATCGCTGTTTATACTGGGTATTTATTCGGAAAAGACTGGATCAGTGTATATGATTACAGTTAAATGTATTTAAAAGAAATATTTATGATTTTGTTTGATTTTTAGCAAAAATTGGCAAAAAAACAAGTGATCTCATTTGATATATTTACTGGTATTTGTTCTGTAGTTTGTGTGTTCCTCTACAATACAACTGTTCCTCTCTACACAAGATCAGGAAGCTTTCGAGTCATCCTATCTACTTCAAAAATACTGCATTAAATTCTAAGAAATGTTCAACTTTGTACTATAGATCTGTTTCTTATAAAACTACTGGTATATAATTATAAAAACATTGTTTAGATTTCTGGTCAATGTCAACATTTTAAGGAAATATTTAGATGACAGATATCATTTGCTATCAGTTAAATCCCAACCAGCAGGATGATGGAAGCATCCGATCACTTCAATCAAGTTTTTAATGGACTATGTATTTGTGCAATAAGTCAACAGGAATATGTCTTGTTAACATTTTAGCATTTAAATATGATTTGAAAACTGTTCTAATAGTCATGTGTTCCAATGATATAGATGATTTTTTGAAAGTCCAGTTTAGTGTTCCTGTAGCCTTCACATTAAGGCACTATCACTAGCACAGAAATTATGCTTTGTGATTGTTCTAATTTTAATGCACTAAGGTCACAACATGTCAAGTCTTTCTCCTATTTATTAATCTGGAGGAGTTGACATGTCCTCAAGTGTCACATGATATAAAATTCACGTCAAAATAGCTCACCAAGTCTTATTCAGATGACTTACCAAGCTCACAGGCTCAGCAAAAGGTCACATAGCATATGTATAGAATTGGAACTCTTCAGTTTATGAAGGTGAAATAGTTTTACTGTTAAATTTCTCCTTCACTCTTTTCTATGCATCAAGTGATATTATATAACAAGTTATCTGCTGTTTTCCTTGTGAAAGTCTGTTGTTGCTGGGGGAGTCCGTTGACTACTGACTTACATGTATCTCTCTTTGGGAAGTTTGTTGGCTAACGACCTTCCTGTCTCTGGGACATCTGTTAGCTTCTGACCTTCCTGTCTCTGGGACATCTGTTAGCTTCTGACCTTCCTGTCTCTGGGACATCTGTTAGCTTCTGACCTTCCTGTCTCTGGGAAGTCTGTATGCTACTGACCTTCCTGTCTCTGGGACATCTGTTAGCTTCTGACCTTCCTGTCTCAGGGACATCTGTTAGCTTCTGACATTCTTGTCTCTGGGACGTCTGTTAACTTCTGACCTTCCTGTTTCTGGGACATCTGTATGCTACTGACCTTCCTGTCTCTGGGACATCTGTTAGCTTCTGACCTTCCTGTTTCTGGGACATCTGTTAGCTACTGACCTTCCTGTCTCTGGGAAGTCTGTATGCTACTGACTTACCTATCATGAGAAACTGTCAGTTACTGACTTTCCTGTCCTGACTTACCAGAACTTTTGTTTAATAGTGTTGTCATACACTCTGCCATTATATTGCTGTACATATGTGTTCATATTTACGGTCCGTATTTGTACATGCGCATACACATGTATTTTACACCTGATTGTGACAAACTCACGGATTGAACACCTGACCGGCTGTACTAAATGGAGAATTTGAAGCCTTTATCATTTCGCCCCTGTGAATGCCCATTGCGGTGTTTAGGGATGGAATAATCAGGCTGATTTACTCCAAAGAGAAACTTTATTCCTATATATATCACACATTCCCTATTCAACAGAGGTTTTATTTTTATGTGTTTAATTTTTTATAGGAAATTTATTTGATTGCAGCAATATTTCATTTTTTTGGGTAAGACACCTTTTTGACTCAAAATACATGTCCGTGAGCGTAATATGTACATGGTACCGTTAATGTTGATGTTAGGTTAGACAAGTTTGGTTCTCAACAGTAAACTTAGATATCGTAACAATGTTGTTCATTATTCCGTAACATATTTTTTAGAGTCAGAAATTTTATGTTAAAATTTTATATAATATAGGAAACTGATTCAGTGGATTTTAACTGAACAAGTGAGAGCCCCTCTCACTAGAAATGACAGCTATGTGAGCTGTCAATCACTTTCAGGCTATTTATAATTCTATTATTGATTGGTGAGCAAATTTTGATGTGTAAATTTCAAACATGAATATGCATGAATGATATATCATTATATATATATATATAATAATAATAATATGCATGTTGATTATTAAGACTAAGGTATGTATCAATTGTTACCTGGGACCCGCCAGGCGAGGTATGTGATAGATTTGGATTTTAGCATTAACAGTTTTTGAAAGTAAGTATTTAATGAGTGATATAAGTTGATAGTTAGAAAATATCACGATATTTAATTTTTAAGATAAAAGTACCTGTTCAAAAAGACTTTTTTTTCTGTAGTAAGTTATGTATAATTTATTAAAATAGCTTGTTTAGGTGCCATGGAAACTACCAGTCCTGGCTTTTTTATGAGTATAGTTTCCAAGTCATTGATGGTTGGAATCTATTTCTCGACTATAAACAGATACTTTACTGTTTGTGATTTGGTCATGTTGCGGATATTAACATGCAACATTTGTTATAGGGAAAGGATTATGACATGCTTTCCTTGTACATAGTGCGATGTTTATCTTTTTTTCGAGGTCGTTGATTACATGAACGGCTGCCATGTTCACATATGGCCGGAGGATTTCCAAGTCATGTCAATGTTTTACTTTTTTATTGATAAATGAAGAAATATTGAAAAAAATACAATAAGGTTTTTAATAAAGATAAAAACAACATAATTCTGTGTTATAGATTGTTTATGAAGCTGTGTTGATATTGTGGGACAAAACTGTTATTACGGAACACTAACTACCAAGGGTCATGCAGTATCACACCCACACTCTGTTCAGATGCTTATTGCCCCATTATACTGATAACATTTCATTTAAAATAAAGATGGCATTCACACCTGATTAAGAGACCAGGAAAGTCAATTGTCTCTTAATATGGTTTCTCACCAGCCTATTAACAGACATAGTCTCTTAACTAATGTATCTCATCACAGGTGCTCACTTAACATAGGTGGGCAAATAAGAGATGTGATCCTTGAAAAGAAGTGGTCTACCACAAGAGGATCTATCAAATGTGATATCTCACCAGGCAATTTCTTGGCTTAGCTGTGGCCTCTTCTGAGATCAGAGTGGTTTCTCACCAGACATAGTCTCTCACAAGAGGTGACACTTTACAGACATTGTAGTATCTCACAAGAGGTGACACTTTACATACATTGTAGTCTCTCACAAAAGGTGACACTTTACAGACGTTGTTGACTCTCACAAGACGTGACACTTTACAGACATTACAGACTCTCACAAAAGGTGACACTTTACAAATGTTATTGACTCTCACAAGACGTGACACTTGTAGTCTCTCACAAGAAGTGACACTTTACAGACGTTATTGACTCACAAGAGGTGAAACTTTACAGACGTTGTAGTCTCTCACAAGAAGTGACACTTTACATACATTGTAGTCTCTCACAAGAGGTGACACTTTACAGACGTTGTAGTCTCTCACAAGAGGTGACACTTTACAGACTTTGTAGTCACTCACAAAAGGTGACACTTTACAGACGTTATAGTCCCTCACAAGAAGTGACACTTTACAGACATTGTAGTCTCTCAGAAGAGGTAACACTTTACATACATTGTAGTCTCTCACAGAAGATGACACTTTATAGACGTTATTGACTCTCACACGACTTGACACTTTACATACATTGCACTCTCTCACAAGAAGTGACACTTTACAGACGTTATAGTCCCTCACAAGAGGTGACACTTTATATACATTGTACTATCTCAAAAGAGGTGACACTTTACATACATTGTAGTCACTCACAAAAGGTGACACTTTACAAATGTTATTGACTCTCACAAGACGTGACACTTGTAGTCTCTCACAAGAAATGACACTTTACAGACATTGTAGTCTCTCACAAGAGGTGACACTTTACAGCCGTTATTGACTCTCACAAGACGTGACACTTGTAGTCTCTAACAAGAGGTGACACTTTACATACATTGTAGTCTCTCACAAGAGGTGACACTTTACAGACATTGTAGTCTCTCACAAGAGGTGACACTTTACAGACATTGTGGTCTCTCACAAGAGGTGACACTTTACAGACAATACTGACTCTAACAAGAGGTAACACTTTACAGACATTGTAGTCTCTCACAAGAGGTGACACTTTACAGACATTGAAGTCACTCACAAGAGGTAACACTTTACAGACATTGTAGTCTCTCACAAGAGGTAACACTTTACATACATTGAAGTCTCTCACAAGAGGTGACACTTTACAGACATTATAGTCCCTCACAAGAGGCGACACTTTACATACATTGTAGTCTCTCACAAGAGGTGACACTTTACAGACCTTGTAGTCTCTCACAAGAGGTAACACTTTACATACATTGAAGTCTCTCACAAGAGGTGACACTTTACAGACATTATAGTCCCTCACAAGAGGCGACACTTTACATACATTGTAGTCTCTCACAAGAGGTGACACTTTACAGACCTTGTAGTCTCTCACAAGAGGTGACACTTTACATACATTGTAGTCTCTCACAAGAAGTGACACTTTACATACATTGTAGTCTCTCACAAGACGTGACACTTTACAGACATTGTAGTCACTCACAAGAAGTGACACTTTACATACATTGTAGTCTCTCACAAGAGGTGACACTTTACAGACATTGTAGTCACTCACAAGAAGTGACACTTTACAGACCTTGTAGTCTCTCACAAGAGGTGACACTTTACAGACCTTGTAGTCTCTCACAAGAGGTGACACTTTACAGACATTGTAGTCACTCACAAGAAGTGACACTTTACAGACCTTGTAGTCTCTCACAAGAGGTGACACTTTACAGACGTTATTGACTTACAAGAGGTGACACTTTATATACATTGTACTATCTCAAAAGAGGTGACACTTTACAGACACTATAGTCTCTCACAAGACGTGACACTTTACAGACATTGTAGTCTCTCACAAGAGATGACACTTAACATTCGTTATAGTTTCTCATAAGAGGTGACACTCAAGAGGCACTATAGTCTTTACTTAGAGGTGACACTTATTAGGCATTATGACCTCCCAAAAAAAGGTGGTATCTTAACAAAGGTGGCTTTCACTAGAGAAATCAGACGATCTCTTCAGGTTGCCTTTCACCAGAAGTTATCTCTTACAATGAGAAAAATAAATGGTCCCTCACCAATGATAATCTTTAAATAGTTGCCCGCTTAAAAGATTCGGGACCTCTCTAGTTATCTGGATATTTATAAGGATATAAGATTTGGTAATTGTTCCAGTTACCAAAACAGTAGCTGCAACCTGTTTGTAACCACAAACAGATGTATACAAACAAATTTACGCAGTGTTCACACTGAGCTTTTTTTTCTGTCTACAAAAAAGAATCAAAACGATTTCCCAGACTCCATCCATCAATGCTGACTTTCCTACCTTGGTCAGGACACGGGTACTTAACAACGACGTACTATTCGTGACGCAACTGCGCGCCCTGACCTACAACCCTTGGCAACGAGCTTGAAGGTGTGAACGAATTGGAACTTGGTTTACCTTTGAGTTTTACTATATCGTTACGTTGTATGTAACTGGCACGGGGTGTAACCAAAATCATCTTCTAAGGGAAATGTTTGGCAAAGTTTTAGACGTCGTAAAGAAGGTATCTCCTACCAGGTGGATGCGCCATTGCATTTGAAACCCATCGTGCTGTATTCATGCTGTATCGGTATGCACCAGAGACAGGTCCGAAATGACTTCAGTAAATGACATTAAACATGACCTTTGACATCACTCTCTCCTCAGTAACGTCAGATAAGCTCCCCTCATTTTCGCATGGGAGGCAGTGTTGAACGAGAACTGATAATTACAATACCGGTTGTACTTGTATATTCCTGGGAGACAGTATACTCGCGTGTACAGACACCGTGCTATTTGGTGCATTTCACTCGCCTATTTACAGGTGGACCTTTTGCTTGGTAAATCCATTATCTTAGCACGTGCGATTGATGACGTATTGATATGATAAACAAGTTTTCGTACATAACTTCAGAAGGACCAACCTGCGATGATACCTTATACACACTCTTCAGCAAAGCTGACTAACTGTGTGACAATAGATTTCTCACGTGCATCAATGCTACTAAAGTGATGTGTAAATCAGAGTTTGAAAATTAAAACAAAAACGTATTCATACGTTATTAAGAAAATGAAGTAAATGACACATTGTCGATTGCGTTTTACACCATAATACCTACACAGACACAGTTAATTTCACTATAGATAACAGTTAATGACTTGTGTGCAGTCACTTGGAGGGGATTCCCCATGTCGTTGTTGACTCCAAAGCTACCCTTTGGCATCAGGTCTCAGTTATTCGGTAATATTTACCAAGAACAACAACAGAGAGTGTCAGCGGTTTAGTTTTGATCAACACCTGATCTGTTCACAACGTCAAATTCTCAAGTCAATGGTGACAAAAAGGGCATTTAATTCGGTCAGGAGGCAAGGACCCTGTTTATTTAAAGACTTTACATCCACCTGGTGTATGTCAATACTTCTGTTGTTAAAGCGAATATTCCAAAACGGTCATGTTGTCATTGAAGTCTGCTGATCTGTGTGATTGATACTCGATAGTGTTGGAGATATTTGGACAGAACAGTTAAAGGTCGTTCAATGACCTCTAGTCAAGGACGTTGACCCCCATCCGTCCGTAGTCACCACGTACCCGTACGTCACAGAAGGACGTCCGCCACTCATGTTCTTGGCTAGCCTGACTAGGCGACAAACGGTTTCCACTAGAAGGGGTTTGGGAACAGCTGAAAGAATCGCGCATTCAATGAGCAACTGGTATTCTGTTTCGTCTAGTAAGAGTTCCTACCTAAATTGAGGTTAGATAAAAGACTGTCCTCTGTTTAAATCTATATTTTACGATATATGAAAGAAATCTGCATTTTTTTGCGCCGAGAAAATATATAGTTTTAACAAATTTCAATGTATGTGAGCGGATCAAGACTGGTGTAAAATGTCTGGGTTTTTTTCAAAGTGGGAAGTTAGTTTCACTTGTATACTTCCGGTTGCAGTTCCCTTCTAAAGGCGATGATTGTCCGAGATGACGTTTATCCTGCAAAATTATGCCATTTGTAGCCTTTGACAGGTATGTTTCTATGAATAATGACAGTTGTTACTTAAAATACTATTGTTATTAGATTAATTAAGAAATAACATATAGTGATTGATTTAGTTACGTGAATCCTGAAGTGCTTTCTAACGGGATCGTAGTAACGCATGTTCTACTTGGTAACGCTTTTCGGTCACAAAATTGCTAGATGACTTGTTTTGAACATTTCTGTAGCAAATCCCCTGTTATCAGTTTATAAAGCCTCTAAAATCAGGACATCTTTTGGTGTATAAGTTAAAGAAACGATACTAATCACCATCATTCTATCAAACCGGAGATGGTTTGGATGACGTCACGTTTTATCCGGTCAGAAAATTTGTCCTCGTTCAAATAACGCACATGTTATTGGGGAATCGGCTTTCTACCGCAGTATGTTATGGCACGTGATCTGTTGAACGTCATCCCGAGGGATAAATACATGTCACGCTGTGAACTTTCCTCCAGCCAGAGAGCGCCTTATCTGAGAAAGAGCCCACTGACCACGATATGGTGGAGAATCTCGTGTCTCGCACTGCCACCAGGTGGTGCTACCTTCACACCTGTTTCACTATCGGATATGTCTGTTATATATTTCCTGTCATATTCCGTGATATTATCAAAAAGGTCGTTAATAACTTGTAAATGGGCATGGTCATTTCAAAATATCAAAAGTCAAAGATAGCTTCTGCGTGTGTTGTGGTCCAACTGTTCCCTTTACTACATCAGACAAAGGATGGAAAAAAATCACGAGAGTAAAGTTTTACATTATCGTTTTACATATGTACCAAATGGCACCATCCTTTTACATTTAGAGGGTGCGCATGCATATGACGGTAGGCTTAAGATAAAATGTCGAACTATTGATAGTGCCGCATGACTTTGACACGACAGTGAAATTTTTTATTGTTTATGAAAAAATTCCTTTAATTAAATCTTATTAAAACCACACCTTTCAATAACTTACTTCGTACTTTATTCAACAAGTGTTGTAACTTCGTACCTCATTCAACAAGGGTTGTCATTCAACAAGTGTTGTTACTTCGTTCCTCATTCCACAAGGGTTGTTACTTCGTACTTCATTCAACAAGGGTGTTACTTTGTACCTCATTCAACAAGGGTTGTTACTTCGTACCTCATTCAACAAGTGTTGTTACTTCGTACCTCATTCAACAAGGGTTGTTACTTCGTACCTCATTCAACAAGGGTTGTTACTTCGTACTTCATTCAACAAGTGTTGTTACTTCGTACCTCATTCAACAAGGGTTGTTACTTTGTACCTCATTCAACTAGGGTTGTTACTTCGTACCTCATTCAACAAGTGTTGTTACTTCGTACCTCCTTCAACGAGTGTTGTTACTTTGTACTTCATTCAACAAGGATTGTTACTTTGTACCTCATTCAACGAGTGTTGTTACTTTGTACTTCATTCAACAAGGATTGTTACTTTGTACCTCATTCAACGAGTGTTGTTACTTTGTACCTCATTCAACTAGTGTTGTTACTTTGTACCTTATTCAACAAAGGTTGTTACTTCGTACCTCATTCAACAAGGATTGTTACTTTGTACTTCATTTAACAATTGTTACTTTGTACCTCATTAAACAAGGATTGTTACTTTGTACCTCATTCAACAAGTGTTGTTACTTTGTACCTCATTCAACAAGTGTTGTTACTTCGTACCTCATTCAACAAGTGTTGTTACTTCGTACCTCATTCAACAAGGGTTGTTACTTCGTACCTTATGCACCAAGTGTTGTTACTTCGTACCTCATTCAACAAGGGTTGTTACTTCGTACTTCATTCAACAAGTGTTGTTACTTCGTACCTCATTCAATTAGTGTTGTTACTTCGTACCTCATTCAACAATGGTTGTTACTTCGTACTTCTTTCAACAAGTGTTGTTACTTCGTACTTCATTCAACAATGGTTGTTACTTCGTACTTCATTCAACAAGGGTTGTTACTTCGTACCTCATTCAACAAGTGTTGTTACTTCGTACCTTATGCAACAAGTGTTGTTACTTCGTACTTCATTCAACAAGTGTTGTTACTTTGCATCATTCAACAAGTGTTGTTACTTTGTACCTCATTCAACAAGTGTTGTTACTTCGTACCTCATTCAACAAGGGTTGTTACTTCGTACCTCATTCAACAAGTGTTGTTACTTCGTACTTCATTCAACAAGGGTTATGATACAAAGGGAAATGTAAGATTCACTTAATCGAGTGACGAAAATAATTACGTCGATATTTTTCTATATTGTTTTGTCGTACATTGTATCTAGTATTACAATGGAACAGGTAGCTCTTACGTGTAGCATGCAAGAGCTCGCGCACCGTGTGAGACGTCCTATTTTGGTTAATTTTTTGAGGGAGTCGTAGTCCAGATAGCATGCGGAGTGTAGATTGGATTTGATAAGGAACATAAATATTAATTTTAAGTTGCCATATTTTTCCTAATCTTGCAGCCTACGGGTAAAGTTTCTGATGCAGAAAACATTCGCGTCTAAACTAATATTGTATTAGATTACCTACAAGATATAAATAAATACAATCCGAAAATGCAAAGTTGAAGGTTTTTATTACATGTTAGAATAAATGCATCTGTGTAACATGTATCGTGTAATTCACGAGCATTGGACGTGTAATCATGCCAGGCCAGGAAACGTCTGGGACAGATTGAGAATAGGATACGATAGGTATGTATGTATCAATTTAGACCTGCTGAGATTGAAATCAGTTATATTTATACACACACTAACGTTTTACCTACGCTGTATGCTGTGTACCTGATCTCAAGTACGAGAGCAATCGCAAACAATATGTAACCGAAGCGTACACTACAATTATAAATACGATGTTACGACAAGTGATTTTCAAATCCTCTTACTAACTTCTTAAAGAACTAGAACAGTCCAAAAAAAGTCAACCAGAACACAACATCAAGCAACTTTTTAAGTGCATCTCGAGTCAGTAGAATGATGATATAAAGATGGATTTTTTAAGCGACATGTAAAGACAATTTTGTTCGGAAATGGTATCACTGAATGACCGTGTCGCTGAATGACCGTGTAACAAATTAACATGATACACCTATCTGACACGTGGGAGCTACTCGACCTGACGATGTTTATATATGGATGAAGTGACGATCCTATTGTCAATGATTCGCGATCGACATTAGTCTCTGATTAGATAATAATAATAATAACAAAGAGATGAGGCTTTATTGAGATAACAAAGAGATGACCGCCGATAACCCGGATGATAATGGTGTACATCTTCGTCTGTGGACGGCGTCTCTAGTCTAAAATATTATGATTGTTCGTCACAAAACGGGGACGTCAAACAGAGGGTTCGCCAAACTGTCTCCATTATCTGGTGTCGGGGCTGGACGTCCTGATGGCGATAACCTTAACGCTGTTGCACATCTCTTCAGCACTTGGTGACAAAACTGTCCCTGTTCACCAAGTTTGAGTTTTGTATTTATAACACCTAATCCGTCCCTAGTGCCTTTGGAGTCTACATTGTTCCCGATGCTGTCATTTCCTGTCAATTTCTGTCCAGGTTCTGTTTTGACGTCTTGTTTTCCATGACGTATCTTTGAGACAATTTTCAACCATTACTTTTTTTTCTTCTCGACGGATACGCGAAGGAGCAATGGAGCGTTAACACGTTCATGAGATCTGAAATTGAAATTTGGTCTGAATGGGACAGCATCAAGAAAAGCCGTAGTAAATAATTGAAAATTAAATGTACGATTCTATTTTGACAAAATTAGCATTTTAAAAATTGGTTCACAGTGACCTTCTTTTCGACTATGGACTATGTTTTTCAATCAGTTATATTTTTTACTGCTTTATGAATGGCACAATGCATCTAAATTGTGAAAAACAAAAATTTTAAATATGTAGTTTTGTCGAATTGGAGTCAAAATGAATTTGCCATCCCACTTCACCCCTACTCCACTATAACTCGGAATGGTCTCAACCTGACATAAATTTCATGTTATGTCATAACGGCTTAACCTCAAGGAATATATTGAAACAAACTTATGGGTGATGCCCACTAGAAGGCCAAATTTTGCGCCCTTCCTTTCGCCACTAAATTCCGCAAAATGGATTTTTAAACGTCATGTTTGCCATCATAAAGTCTTTATTGTTTGAATTTGTTTGATCACTTCTTAGCACTTTCAATATCCTGGTGTATTAGTGATTAGGAGATAGCGCGGTACTTATCAGTGGCTGTGGTTTTGGTGTGTTTGTCGTTGACGGTGAAGGACTTCCGGGAGATGAGTAACTCCGCTAGGGGACAGTATTTGGCTGTTTACAGGAGTGAGGTTGGATTATATTACCGTGGTAAATGTAGCCATTATGTCTCGTGCTGTGACCACAATGTTGGTATTGTTACAGCTTGTGATAACGTATTAGCAAATATCGACTATGACGTCATCCCGGGGTCGTATTCCATGATGATGTCATAAGTAGTACATTTGGTTAGGCAAGTCTTTATAACCTTCGATATCTAACACCAAGAGCTCGATGTCACCTTTGGGACAAACAGACGGACAGAAAGACAGACTTTATTTCCACCTTAAGAGGATTTCGTTTTACAAAATATCTTAACTTGTGAGGTTTTACTAACGAGTGAAAATGACGCGACTCTTCCAGGACATCCCCGTTGAAATAAAAAAAAACATTACGAGTGCATTGTGAAGCAAAAAAAGTCATTGAATGAAATATCAATCGAATGGGATTTCATTGGTATATTTATCAAAGCAGGATATTTGTATGTACTGTATATCATAGATGGACAACTAAACTACTGTACCCTATAACACACTTCAAAACATGATTCATACGGAACAGTGTTCTATATCTCCTCAGTCTATAACGGCTGATTTGTAACACTGATGTGGTATATAGACATATTAAAGGCTGCACGTAGCGGCACACCGATCTCTGGAGGACCTGACGGGAGGGGGTGGCAATCCTTTCTTGTTTCAGACGCTTGGAACACAAAACAGGTGAGATGACAAGGAAATGTGCGCGTAATTATGTACGTGGTTTTACACGAAGGAACGTAAAAACACATACATGATTCATTCGATGAAGTTGATTTGGTACGACAAATGCGTTTAGACATGTTAAAAAAAACCCAAAAAACTAGCTTCCATTCGACCTTGACGTCTGCATCCAAATAGATTGAGCATGCGTATTTGCACTTCCTGTTCATATTAATGACTACAGCGACTGGTGTCATGCAGAGCCTCGCTCCGGGACCGTTACTTTAATAATGTTGAGTCTGACATCGTCAGGTATTTCCTAGTACAAATCTCTTCGGCATTTGTACCAAAATCAGTAACAACTCAAAACTACAAAGGGACGTACAAACTGTGCAAAGTAACATTAGAGACCTACAATATGTTTCTAGGAGTAATACGTAAAAAAACAAAACACAAAACACACACACACACACCACCACCACCACCACCACACACGCATAGATACGTCAACATGTATGTAACATATCAAAGTTTAACACGTTTTTCTATGCCTAGTTGTGAAGATCAGTCTCACGGGAGAAATATTTGAATTTCCTTTTCATTCCGTTTGTTTGATTATAAAAAATGGGTCTTGTCCCAATCGCATCGGTCGTCCTGGTAACGGTGAAAGCGAATTCATCTATGTAGGCAATAGGCATTACAACAACGTATATAGATACCGAAGGGCTGTATCTGTCAGCGGATATTAAAACTCTAAAATCACTCTTTCTGTAATTGATTGGTGTAATAATCACTTTTTAATTGTACCTCAGCCGTACAAAAATTCTAATTCACAAATGATGTTTCCCAGCATATAACATTAACACATTTGATATTTTGTAGCGATAGTAATTTTGAAGCCACATGCCGAAAAAAAAACAGCTTAAAGGTGATATTTCAATTATCCAAGCATTTTGGATGAAAAAAAAACACGAAACAGTGGCGAGATGAACCCTGTGACAAAAAGTGCGAAACAATAACGACAGAACGTTAAACATAGGGAGGGGAAAAAAACCACAACATAGGCGATGTGTATATTAGTCGGTGTAACAAAATATGTTTTGCAGTGGGCTTTGCTAGTTCGATTTAAAGAGGAACAATGATATTTAATTAGCGAAATGGACATGCATGACTTTGATCAATGTTGGTGTGTGGTATCGTGTCTGAATTACTCCGATAGGTGTCGTTGTATCAGGTTATCTCGTCTACATCGACGTCCATAACTGTCACACACACTACATAGTGATAACGTTTCAAAGTAACAATATCAAATCGTCCACGATTCATTGATAAGATAAAACAGTATACAGCATACATACATTTGTCAAATCTTTCTAAATGATATTCAATTTTTTTCATTCATTTCAAGTCGGATTATTTTAACCAGAGTTCAACCTATCGGCGCAGACCTACGTGTAAGGTACTCTTGGCTATTGTAACATGCTGCCCGTCCATTCAGGCCTCCGGATATCTGCATGATATAAACAGTGATATAGACATTCTACAGCAATTAGCTAACGACGCGTGCACTATTTTCCCTGCTCAAGGATATCGTGTTTCTTGATGTAATGTGGTTAAAACCTTATCACAAATTGCGCAAGTGATTAGATGTTAAGAGGTCATGGAACTCCGCTGAGATCTCGATAAATCACGTCCTCTATTAACGTAAAAATCTAAATAAATACATATATCTTAATCTACATCTGATGATATGTATTAAAGAGTTGATGTAGAATATTGTTTTTGGTATGTGTCTGGGAGAGGGATCTCTATCACATTTGAACCCTGTGATCGCCACACACCGAACTCAAAACTGCTCCACTGACTGAGAAGAAATATTGAAATATCAGCATTTTTTACTGAAACGAAATTTATTCTGACAACAACATTACACACTGAAGTCGACTGTAAAGAATCCATGCAGCCCCCAAAGTGAAAACCATGCCCACGTTGGTGTACGGAATATAATTTCCTTTCGTGTGTGTAAAAACTAAAACAGTTTCTTAATACAAAACCATGCCCTCTTCTGGCAAAAGGTTTCCTTTTGAAAACAATAGGTGTCCATTTTGGTGTACGAAAACCAATATCAAAGGTTAGCGGATACCGCAGCTGTCCTGGTTGTGGGAGTCGAAACCAATCATATGTTTTCTTCCATATTTTTTTCAAAAATATTACAGAACTTTTCTAAATGAATTGTATTAATTCATAAATATTCAGCCTTTGTCCGTATAATTAGGTACCTCATATTTCCTGTGCTGTTTCAATATGAAAACTTCTAGATTTTTCTTATGGCATTCACAGTACCATGAAGGTATAAGAAGTACGTTGTTTTGGCGTTTATCTTCCTTCTTCGTCTAACATAACACTGAATGCAAATTGGTTGTACGTTCCCATATTGCCTACAATAAAGAGCTTTATTTAATACCGTATAACTTGTCTTCACACCGGTATGTATATCGGAAAATAATATGTTAATCATAAATTACTGGGTAATTAATGTTACAACAACATTACAATTATGACCTTATGACGTTAACAATTGAGTGGGGTCATTTACGAAGATGTTAAACCTCCAACAAAATGCCGTTGTACAGTCAGTATAAAAGTGGCAATACTACACTAGGAATGGTTTCCAATTTGGAAATTGTTTGGGTTGTTTTTACGTACACAAAATGGTCATAGTTTTTGATTAGGAAACTTAATTCCACTTACACCAAAATATACATGCATGGCTTTTGATTGGGAAACTGTTGGAGTTTTATGTGCTTGCAAGAGACCGTTTGGGATTTGTGTCACGGTTTTCCATCAAGAAATTGATCGGGTTTTTCCGTCAAACTCTCTACACTATTCTGGTAATATTTTTTAGTCTCGGCTAGGGATAATTTTCCTCTAGCCAAGTCGTAGAATGTCCGGCTATAGGCATAAGTGTCGCTAATTCAAACCTCGGTGGGGGCGAGATGTTTTGTAACAAACATCGTATAAATTATGTTCTTTAAATGTTGATTCCTTGTCTCAAAATTACCAGAGTTTGAGACATCGCCTTTAAATGTCCTTGTTACCATGAGACTAACTACATGCATTTACAATGCTGTTACAATACCCGAGTCTAATACATTTGATATACCTTTTCAAAAGATGACATTTTACTGTCGGTATTAAACCTTTTTTCCAAACCCCCCTGTACACAGCGATCGTACCGCCCCCAACATTGCGCCTCCTTGCACGAGACCACACATCCTCAGAGGACACGTGACATCTACACGGGCACCTAGTGCACCAAAATGCATTTTCTATAACTATGATGAATGGTCATATAAATAATGATATTGTCTCTCGTTATAACATGACTCATTTTACTTACAATCCTAAAAAAATTACTGACGGACGATGCGTCCTGACGATTTCGTTTTTGTAATTGGTCGAGTCGAGTTACAAATTACCTTATAATTTACCCATCTATTATCATTGCGTTGATTCGGCCCCACAACGCGATTGAGGCCGAGATGTGTATTCCGTGGGAATACCCAGTTTTTGACGCTTTTCAATTCGTTTTGTCATTTGTCACTTGCTTAAATTTTCTGATCATGTTGCGACATTCGAAATCTATATATATTATTCAACTAAGAAAAATGTATTTTTAATGGTGTACATCTCACCGAGTAAGAATTGATATGTAAATACTATTAAACTTTCTGTTGTACGACGACGGTTGTTCAACACGTCGTACCACGTGTTTCTCAGTCTGAGCACCCAGCCAGGATAACAACATGAACTGCAAAACACTTACTGACCTATCATTTTTCATCTCAAACATTTTGGGATATTTTGAATACCTAGTGTTATGATCAGCTCTTATGTCTGTCGTCCTTTACAAATTGATTAAGTGGTGTCCACGCTTAGTGGAGTTAAGTTAATGTTGTTCAGTCAGTTAAAGGTCTTTTGTAGTGAGTTCCTCCACTTGTCCGGTCCCGTCTAATATCACCGGTCCGGTAGATCTGGATTTAGCTATTTTTAACTTATTTTAACCATCAAGCCAGGGAGCATAACTTGAAAAGGAAAAGTTCACAATTTGTTCATATTTTAATGAAGATTTTTCCTTTTTTGTCTTTATATCAAGGCTTAAATCACTATACCTTCTTGGTTTTATAACTTATTATGGATGGTACTTTTCACTCTTGACTTGATTTACGTGTCCTGGTGGGGTTTGATAGTTTGATCTGGTCCAGCTAACCTGATCTGAACATTTGATCTGGTTATACAAGTGATGTTTGATATTTTAACGTGGTCTAACGAGATATGTGGGCTCGTTTGATCTGGTGCCACTGGTCTGATTCGATCCTTTGGTCAGATCCTTCCGGTCAGATTTACTACTTTGATGCAGTGCCACTTGTGTGGTTTAATCTTCCGATCTGGTGCCGCTGGTCTGGTTCGATCTGGTGTCACTGGTCTAGTTAAATCGTTTGATCTGGTGTCGCTGGTCTTGTTCGGCCCTTTAATCTGGTCAAGCTGCTCTGGGTTGCTCCTTTGATCTAGTCTCACGAGACATGCGGGATCCTTTGATCTGGTTCCGCTGGTTTGATTTGCTACTTTGCTCTACTGCCGCTTATATGATTTGACCATTCGATCTGACGCAGGTTGCAATTTTGATTTTTCAAGCTGATGTCATTGGTCTGTTTCGATCGTTTGATCTGGTGCCGCTGGTCAGGGTTGCTAGTTTGACCCTCTGTCGCTTGTGTGGTTTGATCTTTAAATCTGGTTTCGCTGGTCTGTTCCGATCGTCTGATCTGGTCTCGCTGGTCTCGTTCGATCGTTTGATCTGGTTTCGCTGATCTTGTTCGATCGTTTGATCTGATGACAGGTATATGATTTAAACCTTTGATCTTAAACCGCTGGTCTAGATTGATCCTTTGATCTCATCCCGCTGGTCTGGTTCTTTGTGCTGGTCCTACATGACGTGTTTGATCCTATGATCCGGTCCCATGGGACATGTCTGATCGTTTGATCCGGTCCCACGGGACATGTCTGATCGTTTGATCCGGTCCCACGGGACATGTCTGATCGTTTGATCCGGTCCCACGGGACATGTCTGATAGTTTGATCCGGTCCCACGGGACATGTCTGATCGTTTGATCTAGTCCTGGTAGTTCATTAAATCAGTTAAAGACTTACCACTTGTATACGTACATCGGTCTTTCAGAAGACAAACAATAGTAGTTAGAAATAAATATTTAACGTGACGGCGCTTGGCAAAAGTTAATAGATTGTGAGACGGACACGTGCATCTCTGTAGGTAATTAGTTTAACTTTCCATATCTGGCAATTGTGTTGATATCAGATATATTGTCAACCTCTGCTACAGAAATACTCATTGACACAACTTGTCGTCATTTTCCCTTTACAAAGCAGCTGTCAAGATTTATACGATATGTCATTTGTCTAAACGGCTGTTGGTAACATTTCATTTACAGAAGCATAGAAGTACACTATTTAAAACGAAAGCATGATAGACATTGTTCCTGGTTGGTCCGATATTGCACGTGATTGTTAGTGTAAACAGAGATAGCTGTAGATATAGCTCTGTAATACGACATGACGAGATCTGTCATTGATAAACGCATATATTTATAATGGCTCTGATGAAAACCGGAAGTATCGTAAACCGGATATCTGGACAAGTGGTCAAATGTCATATTATAGTTCAAGGAATAAACTTTCATCATTCAAAATATTTCCACTTGTTGGTATAGGCAAGTTTTTTCTCGATGCTTGCTTCAGTCCATCTATTACAAAGAATTTAATATCACCAGTCCAAGGAGCCATCAGAATCATTTGTCCCTATGGAGTTGGCAGGTATGGCCGGACAGACATTGATCATGACGTATCGAGAACAAATTAATGATTATCATATACATAAAGACAGTGATCGACACACCTGTGTAATTTTTATAATTAAGGTTGATACTACCAGTGTGTTGATATGATGGCCGTCGCTGTCAGGGCTGTGGTTATTTACGCGAGGACAACTCGTCCCTTGTCACTGTCACAAACGCATTTTGTCTCTGTGATCATAGACAGATAAGATCTTTTGAAACCTCTTCATTATCATTTTATTTGAAATGTGTATTAAGGATATGTTCAAAAGTAATGGGACGTGGTACTATGTGTACAATCAGTCAAAGTCCACAAGGTGGCGCAGTAATACACACAGCACAATCAACTACACCTCTCCTTCAGCACGTGCCTACTTTCGTTACTTTAACCGCTTCGACTCTGATCGTTGACAGTACCGCTAATGGGAGACTTTCACAGAAACACAATGACCAGAAATAAAGCTATATTTGTCTTTTTTGATTAACTACCAGGTTATTTTGTATTAAGATTTTAAATGTGTTTTCAATACTGACCTATGTGGTATTTATTTACTATGACACCGGTACCGAAGTCTCTGACTGACACAAAACTATCTGCTTCAGCTTTTGTCACGCCGTTGATGATTGGCTGTTTTTTATTATTGTTGAGAGATCGATTGACATCAAAGCGAGACTATTGCCTATAGACATGTTGGGAGTTTCGGAGGTTCTTACAAATACATCCTGACACATTGCGTTTGGTAGATCACTATCGTGTTAAATGTGTATTACCGAGTAGTGACGGGAGCAAGGGCAGGTCGATATACCCCGAACTTAAACACATCTATCATGTTCCGTCAGGGTTTCACGATTAGTCATAAAACAGTGATATAATATGAATTGTCGTTCGACATTGAAGGTTGCAATTTCACACCCCAATACGACATACCAATATACAGTTGTCAACATCAATCAAAACATAAATATTGTCTACACAAACCAAGTTAAAATACTATCGACACATACCTTCGTGTAAATACTGTCCACGCATCCACAGATATAAATGATGTCGACACATACCTCGACATAAAACCTGTCGATATATACTCACTGATGTAAAACCTGTCGATATATACTCAGATGTAAACACAGTCGATATATACTCAGATGTAAACACAGTCGATATATACTCAGATGTAAACACTGTCGATATATACTCAGATGTAAAACCTGTCGACACATACTCAGATGTAAACACAGTCGATATATACTCAGATGAAAAACCTGTCGACACATACTCAGATGTAAACACTGTCGATATATACTCAGATGTAAAACCTGTCGACACATACTCAGATGTAAACACAGTCGATATATACTCAGATGTAAACACAGTCGATATATACTCAGATGTAAACACTGTCGATATATACTCAGATGTAAAACCTGTCGACACATACTCAGATGTAAACACAGTCGATATATACTCGGATGTAAACACTGTCGATATATACTCAGATGTAAAACCTGTCGACACATACTCAGATATAAACACAGTCGATATATACTCAGATGTAAACACTGTCCATATATACTCAGATGTAAACACTGTCGATATATACTCAGATGTAAAACCTGTCGACACATACTCAGATGTAAACACTGTCGATATATACTCAGATGTAAACACTGTCCATATATACTCAGATGTAAACACTGTCGATATATACTCAGATGTAAAACCTGTCGACACATACTCAGATGTAAACACTGTCGATATATACTCAGATGTAAACACTGTCGATATATACTCAGATGTAAACACTGTCGATATATACTCAGATGTAAAACCTGTCGACACATACTCAGATGTAAACACAGTCGATATATACTCAGATGTAAACACTGTCCATATATACTCAGATGTAAACACTGTCGATATATACTCAGATGTAAAACCTGTCGACACATACTCAGATGTAAACACTGTCGATATATACTCAGATGTAAACACTGTCGATATATACTCAGATGTAAACACTGTCGATATATACTCAGATGTAAAACCTGTCGACACATACTCAGATGTAAAACCTGTCGACACATACTCAGATGTAAACACAGTCGATATATACTCAGATGTAAACACTGTCCATATATACTCAGATGTAAACACTGTCGATATATACTCAGATGTAAAACCTGTCGACACATACTCAGATGTAAACACTGTCGATATATACTCAGATGTAAACACTGTCGATATATACTCAGATGTAAACACTGTCGATATATACTCAGATGTAAACACTGTCGATATATACTCAGATGTAAACACTGTCGATATATACTCAGATGTAAAACCTGTCGACACATACTCAGATGTAAAACCTGTCGACACATACTCAGATGTAAAACCTGTCGACACATACTCAGATGTAAACACTGTCGATATATACTCAGATGTAAACACTGTCGATATATACTCAAATGTAAACACTGTCGATATATACTCAGATGTAAACACTGTCGATATATACTCAAATGTAAACACTGTCGATATATACTCAGATGTAAAACCTGTCGACACATACTCAGATGTAAACACTGTCGATATATACTCAGATGTAAAACCTGTCGACACATACTCAGATGTAAACACTGTCGATATATACTCGGATGTAAACACTGTCGATATATACTCAGATGTAAACACTGTCGATATATACTCAGATGTAAAACCTGTCGACACACTCAGATGTAAACACTGTCGATACATACTCAGATGTAAAACCTGTCGACACATACTCAGATGTAAACACTGTCGATATATACTCAGATGTAAACACTGTCGATATATACTCAGATGTAAACACTGTCGATATATACTCAGATGTAAAACCTGTCGACACACTCAGATGTAAACACTGTCGACATATACTCAGATGTAAACACTGTCGATATATACTCAGATATAAAAATTATCGGCACAACCCAGATATAAAAACTGTCGAGACATACCCAGATATTGTGTCTCTCACTCACATCATGTCTCTCACATACGTCATGTCTCTCACCTGCATCATGTATCTTACCTACATCATGTTTATCACCTACACCATGTCTCTCACCTACATCATGTCTCTCACCTACATCATGTCTCTCACCTACATCATGTCTCTCGCTTACATCATATCTCTCGCCTACATCATGTCTCTCACCTACATCATGTTTATCACCTACATCATGTCTCTCGCCTACATCATGTCTCTCACCTACATCATGTTTATCACCTACATCATGTTTATCACCTACATCATGTCTCTCACCTACATCATGTTTATCACCTACACCATGTCTCTCACCTACATCATGTCTCTCACCTACATCATGTCTCTCGCTTACATCATATCTCTCGCCTACATCATGTCTCTCACCTACATCATGTTTATCACCTACATCATGTCTCTCGCCTACATCATGTCTCTCACCTACATCATGTTTATCACCTACATCATGTTTATCACCTACATCATGTCTCTCACCTACATCATGTTTATCACCTACATCATGTTTATCACCTACATCATGTCTCTCGCCTACATCATGTCTCTCACCTACATCATGTTTATCACCTACATCATGTCTCTCACCTACATCATGTCTCTCACCTACATCATGTTTATCACCTACATCATGTCTCTCACCTACATCATGTCTCTCACCTACATCATGTTTATCACCTACATCATGTCTCTCACCTACATCATGTTTATCACCTACATCATGTCTCTCACCTACATCATGTTTATCACCTACATCATGTCTCTCACCTACATCATGTTTATCACCTACATCATGTCTCTCACCTACATCATGTTTATCACCTACATCATGTCTCTCACCTACATCATGTCTCTCACCTACATCATGTTTATCACCTACATCATGTCTCTCACCTACATCATGTTTATCACCTACATCATGTCTCTCGCCTACATCATGTCTCTCGCTTACATCATGTCTCTGCCTACATCATGTCTCTCATCTACATCATGTCTCTCACCTACATCATGTCTCTTACCTATATCATGTCTCTCACCTACATCATGTCTCGCCTACATGTCTCTCACCTATATCATGTCTCTCGCTTACATCATATCTCTCACCGACATCATGTCTCGCATACATTATGTCTCTCACATATATCATGTCTCTTACCTACATCATGTCTCTCGCCTACATCATGTCTCTTACCTACATCATGTCTCTCGCCTACATCATTTCTCGCATACATCATGTCTCTCGCCTACATCATGTCTCTTACCTACATCATGTCTCTCGCCTACATCATTTCTCGCATACATCATATCTCTCGCCTATATCATGTCTCTTGCCTACATCATGTCTCTTACCTACATCAGATCTCTTACCTGCATCATATCTCTAACCTATAGCTTTTATCTTACCTACATCATGTTTATAACCTACATCATGTCTCTCACCTACATCATGTCTCTCATCTACATCATGTCTCTCGCCTACATCATGTCTCTCACCTATATCATGTTTCTCACCTACATCATGTATCTTACCTACATCATGTCTCTCACCTACATCATGTATCTTATCTACATCATCTCTCTCGCCTACATCATGTCTCTCACCTACATCATGGCTCTCACCTATATCATGTCTCTCACCTACATCATGTCTCTCACCTATATCATGTCTCTCGCCTACTACGTGTCTCTCACCTACATCACGTCTCTCACCTCTATCATGTCTCTCACCTACATCATGTCTCTCACCTATATCATGTCTCTTACCTACATCATGTCTCTCACCTAGATCATGTCTCTCGCATACATCATGTCTCTCGCCTACATCATGTCTCTAACCTATATCATATCTCTTACCTACATCATGTCTCTCACCTACATCATGTATCTTATCTACATCATGTCTCTCGCCTATATCATATCTCTCGCCTACATCATGTCTCTCACCTATATCATGTCTTTCACCTACATCATGTCTCTTACCTACATCATGTCTCTCGCCTACATCATGTCTCTTACCTATATCATGTCTCTCGCCTACATCATGTCTCTCACCTATATCATGTCTTTCACCTACATCATATCTCTTCCCTACATCATGTCTCTCGCCTACATCATGTCTCTCACCTACATCATGTATCTTACCTACATCATGTCTCTAGCCTACATCATATCTCTCACCTACATCATGTTTCTCACCTACATCATGTATCTTACCTACATCTTGTCTCTCACCTACATCATGTATCTTATCTACATCATGTCTCTCACCTACATCATGTATCTTATCTACATCATATCTCTTACCTACATCATGTTTATCACCTACATCATGTCTCTCATCTACATCATGTATCTTATCTACATCATGTCTCTCACCTACATCATGTCTCTCACCTATATCATGTTTATCACCTACATCATGTCTCTTACCTACATCATGTTTATCACCTACATCATGTCTCTCGCCTACATTATGTCTCTCTCCTACATCATGTCTCTCGCCTACATCATGTCTCTCGCCTACATCATCTCTCTCACCTATATCATGTTTCTCACCTACATCATGTCTCTCACATATATCATGTCTCTTACCTACATCATGTCTCTCATCTACATCATGTCTCTAACTTACATCATGTCTCTCGCCTACATGCCTCTCACCTATATCATGTCTCTCGCCTACATCATGTCTCTCACCTTCATCATATCTCTCACCTACATCATGTCTCTTACCTACATCATCTCTCGCCTACGTCATTTCTCGCATACATCATATCTCTCACCTACATCATGTCTCTTACCTATATCATGTCTCTCGCCTACATCATGTCTCTTACCTACATCATTTCTCTCGCCTGCATCATGTCTCTTGCCTATATCATGTCTCTCTCCTACATCATGTCTCTCACCTACATCATGTCTCTCACCTACATCATGTCTCTTACCTACATCATCTCTCGCCTACGTCATTTCTCGCATACATCATATCTCTCACCTACATCATGTCTCTTACCTATATCATGTCTCTCGCCTACATCATGTCTCTTACCTACATCATTTCTCTCGCCTGCATCATGTCTCTTGCCTATATCATGTCTCTCTCCTACATCATGTCTCTCACCTACATCATGTCTCTCACCTATATCATGGCTCTCATATACATCTTGTCTCTCACATACACCATTATGTCCCATCTGCATCATGGGTTATCTGCAGCTTGTATCTCGCATACATCATCATGTCTCTAACATACATCGTCATGTCTCTAACATACATTATCATGTCTCACATTCATCATCAATCAACGCAGCTGTGTGTATGGAAGAGAAATTTAGGTGGTTTTTATAACATTAATTGGCAACAGTTGGGAAATTATCCGTGTTGAAACAAGAAGAACGAAGGGCGAGGATCTGTAGTTCACGTGTAAAAACACGATACAATGCTAATTATTTCACTGAATCAAAACAACGTAGAAAGGGTCTACAGAATACGTATTTCACGAAGCGGTACCTTTGAAACCCGCACGAATGTGACCCACGTGAAGTATACATATATAAATAGTGTCCGATGTAAATACGAACCATATCTATCTCTCTGTGTTCCCTCGTCCGAATGGCGTATCTTATTACATAATACACAATAGATTGTAATCTGTAGAAGAACGCTTAATTTAATATGAACATTGTACGAAATCAACGCTAGGGGTAATTGTTCGCAGAAATCAAACGTATTTTATCGCTCTCTTATTTTAAAATTAATGTTATCGACTCCTAATTGTCGTCTGTAAGTTAAAATGAATACGTCATTAGCGACTACATATATGTGTTGTCGGACGCGGGAAGTCTGTGCTTTTGTAGCCATGTCTTTGATTGGTCAGACCATGCATAGGAATCAGTGTCGCGAGACGACCTCTACGCCCTCTGTACCTCTGTGTCATTCTCAGTACTCAATTAACACGTTGCTCGGAGTTTACCTCCACCTGGAGTTTAACACCTGGGAGGGACTCACCTGGGGGCAGGTAATAAATGTAAATCTACCCCACCGATACTACAGGGCGACTGGTACTGGTCCCCGGACACCAGATGGTCACGACCTTCTGAAAAACAATGGCGCTCTAACGTAGCGGAAAGACATATCAAAGCCCGCTCTAGTACATATTCGTCTATATATGTACAACACGTAATAAAAGTCCAATACCTACCTCTGATGGTTCACTATAAGTACATTAGATATAGACAGATTATAGACAGATATACACAGGTCATACTACATAGAAATCCTGAGACAGTTTATCAAGGGTGCACATCGGTATCACACCAGACGGGACTTTCCTCACTAAATTGCACGCCATATACTACTCCGTCAAATAAAGACATTCGAAATAACAGACATTCGGAGTCAAGTCCGATTATAACGTTCCCCGAGAAAATGTGCTTAATATGGAAAGTAAAATCAAAACAAAAGGAATACCGCCAATATCCAGTAGTACAACATTTTATAAATTAAGACAGCACCAGGGTCTCATGCTATTGAATCGTATTTCCGATACAAATGTCTCCAACCATTGCTGAATTGCATTCTAACATCCACAACTCTCAATACGTTAGTCTACAAGATACAATGAACTTAAACAGACACGTTTTATGCCATCTTACAACTAAGGTCCGCAAAACACACAAGAACCCGGAATCTATTCGTCGTCCATACTTTGAAATTACTATTATTTTTTGGGAGGCATCACGAAGCAACGAGACAATCTCACTATGAAATTGAATGTGTATCCTTGACCTCGCTATGACCTCTCTTGTCTCACTTTATTATATTGGTTTAATGACGTGCCTTTGACCTCGTTATGGACTCTTGTCTATCTCATGACATTCGCCTGGTAGCGTGTCCTTGACCTCGCCAAGGAATCTTGTGTCTCTCGTTATAACATCGGTATGACATTGCGTGCTTGACCTCACCATTTGCTCTCGTTATGATATCGATATGTCATTGTGTCCTTGATCTCACGGTGGACTCTCGTTTACTCCATCATAATATAAAGAGTTAATCTTTCAGAATATGCAGTTTCTAAGATGGTTTTTAACAAACGTCAAGGGTCAAGGGTCAAGGACTCTATCGGATAAATACTCGAGCATAATCAGACATCTACTAAGGATACTACTTCTTGACGAGCTTTAGAATATTGCGACAAGGAACCGATTCTTATTGACGAAGTGTCAGCCATACACTGTTGTAACAGTTTTATGGACTTTTGGGTGCGGTGCTTATTTTCTAACACTTAACGTTACTAGTGCAGACATTGTTGTCGGTTCGGGCATTCTTGTCGACTTTTTTTTTCTTTATTGTCTGATTAATGATTTCAGTAATGTTCCATTATAAACAAAACGTTCCCGCGCTGTGTATTTCTTGGCTATGTTATAGGTGATATAACAGAAACAATGTGGCATCTCTTGTCCGTCAATTATCTATATATTATCAATTTGATGTAAGCGTGCAGCTGCACAGACAATTACCGGAACGTCGGCCATCACAAAACTCACGCGAGACATCACCGATAGCGAGCGATAGCTTACGCAAAGGATGGCGAAGAAAGACATGAAGAGCAAGCACCTTACCAACATTGTGGTAGCAGTATAGAGAGACAGTGAATGTTAATCAGACATAAGATATATAGCTTCCTTTATAATTAATATTGTAATTCGTGTTAAATACATAGATCCATTTAACGGCGGTAGTTTCTCTTTGGTACGTTCTCCTGTTAAAGTACTAACGTGGTAATTAAGACGATGAGTCACGCATATGATCAAACATATATCAGATGGTCCTACATTTACACTTGTATTCTAGAATTATGAATGGGAGCCCATAAAAATAATGATTGTCTGAGATGGGGTAGAGATAGCAGATCTTGTGAATGTTTTGTCTGTATGGATTTGTAACACGGTCAAGGTACCCGGGGTGCTGGATCAGCAGATCTCGGTAATGGTATATTTATCTGGGCTCGGATTACACGCCCAGTGTAATGGATATTATCTGTGATAGGGTTACCTCATTCACAGATGTCCTCAAACGAGCGTATTCTTGTGACCCGGGTACAAGTGTGTATTCATTTGATGCTTACTTACGATAAACCCAAGAGTATGAATAGGGTTCCCCGGAACGGGACAGGAAATGGTATATAAGGTATACGTAATAGCACAACTGCTACATAATGGAGATGGCCTTATTTGGATTGAAAACTTGATCATTTTACCAAGGCCTTTTATCAAAGACAGGGCAGCTAAGATTTTATAGTTTTCACACATGGTAATGTACATTATGTCGAAGTCGATTATTTGTTTATTTTTCCTTGAATGTAAAAAACACAAATCGGACCACCGACGCACAATTTTGTCAAGAACACTAGAGAACTAAATATGTCTCCGAGAACTGTTGTGTTATTTCGTGTACATTTTGTCTTACCTTGATTTCATCTTGGTTATAGCTAAGTATTGTAACACGGCACCTGATTATCTTACAAGTGATAATGCATATTTAAATAAGGTGGGTAGAAGTTGTGGATGTAGATGACGGGTGGGGTTGTGGGTTGGAGTGGAGTTGTTTGTTTGGTTTCACGTCCTATCAACAGCTATGGTCATCTAAGGACGGCCTTCACGTTCAAGCTTTCTTATGATAGTGCGGAACTGACGCCGACATTATCGTGATATCATAATGAATTGCTTTGCCAAGGACACCCACCAGGACACTCAATCGGCCACATTACACTGACGAGGGGCAAATCTTTCGTCACACTACCGTAATGAGGAACATTAAGCATAAGTTAGTAACTATAAATTAATAACATAAAATAAAACCCTACGTGAAACACAAAACGGGGAAGGGTTATTCCGACAAAAGTAACACAGTTCTATTGTAGTTTACTTTTCCAAACAGGTGGCAGATTCAGTTAAGTCCATGGTCTTTTGAAAAGCCATGGAGAATGTAGATCATGTTTGTGTGCGTGGGGTCTTGTTGTGAAATGTCAAATGATTGATGAGCATTTGTCTAAAAATGGACTCATCGTGTCAGGAATATTCTTTATCGCAATACGATATAAACACTAATATTTAATATACATCATTTAAACAACATGAGAACAACTAATCCTTAATTTTTATCCTTTATCTATTCCCGTTAATCCCCCAGCTCGGATTCACTGCATCGCATCAATTGTTCTGACTTGATCGATATGCTACCCAGCACATCTGACATATTTAATTATACGATGGTACAATGAGATAACCTGCTTTACAACCAATTTAGCACGTTTTGTACATAATGATCTCCGTTAATTATTCTAAACTTAATTTTGCGTAAAAGTTGGTCATGAATGAAGAAAAATGTTGATGCGGCGTGACAAGTATACATCATCATTAGCCGGGTTAAGATAAAGCATTTGTTTGTAGATTTATGATGGATGGTATGTGGTCACACGATCACACAACCCCGCTGTCATTGGAGGAGCACTCAACCACATCCATCCTTACACGCTTTGTCATTGGATGACTGTTTGTGAGCATTGACCTCTGAACTTTCATTGTCATTGGACAGTTACCTTTGACTCGTGGTCTCGTAAGAATATATAGAGATAATATTAATTAATTTGTAATGCGACGTTGGAAATGATGATTGTCCATGGTAATAGTAAACAGAATTAAGACAGGAGAACCACATCAACCAGACCAAATGTCCGATGGTGACGGTGTTTTTACACGTCAACTGTCCACATAACTCAAGACTAAAGAATAAAACAAGATAAATGTTTTCCTTGTTGTTATAAATTATTTTATGATTGGTACAGAGGTACGTGTTTACCGGACTATTAATCATGTTGATGATGTAGAAGTCACTCCTAAAACTACTGACAAATGAACTTAGTCACCAACACTTAATGTCCACAGCAGGTTTCCGATTGTTTACCAAGGGGTGGTTGAATGGGGCACTGTACTACACTACTTTGTTAGAAGGAATGTAAAATACATCATATCATTGCCATATCTTAACAAATGGAAACTTACCATTTACCGGAAGAAGACAAAGCTATGATATTTAAATCAAACAAACACGTCTTCAAAACTAACGATTATGACAAAGTATGAGGGAATCATGAATACTCTGGGAACATAATACCGTGGGCAAATTTACACCATGTGAACATGATACCGCGGGCAAATTTACACCTTGGGAACATGATATCGCAGGCAAATTTACACCCTGGGAACATATACCGCGGGCAAATTTACACCCTGGGAGCATAATACCGCGGGCAAATTTACACTCTGGGAGCATAATACCGCGGGCAAATTTACACCCTGGGAGCATAATACCGCGGACAAATTTACACCCTGGGAGCATAATACCGCGGGCAAATTTACACTCTGGGAACATAATACCGCGGGCAAATTTACACCCTGGGATTATAATTCCGTGGGCAAATTTACACAGTAGGAACACAGTATCGTGGGCAAGACCCTCAAAGAAGAACTGCTTTAACAAAGCTTAAAAGTGTGCCGATAACTAAGACACGATATATACACGATGAATAACTTTCCTGATTTTCCTTAGTGTAAGATGTTACATGGATCTAAACTAAATGCTAAGAAACGATTCATGATAATCATGTAATGTATATAGTTTATTGATAAATTACCTTTTGAACAAGACTATTTATTTATTTTTTGTAAACAGGAATTTGATGAAGTTAGAAAAAACAGTTGATATTGTCCCTAGAGCATAGCAAGGTTGATATTCCATAAAACCATATGTACATACACCAGCAGTGGTGCTGCATATTCAGGATATTGTGTTGTTAATCTATTGACCTTTGCTTACAGAGGCCGTTTTAATCAATCAAACACTACATGGACCAAGTACTTAAAGCTGTACAGAAAATCTAAAACGGTGAATACGGCCTTTGCTTAAGAAAGTTGTCACAAAACTAAGGTTTTGTCCACAATCTTGAACCGATTATGGGCCGTTTGGAAAATATACATTTGTAAAAAAGAGCTGTGGAGAAAAGGTCAATAACAAGGATGTCTTGTCACATACACAGTAGATTATATACCATTATATATCGGATACCAAAAAAACCTTATCATTCAACACTTAAATCAGAGGATCGTTATCATAAAGCACTCGAGAGAACATGATCAGAACATATGTACATTACTTGTTTGATGTTTGAGTTTGATGTTTAATTTGCCTTCAATTAAGCCTTTGAATTATCAAAAGGCAAAAAGCAACATCGAACTTAATTAAAATGAGGTCATTCTTGATGCCAAACTGTTTCTCAAACTGCACATGCTCAAACAAAGTTTAGTAAAGGAAGTTTGTTGTATGTAATCTTTTTCGGAAATGTGAAATCCATTGATATTCCGCCAAACTGAAACAAGGCAACACATTTAAAAAAAGAAAAACCAGAATACATAGGTAACAGAAGAGAGATCAATACGGAAACACGAGACCTCAGGTGATGCTTGAATATGATGCAGCATAACCGACGTGACGACCTTAGTCCCCATTCCTGACTCTACTCAGATTTGTCGTTCCTTAATAGGTAAAAGGAATGTTTTCTTTTCAGAGATTAACGGCCATCCATCGCCACCATATTATCACTTCCTAATCTCAGACTTCAGAAATGTACACCGGATCATAAACGCCATTGTTTGTGCAGACTGATGAAATCGTATTTTGTCATGAAATTATGCATCGGGTTGTTGGATTTATGTCACCTACCTATAATAAACAGAACCAGAGGTCGGTTATCACAGGGAGATGGGGAAAGTTATCCGGAATAAAGAATATCTTTTTTCAGAGATAAAATCGTTTTTATATTTAAAGAAAAAGTAGCAAAGTCGTAAAGATATTGTATCTTTATGACCAATGTAGAAATTGTACACGCATAAGTATATTAAAACTAACAAGCCATAAATTACAGGTGTAAAAAAACAGCAATCAACGACATTTTTATTGTCTGTCTTTTATTTCGTCTAAAATAATACGACAAAAATCATAATATCACTTCACACTGTGCACTTTACAGTAAACCGATACAATATGTCATAAATGTTATTTAATTAGTCACACCTGTTCTTCTTTAGAAGGATGAGTCCAAGTGTTATTTTTTCCTTCGTTCTCTATTATATTAGATATTGTGTTAGAAAGATACGTCCCAAGTGTTGTAAATATGAAAGATACGTCCCAAGTGTTGTAAATACTTATTTGCTCGGCCTGTTATCAAGTGATATCGCCAATGTAATATTTTTGCGTACATGTTTGTCACTTGTGTTATATACCCTGATGCGTTTTCCATTGACTACACCAGTCAGAAATCAGTAATGCTGTAATATCATGTAAAATGACGTTACGTCTTGAACTGAAAAATACGCAACGAAAATGATTGCTGCTGTTTGATTTCGTCCTCCCACATTTTGACTATAAAACCTGCCGAAATGTAACTTTTCTGAGTCATGTGCCAATATTACAAAAGCAAAAACTTCTAAGACTCCTGTCATAAAATATAGACATATGATATGACTTGAGTTTCCATTTGATATGCGAATTTATCTATGGTCTCCAATGTTACGTCACAATGCCACCTGTGAAGGTGTGACGTCATTTCACTATCTAACGTGACGTCACAATAAATTATATGCCATGGGTATATTTACATGACAATTACATATCGAAGGAAAGCTAATCTCAGATCCTAAATACAATTATATAGCTTTAAGTAATGATTCGGCATTTTTTTCTGTTCATTGTAATGATGGTAAACTCTGTTTTCCACGTCACTACATTTATAAGCAATGAATGCCGGTTATTAGCAATTTAGGGCGATCACGTTTGGTGTCTTATAAATAGGTTACTATTAGATCTTTAATCACAACGACCCTATGATCATCAGACATTAACGGTGGTGACCCTATTTATCACCCATATATCGATGATGATACGGGGATTGTTTTACCGTACACGCCGGTAATATTGGGGTGTTTGATTTCATTCCCATACAGTGGACCTAACCAAAATGGTTAAATGGCCTATTTTGAAGGTCAGCGACATCTTCAGACATATTTTTTGATCTACAAAAATGTTGTAATTTTGAGATTAAATTGCAGATTTTATTTGAAATATTTCATTAAACCGCTATAGCACCCGTCTTGTTCTCCCGTGCGGTGTTTAAACACACTAATTAAAGAGAAATCTAATGTGGTTGATCTCGGCTTATAATGTTACGATGGTAACCTCTCCCATTACTAGAGTCAAACGGTGTTTTATCGTAAAACACTCGAGCTAGATCGCCCAACAAATCTCAAATACAATGTTAAGTGAAATACAAACCGGGAATTGAATTTCAAATAATACCGCATTACGTATCATTTGCCCTCGAGATCGCTATCTCAGTCGCGCGATTTATGGGTTAAGATGCACATTAAACTAAGACGTGTGATCGTTAATAAATGCAGAATTTTAGCTGATATAGCTGTGTTTAAGTCGGGTGAGCGAGGTCTGGGACAAAACAACATTGTCCGGGTTAGTTTAATATGTATACTATGAAACGAAATACCATATCTTCCAGATATACTTACCTCCCTGTGAAGTGGAAATCCATCTGAATTCTAACGGGTGGTTTGAACTCATTTTCTTTATTTATTTGTTAGAATTCAAAAGGATTACTCATTTCTGATCCAATAATTTGACTGTTGATATATGTATATATATTTAACATTAGAAATTATGAATCAATTTAACTGTAAAGGACTCCACGAAAAGTCACAGAAATTTATAAATCAAATCTTTTTGAAATCATTTAAATTTAATTTTAGCGTTTGATAAGTTCTATGTTACAAATATGAGTATAGATTACGTGTATTTTATACACCTGTCGTTAAAATTAATTTGAAATATACACAATCCATAATATATGTCCCCGCATCACATTACGTAACACTTGGGTGTTACTGTGTTTAATAAAAGACGAATTCCTTCATCAATAGATTTAAAATTTACTATTAAAAAAAAAAAAAAAAAAAACTAACAATAGTAGCCTTCAGTACTTTATAGTAAGTTCCATGTTTTGAGATTGAAATTGTATGGCGTTGTCAGTGATGATCACGTGATGTTATGGGGAACGTTAAAGCTCAACTATAGACAAATGCATCGATTATGATATGTATTCTGAAGATGTTTAAGGTCGAAGAGTAACTTCTAGAAGTGTTAGCAGACTACAAATAGACAGATAATACTTCAAGACGGGTTTACGTTCGAATTATTTCGGGTAAACAAGGATGAGGATGAAAATTAATCCTATATTTTCAAACGCCGCTGTACGTACAGAGAATTTCAAGCGTCGACTAGCCAAAAGTACACAATAATAAAACATTCTCGGGGTAATTTTTATATCATAAATCAGCAGGAATTAGGGTGTACTTTAAACACGATATACTATGTAATCAGTGCCATAAATAGTTCCCACGGTCCAGTGACACCGACAGATAATGAGCGCGGTATACTGACCCACTCGCCTTATGTGGGACGTAGTCCGGGCTTGGCGCGCGATGACAGTCTTTATTAGCAGGGTCATCGCATAGCTTATGCTGACCAACGATCTGATAAACACGTGTTGATCAAATCTATCAACACCAGCGATATCGGCTCGCGCATCTGCACGGGGTGGAGATGGGCACGTGATCTAATTGACCTAACTGGTGATACAGGTTTTAGCCAGCTTATCAGGCATATTGAACATTGATTGAATTCTAAACGATCACATAACATAAACCAAGTCCTATTTAGTAAGTACTTGGTCTTCAAAGTGGGGCATACCTATCTGTTTGTAAACACCGATATGTCTTTGTTATCAATTAGTACTAATGTCCTTTTCTGTCTGATAGATATAAAAGGCCTCGGTCCGGCAACCAATCTCCACGTTTCCAATTTAGTCGCCTCTAGCTCACTTCAAAGACAGTTCTTTGGATTTTTCCTCCATCAAATGTACGTTTGTTAGGATAATGTACTTTTGTGTTGAACTTAAGCAATAGATTTAATATATTTCATTCAAGCTTTTAGTAATTACATTTATAGCAAAATAATCATAGCTGCTAAAATGGCATCAAGCCGTCCAATGTTCAAAGTCAAGTAATCATAGCTGCTAAAATGGCATCAAGCCGTCCAATGTTCAAAGTCAAATAATCATAGCTGCTAAAAAAAATAATCATAGGCAAAATAATCATAGCTAAAATGGCATCAAGCCGTCCAATGTTCAAAGTCAAAAATAATCAAAGCTAAAATGCTGCTAATGTTCAATAATCATAGCTGCTAAAATGGCATCAAGCCGTCCAATGTTCAAAGCAAAATAACCATAGCTGCTAAAATGGCATCAAGCCGTCCAATGTTCAAAGCAAAAATAATCATAGCTGCTAAAATGGCATCAAGCCGTCCAATGTTCAAAGCAAAAATAATCATAGCTGCTAAAATGGCATCAAGCCGTCCAATGTTCAAAGCAAAAATAATCATAGCTGCTAAAATGGCATCAAGCCGTCCAATGTTCAAAGCAAAAATAATCATAGCTGCTAAAATGGCATCAAGCCGTCCAATGTTCAAAGCAAAAATAATCATAGCTGCTAAAATGGCATCAAGCCGTCCAATGTTCAAAGCAAAAATAATCATAGCTGCTAAAATGGCAAATGGTTCAAAGTCAAAAATCAAGCTGTCCAATGTTCAAAGCAAAAATAATCATAGGCTAAAATGGCAAAGCGTCCAATGTTCAAAGCAAAAATAATCATAGCTGCTAAAATGGCATCAAGCCGTCCAATGTTCAAAGCAAAAATAATCATAGCTTCTAAAATGGCATCAAGCCGTCCAATGTTCAAAGTCAAATAATCATAGCTGCTAAAATGGCATCAAGCCGTCCAATGTTCAAAGCAAAAAAGCAAAAATAATCATAGCTGCTAAAATGGCATCAAAAATGCCGTCCAATGTTCAAAGCAAAAGTAATCAAAGCTTCTAAAATGCTGCTAAAATGGCATCAAGCCGTCCAATGTTCAAAGCAAAAATAATCATAGCTGCTAAAATGGCATCAAGCCGTCCAATGTTCAAAGCAAAAGTAATCAAAGCTTCTAAATGGCATCAAGCCGTGGCATTCAAAGCAAAAGTAATCAAAGCTTCTAAAATGGCAATGTTCAAAGTCAAATAATCATAGCTGCTAAAATGGCATCAAGCAATGTTCAAAGCAAAAATAATCATAGCTGCTAAAATGGCATCAAGCCGTCCAATGTTCAAAGGCAAAAATAATCATAGCTGCTAAAATGGCATCAAGCCGTCCAATGTTCAAAGCAAAAGCTAATCAAATAATCATAGCTGCTAAAATGGCTAAAAATGGCATCAAGCCGTCCAATGTTCAAAGCAAAAATAATCATAGCTGCTAAAATGGCATCAAGCCGTCCAATGTTCAAAGTCAAATAATCATAGCTGCAAAAATGGCATAAAGCCCTCCAATGTTAAAATCAAAAATAATCATAGCTGCTAAAATGGCATCAAGCCGTCCAATGTTCAAAGCAAAAATAATCATAGCTGCTAAAATGGCATCAAGCCGTTCAATGTTCAAAGCAAAAATAATCATAGCTGCTAAAATGGCATCAAGCCGTCCAATGTTCAAAGCAAAAAGCAAAAATAATCATAGCTGCTAAAATGGCATCAAGCCGTTCAATGTTCAAAGCAAAAATAATCATAGCTGCTAAAATGGCATCAAGCCGTCCAATGTTCAAAGCAAAAATAATCATAGCTGCTTAAATGGCATCAAGCCGTCCAATGTTCAAAGCAAAAATAATCATAGCTGCTAAAATGGCATCAAGCCGTCCAATGTTCAAAGCAAAAGTAATCAAAGCTTCTAAAATGGCATCAAGCCGTCCAATGTTCAAAGCAAAAGTAATCAAAGCTTCTAAAATGGCATCAAGCCGTTCAATGTTCAAAGTCAAATAATCATAGCTGCTAAAATGGCATCAAGCCGTCCAATGTTCAAAGCAAAAATAATCATAGCTGCTAAAATGGCATCAAGCCGTCCAATGTTCAAAGCAAAAATAATCATAGCTGCTAAAATGGCATCAAGCCGTCCAATGTTCAAAGCAAAAATAATCAAAGCTTCTAAAATGGCATCAAGCCGTCCAATGTTCAAAGTCAAATAATCATAGCTGCTAAAATGGCATCAAGCCGTCCAATGTTCAAAGCAAAAATAATCATAGCTGCTAAAATGGCATCAAGCCGTCCAATGTTCAAAGCAAAAATAATCATAGCGGCTGAAATGGCATCAAGCCGTCCAATGTTCAAAGTCAAATAATCATAGCTGCTAAAATGGCATCAAGCCGTCCAATGTTCAAAGCAAAAATAATCATAGCTGCTAAAATGGCATCAAGCCGTCCAATGTTCAAAGTCAAATAATCATAGCTGCTAAAATGGCATCAAGCCGTCCAATGTTCAAAGCAAAAATAATCATAGCTGCTAAAATGGCATCAAGCCGTCCAATGTTCAAAGCAAAAATAATCATAGCGGCTGAAATGGCATCAAGCCGTCCAATGTTCAAAGTCAAATAATCATAGCTGCTAAAATGGCATCAAGCCGTCCAATGTTCAAAGTCAAATAATCATAGCTGCTAAAATGGCATCAAGCCGTCCAATGTTCAAAGCAAAAATAATCATAGCTGCTAAAATGGCATCAAGCCGTCCAATGTTCAAAGCAAAAATAATCATAGCGGCTGAAATGGCATCAAGCCGTCCAATGTTCAAAGTCAAATAATCATAGCTGCTAAAATGGCATCAAGCCGTCCAATGTTCAAAGCAAAAATAATCATAGCGGCTGAAATGGCATCAAGCCGTCCAATGTTCAAAGTCAAATAATCATAGCTGCTAAAATGGCATCAAGCCGTCCAATGTTCAAAGTCAAATAATCATAGCTGCTAAAATGGCATCAAGCCGTCCAATGTTCAAAGCAAAAATAATCATAGCGGCTGAAATGGCATCAAGCCGTCCAATGTTCAAAGTCAAATAATCATAGCTGCTAAAATGGCATCAAGCCGTCCAATGTTCAAAGTCAAATAATCATAGCTGCTAAAATGGCATCAAGCCGTCCAATGTTCAAAGCAAAAGTAATCATAGCTGCTAAAATGGCATCAAGCCGTCCAATGTTCAAAGCAAAAATAATCATAGCTGCTAAAATGGCATCAAGCCGTCCAATGTTCAAAGTCAAATAATCATAGCTGCTAAAATGGCATCAAGCCGTTCAATGTTCAAAGCAAAAATAATCATAGCTGCTAAAATGGCATCAAGCCGTTCAATGTTCAAAGCAAAAAATAATCATAGCTTCTAAAATGGCATCAAGCCGTCCAATGTTCAAAGCAAAAGTAATCATAGCGGCTGAAATGGCATCAAGCCGTCCAATGTTCAAAGTCAAATAATCATAGCTGCTAAAATGGCATCAAGCCGTCCAATGTTCAAAGCAAAAATAATCATAGCTGCTAAAATGGCATCAAGCCGTCCAATGTTCAAAGCAAAAATAATCATAGCGGCTGAAATGGCATCAAGCCGTCCAATGTTCAAAGTCAAATAATCATAGCTGCTAAAATGGCATTAAGCCGTCCAATGTTCAAAGTCAAATAATCATAGCTGCTAAAATGGCATCAAGCCGTCCAATGTTCAAAGCAAAAATAATCATAGCGGCTGAAATGGCATCAAGCCGTCCAATGTTCAAAGTCAAATAATCATAGCTGCTAAAATGGCATCAAGCCGTCCAATGTTCAAAGTCAAATAATCATAGCTGCTAAAATGGCATCAAGCCGTCCAATGTTCAAAGTCAAATAATCATAGCTGCTAAAATGGCATCAAGCCGTCCAATGTTCAAAGTCAAATAATCATAGCTGCTAAAATGGCATCAAGCCGTCCAATGTTCAAAGCAAAAGTAATCATAGCTGCTAAAATGGCATCAAGCCGTCCAATGTTCAAAGTCAAATAATCATAGCTGCTAAAATGGCATCAAGCCGTTCAATGTTCAAAGCAAAAATAATCATAGCTGCTAAAATGGCATCAAGCCGTCCAATGTTCAAAGCAAAAATAATCATAGCTGCTAAAATGGCATCAAGCCGTTCAATGTTCAAAGCAAAAATAATCATAGCTGCTAAAGTGGCATCAATCGGTTTCATTTCACTTCGCCATTTTTTCTCTACCGTGCTGTTTAAAACAGCTGAAAAATATGGCGGTCATTAACTTCCGGTTTTATAATGTTAGAATTAAGACAAGTGCCATTGATTAACATTTCCGTTGTATTTTATGTTACCTGAATATTGCTCTGAGTCCTTTTGATAGACATCCCTACGTTTATCATACCTTGTCGTTTCACATCACATTAAATACGTGTGTATAGGTCAGAGCTTATATCTTATATCAAGGTGTACACTTGGATTACTTTTTACATACTTAATGTTCTGTTACGATATCATAATCACTGAAATACTCTAAATATGACAATGACGACAACATACTATTCTGGTGTCTCAGACTTGTCTGTTTTATTTTTAAACAAAACATTTCATTGACCAAGACCAATAAACATACATTACATTACAAGACTTGTTCTCTCACAAGAGGATTCTCGTTCTCCACACTCATCATTCACGCGAATCATACATTCAAGTTACATAAACATACTCCTTTAAACATGCACATCATTCTTTACTGTGTATAGATATTTTGATAATCAAGACTAATGAACATTTAAAGTGTACTCGCCTTCCTGTCACAACTACACAAACAACGTCACACTCAACCTAACACAGTAATATAAATATATCTTACACAGCATACATACATTACATCTGTCATATGTGTTTTTTTTAAATACACGCACAATTGATAATAAGATATCACGTTAACAATAATAAAGTACTTGATTTTTTCTTAAAATATCAGATTTGTCTACTGATTTCCACAGTAGAACCAATGTTCTTGTGTGCATTTTGGTGCGAATGGGTGATTTTTTAAAAACACAATACGTGCTGTAGGTCTTCTGTAATAAAATTATCGTCTGATCTTATCAGCATTGTATACCTGGATAAAAAATTCTGAAATATCTTTGCTGGAATAATAAATTAAATGCAAAAAATAGAATATCAATAGAGAATAGTTTCGCCATTTTGAGCCATATTTCATAAATTCTAAAACGTTGACAATTTTATCACCGGATGTTCATAAGATATTATGATGGTATGCACTATCAAAGCCAGTCAACTCGTTAGGGATGTGAACACTGGACTTTACAGCAGTTACGTTAATATACCCGATATGATAATGAGAAGAGATTTGGCTAAACCGACCATGTGATGCTTCGGTAAGATGTACTATACTGCGACACTAGTTTTTCAAAGATTCGTATTTCTGAATTCGTATCAGAAACTGAAATCTGAATCTGACACAGGTAACGTTTAGTGATTCCGTGTTTACAACCCATTATAAAACTCCTGACAATACCAGCAGGCTATATAATATGCTGACGGGTAAAGTTGGATAATGATGCAATTTACTTTCATATCTGTAATAAACTATTTCTCCTTCTCCACCAGACGACATAGAATAAATTATATCAAAAGTGGGTCAACAGCATGTCGCTATAGTATGACCAGAATTAAATTTTGATAAACATATACATATATAAGTATATACATGTGTTTCCATCATAACTCACGCAGGGCCGCAGTAGCAGATCGTCCTGTCTGACAGGTATGGGTGTACAGGACTGTACATCAGTCACCTGGCGACAGGTATTGGTGTACGGGTCTGTACATCAGTCACCTGACGACAGGTATGGGTGTACAGGTCTGTACATCAGTCACCTGACGACAGGTATGGGTGTACGGGTCTGTACATCAGTCTGGGTGTACGGGTCTGTTCATCAGTCACCTGACCGACAGGTATGGGTGTACGGGTCTGTACATCAGTCACCTGACGACAGGTATGGGTGTACGGGTCTGTATATCAGTCACCTGACCGACAGGTATGGGTGTACGAGTCTACATCAGTCACCTGACCGACAGGTATGGGTGTACGGGTCTGTACATCAGTCACCTGTCTGACAGGTATTGGTGTACGGGTCTGTACATCAGTCACCTGACGACAGGTATTGGTGTACGGGTCTGTGTATCAGTCACCTGACGACAGGTATTGGTGTACAGGTCTGTGCATCAGTCACCTGACGACATGTATGGGTGTACAGGTCTGTACATCAGTCACCTGACGACAGGTATGGGTGTACGTGTCTGTGCATCAGTCACCCGACGACAGGTATTGGTGTACGGGTGTGTATATCAGTCACCTGACAACAGGTATGGGTGTACGGGTCTGTGTATCAGTCACCTGACCGACAGGTATGGGTGTACGAGTATGTACATCAGTCACCTGACCGACAGGTATGGGTGTACGGGTCTGTACATCAGTCACCTGACGACAGGTATTGGTGTACAGGTCTGTACATCAGTCACCTGGCCGACAGGTATGGGTGTACAGGTCTGTACATCAGTCACCTGACGACAGGTATGGGTGTACGAGTCTACGTCAGTCACCTGACGACAGGTATGGGTGTACGTGTCTGTGCATCAGTCACCTGACGACAGGTATGGGTGTATGAGTCAGTACATCAGTCACCTGACCGACAGGTATGGGCGCACGCGTCTACGTCAGTCACCTGACGACAGGTATGGGTGTACGGGTCTGTGCATCAGTCACCTGACCGACGGATATGGGTGTACGGGTCTGTACATCAGTCACCTGACCGACGGATATGGGTGTACGGGTCTGTACATCAGTCACCTGACCGACGGATATGGGTGTACGGGTCTGTACATCAGTCACCTGACCGACAGGTATGGGTGCATGAGTCTATACCTGTCATCTGTGCGACAATATCTTTATTGAATGAAATGTCACGCTGCAGAAGACGTATTTTCTGTTTGTTACTTGCCGCTTGACCTAGCATGATTATACAAATTATGTTGAATTCACCAAACTAATGAAACTGTAATGGTACCAATAGAACAGACAATGATGAAACACTAACACAGGCCGGAGATTTACTACTTTCGCTTCTGTAAACTTAGTGCATCTTTCTTGTCTTTACATAATACGTTCATATGTCAAATACAGGTTCATACCTGAATGGTATTCTGGCCCGACTTACTATGCTGTTATGTAAATTAGCGTGACTGAAGGCGTCAGAGCGCCGCACTACGGCTGTTTGATGTCGTCAGTAAAGGGGGGTTATTCACCGGATTATGTGTAAGCATTTGGCGTTCGACATTTATTAGAATAAACCATATGTTTGTCGCGGTGTTAAGTCATGTTCACTATAGAAGTGGTGTGAAACGGAATACAACATACAGTTAATCGGGCGTGTTGTTTAGATCGCCAAATTAACGACGACCTGAATTACAATACACCGCATGTTTTCATGCACACAACACGGATTTTGAAGTTACACTGTACTGAATGACAAATAAAACGTTGATCAATTATTGAAAAGTTACAAATACGATGCAGCTTGTGTTGCTTCAATTTCAAAATAGATCGATGATACGGGTCCAGAAACGTGTCCTTTTTCTGAACCTATTTTGACTCGAATTATAAATAAATAAACGCTCGTGCAAAATTCAAAATTCTCATATAAGATCAAAACAAGTGGAAGATTCTGTTTATCATGCAATAAGTACTTGATTTCATACTTTCTAAAACTGTATCGAAATGTGTTTGGGATAACTAGATATTGTCCGGTTTATCAAAGCGTCATCCTATATTTAGCATCTTAATAATAACTTCCTGTTCATGGCACCCTGTTGATGATGTTTCAGAATTATAATTGTGGCCTATCTCTGATTTCCTTATATAATGATACTATATGTTGGAAACTCCTCTAGAAAAAGGTCGGCACATTACTTCATCCCCGTCCGTCTTAATTACGTCAGTAAGTGTTAGGCAGAATTCGATTATTATGGAAATATTTTTTTTTTGGTAAATATTTTCGGCATCTCGGCGCTGTTGAAACTTCCGCTTTTGTGTTGAGTATGTCCTTTATCGAATATAGTTCACGCTGCACGAGAATCGACCACATGGTGGTCATCCGCAATTATTGAACTGGCTTTAAAATGTTCTTCCAGGCTTAATTTCATGTAAACTTTTCATTCAGTCTTTGAAAAGAAGTTTTGTTACACATTTGAGTTCGACAGCATTTTCTTGTAGACATAATAAGAAAGTGTTAAAGTAATCATTATCATTGAAATTCTCTGAGAGTTTTTGTTTTGTTTATTAATCTAATATTTCATATCCTACAATAATTTTGATAACCTTCTAATGTTTTATACAATAGTATCTGACTTGTGGTGACGGAGGTCTCACTATCATGAGTGATCAAAGCAGTGCACCCGTGGGACTAGAAAACTTTATCTACCTCCTAACCAGACCGTTCATATTTGATATACAAGCCAATATAAAACGTTAAATAGGCCCAGGACCCTGATAAGTTAACACGTTTATCGTAATATACGGCCTTATAAAACATATATAGGTCCCCCTGACCTACATTCTATTGGTCGATTTCAGCTTCTAATGGAGACATATATGTCTTTAATATGCGTCAGCTTTCAAATTGTCTCGGGGGTGACGATTAATATTAAAATCGTTTATAAGACCCCCGCTACTTGCTCTCTCATTTTAAATTCTACTGTGTTCTTCGTGCTCGCAATTACAAACCAGCACTTTTTCAGGCTCTGGGTTTAATTTTTTTTTAAATTAACAATACCGACTTAATTATTTCATACAAAGGTCATGTGTCTGTGGGTCACGTCGATATACAGTTACATACAGTGCATGCTACTAGCAATGGTTTTAACGCAAAGACCTGTTTGCCACGTGGTTTTTTCACAACTATCGCTAATTTTCGGGTTGATCAACCAGAATGTCGACACCTGGTTGCCTTTCATTTGTTCTCTACCATAATTGTAGCTAGCGGAAAGTTTATTTAGACGTTGGTTAGGCACTACTGGTTCGTAATTTTACACAGTAAGAGTGCTGATCCTTTCGTCTCGTGATATCTCAGTACATACTGGGGCAGTTCGGGGTGGGATGATAAGAGGCTAATTCGATGACTAATGAATTTGACTTACTCGCAAAGGATCAACGATCACAGGGAGTTTTTTCACTCTTTAGATACAAAAGGAATGAGTCTTGATAGATTTCAAAGAGTCCCCAAATTAGGGAATAGTTGTAGATCGGAGATATCAATTATATACCTGTCAGGTGGATTTTCCGCTTGTTGGGAGATTGATGTGATATGTTATGGGCCTCCCCCGGGATGTATAAAGGGTCCCCCGGGTCGTGACCCGTCTTGACCCCTACGTAGAGAACATTAACGCTACGTTGGGTAGGAGATGTATTGGAGATAGATTCGAGGCGTGTGGGTGTAGACAGACCCGACTGTCCTGGTAAGAGGATAGTATGGATGTACGGGGGACATGGTGTCATATCTGTAATATTATAGAATTATAATTCTATGTGGAATTAATATCTATAAACTAACTATGATGTAGTAACACAGCACTAGGAAAGGAAATCTACCGGGAGAAAAGATATAATGTAGTCAGAATAGATACCTTGTCATGGGTTTGAACTTTAATCAAATAACATATCCTTCATGTTAGAACTTTACTCACTGTGATAAAAAACATAAGGATCTCTGATTTTTAGCCGTATCATTTATATCTAAATATGGATGAAAAACTGTTGACTTGATGAAATTGAAGTGAATGACACGTCATATCGCTGTACAGATCTGACAAGACCAGCGTCATGTCTGATGTTCGAATACCTGGTCAGGCTCCTTCTTTGCGTCTCTCTCAATCGTAGTGTTAATGTACCATTGATCCCCACTGAAGGAGAAAAATCGTGGCCATCATTGTCTTAACTAAGTGCTAATCATCCTTATTTTCATCAGTCGGAAGGCCAAGCTGATGTGATGCTGGTATCTTGATAAAAGTTTTCAAAAGGAGGACATCTCATATTAAAGCCAAATCTAAGCATTGATGAACTTTAGACCACTGTCACATTTGTATCTAAAAGTGTGTTTCCACGGTGCTAGGTGAGTTTATTTGTAAAGTCTGATGAATGAACTAATCAGTTATAAGTATCAACGGTGCCAAACTAACAGTAATTTGTGAATGACAGTGCCAAACTAACAGTAATTAGTGAATGACAGTGCCAAACTAACAGTAATTAGTGAATGACAGTGCCAAACTAGCAGTAATTAGTGAATGACAGTGCCTAACTAGCAGTAATTAGTGAATGACAGTGCCAAACTAACAGTAATTAGTGAATGACAGTGCCTAACTAGCAGTAATTAGTGAATGACAGTGCCAAACTAACAGTAATTAGTGAATGACAGTGCCTAACTAACAAGAATTAGTGAATGACAGTGCCTAACTAGCAGTAATTAGTGAATGACAGTGCCTAACTAGCAGTAATTAGTGAATGACAGTGCCAAACTAACAGTAATTAGTGAATGACAGTGCCTAACTAGCAGTAATTAGTGAATGACAGTGCCAAACTAACAGTAATTAGTGAATGACAGTGCCTAACTAACAAGAATTAGAGAATGACAGTGCCAAACTAACAGTAATTAGTGAATGACAGTGCCAAACTAACAATAATTAGTGAAAGTCAGTGCTAAACTAGCAGTAATTTGTGAATTACAGTGCCAAACTAACAGTAATTAGTGAATGACAGTGCCAAACTAACAGTAATTAGTGAATGACAGTGCCAAACTAACAATAATTAGTGAATGACAGTGCTAAACTAGCAGTAATTTGTGAATGACAGTGCCAAACTAGCAGTAATTAGTGAAAGACAGTGCTAAACTAGCAGCATTTTGTGAAAGACACTGCTAGACCAGCAGTGATTAGAGAACACGGTGCTAAACCAGTAGCTTTTAGTAAATGGACAGTGCTAAACCAGCAGTGTTTCTTGACAGACAGTGCTAAACCAGCAGTATTTCATAAAAGACAGCATTAAAACCGCATTTATTCGGGGAAACGGTGCTAAATCAAAAGTAATTAGTGAAAACGGTGCTAAACCAGTAGCAATTTGTGAACGACAAACAGTGCTTAACCAGCAGTATTTTGTGAAAGACACTGCTAGACCTGTAGTGATTAGAGAAAACGGTGCTAAACCATTAGCAATTTGTGAACGACAAACAGTGCTTTACCAGCAGTATTTTGTGAAAGACACTGCTAGACCTGTAGTGATTAGAGAAAACGGTGATAAACCAGTAGCAATTTGTGAAAGACAAACAGTGCTTAACCAGCAGTGTTTTGTGAAAGACACTGCTAGACCTGTAGTGATTAGAGAAAACGATGCTAAACCAGTAGCTTTTAGTGAATGGACAGTGCTAAACCAGCATTATTTCTTGAAAGACAGTGCTAAACCAGCAATATTTCTTGAAAGACAGTGCTAAACCAGCAATATTTCTTGAAAGACAGTGCTAAACCAGCAGTGTTTCTTGAAAGACAGTGCTAAACTGCAACGTTTCTTGAAAGGCACTACACGACCAGTTGTCATTAGTGAAAACTATGCTAAGCCGGTAGCTGTTAGTGAACGACAGCACTTAACCAGCACTATTTCGTGAAAGACAGTATTAAGACAGCAATAATTACAGAAACGGTGCTAAGCCAGCACTTATTCACGAAAATTGGGCTAAACCAATAGTATTTCGTGACAACATACTTACATCAGGTTTCATTCATTCTTATGAAATTAATTCAAATGAACGAATAAAAGCTGATAGATACATAGATACATATTCTGGCAAAGTATGATTTTACAATCCTTCAACAGTCAGCTCTGAAATCGTTGTATCATATTATAATTCGATTTTATCTTCAAAACAAAATATTTGTGGTTGATATTTCCAGTACACATCTTATTCATATTCAAATTGCTTAACAGTTCGTGAATTTACAACATTTGACGGAAGGTTGTTCCATATAACCAGTAGTAAAACGGTGCTAAACCAAACATCAGTAATTCATGATCGTGTTAATACGGCAGTCAGTAACTCGAGAATAGGGAACAAAACCAACAAGAATTCATTAATTCTGTATTGTCTATCACATCTTCATCTTGTCTTTACACGTACTAATACAAAAAAACAAAACACGTATTACCAATATAACCAGGTGGACGTTTAGAATAACGTTGCAATACTAGCAGTAACTCGTGATAACGATGTTTTACTGGTTGTGATTCGTGATAACGGTATTAAACTAGAGGCTACTCGTGATAACGATGTTGTACTGGTTGTGATTCGTGATAACGGTGTTATACTATTGGTGACTCGTGATAACGTTGTTGTACTGGTGATGACTCGTGATAACGGTGTTATACTGGCGATGACTCGTGAAAACGGTGTTGTACTGGTGATGACTCGTGATAACGGTGTTATACTGGCGATGACTCGTGAAAACGGTGTTGTACTGGTGATGACTCGTGATAACGGTGTTGTACTGGTGATGACTCGTGATAACGGTGTTATACTGGTGATGACTCGTGATAAACATGTTGTACTGGTGATGACTCATGATAACGGTGTTATACTGGTGATGACTCGTGATAAATGTGTTGTACTGGTGATGACTCGTAACAACGGTGTTATACTGGTGATGACTCGTGAAAACGGTGATATACTTGCGATGACTCGTGATAACGGTGTTATACTGGTGATGACTCGTGATAAATGTATTGTACTGGTGATGACTCGTGATGACGGTGTTATGCTATTGGTGACTTGTGACAGCATTGTTATACTATTGGTGACTCGCGATAACGGTGTTTTGCTAATGGTCACACGTCAAGACTGTGCTAAACTAGCAGTAAATCGTGATAACGGTCCTATACTAGCAGTAACTCGTAATAACGGTCCTATACTAGCAGTAACTCGTAATAACGGTCCTATACTAGCAGTAACTCGTGATAACGGTCATATACTAGCAGTAACTCGTGATAACGGTGCTATACTAGCAGTAACTCGTGATAACGGTCCTATACTAGCAGTAACTCGTAATAACGGTCCTATACTAGCAGTAACTCGTGATAACGGTCATATACAAGCAGTAACTCATTATAACAGTCCTTAACTAGCAGTAACTCGTAATAACGGTCCTATACTTGCAGTAACTCGTGATAACGGTCATATACTAGCAGTTACTCGTGATAACAGTCCTATACTAGCAGTAACTCATGATAACGGTCCTATACTAGCAGTAACTAGTTATAACGGTCATTTACTAGCAGTAACACGTGATAACAGTCCTATACTAGCATTAACTCGTGATAACGGTCCTATACTAGCATTAACTCGTGATAACGGTCCTATACTAGCAGGAACTCGTAATAACGGTCCTATACTAGCATTAACTCGTGATAACGGTCCTAAAGTAGCATTAACGCGTTATAACGGTCCTTAACTAGCAGTTACTCGTGATAACGGTCCTATACTAGCATTAACTCGTTATAACGGTCCTATACTAGCAGTAACTCGTAATAACGGTCCTATACTAGCATTAACTCGTGATAACGGTCCTAAAGTAGCATTAACGCGTTATAACGGTCCTTAACTAGCAGTTACTCGTGATAACGGTCCTATACTAGTAGTAACTCGTTATAAAGGTCATATACTAGCAGTAACTCGTGATAACGGTCCTATACTAGCAGTAACTCGTAATAACGGTCCTATACTAGCAGTAACTCGTGATAACGGTCCTATACTAGCAGTAACTCGTGATAACGGTCATATACAAGCAGTAACTCATGATAACAGTCCTTAATAGCAGTAACTCGTAATAACGGTCCTATACTTGCAGTAACTCGTGATAACGGTCATATACTAGCAGTAACTCGTTATAACGGTTATATACTTGCAGTAACTCATGATAACGGTCCTATACTAGCATTAACTCTTGATAACGGTCCTAAACTAGCGTTAACTCGTTTTAACGGTCCAAAAGTAGCATTAACGCGTTATAACGGTCCTTAACTAGCAGTTTCTCGTGATAACGGTCCTATACTAGTAGTAACTCGTTATAACGGTCCTATACTAGCAGTATCTCGTAATAACGGTCCTAAACGTGCAGCAACCGTGATAACGGTCATATACTAACAGTAACTCGTGATAACGGTGCTATACTAGCAGTAACTCGTGATAACGGTCCTATACTAGCATTAACTCCTTATAACGGTTATATACTAACAGTAACTCGTGATATCGGTGCTATACTAACAGTAACTCGTGATAACGGTCTTATTCTAGCAGTAACTCTTGATAACGGTCATATACTAGCAGTAACTCGTGATAACGGTCTTATACTAGCAGTAACTCGTGATAACGGTCATACACTAGCAGTAACTCGTGATCACGGTCATATACTAGCAGTAACTCGTGATAACGGTTCTATACTAGCAGTAACTCGTAATAACGGTCCTATACTAGCAGTAACTCGTTAAAACGGTTATATTATAGCAATAACTCGTGATAACGGTGCTATACTAGCAGTAACTCGTGATAACGGTGCTATACTAGCAGTAACTCTTTATAACGGTCCTATTATAGCAGTAACTCGTGATAACTGTCCTATTATAGCAGTAACTCGTGATAACGGTCCTATTATAGCAGTTACTCGAGTTGTTTATGACCCTTCACTAAACTGGCTAGAACAAGACTTTTTCTTACATGCCATACACACAGTGCTCTATAGTCTTTATAACAAAGCCAGCCGTAATGATGTCGTAAGATGTGTATCTCAGTATCATCACACAGCACGCGCTAAACACTACTCAAATCTGATTGGCTGTCATTGATAACGCGTCAAATTTTGTTAGGGCATTTCTGATTGACTGTCACTGATACCACGTCAGATTCTGTGACGGGAACTCTGATTGGTTGCAGTACAGGTCTATATATCTTTGTGTGTGGCGGAAGAGAGAGCAGAGAGAATTCATTGTACACTCGTCTTCTCCTCTTTTTTGTGATATATCACATCACGTCACAGTTTTGTTTACTTCCAAAATACGGGCATCTTTGTTGAAGTGTGTCAGTTGAAAGTATAATATATTATTTGCAGGAGTTCTTCTAGTCTTTATCTCAGCAAAAATGATCGATATCTATTTAAACTCATATATACCTATAACAAACCGAAATAAAGATACATTTGTTAATGGATTTGAAATAGGTCTGTCTGTGTTGAAAAGAAGTCTATCATTTTGTTCAAACTCAAAATTACAATAGAATGTGTGCAACTGATGATAAATGTCTTATCAACTATTAACAACTTCAGTGTGGTTACTTCCACCTTGTAGGAGTGAAAACAGTGTGGTTACTTCCACCTTGTAGGAGTGAAAACAGTGTAGTTACTTCCACCTTGTAGGAGTGAAAACAGTGTAGTTACTTCCACCTTGTAGGTGTAGGAAGACTGTGGTTACTTCCACCTTGTAGGTGTAGGAAGACTGTGGTTACTTCCACCTTGTAGGTGTAGGAACAGTGTGGTTACTTCCACCTTCTAGGAGTAGGAACAGTGTGGTTACTTTCACCTTCTAGGTGTAGGAAGAGAGTAGGAACGACTAGGGACGGATATTTATAGCACGTGAGTGTGCAGGCCTACGGTTACGTCGATATCAGAACATAAAACAATGATATGTTGTTCCTGTAAATAATTTGTGACTTTTTTAACAAATGGCATGTATTTTAATGTTTTATGCATAATATGTTTTCTTAATCATTACATTTAAACGAGGTGTACTTTAAGTCTGGGATCTAACGTTGGTAACATTAAACACATAAATTACATGAATGGTATATGTAATTAATTTGAATTATGCATGACATTGGGTAGGATTTTATTTATGCTTGAGAAGGCTAATTTGTGGTTTAGGTTAAACCATTCACTAAGTCTGAGAAGAACTATTGATCAAGCTGTCCAAGGCTCATCATCTACATTTTTATTAGATTGTTCTTAACCACCTTGAATTTCTACATACGTTATTATAACTATCTTGTTATTAACGTGATCTGTGTTCAGGTGTAATTTTTCCCAATAAATATCGTTAAGAATACCTGCACACACGGCCTCTGTGTCAAAAGGTATGTCCCAATAACGGAGGCAAGGAACCACTCTGAAATATATGTAGCTTTCATAATATTCAAATTTTCGTTTACCATGGTTTATATTGTGGGGTATGCTTGTCGGTTGAATACAATATCGTTATGTCATCATTAAATTTTCGTTTACCACGATTTGTATTGTGGGAGCCTGGTTAATGGTTGAATGCAACATCGGTATGTTACCAATGAAGATTGGTCTCCCAAGATAGGAATTGGCTGTAGTACGCAAGTTTGATCAGTAAGCTTGGTCTACCACGGTCTGTGTTGTGGGTCATGCGCTGGATTGATAGGAATACAACATCGTTATTTTACCACTTAAGTTTGGTTTACCACGGTCAGTATTGTGGGAGCCTGCTTGTGGGTCTTGTGCCGGATTGATAAGAATACAACATCGTTATGTTACCACAAAATTTGGTTTACCACGGTCTGTATTGTGGGAGCCTGCTTGTGGATCGTGTGCCGGATTGATAAGAACACAACATCGGTATGTTACCACTAAAATTTGGTTTACCACGGTCAGTATTGTGGGAGCCTGCTTTTGGGTCGTGTGCCGGATTGATATGGAATACAACATCGTTATTTTACCACTAAAATTTGGTTTACCACGGTCTGTATTGTGGGAGCCTGCTTGTGGGTCGTGTTCCGGATTGATAAAACTACAACATCGGTATGTTACCACTAAAATTTGGTTTTACCACGACTGGTATTGTGGGTCGTGTGCCGGATTGATAAGAATACAACATCGTTATGTTACCACTGTAATGTTGTTTACCACGACTGGTATTGTAGGTCGTGCGTTATGCTGATAAGAATAGAACAGCGGTAAGTAACCACCTATGTTTGGTCTACCGCGGTCTGTAATGTCTGTTGAGCGGCCCATTGATTAAGTGCAAGAAGTTAGGGATATTGTAGATATTCGTAAATGATTGGAATAGGAAACAATAAAACAAGGTCGGCACTAGTGCGGCAGACTTGGAAGTTTCTTTCTGAAGCAAAAATCTCTCTCCTTAACATCTCCGGAGGCAATTATCCTACCAACGGGTTTCTTATGGTGACAGGCTTCTCAATGGAGATCCGTAAATTTCGGTATGCTATTTATCCCTTCATGGCGATATTTTTGTCGAATCGTAAGTAAGTAGTGTCAGTTTTAGCCTATGGAGGGATGTTTGGCGTGCCAGCATTTCATTACTTTGTTGGCCGGGGTTTGTCTTTGAATGAATGTTTGGTTACTGTCGATTATAGAATGGAAGATACTTCTAGAGAAAATATGTACGTGTCTTACGGTACTGGATGTTTTCAGCGCGTTTTAATATGGAAAACATGCCCAGATTTCCACAATTGTACGATGTGTATCTGATAAGAAAACTGGCCGGATAGTGTCGGTTATATAAAACTGCTCGGATAGTGTCTTTCAAAGAAAAATGCCCGGATAGTGTCGTTTATAGAAAACTGCCCGGATAGTGTCGGCTATAGAAAACTGCTCGGATAGTGTCGGTTATAGAAAACTGCCTGGATAGTGTCGTTTAAAGAAAACTGCCCGGATAGTGTCGGTCATAGAAAAATGGCCGTATAGTGTCGGATATAGAAGACTGGCCGCATAGTGTCGGATATAGAAAACTGACCGTATAATGTCGATAATAGAAAACTGCCCGGATAGTGTCGTTTATAGAAAACTGCCCCGATAATGTCGGCTATAGAAAACTGCTCGGATAGTGTCGGTTATAGATAACTGCCCGGATAGTGTCGGCTATAGAAAACTGCTCGGATAGTGTCGGTTATAGAAAATTTGCCGGATAGTGTCGGCTATAGAAAACTGCTCGGATAGTGTCGGTTATAGATAACTGCCCGGATAGTGTCGGCTATAGAAAACTGCTCGGATAGTGTCGGTTATAGAAAATTTGCCGGATAGTGTCGGATATAGAACACTGGCCGGATAGTGTCGGTAATAGAAACTGCCCGGATAGTGTTGTTTACAGAAAACTGGCCGTATAGTGTCGGTTATAGAAGACTGGCCGTATAGTGTTGGATATGGAAAACTGGCCGTATAGTGTCGGTTATAGAAAACTGGCCGTATAGTGTCGGTTGTAGAAAACTGGCCGTATAGTGTCGGTTATAGAAAACTGCCCGGATAGTGTCGGATATAGAAAACTGCTCGGGTAGTGTCGGTTATAGAAAACTACCCTGAACCTGTTGGCTATAGAAAACTGTCCTGAACCTATTGGTCATAGAAAACTGTCCTGAACCTGTTGGCTATAGAAAACTACCCGGATACTGTTGGCTATAGAAAACTGTCCTGAACCTGTTGGCTATAGCAAACTACCCGGATACTGTTGGCTATAGAAAACTGTCCTGAACCTGTTGGTCATAGAAAACTGGCCGAATACTGTTGGCTATAGAGAACTGCCCTGAACCTGTTGGTCATAGAAAACTGTCCTGAACCTGTTGGCTATAGAAAACTACCCGGATACTGTTGGCTATAGAAAACTGGCCGGGTACTTTTGGCTATAGAAAACTGTCCTGAACCTGTTGGTCATAGAAAACTGTCCTGAACCTGTTGGCTATAGCAAAACTACCCGGATACTGTTGGCTATAGAAAACTGCCCTGAACCTGTTGGCTATAGCAAACTACCCGGATACTGTTGGCTATAGAAAACTGTCCTGAACCTGTTGGTCATAGAAAACTGTCCTGAACCTGTTGGTCATAGAAAACTGTCCTGAACCTGTTGGCTATAGAAAACTACCCGGATACTGTTGGCTATAGCAAACTGAACCTGTTGGCTATAGAAAACTGTCCTGAACCTGTTGGCTATAGAAAACTACCCGGATACTGTTGGCTATAGCAAACTACCCGGATACTGTTGGCTATAGAAAACTGGCCGGATACTTTTGGCTATAGAAAACTGCCCTGAACCTGTTGGTCATAGAAAACTGTCCTGAACCTGTTGGCTATAGAAAACTGTCCTGAACCTGTTGGCTATAGAAAACTGTCCTGAACCTGTTGGTCATAGAAAACTGGCCGAATACTGTTGGCTATAGAGAACTGTCCTGAACCTGTTGGTTATAGAAAGCTGTCCTGAACCTGTTGGTTATAGAAAACTGTCCTGAACCTGTTGGCTATAGAAAACTGTCCTGAACCTGTTGGTCATAGAAAACTGTCCTGAACCTGTTGGCTATACAACATTGTCCTGAACCTGTTGGCTATAGAAAACTGTCCCGACCCTGTTGGCTAGAAAAATCTACCTTGAACCTGTTGGTTATAGAAAACTGTCCTGAACCTGTTGGTTATAGAAAACTGTCCTGAACCTGTTGGCTATAGAAAACTACCCTGAGCCTGTTGGTCATAGAAAACTGTCCTGAACCTGTTGGTCATAGAAAACTGTCCTGAACCTGTTGGTTATAGAAACTGTCCTGAACCTGTTGGTTATAGAAATCTACCCTGAACCTGTTGGTCATAGAAAACTGTCCTGAACCTGTTGGTCAAGAAAACTGGGCAAGTTAGCCGAGAGTGTGTGTTATAGAAATACTGCCCTGAACCTGTGTGTGTTATAGAAATACTGTAGCCTGAACCTGTTGTTGATGGAAGCCTGTGTGTTGAACCTGTTGGCTATGGACAGACTACAACAAGGTAGCCGAGAGTGCCTGTTGATGGACAGACTACAACAAGTAGCCGAGAGTGCGTGTTGATATACTACAACAAGGTAGCCGAGACCTGTTGGCAGACTAGAACAAGGTAGCCGAGACCCTGTGTGTGTTGATGGAAAACGACTACAACCTGTAGCCGAGAGTGGTGTTGATGGAACTACAACAAGGTAGCCGAGAGTGCTGTCCTGAACCTACAACAAGTTGGCCGTGAGTGCGTGTTGATAGAACAACAAGTAGCCGAGAGTGTGTGTTGATGGAAAGACTACAACAAGGTAACCTGTTGTTGATGGACAGACTACAACAAGGTGTGTGTTGATGTGTGTTGATGAACAGACTACAACAAGGTAACCTGTTGGTGTATGGACAGACTATAACAAGAACCTGTGTGTTATGAACAGATCTACAACAAGAACCTGTGTGTGTTGATGAACAGACTACAACAAGGTAGCCGAGAGTGTGTGTTGATAGACAGACTACAACAAGGTAGCCGAGAGTGTGTGTTGATGGGCAGACTACAACAAGGTAGCCGAGAGTGTGTGTTGATGGAAATACTACAACAAGGTAGCCGAGAGTGCGTGTTGATGGACAGACTACAACAAGGTAGCCGAGAGTGTGTGTTGATGGACAGACTACAACAAGGAGTGTGTTGATGAACAGACTACAACAAGGTAACCGAGAGTGTGTGTTGATGGAAATACTACAACAAGATAGCCGAGAGTGTGTGTTGATGGGAAGACTACAAAAAGGTAGCCGAGAGTGTGTGTTGATGGACAGAATAGCCGAGAGTGTGGTGATGACAACAAGGTAGCCGAGAGTGCGTGTTGATGGACAGACTACAACAAGGTAGCCGAGAGTGCGTGTTGATGGACAGACTACAACAAGGTAGCCGAGAGTGCGTGTTGATGGACAGACTACAACAAGGTAGCCGAGAGTGCGTGTTGATGGACAGACTACAACAAGGTAGCCGTGAGTGCGTGTTGATGGACAGACTACAACAAGTTAGCCGAGAGTTTGTGTTGATGGAAAGACTACAACAAGGTAACCGAGAGTGCGTGTTGATGGACAGACTACAACAAGGTAACCGAGAGTGCGTGTTGATGAACAGACTACAACAAGGTAACCGAGAGTGCGTGTTGATGAACAGACTACAACAAGGTAACCGAGAGTGTGTGTTGATGAACAGACTACAACAAGGTAACCGAGAGTGCGTGTTGATGAACAGACTACAACAAGGTAACCGAGAGTGCGTGTTGATGAACAGACTACAACAAGGTAACCGAGAGTGCGTGTTGATGAACAGACTACAACAAGGTAACCGAGAGTGTGTGTTGATGAACAGACTACAACATGGTAGCCGAGTGTGATGATGGACAGACTACAACAAGGTAACCGAGAGCGTGTGTTGATGGAAAGACTACAACAAGGTAGCCGAGAGTGTGGTGATGATGGAAATACTACAACAAGTTAGCCGAGAGTGTGGTGATGGACAGACTACAACAAGTTAGCCGAGAGTGTGTGTTGATGGAAAGACTACAACAAGGTAGCCGAGAGTGCGTGTTGATGGAAAGACTACAACAAGGTAACCGAGAGTGTGGTGATGGACAGACTACAACAAGTTAGCCGAGAGTGTGGTGATGGACAGACTACAACAAGTTAGCCGAGAGTGTGTGTTGATGGAAAGACTACAACAAGGTAGCCGAGAGTGTGTGTTGATGGAAAGACTGCAACAAGGTAGATAGCACTATAAAAAAAACTCCTTTATCGGTATGAAAGCCACAATTCTAGAAGCATGAGTGATACTTATGGAAAGATGGATACATCTTCCGGTTCCTCCATAAACATAATCCACTTCGGTGTTAATATCTTTATGGTGGTCGCTTGTCTTCCACTGATACCCACTGGAAGTGACACAATAATGATTAACCTTGTCCTTTATTTCAAATTCTTCTGTTGTAACCCCCTTATAGAACATTTTTATTGGTTTTCTTGTAATATTAACCAACAATTGTCTCGTCACTTTGAAAATGTATCTGATAAAGTTATCAGATGAAAAACGAGACGCGCGTTTAAGACACACACAGAGTGAACAAATTTCAGAAGAAAAGGTCCGAGGAGTTCTGCAAGAACATGTATACAGTCAAAAATATCGCTCCTCGGTGGAATGAGTTATCATAACTCTGAGATCGACGGCAATTTATCTCCAGAAAACAAATATGTCTATGAAATTATTTGTATGCTGTACACCTATAACAAATTATCAAGTATTCTCAAAGAAAACTTGTTTTAGAATTAATGTATATCCACAAGTTACTGCTTCATCCTTGTAGCGTTGCTGTAAAAACGCTTCACTTGACATGTTGCTATAGTTACCAGATGTGTTACTAAATTTACTACTACGATGATTTGCGTGTTACTGAAGTCCGACCTTTGTAATCGACTTATTATTATAGTTACCACTACAGTGCTTGACATGTTGCTATAGTTACCACTACAGTGGTTGACATGTTGCTATAGTTACCACTACAGTGCTTGACATGTTGCTATAGTTGCCACTGCAGTGCTTGACATGTTGCTATAGTTACCACTACAGTGCTTGACATGTTGCTATAGTTACCACTGTAGTGCTTGACATGTTGCTATAGTTGCCACTGCAGTGCTTGACATGTTGCTATAGTTACCACTACAGTGCTTGACATGTTGCTATAGTTACCACTGTAGTGCTTGACATGTTGCTATAGTTACCACTGTAGTGCTTGACATGTTGCTATAGTTACCACTACAGTGCTTGACATGTTGCTATAATTACCACTGTAGTGCTTGACATGTTGCTATAGTTACCATTGTAGTGCTTGACATGTTGCTATAGTTACCACTACAGTGCTTGACATGTTGCTATAGTTACCACTGTAATGCTTGACATGTTGGTATAGTTACCACTACAGTGCTTGACAAGTTGATATAGTTACCACTGTAGTGCTTGAGATGTTGCTATAGTTACTACTGTAGTGCTTGACATGTTATATTTGTTACCACTGTAGTGCTTGACATGTTGCTATAGTTACTACTACAGTGCTTGACATGTTGCTATAGTTACCACTGTAGTGCTTGACATGTTGCTATAGTTACCACTACAGTGCTTGACATGTTGCTATAGTTACCACTGTAGTGCTTGACATGTTGCTATAGTTACCACTACAGTGCTTGACATGTTGCTATAGTTACCACTGTAATGCTTGACATGTTGCTATAGTTACCACTACAGTGCTTGACATGTTGATATAGTTTCCACTACAGTGCTTGACATGATGCTATAGTTACCACTACAGTGCTTGACATGTTGCTATAGTTACCACTACAGTGCTTGACATGTTGGTATAGTTACCACTACAGTGCTTGACATGTTGCTATAGTTACCACTACAGTGCTTGACATGTTGCTATAGTTACCACTACAGTTCTTGACATGTTGATATAGTTACCACTGTAGTGCTTGAGATGTTGCTATAGTTACTACTATAGTGCTTGACATGTTATATTTGTTACCACTGTAGTGCTTGACATGTTGCTATAGTTACCACTACAGTGCTTGACATGTTGCTATAGTTACCACTATGGTGTTTGACATGTTGCTATAGTTACCACTGTAGTGCTTGACATGTTGCTATAGTTACCACTACAGTGCTTGACATGTTGCTATAGTTACCACTGTAATGCTTGACATGTTATATTTGTTACCACTATGGTGTTTGACATGTTACTTTTTGTATCTCTCCCGATTGCTACAGATAATGCCAAACTCTCCTCCACCTAGTCACAATACCTCAATATTAAAGCGTACCATGCCATTCAGTCAGACCACAATTCGGACGTCATGTAATGAATGGAACCCAGATGAACCAAAGTGCAGATAAGATGTTTGGGGCCGCGTGTAAGCAGATAGAAGTGCATCCGTGGTGTTAGAAACATAGTTGTGTGCAGTTCGAACGAGTTGCAGGCCTAGTTTTGAAAATATAAGCGGTGTGCATGCAAACAGAGGTGAAGGCATGATTTTGTAACTGTACGCGGTGTGAAGCCAGACCGAGGTGCAGGCGTGGTTTCGTAATTTTAAGCCTTGTGCATTCAAACCGAGGTGCAGGCGTTGTTTTGTAACTGTAAGCTGTGTGCATGTAGACCGTGGTGCAAGTATAGTTTTCTAACTGTAAGAGATGTGGAGACAGACCGGGATGAAGGCGTGGTTTTATAATGTAGGCGGTGTGCAGGCAGACCGACATGCATGACTCGTGTGACATGATTTACTGTCAGTACCGCCTTGGTCATCATCATCTTTGTATATAGAGATGCATTCCAGAGTCTTATCTCTACGAGGTCTAGAAGCATCCGCAACTTTTTCTGGCTTGAAATTCCCATAAATGCCAACAAGATTGAAACCTATACCACCTCCTTGGCCTAATGGCATAGTTTAACGCTTAAGATTATTTAAACAAGCTTAAGGCGTTGTTTTGATGGGGACACTTTGTATAAACTGATGGTCGGAAATAAGTGGAGTCTACATTACGTGATCTGGTTAAGTCGATTTGCAATATTACGTGTCTACAGTGAGCTCTTTCAAGCTGGCATCGGGAATTGGTATTTGTGTGTGATATACTCTTGCGCCATCGATACTGTACGAGAGTGTAACGAGGGGGTCATTCCTCCTAACAATGTCACACACCTGCTGTGCCCCAATAAACACTTGGCAAGTGTCGGGCCATTTCTCCTCTGCCACACACCTGTTGGGGTGACACCTAACAGACAACAGCTAGAATCAAATCTTTTATTGGGAATTTCAAGATTAGCACGTGTTACCCCATTATGCTGGTGTAGGGATTTTGTGTAGCAGAAATTAGTCAGAATCCCGAGGTTAACTTAACGACAGCTTAATCCAAACACAATACATTCTCCGTTAAACATGGCATGTACAACAATTCTAAAACCCCTCGTGTAACTTGCCTAAAGAGAAAGTACAATTGTTATAATATCAAAGCATAGGTTCACCATTGTAATCGCGATAATAATAACGGCGTCATTCACCGTAGTAATCGCGGTACATGTAATTAGCACTGCGTAATAAGCACGGCGTCATTCCTCATTTGTAATCGCGGTTACAAGCGGTGCGCCATTCCCCATTTGTAATCGCGGTAATAAGCTGTGCGTCATTCCTTATTGGTAATCGCGGTAACAAGCGGTGCGTCATTCACCATTTGTAAACGCGGTAATAAGCTGTGCGTCATTCTCCATTTGTAATCGCGGTTACAAGTGGTGCGTCATTCACCATTTGTAAACGCGGTAATAAGCTGTGCGTCATTCTCCATTTGTAATCGCGGTAATAAGCTGTGCGTCATTCCCCATTTGTAATCGCGGTGACAAGTGGTGCGTCATTCCCCATTTGTAATCGCGGTTACAAGCGGCGCGTCATTCCCCATTGGTAATCGCGGTTACAAGCGGTGCGTCATTCTCCATTTGTAATTGCGATAACAAGCGGCGCGTCATTCCCCAGTTGTAATCGCGCTTACAAGCGGTGCGTCATTCCCCATTTGTAATCGCGGTTACAAGTGATGCGTCATTCCGCATTTGTAATCGCGGTAACAAGCGGTGCGTCATTCCCCATTTGTAATCGCGGTAATAAGCAGTACATAATTCACCGTTGTAATAAGCCCTGTGTCATTCTACATTGTAATCGCAAAAATTACCATCGTTGTAATCGCAGTAATTAGTACTACGTCATTCACGTTTATATTAATGATTATGTTAAAAAGTAGCTGATAAATTGCGAATCAAAGTTTAATGCTAACCTCAGTTTGATCGACGCACGCAGCTCACCGGACCAAATAATGACCAAAAGAACCCACGTCAAACAAAATGTAACTTTTTTTTTCAAGAACAATAAAATTTCGGCGACTTTTCACCGTTGTCAACGCTGTGATTCACTGTCAAAAGGTCACGCTGTGTTTTATGTAATTAAATAGGGTTTATTAATGTTGTAATATTTTTATCTTTAAAAAAATTACTCTCTGACTTGTGTAAAAAGTAATAATATATAAATCAGGATTTTATTTTTGCCATACTAAAAGAAATGTGATTTGGTACTTTGTACGATTTTTAATATCTCAAGCGACAACACCAAAACATTGTCAAATCGTTGTTTGTTTCTTGTACTACTGGTTTTCGTGGTTGGCAGTGACCGCGCCATGACCCAGGTGATGGCGACACCGGTCAGTATTTCGCGGCTTTGGAAGATCACCAAATTATCATATCTGTTTTTCATTACAATCGCACAAATTATTGACAGACTGTCGAACGATGTTTTCATCCACTCTGTCTTCTTTCACGGCGGGTTTCGCACTAGCTGTGAGAATGTGGGAATGTGTTGTTGTCGTGTTTTTGTGTCAGATACATTGTCTATCTGTTTGTGGTTATTCATTACAGGGTCTATTATTGGCACCAGTCCTGTACAATTGACATATGAGTTATGTATGTCCAACATCCGTTATTACAGCCTCCTTCAAGTACATCACGACGGGGTGTTGTCCAGTCACTGAAGTCCGCCCAGAATACACAACGGGCACCACGTGGTCTGATGATTATACCTCTGTCTTTGTTTGTGTTCTTTGTTCTCTAGGTCTGGAAGATATAATACCCTTCAAGAAGCTCTTAATCCGAGTTATCCCAGGGCTCCACTGGTTACGAATTCGCGCTTTTAAAGTGGGTCCAAAGAAGTTTGACAAACGAGGCACCGCCGTTTTACACAACACCATCCATCTCTCACAGCTCCTTTGTCTCCGTCTGAAGCTCAACTTGTTGGTAATGTGAATGTCTACAAGTGCTAGTTTATTGTTTCGTTATCCGGTATATTGAGGTGGTCACGGGAAATTGATAACCCACTCGACTCTATTATAGACCTATTATCGCTCGCCTTGTTATAATATGTGGTATAATCATGAAGACGGTACTTGGGAGGTGCATTCTGACGCCAAAGCAAGGTGCTGCATTATAACATACTCACAATTATAAAATGTCTAGGTGGTGCATCGTTACCACACATCATTACAATTAGAAGATTAGAGGTAAAGTTAGACAGTGTTATATACGGGTTCGAACTTTTTCACTGACACTGGTTGCTTACTCCATCTTTCAACGAGTTTCCCAGTATTTGTTGTCTCGTGGCGAAACAGCAACAAGATTGTTACGTCTTAATTAATTGTAATAGTTTCGCGATTAAACTAACTAGGAGTTAAAGGGTTGACAGCCGGCTAACTAAGATATAAAGGGGTGACAGTCGGCTAACTAGGAGTTAAAGGGTTGACAGCCGGCTAACTAAGATATCAAGGGGTGACAGTCGGCTAGCTAGGAGTTAAAGGGTTGACAGCCGGCTAACTAAGATATAAAGGGGTGACAGTCGGCTAACTAGGAGTTAAATGGGTGACAGTCGGCTAACTAGGGATTTGAAATGGAGACTGTCGTAACCACACTGGGGATTACATGGAGATAGTCGGCAAACAAGGGATTTCAAAGGAGATAGTAGGCTAACTAGTGATTCCAGGGGAGACATTCGGGTAACTAGGGATTATAAGGGAGATATTAGGCCAACAAGGAATGACAAGGGAACAGTCGGGTAACTAGGGATTCCAAGGGAACAGTCGGCTAACTAGGGATTATAAGGGAGATATTAGGCTAACTAGGGATTGCAATGGAAACATTAGGCTAACTAGGGATTATAAGGGAGATATTAGGCTAACTAGGGATTCCAAGGGAACAGTCGGCTAACTAGGGATTATAAGGGAGATATTAGGCTAACTAGGGATTGCAATGGAAACATTAGGCTAACTAGGGATTACAAGGGAGATATTAGGCAAACTAGGGATTACAAGGGAGATATTAGGCAAATTGGTGATAACAAGGGAGATGTTAGGCAAACTAGGGATTACAAGGGAGATATTAGGCAAACTAGGTATTACAAGGGAGATATTAGGCAAACTAGGGATAACAAGGGAGATGTTAGGCAAACTAGGGATTACAAGGGAGATATTAGGCAAACTAGGTATTACAAGGGAGATATTAGGCAAACTAGGGATTACAAGGGAGATATTAGGCAAATTGGCGATAACAAGGGAGATGTTAGGCAAACTGGTGATAACAAGGGAGATGTTAGGCAAACTGGTGATAACAAGGGAGATGTTAGGCAAACTGGTGATAACAAGGGAGATATTAGGCAAATTGGTAATAACAAGGGAGATACAAGGCAAACTAGGGATTACAAAGTTTTTTATGCTTTAAGGATTGACATGTGAGAGAAATTGTAAAGAGATTGTAATATAAGATAATCTTTATTGGCATGTACCTTTGATTCATATACAGGGTATCCGAGCTTCCTATCTCCTTCATTCATGTTTTAACGTATTCATCTATAGAAATTTGAAAGTGTGTCGTTCTTATGTAACATTCATTAATTCATATCTTTTGATGCGTACAACGAAATCTCCACATATATCAAGTGTTGTGTATACCGGAAGACGATATGTATTGTGGGTAATGGACATGAAAGCACAAATACTGGGATAATGTGGCTGGAAGTGCTTACGTGGTATTCCTCGGCGTTCAAGCAGCATGCCAAACCGGTCCTAGATAAAGGATCCAAACAACTGGAAAATCAGACGACTAAAAAGTGAATGGTATTATCGAGTTTGTAAAAATCTGAATAAGAAATCTGAGATGATATTTAGTGTCGAAGAGCATGTCGGCACTGTCAAATCCATGAATAGCATTAACACGTGCACTGTGTTTATAATAAGCGCTATTAAAAATATGTCGAATTAATCATATTTGTCAAAAAAGACGATAAAATCAGCTGGTGGTGGTGAATACCTTATATATCTACGCCATGTTGATATGTAGGAGACACAGCCTTACGTCATACTCGGTGGTGTTTAACACGCTTCTTATAATTACTTAAATACCGATTTGATTCTTAACACACTAATTGATATTAGTCAAAATATCACGTACGTATTTAGCACGCTTCTTATAATTAGTCAAGTATCGATGTGATGTTAAGCACGATTGTTATGATTAGTCAAGGATCGATGTGGTGTTAAGCACGATTGTTATGATTAGTCAAGTATCGATGTGGTGTTAAGCACGCTTGCTATGATAAGTAAAGAATTGAATATGGCATATTTATTTTATATGTCAATCTTAGATCAAGTTGTGTGCTGACCACCTACATTAGAGTTACACAGTAACTTATAGAACGTGCAGAAGCTTTGATTTCTTTAATTCAGTACACATCTCTTTAATTCACAACGAAACTTTACGTATTGTTTTATAAGATGTCTGGTTGTGTTGATGCAGCTAAAGTTATATTTTAATACGTAAGCCGTTGGGCCCACCACGTGTTTTGGTGTTTTTCCTGCTGATGCTCTGTCATTAGACCCCACGCGTTATCACGAGACGTTTATTGACTATAAACTCGATTCCGTTTGAAACTCTGTCATGCTTCTCTCGTAACTGACTATTTAATATTTTAATATAAAGTGTATGTAAATCTAATGTCAAACTTATAGTAAGTTGCGACTTCAGACGACAGAGATGACGATTATAAGTAAATGAAAAATTTGTATGTCGTTCAGGACCAAGTGTAAGGCGATGTTAGAATAAAGGATGGCGAAGGCACGAGGGAGGAAAGGATCGCAACGGGGTGACGGAGGAAAGGATCGCGACAGCGTGACGGAGGAATGGATCACGACGGCGTGACGGAGGAAGGAATCGCGACAGTGTGACGGAGGAAGTGATCACGACGGCGTGACGGAAGAAGGAATCGCGACAGCGTGACGGAGGAAGGGATCACGACAGGATGACGGAGGAAGGAATCGCGACAGCGTGACGGAGGAAGGGATCACGACGGCGTGACGGAGGAAGGGATCGCGACAGGGTGACGGAGGAAATGATCGCGACAGCGTGACGGAGGAATGGATCACGACGGCGTGACGGAAGAAGGAATCGCGACAGTGTGACGGAGGAAGGGATCACGACAGGGTGACGGAGGAAGGAATCGCGACAGCGTGACGGAGGAAGGGATCACGACGGCGTGACGGAGGAAGAGATCGCGACAAGGTACGGAGGAAATGATCGCGATAGCGTGACGGAGGAAGGGATCACGACGGCGTGACGGAGGAAAGGATCGCGACAGCGTGACGGAGGAAGGGATCGCGACAGTGTGACGGAGGAAAGGATCGCGACAGCGTGACGGAGGAAAGGATCAGGATGCCATGAAGGAGGAAAGGATCGCGACAGCGTGACGGAGGAAAGGATCTCTACGGAGGATCCCGAGATAATGAAATTGTTAAGCATAACGCGAACTCATCTAAAATTGTACCGCGTTACACGAACTAAGGGTTACATGTTCTTTAAGGAACATGTGCCCTGTTTGTTACAATGGTACGTGTGTAGGCCGCATCCGCATGGACAGTATCCGCCTGTGTCGACAAGCCCACGTGTAGCGGGATGTTAGAGTTCATCCTACTTAAATATCATCAATCACCATGCTCTGACAAACTTGACGACGGACTGCAAAACAAAATATGAATATCAGAGCTGACGTCACATATATGACCTAATTTGACCAACACAGTCCTAATTATAAAATATAATGTACTATAGATACGTAATCGCCTATCCCTCATCCGCTGGTGTGTGTGTTTATCGTCAGCATTGTTTTCTGTTATACTTCCCAAGTACACAAACTATCCCATGTTCTATTTACAATAGCTCAATTATGACCGTATCGCTTTGTACTTTTTGATGATTTTCTTCTCGTGATTATCAGAAGTAATATGATTTCCGATGAATTAAACACAAAATATTTCTTAAATGACAGTAACTGACAATAGTTTGTTTCAAAAAGGTAACCCAACCTAAGTAAATATTCAGTCTGACCCTCCTGGGGAAGAGGGTTGGGTCGGATAGGGGAAATAGTGACAAATCTTAACCATTTCTTCTTCTGTTCGGATCGAATAAGTTTGATTTTAATTAAAACTTTTGCATAAATGGAGATTCTGACCCTCACCCTGGGTGGGAAGAGGGGTTGTGTACGATGAGGGGAACAGAGGCAAATCCTTAAAATCCTTCTGGTGTCAGGGTGAAGGGATTTTGGCCAAATCTGATCAGAAGCATAAATTAATGGAAGAAATTCCTTTTATATAAAGATGAAGGACCTGATCTCATGGCAGCATGAAGAAGGATCAAATCAGGTTAAACCTTTAAAGATTATTCTTCTTGCATCAGTATGCTTAAGCAAGTGTGTTCAAACCAAATCAGATGAGAAACACGGGTCCTATGGACCTCTTGTTGTAAAAGTCATATCCGGCATCAACTATTCACAAAATATTTTCGTGAACGATCAAAATCGTCCTCAACAGACATCAAAATCTAAACTTAGTGAACTTTGAAAAACATATAAACATAGTCCAACGTGTTCTATTGCGTCAGGTGCTTGATATCCATATGCTGATGCTGGCCCAGATTATGAACGTTTTGCACGAGTCTTTACGCGCCAACAGCAGCTCAATACAGCAGGTAGCTACACATTCTGCCTTCTGGCGTACCTGCTGTGTAAGCTTTCATTCCATGACCGATTTTTATACGAAAAAGAAAGGCTTCCACTGCACTGTCACGAATCCTTCAGAATGAAACATAGTCCCGAAGTCAAGTCACGGACAAAGCAAGAAATCGCTTTTAATAAAAAGATCGAACGATTAAAAAAATAGTTTAATGTAATACTAGAGTGTTGTTTGTAACACGCAATGGCAACTTATGTTGTCGTGCTCGCGATAGAGCGATTTGGTAACGTGTTTCCAACTGACCTTTAATCCACAATACCATTAAAAACAGATTTCCGCGACAAAAAAACAGGATACCTCTTATTGGAGGAATTTTCTGCTACATCGAACTTTCGAGAAACGTGAATGAAATCTCATTTGACCAAAAATATTCATGAAAACTTGACTGAGATGGCCGTGTAATGGTGTTTTAATCTCTCCCACCAGAATAGACATATAGATACACGGCTTTGATAGAGGAGTGACGCCCCTCGGTAATGTACATTACCACACTACGTAATATTTGTATTTGAATATATGTCGAAGAAAACATTGTACGTTATTTAATTGAAATCCGATAAAAGTACCAGTAAAAAAAGTATGATAAATGTAACCATGGAACTGTGATGAACAAATCTGATATTGATGATTTTAAACTGGGACGCGCAAGGGGACAGGTCATTTTGTAAATAATAGCAACGAACTTGTTGAATAATAACAATGACACTGTAATCTATAGGTGATTAATGATATATCTAGAGAGCCTTGGGACGTTGTAGGGAAGAAGGTAACAGATTTACATGTTTATCAAGATTAGGTTAACATAAATTATTCTCTATCTATGGAATAAATTGTCTCCGTGTCTTTTGTTTCTACAGTACAAAATAACTCATAAAACGAAGGTTTTGGTGCTGAAGGCAAGGGCAGACCATGGATGAACTTTGGTGCCGAGTCGATGGCGAGGTGATGAACCTGATAATAATCCCCGCCAGATGCCGAGGGATGATTAGCCTGTTTAACTTGCATAACTGACATTTTATTTTCTGAACCAGAAACAATGTTTATAGAGTAACGATTGTAGTACATTACGTACCGACAGTTTTGCCGGTTTCATGCCTACCATAAACTTCCAAATGTTACATACTCCCGACACAGTTGGCTCCCCAAAATAACACAACATTGGCAGAGACTTCAGCTCGTTTTACAACTATTGTAGACCAGTGACTTTATGTCAAGGATTGACTTAATCCGGTGTGTAAGTGATGACCTTGACTCGTTTTGTAACTGCCGTAGACCTGTGAAAAAAGGTGAAGGCTTGACCTTGACTCGTTTTGTAACTGCCGTAGACCTGTGAAAAAAGGTGAAGGCTTGACCTTGACTCGTTTTGTAACTGTCGTAGACATGTGAAAAAAGGTGAAGGCTTGACCTTGACTCGTTTTGTAACTGCCGTAGACCTGTGAAAATAAGTGAAGGCTTGACCTTGACTCGTTTTGTAACTGCCGTAGACCTGTGAAAAAAGGTGAAGGCTTGACCTTGACTCGTTTTGTAACTGCCGTAGACCTGTGAAAATAAGTTAAGGCTTGACCTTGACTCGTTTTGTAACTGCCGTAGACCTGTGAAAAAAGGTGAAGGCTTGGCCTTGACTCGTTTTGTAACTGCCGTAGACCTGTGAAAATAAGTGAAGGCTTGACCTTGACTCGTTTTGTAACTGCCGTAGACCTGTGAAAAAAGGTGAAGGCTTGACCTTGACTCGATTTGTAACTGCCGTAGACCTGTGAAAATAAGTGAAGGCTTGACCTTGACTCGTTTTGTAACTGCCGTAGACCTGTGAAAAAAGGTGAAGGCTTGACCTTGACTCGATTTGTAACTGCCGTAGACCTGTGAAAATAAGTGAAGGCTTGACCTTGACTCGCTTTGTAACTGCCGTAGACCTGTGAAAATAAGTGAAGGCTTGACCTTGACTCGCTTTGTAACTGCCGTAGACCTGTGAAAATCAGTATAGACTTGACCTTGACTCGCTTTGTAACTGCCGTAGACCTGTGAAAATAAGTGAAGGCTTGACCTTGACTCGCTTTGTAACTGCCGTAGACATGTGAAAATAAGTGAAGGCTTGACCTTGACTCGCTTTGTAACTGCCGTAGACCTGTGAAAAAAGGTGAAGGCTTGACCTTGACTCGCTTTGTAACTGCCGTAGACATGTGAAAATAAGTGAAGGCTTGACCTTGACTCGCTTTGTAACTGCCGTAGACATGTGTTAAAAGGTGAAGGCTTGACCTTGGCTCGATTTGTAACTGCCGTAGACCTGTGAAAAAAGGTGAAGGCTTGACCTTGACTCGATTTTTGAGTGTCGTTCACCTTTTATTACAAGTACAACTGTCATATCTATAGCCAGTGTCAACATCTGGAGAAGACACTCTGGGGTCACTTTAAAGTGTTGTGTTTCTGAAATATCATTTCTTGTACTCAAACGCAGGCCGTGTTGTCCTACAACGAAAAATACACCGCAGAGATGATTCCATGTTACGTCACCGAAAATCTGGAACCTTTTGTTTCCCGGATGACAGTGACGTAGTGGGAATACATTTCGTGGTCACTTCAACACCGCATGTTGATATTTCAAAACATCGATAGATCGACTTTTGGTAATGTTTCAGTGCGTGTATCGACTAGAAATGGACATTGGCCAGCAGTGCATACATCTACTGGGAATGTCGATCTTGCATTCTTAGAAAATCATAATTTTTTTTTCAGATCAGTGTACATTACTTTTGTGTAACGATTAGTTTATCGGAAGTTCTGAAGGGATAACTTAGTTTTTTCCCAGAGTTTACAATGTCATAGCTCATCTCCCTTTGCAAGTTTTTTCAGGGTTAGATATTGATGGTTGGAAAATCTCTTTGTGTTTTCCCGAAGTCTCCATTTATAAGAGTTTCTCTCTCGTGCAAAAGTCTTTTTTTCATAGCTGCTATTAGAGCGAAAATACTTAATTTGTTAGTGATCAATTTATCAACTTTGAAAGCAGAAAAACTGTAAATACAAAGGAAAAATGATTCACAATTCGTACCCAAAATCCCTTGGTAGGAGTACATTGTACCATTCCTGTAATTTCACCAACAATAGACTGCTTTTTCTGTTATTTGATTATCTACCCCCTGTGACTCTGACCAGGTGATGTTATTTGGTACAAATGAGAAAAAGTTTTTGAAAGTGGTGTAATATTCAATTTAACGAAATTAAACTAGAAATCGAGCCGAGCGTTCCTTAATTAGGTGTATTGTGTTGACCCCTGGGTATTTTATTCGACACTAATACGTCATTTATCATACATAAGTAGGTACAAACTGACAGCGTACCAGAATTCATTACAGCATACAATGTACAGCCAATTAAAACGTGACTCTGCAAAATTCTGACGAGGCCAATATACTACATAGTACAGCGGTCACCTTATTTAAATCTTCTGTACAAAAATCTGATACCGATGTTTCCCAACAGCGTCTAACTTACTTACATCTAGTTTCCTAACATCTGATTCGGACGTTTTCCAAACAGCGGTCACCCTACTTATATCTTCTTTTCTTACATCTGATACAGAAGATTCCCAGCAGCGGTCACCCTACTTACATCTAGTTTACTTACATGTGATACAGATGTTTTCAAACAGCGGTCACCCTTCTTATATCTAGTTTACTAACATCTGATACAGATGTTCCCCAATAGCGGTCACCCTACTTACATCTAGTTTCACTTACATATGATACAAATGTTTTTCAACAGCGGTCACCCTTCTTACATCTAGATTATGAACAACTGTCACTGCTCTAAAACATCTTACGAGGAAGTTTTGCGACTAGAATTTCACCTTGTGAAAGGCCATTGACCATTATTCAATTTTACTGAGTTTAAATGTGTGGCGTAGACCGGCGATAACCGAACACTGACCACAAACACTCAGTCACAGTATCCACGTTTATCTATCGTGACGTCAGCCGGTTGATATCTGAGCCCGTATTCACGAAACCGTTCTCATGCTCAAACTCAAAGTTTTGTACTCAAAATTCAAGCTTTGTGATCCCTTGTTTTATTCTCAAGCTGGCCATAGACACAGTTTGTTTTTAAATATAACACTGTATAAACAGTGTCAAAGTGGCGGATTATTAAAAACACGGAAGATAATTTTCTAATTGAGTATATTCTGTTGCCATTACTTGAAATGAAAAAAAAAATGAAAATATCAAATGGGTAATTTTTGTGATAATGCTGCTTCATCAGCTGTGAAAACAGCAGCAATATTTAGTTGAATACCAGAAACAGGTGCTACAGATACTTTAATATCTACTGCAGAGCTGGTAAATTTGCATGTGAAGAAAATTTCGAGAGTGGAATTTAAGGTATATTCACTCTCCAGTCTGATGCCAAAACGTAAATCCAGTTTGATAACGGGTTCAAAAAGCGTAGTATAGTTTGATTCAATACAAGTTGAAATGCAAGGACTTCAAATACCAAGAAAATTTCCTGATGTGTTTGCTTCATTATTGTTAAAGGACGAAAAACGCCTTTCTAAACAGTTAGGTATAAATCTGATGTCTGCATATACGCTTTTGGAAAGCGATATTCGTTCTAAATGAAACAAAAAACAAGAAAATGAATGACAATTATGCATAAATCATATTCATCGCGAAATAACAAATTCCCAGAACATAATCCAAAGTTATATATACGTAACTTCCGGGCACAGCGGTATTGGATGACTTTTGTAGTTACTACTTCCGGGGGACAATAGTATTATCTGACCTTTATAGTCTCCTTTTGTGCTCCTCTACACAGAACGTTTTATATTATTGATGAATTACGTAACTCCCTTGGGTTTTTTGTTATAGTAAATTCCACGTTTCTCTTGAAGCTTTACCAACCTGATGCTTTCACAAAAAGTTATAGGATGTCTATAACAAAGGATATAGACGTTTGTACTACTGTATGTCGAATGGTGCACATGCAAATGTTAGACAGGTCTTAGGTGCCCGTGGGATATTTGTTTGCATCAATATTCTGTGGCATCAAGGCTTTGCAAAAAAACGTAATCCTATTCTTCAACAAAACAGGGAGGCGTTGTACCTGTGCCAACTGCCTCACAGACTTATTCGTAACGCGGTATCGTGACGTCACCGTCATGCATCAGCACTTACGGTACCGGTTGCTTGTAGAATAATGACAAATGACCTTTCATTGACTGCGTTACGATCGTGACTTAATCGGACATGTCTCAAACCCGGCATGACGAATTTCTTACAAAAAGTGTAAGTAAATTTACAGCTGCAAATTCTTATGTTCACACAATCGCCCTCTAGTGTCATTTTTTTCCACATTTCGATGCACGTGTTGTGACGGAATGACTCATAGTACATTTTTTTTGCGTTGAAGTGAGTCAAATTTGTGTACATTTCTGGATAAAGTTAACCCTTCCGACATCAGGAACTATTCATTTTGCTGTAAGTGATTTTTTTTTTCGGTTCGATGCCAATATTTGTTGAGGCACAAAGACAATTGGGTTATCTCATTTCTTTATCACTTTCATCTAGAAATCGGTAACTCACAAACTGTAATTTCCATGACGTGATCGAGTCATTTACGTCATCAAACCAAACTACAACTGCACATTGTATGTGCAGGCATAGATACCAGAACAAAAATAGATGTATACATGCAGTGAAGATGTTTATTGTGAATATAACTGTTCTGAGTTCCAGCTCGGGGTCGGTCAATTTGTATGTGTACGTTTGGAGTTGGAGGCAAGGAACAAATATAACAATACAATAAGCAAACATACAAAGGAATAACTGAATTTATAAATACACCGACTGATATCATAGATGTTCTACTGGTGAATACACAGCTTCATTATCGCCTGCTGTGTCTGCACTCATTCAACATGTAAGTCGGCGATTCGCAAACACATAGTTATAAATCTTTATAATTCTATCATTTTTATTTGATTTTTCTCTCTCTCTTTTTTTTAATCGCGAGCTTCATACTTTATGAAAATGTTTCACTGGTTGTACTGGAAATGTCAGTCTCCTTTGAAGCAGAGAGGACGTGGTCACGCTACATAAACTGCAGTCTACACGACGCGTACATGTTAAAGTCGTGTCCTGGATGTTAAATGTACAACTCAGCAGATTCACGGAGAACGTTTACAGAGTTTCAAAATTGCTCGTTTGACTGGTGCGTGAAAACGACTCGTGGCACTAGATATTATTCTACTGTCAGTAACGCAGACTTTAGCGACATGTGTAACGGCTTCACGCTTTTGTAACGTGAAAGTTTGAGTTTTAAAGCTCAACAGATGTGAATAAAAATGTGTACCTGTGATTTCTAGCCCGGCGCTTTAAATGGTGCACCGAAGGAATTGCTAACTTGTACATGACGATATTTCAGGTGTGAATCCAGGTAATCCCATTGATAAATGTTCTCGTACTGATCCGAGATATCGATTGCAAGTCAGACCGACTGATTGAAGGTCTCGTGAATGAAACCTTCACGTAGATAAGTAAACCAGGTTTGTCGGGGAGACAATGAATTTACTATAAAATTGTTTCGTATTTATACGGTTGGGTTTATGTTTGTAGAAGGGATGACAGGTTGTTGTAGTATCGGTGTTGAATTAATAAGCCTGAACTCCCCCAATGTAATACTACAGTATAAAAATACCGGTACGAACACCTACCTACAAAGCGGTGTAATGGTATCGCCGGGCTGTGTGAACACATATATACAGAGTATACAGTCCAACAGTTAGCTTTACACGAGCGTATTGTTGGGGAAGTACACGAAACATCAATGAAAGTTTCACCGACAATAAGTTTCCGTCGGGATGTATGCATGATGTCTTATTTTGGAAACACACCACAAGTAAAAAAGCACGTGTTTGTCTGTGCGCGTGAGTGTTAAGTGTCGCGCGTGATTTGTGTGGATTTGTGACAGATACTGAGGCTGAGAAATGTTGTCTCCCTCTACATTAGTTCTGTTTGAATTGTTGGTGTTGTCATTTCTACGTGTCGTAACTTTGGCTACACCTCACTATACATTCCGGGACCCTAGACAAGGTAGGTACTTAAGTGATGACAAGTTACCATGGTAACGTTTTAAAGCTACCCGTCGTTGTAAGTTGACATTTTTATGTGATGACACCTGTTGAACTCTGCTGTATACAATGTAATAAAAATAATCATCAGTCTATCTTAATATTTAATAGACGGTTGTCTTATCTGTCGCACGATGATATAACCGTGTTAATTAATGCAACTTTTATGATCAGTTAAAATGTTTAGTCTGTCAAGGTCCCATAGACACACAGAGTTAAGATGCTACTTCAGGTTATCAGGTAGTCTATGTCTGAGTCATAGACTTGACTCTGTCTACTGTATCTGTGTACCATTTCTGGATGACATTTTATCGGAGTTTCTGTATCGTATCTGGGTTACGTTATATTCGAGGAAGTGTGCTGTATCCGAATGATATTAGACTGGAGTTTGCGTATCATATCTGGGTGACGTTAAAATGAAGTCAGCGTATCGTATCTGGGTGACATTAGAATGGAGTCAGCGTATCATATCTGGGTGACATTAGAATGGAGTCGGCGTATCATATCTGGGTGACATTAGAATGGAGTCGGCGTATCATATCTGGGTGACATTAGAATGGAGTCGGCGTATCATATCTGGATGACATTAGAATGGAGTCAGCGTATCATATCTGGATGACATTAGACTGCAGTCAGCGTATCATATCTGGGTGACATTAGAATGGAGTCGGCGTATCATATCTGGGTGACATTAGAATGGAGTCAGCGTATCATATCTGGGTGACGTTAGAATGGAGTCGGCGTATCATATCTGGGTGACATTAGAATGGGGTCAGCGTATCATATCTGGGTGACATTAGAATGGAGTCGGCGTATCATATCTGGGTGACATTAGAAAGGAGCCAGCGTATCGTATCTGGGTGACATTAGACTGCAGTCAGCGTATCATATCTGGGTGACATTAGAAAGGAGCCAGCGTATCGTATCTGGGTGACATTAGACTGCAGTCAGCGTATCATATCTGGGTGACATTAGACTGCAGTCAGCGTATCGTATCTGGGTGGCTTTATATTAGACTGTGTACTCTATCTGAGTGACAATACATTATACAAATGTATCGACTCGACATCCACTATAGTTTAAAAAAAAACAAAAACATTGCTTCTCAACAACTTGATGTGTATTAAATGAGGTCTGGCAGATTCTATAAATCAGAACGATAGGTTATGATGACGGTAATGGACTTATTATATAATACACATACACCTTACTCCGGATATGTGTCGATAATAGCACAACAGACCGTGGAGCAGTGTTAATTCGGGTCAAGGTATGTGTTGTGGCACTGTCAGAAAGGCTAAAATATTAACAAGTTATCTATTGGTCATGTTGTTAACACTGAGGTGGCCCGTCAGGTAGGCTGACAGGCGGGTTAATTGGTCATGTTGTCACACCTGTTGTGGCTCTGTCAGGTTTTGTCCCTCCTGTTGTTGCCCCGACAGACAGGTTAATGGCCGTGTTGTTATCATGTTGTTGCCATGACAGACAAACTAATGACCGTGTTGTCTCTCCTGTTGTTGCCTAACAAAGAGGCTTATGGCCGTGTTTTGTCTCCTGATGTTGCCATGACAGACAAACTAATGACCGTGTTGTCTCTCCTGTTGTTGCCCTAACAGACAGGCTAATGGCCTTGTTGTCTCTCCTGTTGTTGCCGTGTCAGGTAGGCTATGGATCGTGTTGTCTCTCCTGTTGTTGCCCTGACAGACAGGCTAATGGCCGTGTTGTCTCTCCTGTTGTTGCCCTGACAGACAAGCTAAAGACTGTTGTCATTCCGCTGCTGAGCTAACACACTTCGTACCTATGTAAGGAAGCTCCGATAACTTTTGATATGCTTGTTTGCATATCCTAACAAGACTCATCCATTTATCCCGTCAGTCGTATCGACCTGAACTGACGCTAGCGTGTCATAAAATGATAAAAATCTGTTATTTATCGAGAGTTATTATACAAGATGGGTTCACTCGACAGAGCCTTTGTAGGATGGTATACCTGTGTAGCCTTTGACGCAGTCGTAACCACCTTTAGTTTTTTGCTTTCTTGAAGCGCGTGCCCGCAAGACACATTGAATCTCTGTTAACGTTAAAAACACGTGTTTAAGTTTTTGTAAAGGGTTTTCTCATGTGTAGATACTTATCATTACTTCATTCCTTATGAGTTTGATGATCAGTTATGTTACTGCTGCTTTTCCTCTGTTGTCTAACATGTGCAATAATGACAATCGCAGATACTTGGTTAAAACATGTCGGGTCGTTGTGCTGTTATTACCAACACTATATGGTACTGATTTGAGTAAACGTTTCAATAGATTGGTGGTCTGTACTGCTATTTCTGCACCAAGTTCTCCCTTCTTCTTTTTATGAATTTCTTGAGGATTTGTTGATTTATCTGTCATTAATACCTATATATAGGTTGTCTAAGATTCGTTGTTTAGTCTGGGACCGGAATCGGTAACCGGATTTCGTTTCCGTTGTTTAGACTTTGTATTTAACCATCATCAGAATTTTGACGAGTTTATTTACGTACAACCCGACAAATTTAGAACCAGCGTTTGTATACAACTAAATCATGTTTGATGGTCTATATAATATCAAGGCTGTGGAGAATATAATTAATCCGTTACATCGTATTGTATCCCCTAAACCTTAGTAAGACCGGCTGCCGTGGCTGGTGAGGAAGTTGTAATCATATTGTAGATAATAAACAACCTGTACTATCTACATGTAGCGCCAGAGGGACGGTAAACCCTGATCACGAAACATAATTAATAAGATCAAAACCGTATGGCAACAGTTATCATAATTTATATGTAATTACATTATATGTATGTATATCTACGGTTTATCACGGTAAACGATATCACAGATACATCAACAACCACTAATTAATAATAGGTCGTGTTATTGATAATTAATGGAATGTTTCGTTACGTCCCAAAACATTAAAAACTAAAGTTGAGTTCGGAAGACGGAACTTTTTGTCCGATACCTTTTGATTATTGCTCACGTTCGTACACATTAGCTTTCCAATCCAGAGATGTGCCCGATTGTGGTTTTTATTAATGTGTACTGCAATTGTAAATATGTGTGCTTCATCCCAAAACTACATATACTGTTACAAGAAACGACGGAGATAAGCAAATATTACAACAACCCTGGTTCCCTGTTCAACTGACTAGCGCAGAATGTAAATGAAACGCCGTGCATGGCCGATTTGTCTGGGTACTTTGTACAGAGTAGGGAACAGGTAACGGTTAGCCTTTACATCGGGTAACAAGGATACAAGGATCAACGGATGTCACTGAGGGGCCAAACCCTTGTCACCTGGGTAACACGGTCGCCAGTGTCAGGGCGGGTCAATATGGGGTTAAGAATCCGCGTGACCCGATACAAAGGAGAAACGGACAGAACTACACACGAAAAGCAAACGATGTCAGAGAGCTGCCATGGACAGCCAGCTTATTGAATAGCGCCCGACACTGAATCTGGAGTCTGCACCACAGTATTTCTTTAAGATTCTCATCCGTACAATAAGCCCCAGTATTGATGATATCCGAAACCAATTTTGTTTCCCACGTAAAACAAAGTAATTGATAAAGCGGTGAATTATACACAGTTTATCACAAACCATTACGGTGAGGTACGGAACGTTTTAATGTTTGTGTGGGGCAAGCAATTCACGTCATCAAAACACGTGCATATAGTGTTTTCCGGAGTCTAATACCGAGAAAACAATATCAAATCTTTGCGTGAGACCCTACGTGTAACATTCACAAAAAGAAAACAAATTAAATAGCTTGTTGCATTGCATAATTAGATTTACATGAAAACCAGGCTAATTTGACACTGTAATAATGTCCCCCTTTACCAACCTTTACCGACGGGAAGTCAATGCGTTTGTAATGTTATCCCCGAGACCTTAAACGAGCTGGCCCTGATACAATTTGTATCGTCGGTATGACTCATGTATGTCAATCCTAGTATAACTTGTCATAACAAAACTTCGGTCTGCAACTAATGCAAGCTTACCATGCAATGGTGGTCGACTGTAGTGATACATGTTCCAGTACAGAAAGCAAAACATGTAAATTGAATGATTTCTCTTGAACAAAATGACGATTCAGAATACTACAATGATTGAATTTGAGGCAATAATGATATTTAAAACGATTCCAAGTAGTGATATTTCTTTGTTGCAATTAGTTACCTCATAAAATAAATTACGATGTTAACATCACACTGTAATATAATTATAGATATGTAACATCGGTGACTTATTCAGAAACTTGCGGTCCTAATGACTGAAATACTTGTTTGATAATTTTTTGACAAAAAACAGTCGCTCTTTATGTATCTACTTTAAGAACCTCCGACATTTTATTAGCGAGTGTAATAATAAATGGACACTTCGTTCTCGCGTGCTCGTTTAGTGATTGATATAGAATGCTAATTTGCATTCCCGGTAAATTTGTGGTTTAATTTCACACACGATTATCGATACCACTTGAAAGTAGTCCCTACGAACTGAGAGGGATTGTCGAATCTGTCATTGATTTACGGAGTTATGGATAGACTGATTGATCTGTTGGTATAGACATAAACATAGCACTTAAACTATCCCAGTGAATTAATCGTTTTACGATGTGCAAGGCATCAGACATAAGACAGAAGTGAATAACACCTTTCAATTATACATATTAATGAAGATTTAAACTATATCAAACACATGTTTCGTCATCTAGGAATCGTCATTTAAGTCAATTAATGTGTTTAATTGGGGTATTTTTTATTGTGTTACTGTAATGGATGTTAGGTTGGAAAGACTATGCGATCTAGTAAAATTCTTTAACATCGTGATGTACAAAAGTTTCCGGTGAAAAAGACATCAGTTTAGTGGTAGCCGAGAAATCCCCTCTCATCGTAGGCAGGCAACACATTTTCTCATTGTACGTGTCAACAAGCACCACACTGGTGTTCCATCTTCTGACGTCATCAGTCATTGTCTGTAGCAATAGAACAGTATGTCATCAGTTCCCGGGGCCCGGGGAGATGGCGTTAAACACTTATACCCGAGTCTCACTGTGAATTGGAGACCGTTGTTATTGTTCGGTCAGTGCTTCTCTCTTTTGAATGTTCTGTTTCCTTCTACCGATCGGCGCCGTTCAAGTTCTCATGCCATTCAGAACTATTTACTCGGCGTTTCATCGCTTTACTCTCCTGATCAATGTCAACAGTGGGCAAACAAAACACATATCACTTAAGTATATAGCAATGATTGATAGTAATCTTTGACACACCTTTAAACTTTGATAACAGATTCAAAATGAGTAAAATTTCTTATTACATTATTGATATGTAATATGAGGTTGTCACCTTAAGCTACTAACAGTGAACAGCATATTATGATGGTCTGTAAGGCGATGTGGTTTACATTGTGATAGGGTGTCGTTCAAGGTGATGATATAACATGGTATTTATTATGCCCTCTGTTGGACGAGTCCCATCTATCGAGGTATTACACCTTCTGATTGGCTAGTCTCGTCTGTCATGGCATTATGCCCTCTGGTGGACGAGCCCCGTCTGTCGGGGCATTACGCCCTCTGATTGACTAGTCTCGTCTGTCATGATATGATATGCCCTCTTGTGGACGAGTCTCGTCTATCGTGGAATCATGCCCTCTGTTGGATGAGCCCCATCTATCGGGGTATTACACCTTCTGATTGGCTAGTCACGTCTGTCACTGCATTATGCCCTCTGGTGGACGAGCCCCGTCTGTCGGGGCATTACGCCCTCTGATTGGCTAGTATCGTCTGTCATGATGTGATATGCCCTCTTGTAGATGAGTCTCGCCTATCGTGGAATTATGCCCTCTGTTGGATGAGCCCCATCTATTGGGGGTATTTCGCCCTCTGGATGGCCAATCTCGTCTGTCATGATATTATGCCCTGTGGTGGACGAGCCTCGTCTGTCGGGGCATTATGCCCTCTGATTGGCTAGTATCGTCTGTCATGATATTATGCCTTCTGGTGGACAAGTCCCGTCTATCTTGGTATGACCTCTTGAAGAAGAGTCCCGTCTGACATGGTGTTATGATTTCTCGTAGAAAGCTCCCGTCTGACATGGTCTAATGCCTTGTGGTGGGTGACTCCCGCCTGACGTGATCAAACGCCCTCTGCTGGGCAAGTCCCGTCTGATGTGGTGTTACGCTCTCTGATTGGTGACTTCCGCCCTACGTGATCTAACGTCCTCTACAGGAAGGCTTAATGGATTGATTACATCAGTGTTTTCATAGAAAGAATAGTATAAGATGGTCGCGCTCTGGTTCAAATGCTTGAGAATGTTCTACACTATAAGTCCCATTGATGAATTTTATTAACGACACAAAATTTGTTCATTGATAAAATCAGGATCAAGGTTTAGTGGTTTCGTCAAACATCAAGATGTTACACTCTGTACGATATGCAAATGTTGTTTTACCATTGAAAATCAGCTTTAATGCGTATTACACTCAGTCGACATTATACTGATCGAGCAGCATTTTTACACAGTAACAACATATCTGTCCGTTCTGGAGTACCCAACACGTCTCAATTCTTCAACTGTTACAACATGTCCGTCCGTTTTAAAGTACCTCGCACCACTCAAGCCTTCAACTGATATAACACGTTCGTCCGTTCCAGAGTACCTCCACCTGTCAGACCTTCAACTGTTACAACATGTCTGTCCGTTTTAAAGTACCTCGCACCACTCGAGCCTTCAGCTGTTACAACACGTTCGTCCGTTCAAGAGTACCTCGCACATGTCAGACCTTCAACTGTTACAACATGTCCGTCCGTTATGAAGTACCTCGCACCTCTCAAGCCTTGAAACGTTACAACACGTTCGTCCGTTCAAGATATCTCGCACCTGTCAGACCTTCAACTGTTACAACATGTCCGTCCGTTATGAAGTACCTTGCACCTCTCAAGCCTTGAAACGTTACAACACGTTCGTCCATTCTAGACTACCTCGCACCTACCAAGCCTTGAAATGTTACAACACGTTCGTCCGTTCTAGACTACCTCGCACCTCTCAAGCCCTGAATTGATCAATGAAGATGTGCATGTCGCGAAGTAATATGGTCCAATGCTTGTCTAGTATTCCCGTTGAAACAAATTCAATAACTGCTTAAGACGTATTTTGATACCGTTTACGTTATGTTTTACAAAAACAGATATCTCGCCATTAGCAGACAAAACTGGTCATATTTCTAGTGTATACTACCGTTAATCACGTCATATGTGGATCAACCATACACCTCAATAATTCTTTAAATAGTCATTGTTAGTTCTCGTCTTTCCTCTTTATTGACACCATCATTGTGATTGTCACGCATGCTAATGCTGTCCCCTGTCCCGCTATAACTACGGCGTCCAAGATGACCCACGTGACCTCTATCAGTTTCCTAATTATATGTCTGATATGATTGGAATTTCTTTATAATAAAAAATGCCGACCTTAAACTTCGATCGTTTGACTTCTCTATCATAAACGTCTTTGATGTAGAGTAATTACATATTTAGCATACTGCTAGGCGAGCATGATGACCCTTTTTAAATAATGTACCTACCGCAATCTTGTGGAGTGTGACTATTCATATGTATCTACAAATCGCCTTCTCTCGTTTCAAACGCTCGTGGTAGAAAGTAAGGACAAAGACCGTTTAAGTAATATGTGAAAAACAAACTAAAAAGATAAAAGATCTACTACCTGAGGACCTTTAATAAAACGGAAAGTGCCTGCCTTTAGGAGGGAAGTTTGGTTTTGTACACATTTTTCCTTGAGGCTAACTCGATCAGAGACACTTCAAATCTCATTTCTTAACCCGTAAAATTGCTCCGACTACACCGAGTAACAAAATACCCGATAACCTTCCATTTCCCTGATGTGTCATTCATAGAGAGCAGATATATGAAATTATATTAACTGGAAAAAAGGACCACCTCGATGGTAGGTTATAGGTCCCGAGTTTTATTTGTAACGGGACGTGTGTTCTGTAGCACATTCGGCGTCTGTCCAGGTGAGTTTTTTCTCACCTGAGACCGTCTCATCATATATCGGATGTTACAATTGTACTACAAAATTTGTTTCATCGACTGTTACGTTGTTTTTTTTTTAATTGAATTGGAGTCCGTCTCTGTAATAACTAAATGGTGTATTGTTCCGGACTCTGATTCCGGTAAAGCTGGGCAATAGCATGAGTCGAGTTACTGTCTGCTAACGAGAGACAGGGGATGGTACACTTTCTCAGGCGCCCAGACGATGTTCTAGACCGCTGATTTATCTATCTTATTCATGTCATATCCGTTATCAAAGGTAGAAATGAAGGATACTAATTATATAATTACAGGTGTTGTGGGGTATAAACGCAAAACGCGTGATACACATTTTGGAATTTGAAACATTAAAAATTTGCGAAGTAAAACATTTCTCACTTTCATCCTGATGTTGCTGTAAGCTATGGCCCTGAAGAGTGTACTGTGATGGAAGTGCCTCCCATCCTATTCTCCAGTGTCTATTTGGCAATTACGCCAATGGGGATTTAATGAGAGTCGTTGTTATCAAAGACAACATGTATTTAGTAATATATTATGACGCAAGACATTACCTGTCCCATACCGTACAGAACATTAACCAAAGGCAGGAAGATTCGCGTACTAATCAACTTCAGGAAGGTTGGTACTTAATTAGACAAACTCGTACGATCTAAACCTGCGTAATCAAGTGGAAACTTTCCGCATCTTGTCTTTGATAACGCAAAGGGAAAAGGAAACATAAATAAGGGAAATAATAACAATTGGTGGCAAAGTTAAGTGTTTAGTATTGTTCTCGACCCTTCGCGTAATAAAAACACAAGTGACGCAGATTTACCCAGACGTTTTCGCAATTGCGCGCACTGCATATATTGGTGTTGTTAGTGATAAACACGGAGCTGACTGTATCTTTCATCCCCATCTATTCCCTTAATGAGTGTTCCGTCCCTCTCGCCGCTTTCCTTACTCCACAAAGTTCCGTAAGATACTGCATTTCATTGAGCTATGTTTACTATATTTTAGCTACCCAATTTTGAAGCTCACCAAAGTGTAAGTTAATATTTACTCAGAAAGTGGTATTATCTTTGTAAAATATATCAAGAAAGCGATATCTTTACTTTTAGGTCACGTGCTACTATGTTTCGAGTGACTCATTACGAAATTGACTGAAATTTCGAAAAAAAACTTCATTTAGGTAAAAGGTCTTCGGGTGCTTTGCGAAAATTGTGAGTTTCGTCACACAGACCTTGAGATCTTACAATTTCCATTGAGCGTGGATAAGTATCACAATGATTTATACATAAATCAAAATGACAGTGTTCACAGAACTCTTGTCACCGTCGATGCCTTGAACAGTTTTTGTTTAGTTTTGTTTTTAGAGTGTTATTTTCACTGGTAGACCTATCAACTTAGCAGCTCAAACTTACGGTCACCAAAATATACTATGTAATTACATAAGAATGATTCACAAAGAGACATACATTTGAGACCAGGGTAAGCCCGATTGTTCCTCTCGACATCGGGACGGTTTAATAAAAAACCAAAACCTTCAAACAGATAAAAATATATATGCTATTGTAATAATGAGATGATGTGCGATATGTGTGTTTTGCGGTTTGCTGAAATGTCTTACTAGATTTATTCATGGCTAAATGATCAACACTATACATGGTAGTCTGTTCGAAATATACAGGTGTATCAAAGCTGTCATTATCAACGGCAGGTAAATTATAAAAGGGCCAGGCTCGAGCTAATAGTGTAGGTATTTAACACGAGTAAACAGGTTAGCTAACGTGTACCTGTCACCAAACTCTCAAAAAAAACTTCTGATGGCGATACCATCACCACACTAATAAACAATTCGGCTCCATTTAATCTGTCCCTAGTAGTAGCTAAACGGTTCGGAAATAAACCTATCTATGTATTCTGGTGACATTTTACCCTGGAACAACACAAGTTCGTGTTTTATAGTTTTGATTGAATGGAAATGGAACCCGTTAATGTCCGTTTGTATGTAAGACGTTATGTGAGGTTTCCGATTCCATCAGGTTTCAACGTCAACCGGGGTCGGGGTTATCTCCCTGACGGTATGGCGATATACTATTTGATCACTGCTTGTATTTGTCTTTAAGTCTATAACTTTAGATTGTTGGGTTTGACGTAACCTCATTAGATATTTAATTACAGGCCACACCCAGTGTTGTCCATCTGTTGGTATGGTTTCAGATCTTGACAACGTCATCCACGCACTAGAAAACCCCACACTGGACAGGGTCTGTGACGTGAACTGATTTACATGGATACCTGTCGAAAATAGAAAAAAATGAAATTAAGAAAAATAAATGTAAAGTCAGCTTGTAAGTAGAAATTCGGTGGATAGCCTGTTGATGATACGTCCAAAACGCATAGGCTAAAAATACTCTTATATCAAGGTCACGTGCATTAGATGATTCCATGTCCAAAAATACTTTTTGTAGTGCATACAGCTTTAATTACAAGAGCAGAAAAGATCGTTATAAATAGTACATATCCTGATCTTTCTCCATCCAAATACACAGTAGGCACATGTTGAAGGTTCATTGTATAACCATGTATGCATGTTACTGGTGTAATATTCGTAACCGAATCAACAAAATGAAATCAAGAAATCTCAGTATGTCCGTACCAACCGAAGGATGATTATTCTGCAGTGTTAATAAAAAAATGGCGTTACCTAAAATATGCTGTTTCTAAGTGTTAAAAGTTTCTTACTTCAAACATTTGTTCGCTTAGCTGGTGACACAGGTCAAACGGACCAACCTTACAAATACAAAACCAGCCAACAGTCACTATAACTTGACTGCAATTAACAAAAAAATAAAATAAAATGAACGAATAAATAATAATATTGGTTGATATTTTATCGTTCTTTTCGTTTGGTTTCAGAGGAATTTGCTCAAGGACTAGAAAGATATGACTTTGCAGTTCCATCCAGGGTGACCGCAGATGGCATCCACATAGATCATTCCTTACATCCTAATATACGGCGGAGGAAGAGGAGTACCGAAGAGTACCCTCAGTCGGACAAGACACCTGACCACACAGTGCATTATAAAGTGGATATAGAGAATAAACCTATTTATTTAAAAGTTAAACCAAATTATAAATTATACTTTCCGTCCCTAATTGTTGAAAAGCGTAAAAATTTGTTCGGAAATGTGACAGATTCCGTATTCACCGGTGTAGAACCAGATGAAGAACATTGTCATTTCACTGGGGAGGTTCTTGGAGAAACGTCATCAACAGTGGCACTGGAAGTTTGTAACGGTCTGGTGAGTATACTTTTAAAAAATTGTGTTTGCTGTCTTGTTCTTGTCAACACATTTTCTGTATGACAGTCCAAAATGGCGTGTTGTCAGTGAATGTGGTGTAGTTAGGTGTTAATAATATCTATATTGTCATTGGATATCAACTTCCTTTTGGATTTCAAAGTTTATCGAATAGAAGATTTTTTTATTAAGGTACGGTGAGAGATTTTTTTCTTCTCTTTATGTTTTTTCTTTGGAAGAAATGTCGTTAATTAAGCCATATGTCGTTGCGAATGACAGGATGCTAAGGAAGACCATCTGGCAATACGTCGGTTGGATGGATCCAATCCGGAAAACAAACTTGTCCTCAGATCTTTTAATTTGTAGCTTCAGTCTTAAGTGTTACACACTATAGAATATCTTGACAAGTGCTACGACTGGGATTCTGGCCAGAAGCACAGGAAAACACAAAGAAAACACAACAACCCCGAAACTGTGCTTATCACTGGTAGGGCGAATGTGATATTAGAAAATAACATGTTTGTTCAGCAGTTTTAATACAGACGAATTTTTCACTAAAATTTATCACAAAAAATAAATTCAGAATGTAGGCTAACGCAAATAACATGCGATGAAATGCATATCTCAACACTTGGGATAATTTTATCGTGGAAACCTGACGTAGGTGTCAACGTAGGTGTCAACTAGAAGACAAAAAAATACCACCACATAAAATGTTATCATAATAACACCCACTCTGGATCGACTTAACGAAAACAAGGATGAAATGAAATGCTGAGTGGCACCTAAACAAGTTTCGATGTCCTGCTGTGCTGTCGTGTCATTTTAAATAGGAAACCAGGCGTTGGCCGAATTAGTCAGGCACACGGTCTGGACATAAATAACCACTGCAAAACCGTGATCCGGTATAGTGATATTATGGTGCTTATAGCGCTAAGGGTTAGCAAATGTAGTCTGGAAACTGTTACAAAGGTTGTCCAATGAGAAAAAACAAACAACATTAAAAATATTCGGTGACGTTTCAAATAGAGGTGACAGTTATAGCTGGTCGAACCCACAAATATATTACCCTACCCCAACAGGAACTGTGCCGTATAACTATTTGTCGTGCAATACACGTGTAATAACATCCATAGCGAGTCAGACGGTTTGACGTAAACCATCTGTTTGTGCCACGTGACCCCGAGTCTGGGATAAATCTGTACCGAACTAATAGCACCGCATTTCGCCAATTAGTGGGCGGGGCACCTTGCTTTCTCGGCAGTGACCGCAAACCAATATCAGATCCTATCGTCCGAGAGCTCAATACAGCTCGTAACGAAGGGTTATATGTGAACACTTTTTTCATAATCTGCTTAAACACTAGGAGACTATAAATACATTTCTCGATGCGATATGTGTTCCCGTTTAAAACCAGAAAGATAATTAACACTATATTGGAGAATGGGTCTAGAACACCCAACGATCTCTAATGTATGATATCACCTTTAATGATCTGCCCATCAAATTAAAAAGTCTTTCGCTTAATGATTAACGTAAATTACCCTGTTGATGAATGGAGGTCTTTTTTCGAGTCTTTACCATCATTTTAACGGTCGTTAGGCAAAAAATTCAGGCTCGGGTTGGATTAACGTTATTTGAAGGCGTCTTAGTTATAATGTATGATGTTTACCATTACAGTTCCTTTAACACAACCATCACTGTTCTGTTGGTTGTGTTACAGAATTTCTTTTCCGTTTTAAGAAGAAAATGTTTCGGAAATACACTTCTATAGGACAGTACACCGGAACACTCGCTACGTCAGCGAAACATACTTCTATAGTACAGTACACCGGAACACTCGCTACGTCGGCGAAACATACTTTTATAGAACAGTACAAAGAGGCAATCGCTACGTCGGCGAAACACACTTTTATAGGACAGTACAAAGAGGCACTCGCTATGTCGGCGAAATATACCTCTATATGACAGTACACCGAAACACTCGCTATGTCGGCGAAATATACCTCTATAGGACAGTACACCGGTACACTTGCTACGTCGGCGAAACACACTTTTACAGGACAGTACACCGGAACACTCGCTATGTCTGCGAAATATACCTCTATAGGACAGTACACCAGTACACTTGCTACGTCGGCGAAATGTACTTTCAAAATAATTCACCGAAACACTCGCTATGTCGGCGAAATACACTTCTATAGGACAGTACACCGGAACACTCGCTATGTCGGCGAAATACACTTCTATAGGACAGTACACCGGTACACTTGCTACGTCGGCGAAATGTACTTTCAAAATAATTCACCGAAACACTCGCTATGTCGGCGAAATACACTTCTATAGGACAGTACACCGGTACACTTGCTACGTCGGCGAAACACACTTTTACAGGACAGTACACCGGAACACTCGCTATGTCTGCGAAATATACCTCTATAGGACAGTACACCAGTACACTTGCTACGTCGGCGAAATGTACTTTCAAAATAATTCACCGAAACACTCGCTATGTCGGCGAAATACACTTCTATAGGACAGTACACCGGAACACTCGCTATGTCGGCGAAATACACTTCTATAGGACAGTACACCGGTACACTTGCTACGTCGGCGAAATATACCTCTATAGGACAGTACACCGGTACACTTGCTACGTCGGCGAAACACACTTTTACAGGACAGTACACCGGAACACTCGCTATGTCTGCGAAATGTACCTCTATAGGACAGTACACCAGTACACTTGCTACGTCGGCGAAATGTACTTTCAAAATAATTCACCGAAACACTCGCTATGTCGGCGAAATACACTTCTATAGTACAGTACACCAGTACACTTGCTACGTCGGCGAAATGTACTTTCAAAATAATTCACCGAAACACTCGCTATGTCTGCGAAATACACTTCTATAGTACAGTACACCGGTACACTCGCTATGTCGGCGAAATACACTTCTATAGGACAGTACACCGGAACACTCGCTACGTCGGCGAAACAAACCTCTCTAGAACAGTAACTCAGGAACACTTCCTACGTCTGCGAAATACTTTTCTTTGTAGAAAAGTACTTCGACATACTCGCGTTGACGAAATATCCTTTTGCACAACAGATCATAGCGACATCAACGAAAATTTCTTCTACTTGTAACTCTAGCGAAAGGTTTTTCTACAGAATAGTTTAACGAAGTTGCAACGGGGATGCAACAGAACGGGCGATTTAGTTTCAAATCTAACACATTTATCAAGGTACGACATATATTTCTACTGTTTAACAGTATACAACGACCATGTTTTCCTTAGGCGGTTCTTGTGATTATCCACAACGTGCAAATATCCCCCTTTTCTCACTCTCTGTTATCGCTATTAATGGGGAAATGTGTAAGTGTTTAAATACAATTATAGTGTTGGCACTCTCAATCAGCAGTGAGATTTTATTCATTAACCAGTCTCAGAACAGGAAAGGATGCCGAAAGTGACACCTGTCGGCACCTTCAGAAAGTGGAGACATTTCTATCAAGTCTATTCCATTAATGGCGATGAAGAATCCAAAACCGTTACTCGTATATCGTGTACCAAAGGCTTTATTGCCAGCATGACATGGTGGCTCTAAAAATGTTTGTATTGTATACGACATGTGGAGCATTAAGGACCATCTTGCCTCTATTGCCTCTGCCACCATTGCACGTGTGTTGGACTTCTTCACGGGCCTTGAGGCGCCCTGCTCTGAGCTAAAAGTAGATTCGCCATTTGTTCTAAAACAAAAGCCGGCGACGGAATGTATTATCCGGAGGTAAATAGCCTGTTTACTCCTACTCGGAGTTCGCTGACAAGACGGGATGTGTAAGTATGATGACTATGTCTATGAAGCAGCTTTTATGCTCGTGTAAAACACGATGAAGATGTGTTAACAATCTGTGCTTTGATGAGGCAGTACCTGTGACACTACGGTACATTTGTAGATCGGAATGGCGATACCTGGTTCTACCAGTCTATCTGTATGTCGTCTCGAGATTAGACTAGTCTATCAGGGAGGTCAATTCGAGTCGAAAACGCCTGTGACAGTGCATTCTAAATTAGAACATGGTACATAAAAACGCCCCGGATGTTAGTTCTACTGATAGGATCTCGTTGTAGCTACCATGTTCCCCTTTCACATTATGTCAAAAACATATCTTCAGTATTTTCTTAAATAAACAAGCTATCTTTACCCAATACAAAAGCTACGGATGTTTTATCAAACGTTTCTTTCTAAGGATGTTTTGGTATATGGTAAATACGGGTTACAAACGGTACATAAAAAGGTTCTGTTACTCAAACCTGTATTTTCTCCAAGTTACAATGAGTGCAGTTTAGAACGGAACTTTGAAGTGGTAGTTATATTCATTACAGGATCATTCAATGAATCAAAGGGCATCCGTTATTAACAAATGTCACCAATAAGATACAATGATGACAACACTTAAGCCTGCAAGGAAATCCGGTCCTTGGGCAAGGAAAAGGGCACAAAGTGCTTGTAGCCCATAGATGGCACACCTGCAGTTTCATCAATGTGGATGCTGAAGTACAGATGACATTTGACCCGGAATCCGTTACTTTAAACGTATTTATTTCAAAGGCTAGATGTAATAAAAAGTTACAATACACAGGTAATAAAATATGAGTTCAGGGTTGAAATAGGTCCGGACATGATCGATAACATCGGTGGTTTCCGTGGCTAATCATTGACAGTCTTACACCCTCACGTACCGGGACATTATAATGAAGAAGATTTATGGGAACCCATTTATAAAGTATTCTATCGCCATCAAAGACACGCTGAAGTACATTCGGTCTCTAGTAGATTATGTAAGTGACACTGGGGACGAGATCTTGGTGATAGATTTCTGTAATTCAACAATTGTCCTTCTTGAAGAAATATTACTATATTTGACCTTGAATAACCTTTCTTTAACCTCGAAATTGTCGCTGATTACCTAACATGTAGATAACATAGGTTATTACTGTATATGAACGAGTTATTGCTTTACTTCCATTCAAGTGTTCGGTCCGCCAAGGAGTCGTATTACCATCAAAGTACTGAGGTAAAACCTGAGGGAAATGTCAAGCCTAATATTAGCATGGTGAAGTACATGTGCTCTTAGTGACCCTTCTAGGGTTTGTTTACATTTTAATTAGATTACTGAGTGAACTGAGGCGTCCCTTCAGATATATTACAGGGGTGAGTCTTGGATCTCGCCATACCTCCCGAGACATTGTCTAGTAAAACAAATATATTCAAGTACAATCCGACGAAATTTATACTGTCAAAGTAGAAATCTTGTGTTAGGCAGAGAACGTTCAAATTTACAAACGATACCGCCTTTCTTTGACCTTAACTGATGAGAACGGGTACCAGAAGTAATCGCTCCTGGACGCGTGACAACCGATACTACCTACAGAAAAGTGCGGTACCCAAGTCTGACCTTTACTCGTTAGACCATGTACCGGGCGTCACCGGTTCTGGTCATGCGACAACCGGTACTTTATGCCAAAAGGTGCGGTATGTTAGGCTAACCTTAACTGGTCATAACATGTACCGAACGTGACCAGTCCTGTTCACGTGACGGCATGTAGTTCATGCCAAAAGGTACGGTACATTAGGCTGACTTTAACCGGTCAGAATATGTACCGGATGTAACCGGTCCTGGACACGTGATAACCGGTACTTTATGTCGAAAGGAGTGCATCTGTAGCTCGCTGAGCAGTTTTGGTGTTTTTCCAGGTACAGGAAACAGTATATGTAAACGTTTGTCTAACTGAAAAGTAATGCAATCTGGACATTGACCCGTGTTGTGAAATCGTATCATGGTCATTCAAAGTAACGGTCATAGCACGCTGTTATTGGGCCGATTATTTGGGAGATTATTTGACAAATTGTTCATATATATGTGAAATGATTGTGTTGATTTAGTAGCAGTCAGCCATGCTGATGATAACTGCCGAGGTGATATCTAGGACATTCAGACTAAGATAACGCTGGAGAAGATTTCGAGAATTAATAAAATGTCAGGACATGTCATGGTATCTTTGCAAAATCCATCGATTGAACATATGAAGTGTGGCTGTTTGAGTTACGCCTTTCACCACTGTTGACTGATGATTGGACCACCTGGTCCTCGGCCTGATAGCAATAGATATACAGCTCATTCTCTCCCCACTTGCTCCCAGGCGGTTCCTCGCCTATCACGAACTGTCCTCGGCCATTAGATCAACTCAGATTGGTCGATGTTGTAACTGAATCCAACACGTATGGCTACAATAAAAGTATATATATAGATTTCACTTTAAACTTTCGTCAACATTATCATGATATATTATGAATGTGTACATCGACGATGATGCATACTTGATTTCGGGAGTTTATCTTAATGTATTTCTGTTTATCGGTAGTATTTCACATATGTTATGTTGATACTGGAAACAAACACAAATCGACAATTATTTTCGAACCAACACGTGGCCCAAACAGAATTTGAAATCTTTCTGTAGTTTAAAAGTAGCCGATACTTATTGCTTAATTTTGGCAAACATAAAGGGCAAATAACTCTACAATTAGACTTCAGACATGAGTTATCTCCCATCTTGACAGGCACATGTCAGTGATAACAAATTGATAATCGGGATTGTTCTTTTAGCAAAATTAAATACAACACCTTGATTTACTGTTAGAACTGTATTTTTTGCAATACAGATAAACCATTGTTCTTATCACACCGTCATAAAAACGACTAATTAAGTTGATGTATAGAATACTAATTGAGGTAATCTGACTGCAATCTTATGTTAAAGTGCATTGTATTTGTTGAACACGTCAATGAGATTTTACTTAATCTTTGCCTGCTTTACTGCTCAAAGCCTTGCTATTAAATTAAGATTGTGGGGTATTGGAGTATAACGCCATGGAGTACTGACAAGGGGGTACTTTTATCTAGTGTTGACGACGCCGAATCTCTGAGTACACATTGAAGAGCAAGTGTTCCACAAATAATTACAAATGTGTTAGGTGATCGATGCCTTTAAGTTATAGATGTCAGATTTCTCCCAATGATCGAACGGTCTTTTTATTTATTCTCCTATGAAAAATGTTTGTCGTGAAAGATGTAGATAAAAGGCATACGATGGTTGTGTCATTAATCGCACTAAAAATTTGAGTCTATTTTTCCGAAATTTCCTGCAAGTGCTTCGTGGAGATCCCTTAGGAATGCCATAAGATTGATATCTATGGAAATTTCGGAGTAAAATCACTGTTGTTTCCTGTCCATGTTGATGGTAGATGACTCGATTGCGCATTGATGAATATTTTATTTGAACTGTCCGGTCCCTTTTGACCGAATCTCTCCCAAAGGCCTCTAGCAAATGAAAACATTCAAGTGAATTGATACTCTGCTATTGAGTGTAATATAGCCATGTCCGATAATAGAATGAGTCAGTGCTCTGCCTGGCCGAGTTTACAATACATTAATATAATACCTGGTTTCAGATCGTTATATAATACAAACTTTGTTCGACTTAATGGACGTCTAGAAACACATGTCTTATGATTCAGGACTGACCGACATATCAAACACAATTTTCTTGTTTGATGACACATACTTTTGTTATTAGTTAGGTTATGTAGAAGTTAATGATAAAATATCTGAATATCGACTATTAAACGTTAATGTCATGTCGATTATAAAACGGGTTTGTTTGGTCAACATTTTGTAGTATGTGATGTGTAGTGTAAATAAAGGAGTTTATTTCATGTAGACGAAAAACTTAATTAATATTCTTAATGTAACAAGATGGAACGCACGAGATTCGTCAAGTGGAAAATATGGCATGACTGAAAACAATGTGACCGTCATTAAAAGTGACGTCATTTACAAAACAAAAACCGGTTGTTTCTTTAAATAACCGTTGAAAATAGCATTACGGTCCAATAAATGACGATGTAAGGGAAGTCGTTGCCTGGGCCTGGTGGTGTTATAATGCTATGTTATGTGTTGTATGTGACGATTCGGTTCACTCTTCTGTTGCATGGAAATTTAATTTCACGTCTCTCTCTTTATAAAGATAGGGGTTGCTGTATTTTGTGTACTCCAGGGTATCGAACCGCTCGACTTCTGTCAGATTCCTCCCCGCCGTTACATAGGCAGACGAGAAATAAATCACAGTTACAGATAAGCTTAAAACATGGCGATATCGCCATATTATCTTGTCTTTACATTTCCACGCCATTAACACAACTCTCTACCCTGCTAAGATTTTCTCCTCGACTTTTCTTTAACAGTTCATAATAAACCATTTTCACATTCTTAAAATTCTTGGCAGATATCGGAATTTTTAGTTTCACGGATGTATATACTTTAGCTTCCCAATAGTTCTTCGTGACCTGTCGACCACAGCTGTTTGTTGGAGGCCATAGACGCGCTAGGAAATATTATTATATTATTATTGTCTCCCAATGAAAAGTACTGAAGAAGTCTTGAAATATTTCTGTAGACTATAAATTATCGTTATATATTGTTACTATCCAAACTTGTCTTTGATTCTTTGATATTTTAAACATTCTTATAACGAGCAAAACTATCTGGCCTTATTTCCATTCCCAATCCGACGTCACTTCGTGGAGGAAAGGATATAACTATTTTTCGCTATTGCTCCTAGAATTGAGTCAGAATAGCATTGACATGGACTTTCATATCTTTACCGAAAACTTCATACAATTTCGTATGATAAGACTTTTAGACGGTGCTGAGTGACGTTGATATATACATGTACGTAGGTTTTGGCACAAAACCATGTACTGTTCATTTCTCGGTATTTTGAAATACATGAAGGATATCCGCCGTCGTGTCGGGCTTGAAACAATCTCAAATTGGTCATGTTTATTATGTGGTATATGCATTACATCATAGAACTGTCAAATCTATATCAAAGGTTTTGTTATCTGATGAACATGGTTATCTCTTTATATTGGTAGATCGACAGGACATGGGATTACCGTCGTGACGTTTGAGAACAATTTCCGCTTTATGGTGCACGTGATCACGTGTCGGATATAGTTATAGTTAATGATCCAAATCAAATTTGTTCCGTTACACGTAACGGGAAAACCCACCATAAACGATATATAGACAAACTGTTTTACGTAAAAAAAAAAAAAAAAAACATGAAAAGGAATGCCGTCATGGACGAGTGCAAACCAGTTGTCATATACTACAAAAATATTGGAAATTCCATGTTAACTTTAAAGAATGAAAGAAACCCACATCAAATCAATATTTTACCGTCACATGTAGCGATTAATATTTTTTAAATTTCTACAACGTATGCACTTTACTTTATGTCAGCTAAGCGTGATGATTCATTCAATAACTTAAATAGATTGATTGCGGTGGATATAAGTACTTGACTATGTGTGATATCAATGAAAAAAAATGCCAATATTCTTTTCAATTCATTGGCTGACTCGGTAAAAGTGTGTTTACTTCAGCTTACTTGTTCTCCCTTTAAATAACCAGAGACCTTATATAAGAAACCAATACTAGACGACTTATCACCGTATACGATATTACACATCCACCGACCCATATTAAAACAGTTCAAGTACAAACCTTGCTCCATATATAAGCATGTTTATCTGTCAATTTGATAGATCGCCGTCCTTGAGATTATGGCACAGTCAGCGAAATCAGTACAGTATTAAACTTCAGGTTTCGTGTTAGATGTGACGTCGGGGCCCAGTTCGTTACGTTAAGTACCAGGCGCTGCATGCACTGACGTCACTAGGGGTATTTTTGGATACATCAACACAACATTGCTATTACATCGTATTTTAAGAATCGGATTGTCCAGAAATGTCGTGTGTTAATTGTTGGTATGACCTTTACTGGCTGGAAGATGTAGAGTATGGTTGTAAGTTTTCCCTCTCTTTGGTAATAGTCAGCATGATCGTTATTAACCGGAAGTTGTTGAATTTGGTTAAGACGAATGGTGTTGTGATGTTACATTGTAAGTGATTGTCAGGGATCAATGTCACATACTTATGGAGAGTATATAAGATATTCTACATAATTTCATGACACAGCTACCCTGTTATCGATGTAATAACATTATATAACACATAGCAGAGCTCTGATTATCCGAATGTCTCTATTGTTTTCTATTATGACGTCATAGGTTCACGGCACCATATGCATTGTGACGTCATCAAATGTTTTAAATCAGTCTGATAAAATGCCGTTTTCACGAATGTTTGCAAAACTGTCTAAGTTATGTGATAGGAGGAATTCCCATTAAATTCCATAGTCTGGTTTGTGAAACTCGTACGATCGAATTTTCAACTTATCAGAGACTCGATTAAATGAAATGACGTTTTCTTCTTTTATAAAGACGTCTTATTCGGAATATCTTGAAAAAATATCAAGCATGTAATATGAATATAGAACAAGTTTTACATAACCTCTTTGTGACACTTATTTTTTGTAATATATTTACAGGATTAGGATTTTTAGAATATATTTTCATATCTGATATAATATTATATAATGAGAGTCGAATTTGCTTGCCATAGTGCCGATAAAACTCTGCCATACACAGAAATTGGTCTGCTCGTTTAATGTTTGTTACATGTTTAAACGTGTGTTTATCGCGGTCATAATACACCATAAAGCAGCTGATGGATGTTATTATACTGGGAGAAGGTTTGGAAATTATATTAAAATTTTTAACTCAGCAGTATATACACGTTATTTTATGTGGCTATGGGAATGATAAACATATAATGTAGTGTTCGCTGCATCCTGACTTGTATGGTTTTTAAAAAACGTAACTTTATTGCGAAAGGCGAGTGCGTTATGCACACAACCATCAAATTCACGTGATTTTTCAAAAAAAAAGTTGTAAACCATTTAACAAAGGTTACTACATGATTTCAACTTTTACATAATTTTCCTTTACTCGTAATATTCCAATGCCCAATTTAATAGACTTCGAAACGTGCTGTAAATTAGAATTTAAGGACTATGTTACTGTATACCCGTATCTATTTAGACGGCTTCATGTTTACTGAAACGCCGTTATAACGGACGTAAAGACACTTAAATAAAACAGAATAAATGAAAAGACGGCCTGCACATTTCTTATAGGGATACAACTTGCTAAGAGAAAACGTAAAACTGCACCGACGAATTCGTACATGTGAGTAAAGAACTATTTTATCTGATAGTAGTAGTAAATATATGGTATACCAAGAGAATAACTACTTTTCAGTTTAAATTAGATGTCTGCGGACTTGAATGACAGAGACATCAAGGGCTGAGCTATATTGTATTATAAAAAAAGACATCAAAATATCTGCCGTCAACCGTACTAATGGGTATGTTAGCACAAAATGCTATATAATGTCTCTATAATACACACATTGAGGAGAGGTATTTTAATGATCACGTGAGGTTAGCGGGTCATATTTTAATTTATTCACAGGTGCGATAAGTATATGCCGGATAATACGGATATCTATCGCTGATGATTTTTATTGCCTAGACATATTGGACGGCGGTACGTCGCGTTTCTTCAGCCGTATTATCTTAACCCTTTATTTTCACCAAGTGACCACAAATAATATCTAACAAATATATCTGTATGAAAAATGTATTATCTATTGTGGTATTGTTGAAACATATTTCATGAATGACTCATAAAGAAAATTAGAGTACATAAATAAAACATAAAGATATCCTCATTATAATGAAGATAGGTCAGGTATCACTACGGTTTAAAGTCGGAACGCCATGACGACACAGGACCTCTCATTCCGTGTTAACGGACAATCGGTCTTTGCTCACAATTGATATCTAAATTACACTTTAAAGTTATTGAACCATAGAATAGAAGTCAGGACAGTTTAACATGTGGAATTTGATAAAAATGGCAACAGATTGCAAAGTTATGGTTTGTAAAAGTAAGTTTGACAGCCCAAAATGGCCTGACTGCCCTTCCTAACTTGACACGCGACTATATATTTAACACGTGATTTAATGTGTGTTTTATGTTGTATTTAACTTTATCTACCCAATTATATCATTGATTTGAAAAAGGAAGAGTAAAACAGACAGGCTAAAATTGTAATAAAGCTATGGACTGAATTAGTGTTTCGAACAGGAGTTCACAACCGTTTTCATGATTAGTCATCTACTTCCGATAGATTTTGGCGCGAAATTCCATAAGCTGCTGTACCATCAACAGGAATGATACCATTTTGATGACGTCACATTAAATATAGGTTTAAATCTTAAACGATTGTGAAAATGAATACGGAATATATGATAATGTTATTTCTCTACGGAAACTTTCGATCATGATCGGGGGAAACGTCCACCTAGTTTGTATCCACCAATATCTAATTCCACGGACTTCCGGTAAAAGAATCAATCACCACCTTAAGGGTGAGATAGGGTTAATTCAGTCCGGAGGGGGATTATTAATTTGTCAAACAAATCAACTGACTGTGTTTGATATTTATAGAAAGTGCATAATTCTTGGTTGTGACTTTGTTTAAACTTCAATACCTCACTTATCTAGAAGTTGCATAAGATTAAATTTCATTGGCATTTAGCATCTGTGCTTGATGAATTTTACTTTCACTGAAATACAAGAAAATGTAAAGGTATGGATGATGGATTATGAAAGATTAGAATTGACCCTCACATCTGATGATAAACAGATAATTGTTCATTTTGTATCTGACCATCATCCCATCACTTATGTATATAAATAATGTTGGCAATTAACTTCTCCTTTATGGACACAATCTGTGATGTCTAGTGTATAATATTACACTAACCTTCTATTTTCAGACAGGGCTACTGCGAATTGGTACTGGAACCTACTTTATAGAACCAGTGCGAGGACATCCCGCCTCTGACACAGGTCATCCCCATATTGTGTACCAACACACATCTCTTCCATCCAAGATTGGCCTTCACAACCTACATAACCCTGTAACACCAGATCAGAACTCTCCGTGTGATGCTGGGGGTAGGTAAAACAACACTTGGCCAAAGTTTTATGTTAAAGATCAAAGTTTTTAATGGAAAACACGTTCTATTAAACATATGTATCTGGCATTAAGTCTAGCAATATATATTGTTGTTAATTCTATTAAGCGAAAATTTCAACCCTTATTCTTACATTGTCCTATAATAAGCCCACCCTTAGAGTTGGAAGAAAGGTATGGACAGTAAGTATGTAATGTGTTTGCACTCTGGGCTCACTACAGGATAAATTTGGCAACACATTACACATCATAGATACAGATCTGTTAAAGAAATGTACAGAGATATGGGCTATGAGTTATTGAAATTTAGACATACAGAGCATTGAGTAAGTGTGCAGATATACGGGCTGTGAGTTATTAAACTTAAGACATACAGAGCATTGAGTAACTGCGCAGATGTATGGGCTGTGAGTTATTAAACTTAAGACATACAGAGCATTGAGTAACTGCGCAGATGTATGGGCTGTGAGTTATTAAACTTAAGACATACAGAGCATTGAGTAACTGCGTAGATGTATGGGCTGTGAGTTATTAAACTTAAGACATACAGAGCATTGAGTAACTGCGCAGATATACGGGCTGTGAGTTATTAAACTTAAGACATACAGAGCATTGAGTAACTGCGCAGATGTATGGGCTGTGAGTTATTAAACTTAAGACATACAGAGCATTGAGTAACTGTGCAGATGTATGGGCTGTGAGTTATTAAACTTAAGACATACAGAGCATTGAGTAACTGCGTAGATGTATGGGCTGTGAGTTATTAAACTTAAGACATACAGAGCATTGAGTAACTGCGCAGATGTATGGGCTGTGAGTTAAATGTATTCTTGTGTAATATTTATCACATAATTAGCCTGCCACATAATGCAGTCAAGTCAAATATTGTTTGACAAATGTATACAAATGACCTCACATTTCCTAATTTGTCAGAGTGAAAAATGTAAGGTTGTAAATCATCTGATATTTTAATTATCTTCTGCGTAAACAAGATTTTTTGCTCTTTATGTTTTCATGACTTTGAGGTATGTCATAAATAGAATCTTATACTCATGCCTGTATAAAGCAGACTTGTGACAAATTACTGAACTAGACCTTTGGTTTTATATCAACACTCCATTGATCATTCTCTATACACTGAGTGTGCAATAATCCGGATGTCAATTGTCCAGAAAAATCACATTCTGGATGTAAATATCAGGGAACAAATTTAAGTAACATTATTTGCACTCACAGGACTGGTAATTCAAATTCCAGTTTTGGAAATAGAACATTGCTGTAGTTGTTGTACAATTGTGCATCTACAAACTAGTTCTTGCTTCTTACCGCACTGTCTAATTATAACCAGTTTGTTAATTTTATGATATAAAGATTGATGTTCACTTCAATTCATTTAAACTAGGTGAGATAAATTGAGAACAAGATTTCCTGAGGTGTGCTTTTTGGCATGAACTGCTTTTAAATACAGAAATGATGTCCATTTTGTTAATTCTTGAATTTTAAGATGACGATTTCAAATATGTCGAGTTTCTAGACACATTCCAATAACGACTAACTATTTAAAGGGGTATTCCTGTAAATTTGATGTACATACAGCTGAGAAAGTAGTTGACAACTCTGTAATGGATACCACTTGTATTTAGTATCATCAACATGAACACAGTTAATTTATCAGTAGACACTATCTAATTAATTGAAACTTAATTCACTGCTTTTTCATTGAGAGGGCAGACTAAAAAAATCTAGTGGAATGTTGTTAATGTTATTGGATGTCCTAACTAGATTGTATGCCTGTATGATGATAGTTAATGTCAGAAACAGAGAGTGAAGGTCGTGCTGGAAACGTAAAATTCAAGTCGTGATGACGTTCCAAACATGTGCAAAGCACGTAAAAACCTTCTCATGTTTCAACGTTACAAAGTAAAATTCAGTTTTGAAAGAAGTTCTTGTTTTCGTGTCCATACATCAACTTTGCCAGCTGTCCATTTACAGTCATTAGTGATTATAGTCACCTGAATAATTTACAGTTGGTTGTTTAGGTATGTCAGGTGGCAGGTTTATGTAGTTGACAAACCTGTAACATAAAACTAATTAAAAAAGTATTGTCAGGGCAATCACCACAACATCAATAACAATAGATAATATACTGAAGGCCGGTAGCTCGCACATAAACCACTGTCCACACATACTATGTTTAAGGGTAACCTGTACATTAAAGGGAGACAATTCCACATAGAATGTTGAAGAAAATAAGGTAATTCCAACATTTGAGGTGATATACAGAAATAAATAATTGATTCACATGTTTAACTTATAAAGTGACATGTTCTTTTAATTAACAAAGATGACATATACCCTAAAATCCATGTCAGTAATTAATTTTCATGTGTATAATGTGTAAGGTGCATATACCCTTAAATCCATGTCAGTAATTAATTTTCATGTGTATAATGTGTAAGGTGACATATACCCTTAAATCCATGTCAGTAATTAATTTTCATGTGTATAATGTGTAAGGTGACATATACCCTTAAATCCATGTCAGTAATTAATTTTCATGTGTATAATGTGTAAGGTGACATATACCCTTAAATCCATGTCAGTAATTAATTTTCATGTGTATAATGTGTAAGGTGACATATACCCTTAAATCCATGTCAGTAATTAATTTTCATGTGTATAATGTGTAAGGTGACATATACCCTTAAATCTATGTCATTAATTAATTTTCATGTGTATAATATGTAAGGTGCTGTTTAACCAAGTCCTTTAAGGAAACAATTGGCTGTTAAATGGCCAAAAAATCCTTGGTACTGAAAAAATTAAGAACAAGACGGTGCTAGATGTAAGTAGAATATCCTGGTCTGTCGTGTATGAGGGGTAGCATTTTTATGGTACTTTTGACCCTCGTATATCACTACAAGGTCTAGGAGCAAGAGGAGCTCTTCATTTTACGAGTGGGAGGTGAGAAGCACTTTGAACTTGCGACATTCATAAGGAGGGTATTTTATTTAGACACTTTTACGTCAAGGGAAGTCATCAGCAGTGTCAGTTACTGGGTTGATTTATTATAAATATATTGGTGACGATACTCCTGTTATAAAGTGTCAATATTAGAATTCAAAATATTTCTTAGCTGCGGTTTCTTCAGATCCCTGGAAAAGTTTTTGATAGAATAGACATTGAAAGTTTCAAAATATATATTCTATTAATTAAATTAAATTTTATTTATTCTACAACAACTGTGAAACAAGTTTTTCCAACTTACATTAATCACTCTTGTTGGTATGAATGAAAGCATGCAAGTTGTCTTACACACACATCCGTTTTGGGAATCAAACCCAGAGCATCTAGGTGAAAGGCAAGTGTGTTACTCTGCGTCACCCCATCACCCACTCATTCTTCTGTGTGTTTCTGTAGTTTTTGCTTTTCTAATTGATTTCTCCTACATTGATAATGCTGAAGGAAACAAAATGTGTTCAACAATTTGTTTAAACATATTTATTTGTTAGATATGCATGTAGTTCAAAGACATCAAAAACAGATTTTGTAAACTTAGAAATTGATGCTGATTTTTTCTTACTTTTGTGTAATTCTGATGCATGTTAATTTATCATTCAAATTGTTTATAAAGTTCCGTGATTTACTTAAACAGTAATTGTATATTGATCTGAAAACTTTTATTTCTAATGTGGTTTTTGTTCTTTTAATCTTTCTCCGTTAGGTGAGGATGGACCATCAGAAGAGGATAAAGAACACTACGATCGTGCTGCAGAAAAACATCGCCATGCTCACAGTCGTAAGAAACGGTCAATTTCTATCGAGCGTCACATTGAGGCAATGGTGGTGGTGGATCCAGCTATGGTGGAATATTATAAAAATGAAGATGTGAAGACTTACGTCCTCACCATCATGAACATGGTACTTACACAGCTGCACTGAGTGTCAGAAAATGTAGATACAAATTAATTCTACTTTTAATAGTTTTAGAATTTTTGATTTGTTGGGAAAATTTCATCATTTTGTCTCCCTATTTCTTGTTGAGAAATGCCTCCAGATTGGTAAGAATCTTCAATGGGTAGTCTTGATAAAATTTACTCGTAATTTAGAATGGCCTAATGCCAACAAAATAGTTCAGAATTAAATGAGTGGTGATTTATCCACAATTTGTTTTCATGAGTCCATTTGAACTTGATAACCAATCACCAGGCATACTAAGTCTTAAACACATTTGACTTAAGGTTATTGTACAAAGAATTAGAATATTTTCCAATGAGATCATGATTGCAAGCAATACGAGACAAATAAAACACACTGTAAATTTCATAAGTAAATGGTTTTAGGATCGATTACTGATTGATATGTCACTACCGCCACTTCCTCTATTGTGTCTAAACTGTTGAAAAGAAACCTATTTGAAAACATGTACAGCTGTTGGTAATTATAAATGTATGTGCGTAAGGGTTTATTTCGGGTTTTACAGTGTCTTGAAATTAAAATTCTGGCCATCACCTGTTTTTTGGGAAAAGTCTAGCATTTGTCACATTTCTTGCAAGAAGCTTTAAATGAAATTTGTTTTTTTGTACAAAACATTAAATTAAACAGAAAATTGGATTTGACATTAATTGTGTTAAATCTGCTGTGTGCATTTCCTGTAAAAGCCAGGCAGAAAAATGAGTTTTTTCACAAAAGCTAATATGTCAGTAACACATTCAGTTGAAATTTATAGGCAAAACAAGGTATATTATTATAAATAAATAAAATAGATACCTAGGCTCAGTTTTCAGAAGGCATTAAAAAAACAGTTTACAGTCTTAACTTAAAATTTTGCATAGAAAAAGCATAGAATTTTGTATGGCCATGAAATTCTTCCAGTAAATATAGTCTGTGATAACTACAGGTAATGGTCATCGGTAGGTTGTCATACTGGCGTTAAATTTCTCTAATTAAATGTGAACTATTTATAGCAATGAAAGGAAAGTGGACTGTCTTAAACCTTAAATATTTATTTCTCTGTATTATAGGTATTATAAGCGGTTGCTGTTATCAAGATTTAGATATATATGATAAAAATGGTAGTCATGTAGTAATGTAATTGAACATGGACTTTTAAAATGATTTCATAGTTGCAAACAAAAACCTAAACTCTTTTGAAATCTAGTGTTTCCTAAAAATCAGAAGTAAGAAGGAAGAGATAGACATCCTTTAACTCTCTTTGCTTTTAATTCTTCTTCAGAACCATAACTGTCAGAAGCAATGATTGAAAGATTTAGACTTTTATACAGAAAAAATAATCTTCCCCAAAACCAAATGGTGTATAAGATAAATTCTCTCGTCTTCAAATGAACAATTTCTTATTTTCAAAACAAGATGTTTCTGTTGAAAATTCAAGCAGACAGCGGAATGTAAAGAGATTATGCCATACTATGTGAGCTGTAAAAGGAAGAACTTATGTGTTGTGATCTTTCAAAACTTGACCCTGCTATTAAATCAACTTGACAGAGCATATGCACCACGACATTACAGATCTACTCTCATTAAGGAATTGAATTGCCCATGTATATCAAGTTCTGGGTAATTTTACCTATGGTAATAATAGACAATTTACAGCTTACCTGTTTCTTGTCTGTAATTTAAAACTTTAAAAACAATGATGCTATCAGTCGAGAGCAGGTTTGTTTACACATGATTGCTACTTGTCACAATACATACGTGTCATTTCAATTACAGCTATAATATTCACCTTGTAATGAAATGACATAGTGAAGTGAAATTCATGATGATAATTTAAAAAGGAGGCAATGATATGTGACAATTTAAAATCTGTACAAGGTCTAATGATACAAAAATTATGCTAATTGATTTATGTAAACTAGTCCTAATTAGAGTAATTGAAAAATTATTAAAGTATTTATAAGTGCATGACATGTGCATGTTACTTAGCTTGTCCCTGTGGGTTTTAATGACCTGTCTAGCTATCACATGAGTCCATGCCTATTTACCTGTATGTTAGTGTATCTGTGTGTTTGAGTTATTGCTCTCTCTTATCCACATAGCTGTTATACAACACAAGAGTAATTGTCTTTTGATCAATATTTATTTTATGTATACCAAAAAGAATTAAAAAGAAATTTTATTTGGAATTCTGCCATAACTTGACCTCAATTTTTTTTTTTTTTTTGCAATGTAAACACTCAAAGATGTAATACGTGTGCCCTATTCACCACACCAAATTGGATTTAGTTCAGTAGTGCGTCTTGGTGCATTTGTGCCAAATTATCCCATCACAGGAAAATAAAATGTATCTTTCAACAGGAATTGCGTGACATTATAAACAGGTCTGTGTTTATTCGGCAGTAAATTACTTTTTTATGCATTTTACTTGTACAATGAAATCAGGGACAGATTGTATTTAAACTTATAATTTTATTTAAAGATTTTGGAAAGAGTTCTTTTGTTGTTGCTTCATATAAAACCAGATCTCCTGTTGTTACTTGTGTTGATAGACTCCATTGTGATTTCTCTGTGTAAAAAAAGGAAATGCTTGATACCTGTGAGTCATACTAGCTTAATGTTTTACCTGTACACTAAAGATGTCTTGTTATCTTCTTGTCAGCAAATCTAAGCCTAGAATTGTGTTGTCAGTTATATTAAGACAAAGGCAAAGGTGAAATGAGTTAAGATTGCATGTGCAAGGAAATAGACATTGTATGTGAAAAAATATTGCTAACCTTTCCTTCTTAGATGTAGTCGAGATACATCAGCATTACGTAGTGAGAACTCTTAAAGAAATTGTTGTTCTTATCCACTCTCTGACAAGGAATTTAAAGAAAATTGCATTGAAATATTAGTTGAGGCGTAAAGCTACAGACCTTTAACACAAATAGGTAATAATTAGTACACACTATTGTCTCTTAGAATTTCTTAATTCTTCTTTCTCCATATTATGATTGTTGATGTCCAGGTGTGCTTCCTATTTTTTCGTTACATACAATTAAGTCCAGGTGTAACATACACCTGTTAAAGTTATATGCTAATTACAGTCTGGTTCAAATAAAAATTGATGTTAGAATTATGTGGAGGAAGGCATCTGGGCAGAGTGAATCAAGATTTTACTCAGCTTGGATAAAAAAAAAAATCAATTTTATTCAGAATGTCTTCCATATTTTCATATTTTGTGATAATTTTAGTCTCCAGAATATTTTATCTGATCGATGAATATGTATCCTTAAGTTATAAATTTGAGGAATATGTTATATGGATATGGTAGAAGCTTAAGTATCTAACTTAGACAGATGAGGAATGTTTGAGATATTGAATTACTTACAATGATGAATTGGATTAATATATATAAGAGGGCTACAACAGGTGCCCCTGTCAATTAATATTACCAGATGCTAATTTAATGTTTTCTAATGAATTTGAATGCTATATAAAACTTTTCAGGCATATAATACATAAATCCTAGGCAAATTACTTACCATGGAATGTTGCCAATATAATGAAGAGAGAAGGTTTCTTCTTTTACAACAATTACCATGGAAACAACATTTGCATTTATCTGATGATTTGTAAATCAAACCAGATTATAAATTATAGGTTATGAGATACTGGTATTTATACCTAAACAGTTTTTATTTCTAAATAAGGGAACATTGTTTAATGTGTTTTTCAATAGACCTACAAATTATGACAAGATAAATTTTGTGATCTGTTTGTACTTAATAGCCAATGTTGTAAAAAGAAGGAAAAATGAATGGTATTATTTGTTAAATAGTGTGCAGTTAGGGTTTATGTACCTAGAGCCAAAATGTGGGCCTTCTTTGAGATCTGTTGTCGTATTCCTTCAACATTAGCTGTTTTCCTGTTGGTTTGATCTTTCTTAGCTAGTCAGAAAGTTTTGTACATATTACTGTTTACAGGTGGCGACTCTATTCCATGAAGCTTCTATTGGGAACGCCCTCAACCTTGTGATGGTTCGACTGGTGCTGCTTGAGGATCCACAGGTAGGACACCAATGGTATCACTCTGACCAACACTCTTTGATATCATTCTGGCATATGCTCATTGATATCACTCTGACCAACGAACATTGTTGTCACTCAGACAATGGTCATTGATTACAAACAGATCATTGTTCATTGTTGTTACTTTTACCAGTGGTCATCAATATCTCTTTGACCAACGGTCACTGTTGTCACTTTTACCATTGGTCATTGTTCTAGCTCTGGTCAACACTCATTGATATTGCTATGACCATTGGTCATTGTTATAGCTCTGGTCAACACTCATTGATATCGCTATGACCATTGGTCATTGTTATAGCTCTGGTCAACACTCATTGATATCGCTATGACCATTGGTCATTGTTATAGCTCTGGTCAACACTCATTGATATCGCTATGACCATTGGTCATTGTTATAGCTCTGGTCAACACTCATTGATATCGCTATGACCATTGGTCATTGTTATAGCTCTGGTCAACACTCATTGATATCGCTATGACCATTGGTCATTGTTATAGCTCTGGTCAACACTCATTGATATCGCTATGACCATTGGTCATTGTTGTTGTTCTGAAATAAGATCAGTTATTTACTGTATTTACACCTCCGGAAGTCCATGCCTACTGATAATGAAACCCACAGCTTTAGCTAATACAGCTAACATTTACAACAAGTACAAGTCCAAACTTCCCTCCCCTTCATATTAATCCCTAGGGGATGTCTGGGCTCTGTGGGTTTTTTTCTCCATGAACATGAGCAGACAGGGTCATTTTGAGTCGAGATTCCTGGTAGCAGCTGGTGGCTATCTTACCGAACAACATGCAGGAGATCTGTTTGGGTAAAGTGTCTTACCCAAGGTTGCAACCACATCAGCAGTGATGGGTCCATTTCTGAGCTTTCTATGAAACACAAACTATTGTTAGAGAACAGCAAACATCATCTCTGGGCTTATTGTAATACAATAGGTGTCTAAAGTATAGATGATACATGAACTGTCCATAGTGGCCTAGGTGTCTTAAGTATAGATGATACATAAACTATCCTATGTGGCCTAGGTGTCTCAAGTATAGATGATCCATGAACTGTCCTAAGTGGCCTAGGTGTCTAAAGTATAGATGATACATGAACTATCCTAAGTGGCCTAGGTATCTAAAGTATAGATGATACATAAACTATCCTATGTGGCCTAGGTGTCTAAAGTATAGATGATACATGAACTATCCTAAGTGGCCTAGGTATCTAAAGTATAGATGATACATAAACTATCCTATGTGGCCTAGGTGTCTAAAGTATAGATGATACATGAACTATCCTAAGTGGCCTAGGTATCTAAAGTATAGATGATACATAAACTATCCTATGTGGCCTAGGTGTCTAAAGTATAGATGATACATGAACTATCCTAAGTGGCCTAGGTGTCTAAAGTATAGATGATACATAAACTATCCTATGTGGCCTAGGTGTCTAAAGTATAGATGATACATAAACTATCCTAAGTGGCCTAGGTGTCTAAAGTATAGATAATCCATAAACTGTCCTAAGTGGCCTAGGTGTCTAAAGTATAGATGATCCATAAACTGTCTTAAGTGGCCTAGGTGTCTAAAGTATAGATGATCCATAAACTATCCTATGTGGCCTAGGTGTCTAAAGTATAGATGATACATGAACTATCCTAAGTGGCCTAGGTGTCTTAAGTATAGATGATCCATGAACTATCCTATGTGGCCTAGGTGTCTAAAGTATAGATGATACATAAACTATCCTATGTGGCCTAGGTATCTAAAGTATAGATGATCCATAAACTGTCCTATGTTTCTGAACATCCAAGAGGTTTATTCCAAGGTATTTAACACTATTGATATGCTGATGGCTGTCATTTTAGATTAATGGTTTCTGTCAGTCTTTGTAATGAAAATGTTGATCAAATGCTGAGGTAAAATGCTGTTTTAGCAATGTTTCATAATCCTACTTCAAAGCAAAGACAGAAAACGAATAAGATATAAAAGAGCGAAGAAGAGATAAACTGTGTTTTTTTCATCACAGGAGGATTTGAAGCTGACTCATCATGCAGATAAATCCCTGAGAAGTTTTTGTAAGTGGCAGAAAAAAATGAATTTTAAAGATGACGACCATCCTAACCACCATGATGTAGCCATACTTCTTACCAGGTGAGTCATATGAGGAGCTCTCATTATGATTAAGGAGATCCTACTATAAAATCCTTAATTCTTGTGGGTATTTCATTTTTGCTGATTTTAGGGATCCTTGATTGCTTAATCCACAAATTCACATGTCCACAAATTGTGAAAATATCTGATTTTATAGTAGATTTTGTAAACTACTGAAAACCTATTTCAGGAGAGAAGTACAAGTGTGTTTAAAGTGTAGAGTAATCACCACAAAAACATGCTTAGATTGTGATGAAACTGAAGTAGTCATTTAGCTATTGCCAAATTAAAGAAATGAAAGAGAAAATTAAATTGCCTTTTCTTCTACATCTGAAGCATTTTTCACTCGTCATATATGTTTTATACAGACCTGTAATAACATTTCCAACTAAAGATACCCTCGTCCTCGTTTTTCAGTGTTCAAGTGAGTTTTGGCAGTGCTTGGGATTAATAGGCCTTCCATTTTGCCACAATAAAAAAAACCATGCCAGAAGTTTGAGGCCATTTTAATTGATTACAATTGAAAATATTTCTAGGATGGTTTTCCATTGTAAATATAACAGAGTATGATTATTTGGTGATGTAGAATTATATTGCCTAACTATACACCAGCACAATGCCGTGTGTCAAAGTTTGTAGGTTTTGGGATCTCAGGAGTGATATCTCACAAACAGATGTGAGCTGCATGTTGATGGTACATATATGTCTTTCAGCCGTTTGTACTGCTATCTCAAGTGCAGTGAATTTGGCAACATTACATATATTTTTGTGATTATTGGTCGCTACCACTGCGGGCATCTATTAACGTGTCATCTGTACTTATTTTTGGACTTCATTCAATGCTTTTATTTGATTTATTCTCTAATGCTTTGATTATAAAAAAATTCAATGATAGGTTTTAATCCAGGGGGTTTTCAATATTTTGATGGATCACTTTCATTTAAGAAAACAGATAAAATGAAAATAAGTGAAAACATTATTTCTCCTGGAAATTCGTAAGTAACATTTGACAGTGTGTTATCTATTAGACATTGTGTGTAGATTTTATTGTATTCACAATTAAGTGATAACTGGACGTACAAGTCTTTTGACTTTCAACCGAGTTGAAGCATAATTCAAATTTTTTGTATGTGAAGGACCAAAATCATGTATCCATGTCTACCGTTATTTTTCAAATAAGCTTTACATGGGTTAATGGTGTTTATACCCCAGCTGTATTTCAAGGTTATTTTCAAGGTCAAGTGAACCCTTGACCCAGAATCTGAAGTATATCTGGGTTAGTGTTGGAATTTGACAGATTTTCTAGCCTTCTGACACGGATACTAAAGTACATATTTCTGTTACATAAGAATTGTTTCCTTATACCCACAGAATCAACATCTGTTCACGTATGAATGAGCCGTGCAGCACATTGGGGCTTGCTCAGGTTCCCGGGATCTGTCTACCTCACAAATCCTGTAATATCAATGAGGACACAGGGCTTCCCCTAGCCTACACCGTGGCACATGAGCTCGGACACAAGTAAGACTTTTACTACAGTGAAACTTGGCTTAACTGAATATGACACAGGGCTTCCTCCAAGCTTACATGTGGCACACGAGTTCAGACTACATAAGAATAAAAAAAAATAAAACTTTACTTTAGTTCAACTAGTTAAACTGAATATCACACAGGGCTCCCCCTACACCTTGGCAAACAAACTCAGACACAAGTAAGACATTATTTATCCCTCAACCTAAATTTTTACTACAGTATATTCTGGATAAAATGAATTTAACACTGATCTCTCTGATCTTACCATTGCCAAAATATCATTATATTCTTCAAGGGAAAGTCTGATTTTTAATAGTATATCCTGGCTAACTTTAGTATCCGACTTATCCTGCTCTGGCTACTACATGGTACACAAATCCTAGCTCTGACACAAATTAGATGCTCGGCCACTCTCTGTTATTATTACTTCAATATTCTAATTACCATGACCTGTATCAACTATTGTTTTTACTGGCAATTCTTTTGATGAAAAAATTTAAGTTTACATCAAAATCTGTTAAATCCAAACATATCCACACAGAATGCTTAAAACTTATTAAAAGGTGAGTATTGTTATTGTTCAAATACATTATATCATACATGGCAGATGTAGACTATTCTCAGTTTTAGATATCAAAATCAGAGTATAGAGTAGTTTATGGTGCTGGGTGCCCCTCATTTGTCTAGTCCAATTAGTATAGGGTTCGCCTCCATCATGTTAAATAGCCTTTTGGCCTCGACAGAAATATGCGTCTTGGCACATTTATGTGTCAGGGTACAAAAACGTAGCAGGGACAATACCAATTGGAGGCCACCTATCACGCTAAATTATGGTAGACATGTGTTACTTATATAAGGAGCTATCATAATATGTAGCATCTCTGTTTAAAAAATGAACATATTCTGTTTCTTTGATAAATAACTCATTTTAAGATTACACTGTATCAGGTTTTACAATTTTCTTGTGTATCAAATCACAGTTTATTATAATGTGTTATATAAACTAAATAATTAAAGGTATACACTACAGAGGTTACCTCCCACAGGAAACCACAAGTCTCATCTCTAGCTATTACATAACTTTGTTTCGGGCTCTATTCAGAAAAAAAGATACATCGTTCTTATTTTTGCATGAAAGACTCTTGAGTAAAATATACCGTAAATTTGCTGGTATAATGCGCACTCAGGTATAGTCACAGGTACTTCTTTAAAACATAAAACTTCAACATTTTTATTAAAAAAAAATGGTTTAGAAAATGTGCATGTAAGATTTCTGGTAAATTGGAATGTGTATCATATTGTTTCATCAAAATATTGAAAAAGTATGGTATGTCATGTCAACATTTTATGAACTGTTGAAATGAAAAAGTATTTTTTGCTTTGTCATAAGTCTAGGTCATCCATTTATATAACCTTTTTGACAAAATCCAATAACTTAACTCCTAATAAATAGTTTTAGGACAATTCAGCAAAATTTTAAAGTGTGGTTACGTGAAAGTATATAAGATGATGTTTTTTTTACCCTCAGAATCTGTGTGAGAGTTTTACACTGATGTAGATTGCATTTCAAGTGCTGATATATAACTGATAACTAAAGGAATATCTACCATAATGATGCTTTCTGTATAATGTGTTTCCTTTATAAAATATCTTGTAAAAGTGTGATGTTTCTGAGGTTTGGTTTACAATGAGTTTTGAACGTTGTCTACATCCTTGAAGTAATCACACAGAAGGATAGACTATCAGATCTAGACCGGGGATAAAACAAAATGTCATTCACTTTGATAAATTCAGTACCTTCAGCTTGGTATCATTAAAGATAGGACAAATCTTTTCCCCATTAATTGTATGATAGAATATGTTATCTGTGGCCCCCCCCCCCCCCCCCCCACAGCGAATCTCTGTGTTGGTTATTACAACAGTAATACATTTATCTGAAGTATTGAATTAGAACTATGAATCCCAAATTCTGCTACAAATCAAGGCTTTTTCAAAAAAAATTTTTGGGGGGAAGAGTTAGTGAATATGTGTCATTCTAAATGATAATAGCTTTTAAAAAAAACTCTTGATAGAATTTTGGGAATAATTTGGGTAGCTAAGTGGTGAATTTCTTGCTAACATAGACTCCAATGATTTTATATGTTGGTCTATCGAGTATCTGTTATTAGTCTATCAGTGATAAAAACTACAAATGGAAAAAGATAACAAGGTAAAAACCAAATGTAGATAGGAGTGATCAGAGACCATCTGAATTAATTTGTAGGTTAGGTCAGCTCAGCACTGTCAGCATGCAGGCTTGTTTGCTTAATAGGACCACATGGAACACGCCCAGATATAAAGATCTGACCTAGTATGTTAATGAATCACTTAATTACAACTTCTGTTAAAAGTGTAGGGGGGCTTAGCCGATATTGTGATGGGGTATTACTGGTATATATTGGGACCTGTATGTGGGGGAGCTTGGCAATATCATGATGGGGTAATACTGGTATATATTGGGACCTGTATGTTTGGGGGGAGCTTGGCAATATCGTGATGGGGTATTACTGGTATATATTGGGACCTGTATGTGGGGGGAGCTTGGCAATATCGTGATGGGGTATTACTGGTATATATTGGGACCTAGCTATGAGTATAGGGGTGGACCCTATAGCTATAAAAACAAGAAATGATAGAACAGCCTGGCTACAGCTATAACAAGTCTGAGTGTTAGGTAAGAAATGATAGAACAGCCTGGCTACAGCTATAACATGTCTGAGTGTTGGGTAAGAAATGATAGAACAGCCTGGCTACAGCTATAACATGTCTGCGTGTTAGGTAAGAAATGATAGAACAGCCTGGCTACAGCTATAACATGTCTGAGTGTTGGGTAAGAAATGATAGAACAGCCTGGCTACAGCTATAACATGTCTGAGTGTTGGGTAAGAAATGATAGAACATCCTGGCTACAGCTATAACATGTCTGAGTGTTAGGTAAGAAATGATAGAACAGCCTGGCTACAGCTATAACATGTCTGAGTGTTGGGTAAGAAATGATAGAACAGCCTGGCTACAGCTATAACAAGTCTGAGTGTTAGGTAAGAAATGATAGAACAGCCTGGCTACAGCTATAACATGTCTGAGTGTTGGGTAAGAAATGATAGAACAGCTTGGCTACAGCTATAACATGTCTGAGTGTTGGGTAAGAAATGGTAGAACAGCCTGGCTACAGCTATAACAAGTCTGAGTGTTAGGTAAGAAATGATAGAACAGCCTGGCTACAGCTATAACAAGTCTGAGTGTTAGGTAAGAAATGATAGAACAGCCTGGCTACAGCTATAACATGTCTGAGTGTTGGGTAAGAAATGATAGAACAGCCTGGCTACAGCTATAACATGTCTGCGTGTTAGGTAAGAAATGGTAGAACAGCCTGGCTACAGCTATAACATGTCTGAGTGTTGGGTAAGAAATGATAGAACAGCCTGGCTACAGCTATAACATGTCTGAGTGTTGGGTAAGAAATGATAGAACAGCCTGGCTACAGCTATAACATGTCTGAGTGTTAGGTAAGAAATGATAGAACATCCTGGCTACAGCTATAACAAGTCTGAGTGTTAGGTAAGAAATGATAGAACAGCCTGGCTACAGCTATAACATGTCTGAGTGTTAGGTAAGAAATGGTAGAACAGCCTGGCTACAGCTATAACATGTCTGAGTGTTGGGTAAGAAATGATAGAACAGCCTGGCTACAGCTATAACATGTCTGAGTGTAGAACAGCCTGGCTACAGCTATAACATGTCTGAGTGTTAGGTAAGAAATGATAGAACAGCCTGGCTACAGCTATAACATGTCTGAGTGTAGAACAGCCTGGCTACAGCTATAACATGTCTGAGTGTTAGGTAAGAAATGATAGAACAGCCTGGCTACAGCTATAACATGTCTGAGTGTTAGGTAAGAAATGGTAGAACAGCCTGGCTACAGCTATAACATATCTGAGTGTTGGGTAAGAAATGATAGAACAGCCTGGCTACAGCTATAACATGTCTGAGTGTAGAACAGCCTGGCTACAGCTATAACAAGTCTGAGTGTTAGGTAAGAAATGATAGAACAGCCTGGCTACAGCTATAACAAGTCTGAGTGTTAGGTAAGAAATGATAGAACAGCCTGGCTACAGCTATAACAAGTCTGAGGGTTAGGTAAGCCTGGCTACAGCTACAACAAGTCTGAGTGTAGAACAGCCTGGCTACAGCTACAACAAGTCTGAGTGTAGAACAGCCTGGCTACAGCTATAACATGTCTGAGTGTAGAACAGCCTGGCTACAGCTATAACATGTCTGAGTGTAGAACAGCCTGGCTACAGATATAACATGTCTGAGTGTAGAACAGCCTGGCTACAGCTACAACAAGTCTGAGTGTAGAACAGCCTGGCTACAGCTATAACATGTCTGAGTGTAGAACAGTCTGGCTACAGCTATAACATGTCTGAGTGTAGAACAGCCTGGCTACAGATATAACAAGTCTGAGGGTTAAGTGAGAAGTGAAAACAAGCATGTGGGTTTACATAATGAATGATGGAACTACCTAGATACAGCTGAAGAATGAGAAAGCATCAAGGTTATGACAAAAATGTCAGGTTTACATCCAAAATATCTTGTCAATGTTTCACAGTGACATATGTTGTGGGAAGGGATTCTGTTGTAATGCCAGGCTATGTTATGGTCTATTGAGGTTGTACAGATGTGATGGTCCTCCAGGTGGCAGCACTGTCAGTCTATAATCAGTGTTGTCAGTAGGGTACTTTTTACCCATTAACACAATTCAGAGGTCTTAACTCCTAGTTGACAAGGTAAATAACAGAATCAGGAATTTTCAGTGACATGATGTTGATCTGAATTTCTCTGTCATGGCAGTGAAACATCTTACAAATATTTTGGCAGCAAGACAAACAATATCACAAGTAAACTGCTGAATAAGCAAGTGCCTTTTTTTTTTGAAGTGATACTTGAAAGTGCAGATGATTTATGAATCATTCGATGTACATGCACTCATATAGGTTAGAAATCTAACCCACCGTAAAAATGTTGAATTGCTTACCGGTTCAAAATAAATTCAAATCGGTTTCTATGACACAGATTTATGATGCCATGAGGTTGTAAGAAATGAAAATCTGGAAGATAAAAAGTAATGGTTGCTTGAGTTGTGGGAACACTTACATAGCACATATGATAGAGGAGTAGAAGGAGAATAGGTGAGACATGTATGTAGTCTGGCAAAAGTTATGGCTTGGTAGATTTAGCTGAATTTGGCAGAGAATACCAAACTTTGTCAGATTTATTGTAACCAAAGTCCTTAAGATTAGATCATAGTTCAAAATATTTATCAACACAGATCATGGCCATCTTGTATTGTGGTGTTACTGTAAGATTAGAGCTGATGCCATCAAATTTACAGCTATGGCCACGCTCCAAACATTAATCATATCTCTGGATTATAGGACGTAACTCTGTCTAATCCTGATATCAGAACTGAAGGCTGTCTGTAGAGATCTTAAGATTCAAGGATGAATGAGGTCCAGTGTTACAGTACAAGCATTTAATAAGTTTATCTCCAGTCCTTGACTAACTAATTGGCCTTAAACAAGGGTAGCACAGAATATTACATTATCTTCTACATCTATATCAATTTCATGTATTGGACTTAAAGGAAAATTTCAGTATATTATGTAATGAAACTACATGGTTTTAAGCCTGATTTGATCTTTATAAAGTGTTAAATTTCTTTTGGCAGACTCATTTCTTTTTTGGAAGTTAAAAAGCACCTTGAGTAACTTTAAATTGTTGTAAATTTCCTCATTGTAATACCTTGTCATTGTCAAAATATAACCATTTTTCAATAATACAGTACTTATTTCTATGACACATATGTCACAGTCCTGATTTTTCCCCAGCCTACTACAAGGTGTTCACCTGAAATCTGACAGGTGTTTATTTTCTGACAACTCTTTTTACTTGAACCGTATATGTCCAGTTATATGCCCATATTTGGTAAAAAGCCATCAATATCTTCCTGTTGTTCAGGACAAACAATGCTATGTGATGTCCTGTAAGTAAGCCCTCCCCCTAACATATGTTGCTGGGCATATTGTAAGACAAGGAAAGTATCAGTAGATATTTTATAGAACAGTATTTGTTACAGTTTTGGGATGACCCACGACAGTGTTCGTAATGGCTGCGAAATGAAGGATGGCGAGGAGTATCTTTATGTGATGGCAGCCCAACTGTTAGCCGTCAATGTTCCGATGAAGTGGTCAGAATGCAGCAGGACTGCAATAACAAAGTTTATAGAGTAAGTTTGTTGAAATGATCATTTCTTAAAAGAATTTAAAAAGTTAGGTTCACAGAAAAATCTCAAATATTGGAGTTGAGGTATGACCTCCATTGTCACTTCTGACTCCACTATGTAAGCTGTGTACTGATGATAGCCTGCAGCCTAAGGCTGAAACAGGTCTCCAACCAGCTTAAGAAGAATGTAGAATATACTGTTCGGAAACCAAGCTTCTGGAGTTGCTCCCCTTCTCTTTTTATTCAGTTTATTTCAAGATGGTCCTGTTTATCACTAGGTATCTTCTTGTAACTTAGATGAATCACAAAACACAAACTTGGTAGGATGTTGGTTCTTTCTCAAAGTTTTTTGATAAATAAGTTAATTGTGGTTTTTGGATTCAAATGTAAGATTATCTTTAGAAAATACCCTACACATACTGTGATGTTGTTGTAAATGTTATGTTTTGGTTTCAAGTCGACATTGTAATGTTGTTTTGCTTTCCAGTCGTGGTTGGGCCTATTGTTTAGATGATGAGCCAGCAGAGTTTCACCATAAGGAATTTCAGTACCCGATTATCCCCCCTGGGACCATGTATGATGGCGACCACCAGTGTCGTCTAGTGTATGGTCCTGATGCCATTTTGTGTGAGGATGTGGAGGTCAGTATATCAACAGAATGACTTTTATAATTCAATGTTACATACATCGGTACAGGACATAATTTCAATCCTGATATATGTGAATCAGTTTTAACAAATTCCAAGTGTTTTGTTTTTGTATAACACCCAAGAGCAATGTTCATCTACCAGCCATTGGATTTGATTAGTGGTAAACTGTGACAAATTTTTACATTAAGTTGTAACAAGCCTCTCAAAAAAGTGACATCCATAATTAGATTTTGATGACATTTGTTCCACACAGGAGGAGATGTGTAGCACTCTGTGGTGTCGATACAGGAACAAGTGTACAACCAAACTAGAGGCTGCAGCAGAGGGGACAATATGTGGGCAAAATAAGGTAGGTCAAGGTCAAATGTAGTTTGGATGAAGAGATAGGTCAAGGTCAGATGTAGATACAAGATAGCTCAAGGTCAAGGGTAGTTATATCAAAAGTAGTTTAAGTTCAATAAATAATAAGGTTAGCCAAGGTCAGATGTAGGTATGATAAGATAAATCAAGATCAATTATAATCATAAATCATACAGACCTAAGTCAAATGTTGAAAAAATTAGGGAAGTCAACAGCAAATGTAGGCAAAATAAGGTAAGTATAGGTTAAGTAGGTGTGATAAGGCAGGCAAAGGTCAATTGTAGGTCAAAAATAGGTAAGTCATAGTAAAATATATTGAAATTAAATCTAGTTAAAGTATAGAAATATGGTGTTAACTAAAGAGAAGAGCTAGTGTATTCAGGACATATCACTTCAAACTTTTATGGTTAAAAATGTGTTATGTCACCATATACTTAACTCTCTTTCACCACATTCTGTCATTAAAGTCAATTTGTTTATTTGTGAATTGTTGAAAAAGTGAGAGCAAGAATAAACAATGTTGAAATAACTTGAATTCTAAGTAGAAACATCTGTCTAAAAGGGGGAATGCCAAACATTTTTGGAGGTTTTTTTTTTTGGCACTCCTGCTTTTTCTATGCAGAATTTTTATCTAAATTTCATTTTTAAGGAGAGCTGTATCTGTGTGCTGTTATAGTAATACATCAGTGATAAAGAGTTAGTCGAGAAAACAATTTTTACTGCTCATTTGATAGCAGAGAAAATGTTTTTTGAAATTTTCTGTATAACATCAAACTGCAATCTTTGTGTATTTTTTCTATGTAAAGAGCGAACAGAGTTTATATTTGTAACAGTGCATGGAACCAATGCCTTTCTACTTCTAATTCAATTAATTAAGAAATAGTCTGGTTCTGGTTTTATAGACACTTACATTGATCAGTAAAATGTTTGAAATTCAAATTTTTCTTTGTGGTAAAAATTTTGACAATTTGTAAACTAAAAGACCACATATGTAAATATTTTCTCTCTGTTATAATTACTCCTTGATACACTTACATAAATGTGCAGTAGGAGGGTGTACGTAAATATGTTAATTAACACACTCAACTGGTCTGGTAGATCTAAGTGTTTCAATTGCTGTCGAAGTATACTGTTGACTGAAGTAGATCAAAATTATATTTCACATTATAAAGTTAAGTTAATGGAGGAAGATCCATTGAAGTCTAAGAAAATTAGGAGATTTCAGTTTCAATGAAAATAAAAAAGTTCTTTTCAATTAATTAGTTGTCATATACATGAAGTAGCGTTGGATGTTTCAACTCTACAAATTTGAGCATCAAGGTTCAACAAATTTTAGCATCAAAGTTGAATATAATTATGGTACTGCATTCTGAGCTCAACAAAATTGAATTGTAAATTAAATTTGAAATATGTTGTTAAACAGATTTTAAAAAACAGCTTTGACAAGCATTTAAAACATAATAAAGCAATTTTGTTTATTTTTTATGAATTTAAGCACTGAAGATTTTAAATAGAGCCATCTATAAAACAGAGAGGTTGTAGAGAAACATTTATTGGTTTCAGAAAAACATCAAACGGATAGTTTGTACAGAAGTTAGATAGAATCATTTCGGTAGCTACCCCGCTGTCATAACCAGAGTATGTGTGTTGGAATGGCACACCCTAAGTGAGACACTCTAACACTATCGGATTACATCACGTCTTTCTAAAGGGCCGATACCATTTACTTTTAAAACTCTTTGCAGTTTTAGATGTTGAAACTTTAATTCCACAAAAAATAATAAAAATCTTTTCAAAATTGTATGGAAAAACAGAGTTGGTTAAATGTGTTTCTGTATCCACTTATCATCGTAGCCATATTGTATATGTTGTCTGTGTTACCGTATCTTATCAGTGTGGATTCTGTTCTGTGTATTACAATACCATCACACTGATTAGAGCATTGCCCAGCAGATTCTGGGAGATAGGATGTAAGACTATCAGCCTGTTAGACTTTTAGTTCTTATGAATAGACAAACTACTCTTATGTAATAAGTATCCAGAGTTAAATGTGTTCCCAGGCTCTTCAAGTCGCCCAGACTGAATAAGAAACCTTGACATTTTAATGTTCTGCGACTTTTTCCTGAGAATAATAAGTAGTTTTTTCTCACTAATTTTTTTCTGTATTTATTGAAATCTTGTGCTTTCTGTTGTATTGATATACAAGTTTACACTTCATTAGTCATTGCGATCAAATCTCAGATGATATGTACTATTTAAGACCACCCCAAACTAGGTGGCATTGGTCTGGTGTTAGATCCAGGATAAGTTCTGTGCTAGTTAAGCTTTGACATTGAAACGCAGTGTCTATCAAATAATCAAATACTGAAGTTTAACATTCAGAAAATTTCAATTAATTTGAGAAAATCTTGATTAATTCTTTCATACCTGTGATCGGATGACAATTTGAGCGTTTGCTATGAAGGATAGTAGTGGTGATCAGAAATTTAGGTACAGATAATAAGTTTAGCATTCCCTGAAATACCAGAAATACCTAAATATTTGTGTGTATATGGTTGTTTGCACGTTTAAAGGAATATTCAGTGTGTTTGTTTTATGATTATTCACACATCACATAATCATGCTGTTTAAATTCATACAACGTTTCCTTGTGTTTTACTGTTTGCCTCCTGCATGTATACTAAAATGCCAAGAAATCAGCAAGCAGTTTTCCATGACTGTGCAGAAATATAGATGGGTTCATTATAAGGCATGGGTAATATAGAAGAATATGTAAAGAAAGTGAGGTTGGGGTGTAGAGGGGGAGGCACAATGCTGATAACATTATCATAATGGGAAGTGGGTGCCATGCCAGGTGAATATGTTGGTCTCATATATTTGCACTACTCATGATACCTTGATTACAGTGGTGTTTTAATGGTGACTGTGTGGAGATTGGTGAGCGTCCTCTGGCCATCAACGGTAACTGGGGAGAGTGGAGTGGCTGGTCCGATTGCAGTCGTACCTGTGGTGCTGGGGTCTCTACAGTGGAGAGACACTGTGAAAACCCACCGTAAGTTTACATTTCTCTGTAGAGGATAAGGATGATGCCTTTTCGAACACCCGCACAATGTCAAAATTCATATCCCTATAGTTTCTCAAATGTGAAAACTTGCTGCAAACTGAGTCTCCAGGGCAGTCATAGAATCTAGGGTAAAAATAACTTGTATATGGTTCACTGAGCTATCAACCACCTACACGTAATTACATTACAAATTTTACCTTTTATTTGTGTATATTATATACTTATTATCAAATAGCTGATAACTATGATTTTTTATAAGCACAAGACTGAATTTTTCCTTTTGCAATGTTGCCAATTTTATGAGCGAAAGGAGATAAGCCCTATGAAAATATATAAGTTCACCTACATCATAATAACCTGATATTGTGTTACTAAATTGCTCACCGACTACCATGTATTTTGTATCCCAAGTACCATTAATTTAACATTGTATTACAGGCCTTCAAATGGTGGAAAGTATTGTATCGGGGAGAGAAAGAGATACAGAATTTGCAATACTGATGTAAGTAATAGTAGTCAACACACTGTGAGTATTTTACTGAGAAAGTGATAGAAGAACTATGATACAATAGTACTAATTATATAAGATGGTTTAATTACGTTGATTGAAAGTAATGTAATACTCCAGTATATATATATTTGCTTGCTTTTCTTCAAATCTTTGCTGATATCCATTTCTTTTTTTTTCTATAACTTTGTCCTTTCATGCTTTCAGCCGTGTCCAGAAAATACCCCTAACTTTATAACAGTGCAGTGCCGTGACTTCAATTACATTCCTTACAGAAACAAACTTTATGAATGGGAGCCAGTAGAAATGGACGCCAATGGTAAGGAAAAGGACAATATGACATTTCAGGATCTGTTACATGGAGATTCTAGGAAATAATGTTTTGCTTTGTGTAATTTCTACTTATAAAAGAAAAGTTTCCGATACATCAGTACATGTATAAATTTGGTTCATCAACAGATTCACCTTGCCAGTTACATTGTAAACCCAAGAACAGATTCTTCTCTGTGCTTCTGTCAGACATGGTAGCTGATGGGACACCTTGCTCACCAGGCAAACGCAACATGTGCATAAGTGGCCGATGTCGGGTAGGTACCTTGTTTCGCTTACATGAAAAAATGTGTATCTCAGACCAATGTTTGAAAAGTAGAATATAACATTTATTTGAACAGTTGAACACAAAATCGGTTAGTATTTAAAACCTTATAGACTTCTAGACAGAAAATCAGGATCAATGTTTTCATTCTAAATAGACAGATTCAGAAATATGTCAAGCTTACTTAAGCATTGAACGACTTTCAGTTGGCATTCATAGGCATATGAACATATTTTTCCTTCATGTTGAATCTATCCAGTTGGCATTCTTAATGCACAGGAATACCAACTAAAGGCAGTTCAATACTTGTATCTTGTTATTTAAGGAAGAAACCCTGAATTTGTTCACTTTACTTGCTATGTTCATACACTGTTGGCAGTTCATGTACTGGTAATACCAGGTCCATGACTTGCTTTGGTAATTTATGCATGTCAGTTCAAGATAAAACAGCCTATATTGTTCTGTGATTTAAATTGTAATTTGTCTTTAAGCATGTTGGCTGTGACTGGCAACTTGACTCGGCTGCCAGGGAGGACCGGTGTGGAGTCTGCCACGGTGATGGCTCAACGTGCGAGACAGTCAAAGACCAATATAACGAAACTCAGGGATTAGGTGGGTGGACTACATAGTGTATTAAATATAATTTTTCTTGAATAGAACACTGCGAAAAACTTTGTAGACATAAATCTTGAAATATTTCTATTTTAATGATCTTATTTAATTGTTTATAGGGTACGTAGAAGCAACTGTTATTCCACGTGAAGCAAGGAATATCAGAATAGAAGAAGTGGCTGGAGCCAATAACTACCTGGCCATGAGGGACAACAAGGGTAACTACCTCCTCAATGGTCACTGGTTTATCCAGTGGAGTGGGGACTACCAGATGGCTGGTACTGTTGTCCACTATGAAAGAGAAGGGAACAAGGAGAAAGTAGAGGCTATCGGACCACTTAAAGAACCCATACATGTTATGGTAAGGTGTTGTTACACACATTCATAAAACAATCCACATCTAAATCTTCAATCTTAATAATCTGTTTGTTCATTTCTTTGTAGTAAATCAGCATTTCATTTACTGTAAAATTGTTAATTTTTGTGGTGGATTTATTTTCTCATTAATTTTGTTGGCACTGTTAATCCACGATTTGTATGGCAACAAATTGTTTACAGAAGAAAACCTGCGATGAAAAACCTCTACATCTGTAACTTAAGTCATTATAGAAGCTGACTTTTATTGTAATAAATACACCTAAATTAGACGTGATTCCATTACTTTCTCTTTATGGTTATCAGCACTGTTTTTGTCACCTACAGCTACTACTGCAGTCTCGTAACCCAGGTGTGATATTTGAGTACACGGTTCCTCGAGAGAATATCACCGAGACAAGAGAGTCTGAGTTTCGGTGGAAGTACTTAGACTGGACACACTGTACAGCCTCATGTGGGGGAGGTAAGTAGAGATCCTGATCTGCGATAGTTACTCAGCCTTAGTGAAATTTAGTGCACATGATTAGTACTTATAGGCTGTACTAAAAATAATTTTCTATTGTGTTGGTATTGTTTAGGAAGCCAGAGGTCACAGGTTGTGTGTGAGGAACTGGAGGCGGGACTTGTAGAGGACCAGTACTGTAACAGTTCTAATAAACCTGATGACAAACAACGGGCATGTAACCTTCACCTGTGTCCAGCAAAGTAAGTTATTCCTATTTTACCTGTGTTTCCAGCTAAAAAGGTCAACACAATTTAGTCAGTTTCATGTTCACATGTGTCCAGCTATATAGGTCAACACAGTTTAGCCAGTTTCATGTTCACATGTGTCCAGGAAAGTGGGTCATCACAATTCAACCTGTGTCAAGCTAAATTGGTCCACACATTTTAGCTAGTTTAACCTTAACATGTTTCATGTAAAGTAGGTGAAGGACAAGTCATTGGTGAGTTGATTGTTTTTTTCTTATGTACATATATTATTCATTTTTTTAGATGGTGGGCTGGTGCCTGGCAACATTGTTCTCTCACCTGTGGTAAAAATGGAGTGCATCGCCGCACAGTGATCTGTGTTAGGAACCTAGGACTGGATGAACAGATTGCACTGGAGGACAAGAATTGTATGGACCAAGAAAAGCCAACAGAGATAGAGCCATGTCATCACAAGGATCCTTGTCCAGGCACATCTAATTGGGTTGTCGGAAGCTGGTCACAGGTACAATTATTTATCTCTACTATCCTGTAGTATATTTGTGATTGGGCAATCTACAATTACAAGTTTAAAATAAAATGATGAAAACCATTGAAAAAGTTTCTGCCTTTGAGTTACTGCTCATGGGATTGAAACTATCTTTCATTTTGTTTATTACTATTGACTTATCTGAGAACTGAGAAACTATGTGTTAAGCTCTTTCTATTACATTGGCTGATATCCTGTATGTGTTTGTTTATAACAAAATATTTTCTCTGATTCCCTTGACTGTCTCCAGTAGCATAAAAACTGTCCTGAAACATCAGTTGATGATATTTAAATTGAAAGATGATGAAATGGTAGCAATTTATTCATCAATTTTATACTTTATCAAACTGTTTTAGTCATTTTGAGCTTAGATGTGCCTATAAAATGTTTATTTTCTTTTTGTCCTATCAGTGCCATGGTAACCCATGTGAGAAGCAACACCGACCTGTGCTTTGTGAGAACCCAGAGGTCGGCTGTGATGAATCAATAAAACCAAATCTGGAACAGTCTTGTACCAATGTAACTTGTGGTATCTGGAGAGCAGAGTCCTGGTCTGAGGTCAGTGTCATGTAGTGTTATGGTTACAATGTCAAGGTCACAGTATTAAGGTCACCTAATCAGGTCATAGTGGCAAGGTCACATTGTCAAAATTTTAGTGCCAATGTACTCATCTGTGACAATAAATTTTGGTATTTGTTGATTTGTTGATTAAATGTTTCAAGTAAAGAAAAGAAACAGTTGCTTTATGCCAAACAGTGCTTACTACTTTTGTTGTATATTGAACTTAAATAATTATTATGTCCCTACCATTTTATTGCTTTTAGAAACAGATAATGTAACTTATATCTTGTCCATTTGTCCTGAATTAATGTCTTATCTTGTGAATATCTCTAAAGATACTTTATGCCTGGTAGCAGTAGTATCCTTGTCTTAGACCTATTCCAGCTGTAATGTTTTCTGATAATGTCATATCCTGTAGACAATGTGGCCTAGTTGAGAGTCAGGACAGATATTGTTTTTGTAACGGAGCACTGTAAAGTCAGAATTTTTATGACTTTCTATTTACATATATAAAATGTGAATTGAAATCAGCTCTGAGATAGGTGTTTTCTGTTCTTTGTGTTGTATATAACTCTGGACTTTGTATTGTATAGAACTCTGACCTCTTTGTGTTGTATATAACTCTGGCCTTTGTGTTGTAGAGAACTCTGGACTTTGTATTGTATAGAACTCTGACCTCTTTGTGTTGTATATAACTCTGGACTTTGTGTTGTATAAAACTCTGGACATTGTATTGTATAGAACTCTGGACTTTGTATTGTATAGACCTCTGACCTCTTTGTGTTGTATATAACTCTGGACTTTGTGTTGTATAAAACTCTGGACATTGTATTGTATAGAACTCTGGACTTTGTATTGTATAGACATCTGACCTCTTTGTGTTGTATATAACTCTGACCTCTTTGTGTTGTATAGAACTCTGACCTCTTTGTGTTGTATATAACTTTGACCTCTTTGTGTTGTAGAGAACTCTGGCCTCTTTGTGTTGTATAGAACTCTGACCTCTTTGTGTTGTATATAATTCTGGACTTTGTATTGTATAGAACTCTGGCCTTTGTGTTGTATAGAACTCTTACCTCTTTGTTTTTATTGAATTCTGGCCTTTGTTGTAGTAAGCTATGACCCATATGTTGTACTGTACTCTGACCTATGTACTATAGTGAACTCATACCTTTGTGTTGTAGTGTACTCGTACCTGTGGAGGAGGGATGAAATCTAGACAGGTCCAATGTATTGGGGGATCTGTCTGTAACATAGATGAGGAACCATCCAGAAACATGCTCTGTAACAACAGAGCTTGTCCAATCACAACCACTGTTACAACCACTTCGACAACCACTTCGACAACCACTACAACAACCACACCTGTACCAACTACCACTACAACTACCAGTACCACACCTGCGCCAACGACCACCACAGCTTCTACTACCACTATTCCAACCACAACTGCTGCCCCAGAAACATCTGCCCCAACCACAAGCTCTGCTAGAGTGCCAACAACTCCCAGAGATCTATCACTTGGAGTAAAGAATGAAGAATCACCTAGCATTGTATTATCTGATTCCAAGGGAGAAAACTCTCTAGTCATACCCAAGGATGGAAGTGAATCTGTGGTTCCTTCCCGCCAGGTGGGAGGAGTTCCTTCTCTTATTGAGAGTGAGACTGTCAAAACAGGAAGTGATGTGAATGTACAGATAGACAGTTCCTCTAACTTTGATAGTGACAATGGAGGAGAGGTCAGGGTAGAAGACAAAGAGGACAACCAAGAGGAAGTTGGAGACTTGTACAATGTGATGGAAGGAGGAATAGAGGGAGAGGAGGAGGATTTTAATGACGGTGAAGATGGTTATGAAAGTCAACCTGATCTTGAAACATCAGAGGATCAGCCAATAAAAGTGTCTAAAACAAAAAATCCTGGGAGAGAAACTGAACCTATCAATGAATCTGTACCTCAGGAAAGGTTAGAGTCTGAGCCAATCAATAAACATTTAACACAAGGTAGGTCAAATCCTGAAAATGATGGTGACTCTGGGACTGAAAGACAGGAAATACCACAGCCAAAAGAAAACACACCAACACAGGAACGTCGTCTACCACCATCATTGTCTGACAGAGGAACAATACCAGATCAAGAAAGAATTAAAGGATTGCCAGACAAAGATTTGGAGGAAATATCTAGTGAACCAATACCGAGAGGTAACAGACCTAGGTCAAACTCCGGGGACAAGAGGATGATGCCTCGACTACCAATCAGAGGATCAGGTCATGGCAGGATTGTTGGGGAGAACATTGGAGTGCGCCCACTACCCAAAACACCAATGATAAAGCCTGGCCTTATACCAAAGGTCAATAGTCTGGGCTACGAGTGGAGATCAGCCAACTGGACAGAGGTGAGTCAACCATCAACAACAACTTTCATTTTAAAGCCATCCAAACCATAACACTGCATTGACAGATGATCTTGCTTATTGAACTTTTTGTCACATGTGTGACTATATTTATTAATACATGTGTCTTTTATTCTGCACCCATTGCATGACCGATATCTGTGTTTGCTGTAATCTGTATTACCTTGCATGTTGACAGTGTTCAAGAATGTGCGGTGCCGGAATACAGACCAGAACCATTTACTGTGTAGATAAAGCCAGTGGGGAAACTGTGGCTAAAAGTCAGTGTGAGATCAGACACAAACCTAATGCCATTGATCGCTGTAATGTCCACGCCTGCTCTGAATGGGAGGGTGGAGACTGGAGTGCTGTAAGTACAGTTTTCAGAAGATTAAATAAACAAATGATAAATTTATCATCAGTACCCTTTAATAGGTTTGTTAGTAAAATTTATCTTCACCTTGTATAGATAAAACTTGTGATATTTATTTCAGTAAAGCTGACTTTCACCCGATTATATATTTCAATAGAAAATACCTGTGTTAGGTTTGTTAGCCTTAAAGTTAATGTCAAACACAAAACATGATTTCCTTTCTGACAGGTAAATACTCTACATGTGTATGAATAACATTCTTTTCTGCAAGTGAAAAGGTGATTTTTGTCAAAGATATCTCATTATTGTCCTAAAGTTGAATAGGTATTGTTGAAAATGACAACTACTTTCAATGATAATAATTTCATCCTGAGTAAAAATACTATTGTGTTTTAGTGTTCTGCTACCTGTGGTGTGTCAACAAAGATGAGGTTGGTGACCTGTCCAAGGAGTCAAGTGTGTGACCCTGAACTGAAACCAGCAGAAACCATGCCATGTGACCTCCCTGCTTGTCTTGCTTGGGTCCATGGTCAGTGGAGCAGGGTAGGTTCAAATACAATAATATAATTATATTCACTGTACTTCACTACAGAGGTTTGTCTCAGTCTCGCTTAGTTCCACAGGAGTAATCTGAGATACTCTAAAGTCATGTGTGACTGAAATATTTCTAGGTTTATTTTTCACTTTTATCTCTTTGTACATAACGGCCATGGTCTTTTCTATTTGTGCCAGTTTGTGAGTATTTAAAGGTGTTGAAGACATTGTTATGATGTTCAAACTTTTGTTTTTTGTGTATTAGTGTTCCAAGTCATGTGGCGGTGGGGAACAGGTTCGTCTTGTCCAGTGTATCAACATCACATCACAACAGAGAGGTGCTGGTTGCCCCACCCACACCAAACCAGGCGAGAGACAGCAGTGTAACAAAGCCTCTTGTCCAGATAATAATCATGGTTAGTATGGAGTCATTATACATATTTTACAAAGTTTGGTAATTCCAAAGGTAAATGCTGATCTATAACATAATAATAAGTAGTTATCAATTACACTTTTTCAATTGAAACATTGTCTGTCTCATTGCAGCTTTAAACCGACACCGTTGTACAAGAGACAAGATGAGTAACCAGATTTGTCGTGCCCTGCGGAGAATGAACCAGTGCTCCAAACTGTATGTACGAGTGAAATGTTGTCTCACCTGTAATGTACGACAGTGGCGACAACGTCCTTACCACCGACGCACTGCGAGGTAAAACCATGCAACGCTGTCTTCTTTGGGTCTCTTTCTACATGGCAGATGGCCTTGGAGATACAAAATGTGTTGAACTTGGATGGGAATGGTGAACCATTTTCCTGAACTTGACTTCAAGCAAGTGCAATTTTGTCTCAAAAATTCAAGATGGCTTTGAGAATTCCTCCTGAAAGACGTTACAGATGGATAACCCAAAGTAACCATTATTTCTCTTAGGTATGGATACTCATTTCATATCAAAGCAGTGATTGACAGTCTGATCATGTGATGATGCAGGGGAGATAAATTCTCAAATTATGGTGTAATCAGTGTTTTTTGACCCGAGATGTTATGTCATGGGATCTGAGATGTAGTTTGACATGTAACCGCAAAAAGTGTGTCATGTGACCAGTGATGCTGTGTGACATGTGAGCACAGTTGGTGAAATTTATGACCTCATTGTGACATGTGATCAGAGAATATGTCTTGTAATTGTATATGGAGTAAGTCAATTGAGCCTTGCCCACAGACATTGTCATTGTAAAGTGAGGAGATTTGACACACAGACTATGTATGTGTTCATGAATATTACCCCTTCAACTCATTGTACAAGACTTCACCTCAGTGTTTCGGAGTACAAGACTTCAACTCAGTGTCTCTGAGTACAAGATTTCAACTCAGTGTCTCCGAGTACAAGACTTCAACTCAGTGTCTCCGAGTACAAGACTTAAACACGGTGTCTCACAGTATATGTACAAGACCTCAACTTTAGTCTCTCTGAGTAAAAGATTGAAACCATTTCTCTTCAATCACCAGACTTGAAACCAAAGTGTTTTTGAGTGCATTACAAGACTTACAGCAGAGGGTCTCAATTTCTGAGTACAAGAAATCTCTGTTCAACAAGTGATGAACTTACTTGGCTGCTACATCACCCCAAATGTAATGTTTATTGACATGCTCCAGAAGTCCCTTACAGGCAAAGGTGTTACCATTGCTTCTGTAAGTAGGCTGGTAGACTACTGAAAACTGGGGGAAAAAACATTTGAAAGTCAACCCATTTAGTGCAGAGGTGTACAATATTCACTGATGGACTTGAAATTTTGGAGGTTATTTACAGCAATGGTGGCTTATTGGCTACTGATTTATATCCAACATGTATAAGGTGCTGTGGAGAACTTATGATAAGTTAGAACTATTTAGAAATAAGTCTTATCAATGTTTACTCAATATTGGCTGGATCAGAGGCAGTATATAGTGCCTATAAGTCACCTGTTGATACTTTCTCACTTTATTTTATATGTTATAACAGATTAAGGATATAATTTATGAACTACACAGTGATCTCTGTACATATTAGGATGTCAAATAATTGTTTTATTGCTAGATTTTTATATGTGTATACAACCTTTTAGCTGTATTATTAATGTAGGCTAGCTTTAATATAGGTATATCACCAGTGGTTAAAATCACCTGGTCTAATTTACATTTTTATCATTACAATGTGACAATCTGTGAAATTTGATTATTCATTGATTATGGAGAAAATAAATTTTCTTCACTCAGTAACTTGATGACTTTTTCCTGTTTTTAAATTAATTTCTTATGTATGTGTAATATTCGATGAGTTCTAAAGTTTGTCATGTGTATTACTGTAAGTCTTTGGAGTCTGTGGTCAGTATTTTCTCTCATTGTTTTCCATATTTATGCTGTATAATCATATTTATCTGGTCCTTCCATATAATCACTGTTACGTAGAATGACCAAGATTGTCTTGTAATATAGCTCAATAGCAATACTTTGAAGTGAAAAGTGTGAAAAATCATTTTCACAATATTCATATTGGCAATATAGTTTTTTATATATCAAGTATACAGTGAGTAAATTAAATGATAAAAAGACCAAATTTAATTTGTATCAATGACTAAGAACAATAACTCCAGAAAATGATGATTTAATTTATGTAGTGTTACCTGTTATAACCAGGTATACCTTACATATACAGTTAACCTGCTTAGAAGTACCAGGTACATTTTCTTTATGTGGTCTTTCAGTGTCTTAAATAATACTTGCATGTATCAATGGATGTTTGTTTAGTTCCTGTCCAGAAACTGTTGGTGCTCATGGATAGAACCTCCTGAAAGCATTTAATTCATTTACCAATATGGAATCTTTAAAAAAATTCTTTTGTTAAGGAAAAGACAAATTTTGAATGATATACCTGTCAAGAGTGACTGATTACATATATATGCATGATTATTTTTATAGTTTCTACCTGTCTTCAGAATAACCTTTTACATGTATGTTTACTTATCTAGAAGCAGCACTTTTTTGTTTTCCTGTCTAGATGGACCATTTGTCTGTATTGAAAAACACAAGAGCTTCCTGCTTACAGTGCCAATCAATTATTCAATGGTTAAAATGTGAACACAGTCATGTGCATGTCCTGTTGACAGAACCTGATCTTTTTGTACAATGTATAATGGAATGTGTTGACATTCCTATTTTGGATGAGACGTTGACATTTCTGCTGTGGACAGAATATTGACGTCCTTTTTGGGTACAGAATGTCGATGTTACTACTGTGGACAGGATGTTAATGTTCCTGTTGTAGACAGGATGTAGATGTTGCTGTTGTGTACAGGATGTAGATGTTCCTGTTGTAGACAGGATGTTGATGTTCCTGTTGTGTACAGGATGTTGATGTTCCTGTTGTAGACAGGATGTTGATGTTCCTGTTGTGTACAGGATGTTAATGTTCCTGTTGTAGACAGGATGTTGATGTTCCTGTTGTAGACAGGATGTTGATGTTCCTGTTGTGTACAGGATGTTGATGTTCCTGTTGTGTACAGGATGTTGATGTTCCTGTTGTAGACAGGATGTTGCTGTTCCTGTTGTAGACAGGATGTTGCTGTTCCTGTTGTAGACAGGATGTTGATGTCCCTGTTGTAGACAGGATGTAGATGTTCCTGTTGTAGACAGGATGTTGCTGTTCCTGTTGTAGACAGGATGTTGATGTTCCTGTTGTAGACAGGATGTAGATATTCCTGTTGTAGACAGGATGTTGATGTTCCTGTTGTAGACCGGATGTTGCTGTTCCAGCTGCAGACAGGATGTAGATGTTCCTGTTGCAGACAGAATGTAGATGTTCCTGTTGTAGACAGGATGTTGATGTTCCAGCTGCAGACAGGATGTTGATGTTCCAGCTGCAGACAGGATGTAAATGTTCCTGTTGTAGACAGGATGTTGATGTTCAAGCTGCAGACAGGATGTTGATGTTCCTGTTGTAGACAGGATGTAGATGTTCCTGTTGTAGACAGGATGTTGATGTTCAAGCTGCAGACAGGATGTTGATGTTCCAGCTGCAGACAGGATGTAGATGTTCCTGTTGTAGACAGGATGTTGATGTTCCTGTTGTAGACAGGATGTTGATGTTCCAGCTGCGGACAGGATGCTGACATTACTGTTGTAGACAGAATGTAGATGTTCCTGTTGTAGACAGGATGTTGACAGGATGTTGCTGTTTCTGTTGTAGACAGGATGTTGCTGTTTCTGTTGTAGACAGGATGTTGATGTTCCTGTTGTAGACAGGATGTAGATGTTCCTGTTGTAGACAGGATGTAGATGTTCCTGTTGTAGACAGGATGTTGATGTTCCAGCTGCAGACAGGATGTAGATGTTCCTGTTGTAGACAGGATGTAGATGTTCCTGTTGTAGACAGGATGCTGACATTACTGTTGTAGACAGGATGTTGCTGTTTCTGTTGTAGACAGGATGTTGATGTTCCAGCTGCGGACAGGATGCTGACATTACTGTTGTGGACAGGATGCTGATTATTCCTCACTTCAGTTACAATTGATCATAAAAAACCAATATGTGCACACATTTTACACAATTAACATAATTAATTCCTAGCTGTCGTTATGTATACACATGCCATGCCCATATGTAGCATTCTATGTATGTGTTGGAAAAGGTAGCATTCTGTTTCTGTGATCAGATTATATAAAGTAGAGCCTACAGTCTCTGTGCCTGATGGTATAGTATAAAGATTCAGTGTCTGTGGTATAGCCTTCCTTACCAACAACATTACACAGTTCTATACGTATATATAATACTTACCAAACTTGAATATTGATAAGTGGTCTATATAGGTTTAGATTAAGTGACAATTGACCAGTACTGTGTGTGGTCAGTGTACTTGGACTGCTACAGGTCAGAGTGACTGAATCGTTATTTCCAACATGTCTGAAAATATTGTGATAAGAGATCCAAGTTTCTGATGTCTGGAAAAGTATGAGGTTAGAACTGTATTTCCAATGTTTTGAAATAGTGTGATATTAGATCCAAATTTCCGATGTCTGGAAAAGTGTGATATTAGATCCAAATTTCCGATGTCTGGAAAAGTGTGATATTAGATCCAAATTTCTGATGTCTGGAAAAGTGTGATATTAGATCTGTATTTCGGATGTTTGGAAATATTGTGATGTTAGATCCATATTTCTGATGTTAAGAAGTACTGTAATGCTAGATATGTATTTCTGATGTTTGGAAATAGTGCGATGTTAAATCCATATTTTTCCAATATCTAGAAATAATGAGATATTACAGATCTGTATTTCCCATATGTGTGGAAATAGTGTGATATGCTAAAGGCTTAATGTTGCTGTATGTTTAAGCATTGTTTCTACATCTTTGTCAATGTGTCAGAAATGTTGTCCAAAGAAAAATTACCGTCAATAAACTTTATAACATGCTCAAAGAAACATCTAGTCTCATGTTATTTGTTAGTGTTCTTGAGAATATGAATAATAGCTGTACACTGTTGAGATTGACATGGAATGTTGCGACTTTTACGCGGGACTGAGCTCTTATGTTATATACCCTTCTCATGCTATGTGACCCATTATGACATAAGGCGATGGTTTGTTTGATGGGTTGTCATACTGTGAACAGCGAGGGTCATCTTGAGGCGGGGTCTCCTTGTAATAGCTGTTGACTACCTCACTGAAAAACATAATGGAGGCCAATCATATTCCAATGCAATTAGGGTAAATCATCTTGCCCAAGGACACAACCACACCAGCAAAGACTGATCTGTTTCCCTTTTTCTCATCAAAACACTACTGCCATGAGTATGGAGCATGGAACCACATATTTCGGATGTTCACCAGAGGTTATGTAGTTCAACACTTAGACTGAAATATTGCAGCCCCTGACAAGATGGTAATGAATGGAGAGACACAGATAGACATTTTTATTTCCTCTTTCATCAGATATTGTAACTTTACAAGAAAGAAAATAGTTAACAACAAGTTGGCTTTAATCATAGACAGAGTTCATAATGTTTAAATGAAGCTTGATGTCAGTAGCCACATCGGCCATCAATTCATCGTTGTTCTCTAATGTCACATGGAGAGAGGCTTGCTTTTTCCAGGGATGAAAACTGGACATGTCCCCACTTTTACATAGTTTATCACTTTCTCGAGAAAAAACCTTTTGTCAGGATACTTTCTGTGTTGGTCCAAAATCCTAAATGACCCTCATCTTGGAAAACACATATTAAACTTCTTATCAAGTTCCAGTGGTGTTATTGAGCTGAAAACTGTTAGGAATGTTCAGGAAAGTGCTCTTATTTTGCAGCATCATCAAAAGATGAACATTGCAGCCACAATGGCCTTTTTGTAACATGACCACACAATCATGGTTTTCATGACATTAATGGCTGCCATTTTGGACTCCATCTTGAAAAACTTCTGAAGTTCTTCTGAGCTGAAAATCAGTGGGGCTACTAAGGAAGCCAACAAAGTTTTGTTAATTTTTCGGCCTCATCAAAATTTAACAGGGTAGCCATAGTAGTCATGTTTATTTTGAATGCATTCCTGAACAACGACATCAATATTCTTGAGTTCCACTCGGGGATTTCAGTTAAAACCAGAAAGAAGGGCTAACATTGCCAACTTCCAATGTCCAATGTGTTGAAATGTTTAAACAACTTCTTATCAATTACTGATATTGTGCCTGTAGCATGCTGGGATGAAGGGCTGCCAAGTTTGTCCTTATCATTTACCTTGAACCACTTTCAACTTTATTCATTGCATTTACTCTGATCTACTTTGAAAATCATAGGTGTCAAATATATCAAAATATTCAAACAGCCTCTTCTCAATAACCAAAAAGCCCAGGGTGCTGATTTTTAGCCTGGCTACCAAGTTTGTTGATATGAATGACCTTGACCCACATCCAAGGTTACAAGTGTCAAAAGTGTTGAAGTTTTTTTTATTTTCTTCTCAATAACCAAAAAGCCCAGGGTGCTGAAATTAGGCCTGTAGCACGACGGGATGAAGGGCTACCAAGTTTATTAAAACTAATGACATTTACCCATTTTCAAGGTGACAGGGAACAAATTTGTAAAACTCTTTAAACAACTCCTCTTGAATAATCAAAAGGCCCAGGATGCTGAAGTTGGACCTTTGGTATGCTGGGATAAATTGTTATCAATGTCAAATAATTGACCTTGATATTCAAGATCTCTTGGGTTAAATGAGGTGGGATCTTAAAATTTCTTTGTCGACAAGCAATTGGTTCCATTGATGGCATTTGTGTAGCAGCATGTAAAAAGAATATGGTTTCAGGCTTGCAGAAAATGTTTTTTGCAAACCAACAGTGTCTTCTTTGTAAGTTGTAGAGAAACAATATATTTTAGGCGTATTTAGCATCTTTCATGCATTGGTCTATATAGTCAAATGACCGTTAAGACCCGTGAGCATCTTGCTAATGGAAAATATATTGTTTCAAAGTATTTTTATATATTTATTAATGTCAGTGCTCAAAGACCATAGACATTTCTAAAATTATCATACCTGTTCCCAATACAAACCAGAGTTATGTGAGCGATGCAAGCCACTAAAATCTTTAATTACTGATTAAAGGGGAACAACTCCCATTCGTCTAGCTATTACTTGACTGCGTTGTTCCCTATGCAGGTTTATATAGCGTCTACGAAAACATTGATCTCCATGAAATTGCGGATCCCCACCAACCGAACAAGAACAACAACAAAAAGATTTCTATAACAAGAACTGTTTTTTTCAAATTATACAAAGTTACGGACTTAGTTACCGGTAGCTAAAATGTACTTTGTAAAATCAGAGACGTATATATCACATATATGTGATATATACGTCTCTGGTAAAATGTTCCTCAGCATCGGTGTCAAGTATTGGTCATCAGCATCGATTTCTTTGTATTGATACACTTTACATGATTACACTTGCAAATGTACACATATTTTGTTTGAATATCAATAAATAAATTTTTATTTCTACTTTTACCTTTGAGATGTTGCCAATGACTTTGCCGTGAAAAGGCTGGATTTCATAGGATCATCTTCCGTAGAAAGTAATATTTCCGTATTGAAATTATAATTAGCTGATTTTATCAATCCTGTTTTATTTCAATCAATTGGGGGAAAACCTATCATCTCTTCTGTTTTGAGGGTCTTATAGAAAATGTGTATATGCTCGTAACATTCCTGAAACAGAATATAAAGATATCTGAAATAGACTATATGATGAATACTCAAAGTCACATGACTGATCACATGAGAGCGGTGGGAGTACAGACGTACACAAACAAAGTGAAAATGGGGTGTGTTTATGTCAGTATGTTAGGATGTCAGCTGTTGATGCACGTGGTGACATACACTTAGCTTATCAGTACCTCGTGGGCAGATGTCAGCTGACCCAGCAACAGGTGTACATACGTATCGATGTCCTATGATAAACTCCACTCTTCTTCCATGCAGTAGACACCGATTGTTGCGGAAGGAGTCATGCCTGTCCAGGATGTCTAACTACCCTGTTAAACATGGTATGTGTTTGACTTTAACTTATTTATATAATTTAGAATATTAATTCCTTATCAAAAGCAATTAAAGAAGAACTTAAACTTTATAAAAGGGAATATATATATTGTACATCGTCGATGATTTCACGGCACTGTCTTGTAATTTCCACTTGTAAGGTTACATTGGTTGTCTGATGGACAGGTAACATCTACATTTGTACACGGGTAATAAGGATAAAGAGGTTCTGTCACGACTTTATCCTTCAATTGGGAACTTTTGGTAACATAGATATGTGAAAGAACATGTACAAGGAAGAAACACAATCCTTTCGAATGCCACGACCAGGAATGGAACTCAAACGTATATGTAAAAGTAAACTGACTCTACTAATTGAACCTTAAAAAGCCTGCTCTGTCATATCAGCTGAGTGATAGAGACCGTACTTAACACTATGTTCAAACCACACTGACTCACTCCTTTTACACTAGTAGTGCACATGTAGACACTGTACATGTTCTAAAACATAGTTTGACACAAAAGTAACACAACTACATTCTTCATTATGAATTGGCATGCTTTCAATACCACCATAAGTTGGTATCCCCTCAATACCAATATAAATTACTGTGCCTTCATAACACTATGAATTGCCATGTCTACATACCAATATGAATTACTATGCCTTCATACCACTATGAATTGCCATGCCTGAATGGTACCACTAAGGATCGCCATGTCTTGGCTGATTTGTCTCCGCCACCATGCTGCCTAGCTAGCTGCCTTAAATTGTATGTTAGAATATGAAATAGTATTTATCACATGAAAAAGGTCTTGGAATAGTGTAAAAGGATGAGGTTGGAGTGGCTCATAAATACAGGATCTTGCATAAGCATGATATCGATGTGATATTTATTCTATGAAAAATGTTCTATAATTTGTTATTGATAAGGTCTATCTTACACCGGCACAAGTGTAGACTTACATTTATCATATCACCCATATTTCTGAAAAAATAAACAAAATCTTTCTGATTAATTTCCCTATAAGACAGACTTATTTCTACCTAGATGGTACACTTTTCACAACCAATAAAACATATGACATCATCAAGATATAACTATTGATGACGTCCCAATAGTGTCATTACTGGTGTCTTTTGTTATTTATGTCATGGTTGTACAACAGTACACAACAGGCCAGTTGTGTGTACTGTTAGGTACAACTGCTGTGCATGATCTGTTGTTGACAAGCTTGGACTATTATACCACAGACCTGGGTTTGATTCCTTCCAAGGCGATCAGCAGGAATATACACATACTTTCCCATGTAGATTGGCTAGCTCCCAGGCTTACCTTAGAAAAACTTGTGAAGGGAGAGTCAAACTGCTCACAAACAATGATCTGAATGCAAATTCAGATGCAGCATTAGCAAATAGCATTAAAATCACTGGACTCATCTGGACTTCCTGACTGTTACATAGTTTTAACGGTAATTAACTGTGCAATCTCTAAAACCATAGCCCTAACAACCTGAAGATATAACCCTAACAACCTGAAGAAACAACCCTAATGACCTGAAGTCATTACCCTAACAACCTGAAGTTATAACCATAACAACCTAAAGTCATAACCCTAACAACCTAAAGTCATAACCCTAACAACCTGAAGTCATAACCCTAACAACCTGAAGTCATAACCCTAACAACCTGAAGCCAAAACCATAACAACCTAAAGTCATAACCCTAACAACCTGAAGTCATAACCCTAACAACCTGAAGTCATAACCCTAACAACATGAGGTCATAACCATAACAAACTTAGTCATAACCCTAACAATCTGAAGTCATAACCCTAACAACCTGAAGTCATAACCCTAACAACATGAAGTCATAACCATAACAAACTTAGTCATAACCCTAACAACCTGAAGTCATAACCATAACAACCTTCTTCTACAACCCTAACAACCTGAAGCCATAACCATAACAACCTTCTTCTACAACCCTAACAACCTGAAGTCATAACCCTAACAACCTGATGCCATAACCCAAACAACCTGAAGTCATAACCATAACAAACTTAGTCATAACCCTAACAACATGAAGCCATATTCATAACAACCTGAAGTCATAACCTTAATATCCTGAATCCACAACCCTAACAATCTCAAGCCCAGAGCAGAAGGTCTGCTCCATTTTACACTGTCAGCAGCAATATATGCACTTGATGTGACTGTTCTTGACTGAATCAGGCAAAAGTGACAATGATCGTCACATACTATATTGGACACGACTGTTAAATGGTTTTACAGGGACATAGTCTCAGTCTAACCACTCAAGTCATATTTACACTTATAGAATACATTATCTTGTCACTGTATCAACAGCATATCTGTAACAGGAAGGAGTGATAAAAAATATCCTACCCCCACCAGGGTTTGCACTTGCAAACTCAGCTTGACTGAATCAAAATTCCCACTAACTAAGGCTAGTAAGGCGAACTGTAATCTCAACTTCTACATATTTACCATCTGTGGGACTACAATGTATGATCCAGGACTTTTGTGATCAAGAAATGTTTTGAAGAGAAAGAAATGTATCAGAACTTTTAAAATTTTGTGGAATAAGATATTGTCATTATTATTTGGAAAGGAACAGAAAAAATAGAAGCTACAGTTTTGGTAACAAACAACACATCAAAAACTTCATGCTCATATCGTGCAGACATTGTGCATAAAGGATCACACATTTTGTGCAGTGTGGTAAAAATGGTTGGCTTATTTTACGGATTGAAAATTAAATGGAAAACTTATGTAGTCTTGACTAAATAACAATCACATACATTTGAAAGTTCATTGGTGATTATGAAAGTCATTTTTTAATTCAATAGTTTTCAAAATAACACTGGACCCTGCATTAATTCTTTCTTACGTATAGTGTTACACCTCCAAGAAAAGCAAAGTATTATTCATGAATCCCTACGTAGGTGGTGATTGTGCGAACTCTTCGGTTTGAACAGGTGACCTCTAGCTCTCTAATCAGATGGCCTCAATAATGGGTCTTGTTATTGTTATGGAAATTAAAGTATAAGAGTTATGTCCCTTGAATATGACTTATAGCTAATTACATATTTGTTAATTTGTTCATCTAATGATTTTTGTCGATTAATACAAATGTTTATAATTCTGAAGTAAGGTATGGAAAGGTATTCTGTACTATGTTAATATTTTAGTATGCAACGATTGTCACACCTAATGAAAGTGTTTATTATACGTGTAAATAGAAATTACTTTGAATGATTGTGATTGCTGTTATACTGACTGTTGGTGAAGCTTTTAAAGATACACGGACGAAGTAAGACTTCTTACAAAGTACGTAACACAGTTATTTGTAATAGGTGGTGGGTGAAAGTCTGAAATAGTGGCTTTTCCGAAACCACTTGTCAAGCTGGTGCAAGGGCTGTTTAGTTCTCACCGAAGCTTGGACTTTTGACTTTGGGTAGCTAGCTATAGGGCTAGGTTAGAGCCTGAGCTAGGAACACGAGCAAGGGTTGACTTAGTTGGTAGGACAAACTAGGGCTTAGTCAGGACTGACTAAGTGATATTGCTCGGCGACTAGTTCAGTAGTTGGAACTAGGGTTAGGTGAAGTCACTGGGTGTCGAGCTTGCACTCAAGCTCGCATGCTAGTCAGAACAGTCTGTGCGGAACAGCAGTCCATGTGAATACTATTTCGTTCGTTAGTTTTATTGTTAACTCAGGTAGAGTTTGCTGTTACACGCTATATGTATATATTGGCATTTGTTAGCTATTATCTCTGAAAGGAATCAGAGACTTACCTGCCGTGTGCAAAGCTAAGCATTACATAATCTGTTTTTTTTTATTAGTACATTAATAATGGTTAATATACAATGTACAACCACATACTCTATTTTTTATCAAAGCTGAAGGTTATCTTTGTTCTTGACCCATCCCCTGATCCCTGACTCGATAGCTCAAGCCTCCATCTAAACAAAGGTGGATATGATGATGATCAGACCTTGAATGTAGGTTTTTAATTGCATGCTTATTTACAGGTTTACTTCTTGTAGTAATGTTTTCTGCAAATCTTACAGGTTCTGCAAAAATAGGTGCCTAGGTCACCCAGAGATTGTGAAAAACATGTCAGGATATTGTCAGCTGAAACAATTAATTAATTGTGGTAAATCTTTATACGGTGATAGTGGTAATCGAGGAAGTTAGTTGACTCAGATATAACATTACATTTCACACTGAGACTTAAGCATCATATAAAATTTCAAAATGTCTGAGTCGGCACCATTGCTGAAGAGGTCCAATGGTACAGGTAAAACCTTACCTGCGACACAAAGATTTCTGTACAGTATCGGACATGTACTTAATGACCTCACAGCCTCCATGTGGTTTAGCTACCTCATCATCTACTTTCACCAAGTCAAACAGTTTGACAACTCACTGGCTGGATACTTGATGATGATTGGTCAAGTCAGCGATGCATTGTTTACACCGTTTATTGGTTACGAGTCAGATCATACCCAAGGGATACTGAAGATTGGAAAGAGAAAAACTTGGCATTTATTAGGTAAGAAAATCTATCTAATGTCTATGGATTTACACAGAGATCAAATAGTGGTGTTTATTGATGCCTGTTTATTACACAGATCTGTGTAACAAACCGTTGTAGGAAGTAATTTTCAGAGTAATGACATTTTGTTGTAAGTTTGAATAAATCAGATACTGCTACAAAGGAAAAGGCAGGAATATTCAGTTTTTAACAAAAAAAAAACAAAAAAAAATCATCAGAATATCCATGTTTTAGTGTGCAAACACAGTCTCTGTATGGTTACAGCTGGGGGTGTAACACAGTCTCTGCATGGTTACAGCTGGGGGTGTAACACAGTCTCTGTATGGTTACAGCTGGGGGTGTAACACAGTCTCTGCATGGTTACAGCTGGGGGTGTAACACAGTCTCTGCATGGTTACAGCTGGGGGTGTAACACAGTCTCTGTGTGGTTACAGCTGGAGGTGTAACACAGTCTCTGTATGGTTACAGCTGGGGGTGTAACACAGTCTCTGTATGGTTACAACTGAAGGTGTAACACAGTCTCTGTATGGTTACAACTGAAGGTGTAACAGCCTCTGTATGGTTACAGCTGGGGGTGTAACACAGTCTCTGTATGGTTACAACTGAAGGTGTAACACAGTGTCTGTATGGTTACAACTGAAGGTGTAACACAGTCTCTGTATGGTTACAACTGAAGGTGTAACACAGTCTCTGTATGGTTACAACTGAAGGTGTAACAGCCTCTGTATGGTTACAGCTGGGGGTGTAACACAGTCTCTGTATGGTTACAACTGAAGGTGTAACACAGTCTCTGTATGGCTACAACTGAAGGTGTAACACAGTCTCTGTATGGTTACAGCTTAAGATGTAACAGCCTCTGTATGGTTACAACTGAAGGTGTAACACAGTCTCTGTATGGTTACAACTGGAGGTGTAGCACAGTCTCTGTATGGTTACAGCTGGAGGTGTAACACAGTCTCTGTATGGTTACAACTGAAGGTGTAACACAGTCTCTGTATGGTTACAGCTTAAGGTGTAACAGCCTCTGTATGGTTACAACTGAAGGTGTAACACAGTCTCTGTATGGTTACAACTGGAGGTGTAGCACAGTCTCTGTATGGTTACAACTGAAGGTGTAACACAGTCTCTGTATGGTTACAACTGAAGGTGTAACAGCCTCTGTATGGTTACAACTGAAGGTGTAACACAGCCTCTGTATGGTTACAACTGAAGGTTTAACAGCCTCTGTATGGTTAAAACTGAAGGTGTAACACAGTCTCTGTATGGTTACAACTGAAGGTGTAACAGCCTCTGTATGGTTACAACTGAAGGTGTAACACAGCCTCTGTATGGTTACAACTGAAGGTGTAACACAGTCTCTGTATGGTTACAGCTTAAGGTGTAACAGCCTCTGTATGGTTACAGCTGGAGGTGTAACACAGTGTCTGTATGGTTACAGCTGGAGGTGTAACACAGTCTCTGTATGGTTACAGCTTAAGGTGTAACAGCCTCTGTATGGTTACAGCTGGAGGTGTAACACAGTGTCTGTATGGTTACAGCTGGAGGTGTAACACAGTCTCTGTATGGTTACAGCTTAAGGTGTAACAGCCTCTGTATGGTTACAACTGAAGGTGTAACACAGTCTCTGTATGGTTACAACTGAAGGTGTAACAGCCTCTGTATGGTTACAACTGAAGGTGTAACACAGTCTCTGTATGGTTACAACTGAAGGTGTAACACAGTCTCTGTATGGTTACAACTGAAGGTGTAACAGCCTCTGTATGGTTACAGCTGGAGGTGTAACACAGTCTCTGTATGGTTACAGCTGGAGGTGTAACACAGTGTCTGTATGGTTACAGCTGGAGGTGTAACACAGTCTGTGTATGGTTACAGCTTAAGGTGTAACAGCCTCTGTATGGTTACAGCTGGAGGTGTAACACAGTGTCTGTATGGTTACAGCTGGAGGTGTAACACAGTCTCTGTATGGTTACAGCTTAAGGTGTAACAGCCTCTGTATGGTTACAACTGAAGGTGTAACACAGTCTCTGTATGGTTACAACTGGAGGTGTAACACAGTCTCTGCATGGTTACAACTGGAGGTGTAACAGTCTCTGTATGGTTACAGCTGGAGGTGTAACAGTCTCTGTATGGTTACAACTGGAGGTGTAACACAGTCTCTGCATGGTTACAGCTGGGGGTGTAACACAGCCTCTGTATGGTTACAGCTGGGGGTGTAACACAGCCTCTGTATGGTTACAGCTGGGGGTGTAACACAGCCTCGGTATGGTTACAGCTGGGGGTGTAACACAGTCTCTGTATGGTTACAGCTGGGGGTGTAACACAGCCTCTGTATGGTTACAGCTGGGGGTGTAACACAGTCTCTGTATGGTTATAACTGAAGGTGTAACACAGCCTCTGTATGGTTACAGCTGGGGGTGTAACACAGTCTCTGTATGGTTACAGCTGGGGGTGTAACACAGCCTCTGTATGGTTACAGCTGGGGGTGTAACACAGCCTCTGTATGGTTACAGCTGGGGGTGTAACACAGTCTCTGTATGGTTACAGCTGGGGGTGTAACACAGTCTCTGTATGGTTACAGCTGGGGGTGTAACACAGACTCTGTATGGTTACAGCTGGGGGTGTAACACAGCCTCTGTATGGTTACAACTGAAGGTGTAACACATGTCTCTTCTCTGTATGGTTACAACTGAAGGTGTAATACATTCTCTGTATGTTTACAAATGAAGGTGTAACACAGTCTCTGAATGGTTACAGATGGGGGTGTAACACAGTCTCTGTATGGTTACAGCTGGGTGTAACAGCCTGTAACACAGGTGTAACACAGTGTCTGTATGGTTACAGCTGGGGGTGTAACACAGTCTCTGTATGGTTACAGCTGGGGGTGTAACACAGTCTCTGTGTAACAGCCTGGTGTAACACAGTCTGTATGGTTACAACTGTGTAACACAGTCTCTGTATGGTTACAACTGAAGGTGTAACACAGCCTCTGTATGGTTACAGCTGGGGGTGTAACACAGTCTCTGTATGGTTACAGCTGGGGGTGTAACACAGCCTCTGTATGGTTACAGCTGGGGGTGTAACACAGCCTCTGTATGGTTACAACTGAAGGTGTAACAGCCTCTGTATGGTTACAACTGAAGGTGTAACAGTCTCTGTATGGTTACAACTGGGGGTGTAACACAGTCTCTGTATGGTTACAGCTGGAGGTGTAACAGTCTCTGTATGGTTACAGCTGGAGGTGTAACAGTCTCTGTATGGTTACAACTGAAGGTGTAACAGTCTCTGTATGGTTACAGCTTAAGGTGTAACAGCCTCTGTATGGTTACAGCTGGAGGTGTAACACAGCCTCTGTATGGTTACAGCTGGGGGTGTAATACAGCCTCTGTATGGTTACAGCTGGGGGTGTAACACAGTCTCTGTATAGTTACAGCTGGGGGTGTAACACAGTCTCTGTATGGTTACAACTGGAGGTGTAACAGTCTCTGTATGGTTACAACTGAAGGTGTAACAGTCTCTGTATGGTTACAGCTTAAGGTGTAACAGCCTCTGTATGGTTACAGCTGGGGGTGTAACACAGTCTCTGTATGGTTACAGCTGGGGGTGTAACACAGTCTCTGTATGGTTACAGCTGGGGGTGTAACACAGTCTCTGTATGGTTACAGCTGGGGGTGTAACACAGCCTCTGTATGGTTACAGCTGGGGGTGTAACACAGTCTCTGTATGGTTACAGCTGGAGGTGTAACAGTCTCTGTATGGTTACAGCTGGAGGTGTAACAGTCTCTGTATGGTTACAACTGAAGGTGTAACAGTCTCTGTATGGTTACAACCGAAGGTGTAACAGCCTCTGTATGGTTACAGCTGGAGGTGTAACACAGCCTCTGTATGGTTACAGCTGGGGGTGTAACACAGCCTCTGTATGGTTACAGCTGGGGGTGTAACACAGTCTCTGTATGGTTACAGCTGGGGGTGTAACACAGTCTCTGTATGGTTACAACTGGAGGTGTAACAGTCTCTGTATGGTTACAACTGAAGGTGTAACAGTCTCTGTATGGTTACAGCTTAAGGTGTAACAGCCTCTGTATGGTTACAGCTGGGGGTGTAACACAGTCTCTGTATGGTTACAGCTGGGGGTGTAACACAGTCTCTGTATGGTTACAGCTGGGGGTGTAACACAGTCTCTGTATGGTTACAACTGGAGGTGTAACAGTCTCTGTATGGTTACAACTGAAGGTGTAACAGTCTCTGTATGGTTACAGCTTAAGGTGTAACAGCCTCTGTATGGTTACAGCTGGGGGTGTAACACAGTCTCTGTATGGTTACAGCTGGGGGTGTAACACAGTCTCTGTATGGTTACAGCTGGGGGTGTAACACAGTCTCTGTATGGTTACAGCTGGGGGTGTAACACAGTCTCTGTATGGTTACAGCTGGAGGTGTAACACAGTCTCTGTATGGTTACAACTGAAGGTGTAACACAGTCTCTGTATGGTTACAACTGAAGGTGTAATACAGTCTCTGTATGGTTACAACTGAAGGTGTAACAGCCTCTGTATGGTTACAGCTGGGGGTGTAACACAGTCTCTGTATGGTTACAGCTGGGGGTGTAACACAGTCTCTGTATGGTTACAGCTGGAGGTGTAACACAGTCTCTGTATGGTTACAACTGAAGGTGTAACACAGTCTCTGTATGGTTACAACTGAAGGTGTAATACAGTCTCTGTATGGTTACAACTGAAGGTGTAACAGTCTCAGCTGGGGGTGTAACACAGTCTCTGGTTACAGCTGGAGGTAACACAGTCTCTGTAACACTGGAGGTGTAACACAGTCTGTATGGTTACAACTGAAGGTGTAATACAGTCTCTGTATGGTTACAACTGAAGGTGTAACAGTCTCTGTATGGTTACAGCTGGGGGTGTAACACAGTCTCTGTATGGTTACAGCTGGAGGTGTAACACAGTCTCTGTATGGTTACAACTGAAGGTGTAACACAGTCTCTGTATGGTTACAACTGAAGGTGTAACAGTCTCTGTATGGTTACAGCTAGTCTTTATCTTCACTAATCAATCAACTAACCAATCAAAAGAGCTGCTTCCTTTTGTGTGTATAGATCTCTGTAAACTGACATAACTAGTTCATTCTTCTCGAAGAAAGCATCACATGGCGATCTCTAATTTTTTAAAAATTGAGAAATTGCTTTAAAGGTCTTTGTAACTTGTTGAATTGAAGTTATTTGATTAACAGCATTTTATTCATATTACATTTCATCTCTTACTGTTTTTTCTAACAGGTACAATATGTGTGGCGTGTAGCTTTCCCTTCATCTTTAACAAATGTATCACCTGTGACCATACCAAGGATATCTACCAGTTTATCTATTATGCGCCGTTTGTCGTGATATTTCAGTTTGGCTGGGCGTCAACCCAGATCTCTCATTTGTCTCTCATACCTGACTTAACCATTAAAGAGGATGAGCGTGTGGAATTAAATGGTTTTAGGTATGAACATTTTCCATGGAGTTGTATTGAAAAAAGTGGTTTTGATAAACTTTGTATAGTTTCCTGATGTTTTCTACAGGTACAAATTCTTAAGGTAACTGTATGGTAAAGTTGTTACCAGAAATATGATTGTATCCCAAACTCATTTAGCAATAAGCCCAGGAGAGCCAAATTGTCAGTCTAATTCAAAGTATGTAGGTGGGTTTATCATAAGACAATGATATATAATTTGTAGGCATTTCAACTGTAAATGCTAGGTGTGAGTGGGCTTATTACCAGACATGGGCTCAATGCCAGATTAACTCTTCAAACCACAGTAGATATGGGTGGGCTTATTACCAGACGTGGGCTCAATGCCAGATTAACTCTTCAAACCACAGTAGATATGGGTGGGCTTATTACCAGACGTGGGCTCAATGCCAGATTAACTCTTCAAACCACAGTAGATATGGGTGGGCTTATTACCAGACGTGGGCTCAATGCCAGATTAACTCTTCAAACCACAGTAGATATGGGTGGGCTTATTACCAGACGTGGGCTCAATGCCAGATTAACTCTTCAAACCACAGTAGATATGGGTGGGCTTATTACCAGATGTGGGCTCAATGCCAGATTAACTCTTCAAACCACAGTAGAATTGGGTGGGCTTATTACCAGGCATGGACTTGATACTGGATGAACTCTCTACCTTTTGTATATGTTTACAGGTATGCCTTCACGGTGTTGTCTAATTTAACCGTGTTTGGACTGTTTGCTCTCCTGTTTTACCTCAACACTGGGGATGGCATTGGTAGTAGTGACATGCTGTCACCAGTTGACAACAACAATTTCAGAGTAAGCTTTCACTATGTATTAACCATATAATTCATAAGTTTTTGTTTCTCATATGGCTGAGAAAGGGACCAGTCTGTAGTGTTTTACATGTGGTTGTATGTGGACCCTAATTACTTTGAACCCTATGCAATAGGCCTCCCATGTGTTTAGTGAGGTAGTCATCGTCTACTACAAAGAGCAAACAAAATCATCATTTAGCATATAAAACCTTGATAGAGTACTCTTCAGTAAGCTAAATATTCCTGTGTTTGTTCCCTGTTACACAGGTTGTACACACATTGGGTGACTCCTATTTATAACAATATTTTGATGTATTCAATACAGGATCTTTAAACATGTCCATTTCATGACATAAAGCAAGCTCTAAAAATATTTTCCATATTTTACAACATATGAGATACTTGTACGATTTTGAACAGATTCTCATAAAAGATGGAAACTTATGTAAATTTTATTCATTTCGGAACATTTTCTTCAGGCTGGTAATGTCAGAAGCATAGAGGTTCTGATAACACAACCAGTAGAGGATTAGGGTGTGATAAATTGATGACTACACCCTCACCTTCATCAGCACTCAGTAGAAAAGTAAAGATGAAGGTAACCGTGTAGTCGTCAAAATGCCACACTGAGATCTGATTCCGGTTGTGTTATAAGAAGTTTTAATCTATTGTGTGAACTTCATTGTGTAATGTAACTTAAATATCTTTTCATATGTTAAAATCTCTTATACCTAACTGTACAAAGGTATGTTTACGTATAATCCTCCAATATGTTTTGGTTTCCAGGACCTGGTATTTATCGTGGTCAGTTTAGGAGTAGTGGTCAGTTTCTTGTTCCAAATTGGTGTGAAGGAGGGAGTAAAGACTATGTCTCATGTAGAGGCTGAAGAGGCCATGTCCAAATCTCTGAAGACTTCAATGTCTTCCTCTACTGGAGAAAGTGCCCATTCCATAGAAATCTCCATGTTGAAGCAATCCCTCATGTCATGGAAGGACTGGCTTAAAGAAACACAGTTTTATCAGGTAAAGTGATATGTAAACTGGCTTAAAAAGACACAGTTTTACCAGGTAAGATTTTCTGTAAACTGGCGTAAAGAAACACAGTTTTATCAGGTAAGGTGATATGTAAACTGGCTTAAAGAGACACAGTTTTATCAGGTAAGGTGATATGTAAACTGGCTTAAAGAGACACAGTTTTATCAGGTAAGGTGATATGTAAACCGGCTTAAAGAGACACAGTTTTATCAGGTAAGGTGATATGTAAACCGGCTTAAAGAGACACAGTTTTATCAGGTAAGGTGATATGTAAACTGGCTTAAAGAGACACAGTTTTATCAGGTAAGGTGATATGTAAACTGGCTTTAAGAGACACAGTTTTATCAGGTAAGGTGATATGTAAACTGGCTTTAAGAGACACAGTTTTATCAGGTAAGGTGATATGTAAACCGGCTTAAAGAGACACAGTTTTATCAGGTAAGGTGATATGTAAACTGGCTTAAAGAGACACAGTTTTATCAGGTAAGGTGATATGTAAACTGGCGTAAAGAGACACAGTTTTATCAGGTAAGGTGATATGTAAACTGGCTTAAAGACACAATTTTATCAGGTAAGGTGATATGTAAACTGGCTTAAAGAAACAATGTTATCAGGTAAGGCGATATGTAAACTGGCTTAAAGAAACAATGTTATCAGGTAAGGCGATATGTAAACTGGCTTAAAGAGACACAGTTTTATCAGGTAAGGTGATATGTAAACTGGCTTAAAGAAACAATGTTATCAGGTAAGGCGATATGTAAACTGGCTTAAAGAGACACAGTTTTATCAGGTAAAGTGATATGTAAACTGGCTTAAAGAGACACAGTTTTATCAGGTAAGGTGATATGTAAACTGGCTTAAAGAAACAATGTTATCAGGTAAGGCGATATGTAAACTGGCTTAAAGAAACAATGTTATCAGGTAAGGTGATATGTAAACTGGCTTAAAGAGACACAGTTTTATCAGGTAAGGTGATATGTAAACTGGCTTAAAGAGACACAGTTTTATCAGGTAAGGTGATATGTAAACTGGCTTAAAGAGACACAGTTTTATCAGGTAAGGTGATATGTAAACTGGCTTAAAGAAACAATGTTTTCAGGTAAGGTGATATGTAAACTGGCTTAAAGAAACAATGTTATCAGGTAAGGTGATATGTAAACTGGCTTAAAGAGACACAGTTTTATCAGGTAAGGTGATATGTAAACTGGCTTAAAGAAACAATGTTATCAGGTAAGGTGATATGTAAACTGGCTTAAAGAAACAATGTTATCAGGTAAGGTGATATGTAAACTGGCTTAAAGAGACACAGTTTTATCATGTAAGTTCATATAGTGATCACAAGTTTGATCCCTTTTTGTAAACATGACTGTATAAAAGGTTGTTTTATGAATTTGTTTTGTTTTGCAGGTTGCATTGATATATATGTGTACAAGGTTGTTTGTGAATATATCACAGATTTATCTCCCTTTGTATGTCACAGAGACTTTAAAAATGTCGAAGGTAAGTTACCAACCAGTCGATCAGAAATTCTTAAACAACCCAGTGTATCTAATGCTTTGCTTTTTTTTTCTTGAGATTTTTTCAGAATTTGTAAGGCTTATGATTTTCAGGTGTCAATGTTAAGAAGAAGTCTTAATTTAAAATTTTGAAGATTGTTGAGTGAAATGTTAAATTCAAATTTTGTATCCTAATTAAATGTTTAGTTTTGACTGTGACGTTGTTTTGTGGTCTTTCCAGGTCAATGTAGCCTTAATGCCATTGGTGGTATTTGTCAGTGGACTTTTTACCTCATTAGTCATGAAACCTGTCAATCGAAATATTGGCAGAAAAGTAAGTATCAAAGACCTCTGTTGACTAGGGACCTGTCTAGAGAGTTTACCTGTTCATTATCAACCTGTCCAGTAAGAACGTTATGATCTAACTACTGACCATAAAGTCTACACTATGTGGCAAGTACCTCTCGATAAAAACATCTGTTCACTATAATATCTGTCTATAAAGACCACTTCTGTGAATAATTTTTATATGATAAATACTTGTACCTGTATATAAAGGTAACCTCTGCTGGGAAAGTACATATGTGTCATTAGTATATAGTACCTGGCTTCAAAGACCAACTGTTATAAACAATATGTACGTTGTATATGTCTGTTAAGGCCACTGTTTGTCTGTCATTGTACTTGTCTCATTTAGAAGAATTTGTTAAAATTATATGTCCGAGTGCAACTTATGATAATCTTTAGATTTGGTGATTAATTTCAGGCCACCTATTTTATAGGACAGTTATGTGGTATAGGGGCATGTGTGTGGATATTTTTCCTTAAAGAATCTTCAAAACACTACTGTTACGGTGCAGCAGTGTTACTTGGTATCGGTGGCTCCACTATGCTGGTTACCTCCCTTGCTATGACATCAGATCTGATTGGACAAAATACTGAAAGTGGAGCTTTTGTGTATGGTGCTATGAGTTTTACTGACAAGCTTTCAAATGGGATTGCAGTAGTTCTAATTCAACAGAATCATCCATGCACGTAAGACATCATTCAATGATTATGAACATTAAAAATTTGTTGTTCAAAGTCTTATTCTGAAAAGATTGATATTTCTGTTTATTTTTTGTATTTTGATTTCTTTTATTGTCCATTGAACAAGTTTAAAGAATCTGTTGATGTCGTGTCACGTCTCATCCAAATCAATAAGATAAGTTGGTTCATGTGTACACCATGGTATCCTACATTTAGTTATGTTACAGTGGGTATTGGTTAAGGTTAAAGCGTACAATTGCCAACTTGAGGTGGGAGATGCATTTTTATTTTACAGACATTTTCAGTTTAACCTAGTATTAAATAACAGCTTTTCATCTGCTATCCTCTTCAGAAGTTGCTGTCCTAAATGTAACCAGTATTTTAAGACAGTGCTGACATATGTCCCGGGAGGAGTGGTGTTAATCACAATGCTGGTACTACTCACTCTCCTCCCAACAAAGATAGGCACCAAGAAGAAAGGAAGTAAGTGTATAGATGTCAATCACTAGCTGACTTAACCTCCATTTTGCAGATGTCTCTAGAGTTACATGATGTGTTGATGCCTTTAAAACTATTCCAATCTTTATTTCACTTTATTTCTTTGATGTGATCTCAAGGTTAGCATCATACTAGTAGAAATTACTTACAAAGACTAAATTACTGTTGTGATATTATTGAAATAGCTCACAGGTGAAACGTCGATATCAGCTATAATCATGTTTCCTCTCTGGATCATCCAACTATTGGCTAAAGTTATATAACAATTATAACTTACAGATTTAAGACATATCTGAATCATATCTACCCTGTGATGGTATTCTCGAGGACTATAACCATATCTACCCTATGATTGTATTTCGAGGACTATAACCATATCTACCCTATGATTGTATTCTCGAGGACTATAACCATATCTACCCTGTGATTGCATTCTCGAGGACTATAACCATATCTACCCATGTGATTGTATTCTCGAGGACTATAACCATATCTACCCTGTGATTGTATTCTCGAGGACTATAACCATATCTACCCTGTGATTGTATTCTCCATGACTATAACCATATCTACCCTATGATTGTATTCTCCATGACTATAACTATATCTACCCTGTGATTGTATTCTCCATGACTATAACCATATCTACCCTGTGATTGTATTCTCCATGACTATAACCATATCTACCCTATGATTGTATTCTCAAGGACTATAACCATATCTACCCTATGATTGTATTCTCGAGGACTATAACCATATCTACCCTATGATTGTATTCTCGAGGACTATAACCATATCTACCCTGTGATTGTATTCTCGAGGACTATAACCATATCTACCCTATGATTGTATTTCGAGGACTATAACCATATCTACCCTATGATTGTATTCTCGAGGACTATAACCATATCTACCCTGTGATTGTATTCTCGAGGACTATAACCATATCTACCCTATGATTGTATTCTCGAGGACTGTAACCATATCTACCCTGTGATTGTATTCTCGAGGACTATAACCATATCTACCCTATGATTGGATTCTCGAGGACTATAACCATATCTACCCTGTGATTGTATTCTCGAGGACTATAACCATATCTACCCTATGATTATATTCTCGAGGACTATAACCATATCTACCCCATGATTGTATTCTCGAGGACTATAACCATATCTACCCGGTGATTGTATTCTCGAGGACTATAACCATATCTACCCCATGATTGTATTCTCGAGGACTATAACCATATCTACCCTGTGATTGTATTCTCCATGACTATAACCATATCTACCCTATGATTGTATTCTCGAGGACTATAACCATATCTACCCTATGATTGTATTCTCGAGGACTATAACCATATCTACCCTATGATTGTATTCTCGAGGACTATAACCATATCTACCCTATGATTGTATTCTCGAGGACTATAACCATATCTACCCTATGATTGTATTCTCCATGACTATAACAATATCTACCCTATGATTGTATTCTCGAGGACTATAACCATATCTACCCCGTGATTGTATTCTCGAGGACTATAACCATATCTACCCTATGATTGTATTCTCGAGGACTATAACCATATCTACCCTATGATTGTATTCTCGAGGACTATAACCATATCTACCCTATGATTGTATTCTCGAGGACTATTTAGGACACACTGAAATATAAACAGTCAGCTAACAGTGCTTTTGATTCTTACAGTTGTAACACTCTTAACAACCCCTTGATGGACTGTAAGGTACTGGTCAGTAGTGACTGACTACTCTATCAAGACCACTCTGTATACTGAGCACTCTGTACTGAGCACTCTGTACTGAGCACTTTCTAAACTGACTTTTCCTTATACTGACAACGTCCTATACTGACCACTATCTATACTGACCACTCTGTACTCTGACCACTGAAGATTAGTTTACTCTCCTACAAATCCCTTGATGGATAATGGTGTATAAGACCAGTATTGACCACTCCCTGTTCTGACCACTCCCTCTACTGACCACTTCTGCCACTGCACACTCTTTATATAATGCTACACTCCTAGCTTTCCCTTGGCAAACTTTAATGGAGTTTAAGGTCAGTATTGACCACTCTATGTACTGACCACTTTATGTACTGACCACTCTATGCACTGACCACTCCCTCTACTGACCACTCCCAGTAATGGTGTATAAGGTCAGTAATGACCCCTCTATGTACTGACCACTTCCTATACTGACCACTCCCAGTAATGGTGTATAAGGTCAGTACTGACCACTCTGTGACTGACCACTCCCTCTACTGACCACTCCCAGTAATGGTGTATAAGGTCAGTACTGACCACTCTGTGACTGACTACTCCCTCTACTGACCACTCCCAATAATGGTGTATAAGGTCAGTACTGACCACTCTGTGACTGACCACTCCCTCTACTGACCATTCCCAGTAATGGTTTATAAGGTCAATACTGACCACTCTGTGACTGACCACTCCCTCTATTGACCACTCCCAGGAATGGTGTATAAGGTCAGTACTGACCACTCTCTGTACTGACCACTCCCTCTACTGACCACTCTCAGTAATGGTGTATAAGGTCAATACTGACCACCCTCTGTACTGACCACTCCCTCTACTGACCACTCCCAGGAATGGTTTATAAGGTCAAAACTGACCACTCTGTGACTGACCACTCCCTCTACTGACCACTCCCAGGAATGGTGTATAAGGTCAATACTGACCACTCTCTGTACTGACCACTCCCTCTACTGACCACTCCCAGTAATGGTGTATAAGGTCAGTACTGATTACTGTGTATACTGACCTCTGTAGATAATATGGTCACCATTTTTCTGTCTGTATAAGATAAATGATTGTCAATCAGGTCAGTACTGGATGTTTGATGGGTTATTGCCCCATGAACAGCAAGGATGGGTCTCCTTGTAGCAGTCATCATAATACTCATAGCTACCCTGTCATCATAATACTAATAACTACCCTATTCTCATAATACTCATAGCTACCCTGTCATCATAATACTCATAGCTACCCTGTCATCTTAATACTCATAGCTACCCTGTTCTCATAATACTCATAGCTACCCTGTCATCATAATACTCATAGCTACCCTGTCATCATAATACTCATAACTACCCTGTTCTCATAATACTCATAACTACCCTGTTATCTTAATACTCATAACTACCCTGTTATCATAACATCCATATTTTCCCTGTCATCAATGCTCAGACACTTTACATAAAATGTACTGAGTGCATTATGACTAAACAGCTGCATGGTGTCACTGGTGTTGTGATGTTACAACTCCATGGTGTCACGGTGTTGTGATTTCACAACCCCATGGTGTCACTGGCATAGTGTTGTCAGAACTCCATTTTGTCACTGGCATTTGATGTCACAACTTCATGGTGTCACTGACTTCACAACCTCACAATGTCATTTGCATTTAGGTGTCAGAAAAGGTCTTTGTCTGTGGTCTATATGTATATAAAAATGTTTGTTGTGACTGATTCTTGTAAAGTACTTGATATTTCTCCAATTTCATATTGACATGTTCCATAATGGTGCCTGTAGATCCCTAGTTGTGCCATCTGAGACTGATCAGAAAAAATAAAACTTTGATTGCAACACCTGTGAAAAAAACTAAACTTGAATTACAAATGTAAATTCTCTTTTGATAATAGATTATGTTTTTATGGGAAATGAATTGTGAGAAGTACAGTAATTTTCTGAGACAACAAGTAATGTAAAAACAGCTGTTACATTGTGCTGTCTATACTTTTAAAACCATTTGAACATTAAATTTTATCACTTGTTATCAAAACAATTCACATTCTGTACATCAAGGTCCAAGTTTCTGGACTGATAGTCACCTGATAAATCAGTACAGGTAGGTAAAACACACAGGTGATATGATTAACATATACAAGTCATAATACTCATAGCTACCCTGTTATCATAATACTCATAGCTACCCTGTCATCATAACACACATAACTACCCTGTTATCATTATACTCATAACTACCCTGTTATCATTATACTCATAACTACCCTGTTATCATAACACACATAACTACCCTGTTATCATAACACACATAACTACCCTGTTATCAGTATACTCATAACTACCCTGTTATCATAACACACATAACTACCCTGTTATCATAATACTCATAACTACCCTGTTATCATAACACACATAACTACCCTGTTATCATTATACTCATAACTACCCTGTTATCATTATACTCATAACTACCCTGTTATCATAACACACATAACTACCCTGTTATCATAACACACATAACTACCCTGTTATCATTATACTCATAACTACCCTGTTATCATAACACACATAACTACCCTGTTATCATAATACTCATAACTACCCTGTTATCATAACACACATAACTACCCTGTTATCATTATACTCATAACTACCCTGTTATTCATAACTCGATGGTGTCACTGGTGCTGTGATGTTACAACTGCATGGTGTCACTGGTGTTGTGATGTCTTCACAACTGCATGGTGTCACTGGTGCTGTGATGTCTTCATAACTCCATGGTGTCACTGGTGCTGTGATGTTACAACTGCATGGTGTCACTGGTGTTGTGATGTCTTCACCACTCCATGGTGTCACTGGTGATGTGATGTCTTCACAACTGCATGGTGTCACTTGTGCTGTGATGTCTTCATAACTCCAAGGTGTCACTGGTGCTGTGATGTTACAGTTGCATGGTGTCACTGGTGCTGTGATGTCTTCACAACTCCATGGTGTCACTGGTGTTGTGATGTCTTCACAACTGCATGGTGTCACTGGTGCTGTGATGTCTTCACAACTGCATGATGGCACTAGTGCTGTGATGTCTTCACAACTGCATGGTGTCACTGGTGCTGTGATGTCACACCTGCATGGTGTCACTGGTGTTGTGATGTCACAACTGCATGGTGTCACTGGTGTTGTCATATCACAACTGCATGGTGTCACGGTGTTGTGATATCACAATTGCATGGTGTCACTGGTGTTGTGATGTCACAACTCCATGTTGTCACAGTGTTGTGATGTCACAACTCCATGGTGTCACTGGTGCTGTGATGTCACAACCCCATGGTGTCACTGGCATAGTGTTGTCAGAACTCCATTTTGTCACTGGCATTTGATGTCACAACTTCATGGTGTTGCTGACTTCACAACTTCACAATGTCATTTGCATTTAGGTGTCAGAAAAGGTCTTTGATCTGTGAATTATATTGGTGTGACTTTTTCTTGTAAAGTACTTGATATTTCTCCAATTTCATATTGACATGTTTCATAATGGTGCCTGTAGATCCCTAGTTGTGCCATCTGAGACTGATCAGAAAAAATAAAACTTTGATTGCAACACCTGTGAAAAAAACTAAACTTGAATTACAAATGTAAATTCTCTTTTGATAATAGATTATGTTTTTATGGGAAATGAATTGTGAGAAGTACAGTAATTTTCTGAGACAACAAGTAATGTAAAAACAGCTGTTACATTGTGCTGTCTATACTTTTAAAACCATTTGAACATTAAATTTTATCACTTGTTATCAAAACAATTCACATTCTGTACATCAAGGTCCAAGTTTCTGGACTGATAGTCATCTGATAGATCAATACAGGTAGGTAAAATACACAGGTGATATGATTAAAATATACAGGTAGGTAAAATACACAGGTGATATGACTAACATATATAGGTAGGTAAAATACACAGGTGATATGATAGATCAATACAGGTAGGTAAAATACACAGGTGATATGATAGATCAGTACAGGTAGGTAAAATACACAGGTGATATGATAGATCAATACAGGTAGGTAAAATACACAGGTGATATGACTAACATATATAGGTAGGTAAAATACACAGGTGATATGATAGATCAGTACAGGTAGGTAAAATACACAGGTGATATGATAGATCAATACAAGTAGGTAAAATACACAGGTGATATGATAGATCAGTACAGGTAGGTAAAATACACAGGTGATATGACTAACATATACAGGTAGGTAAAATACACAGGTGATATGATAGATCAATACAGGTAGGTAAAATACACAGGTGATATGATAGATCAGTACAGGTAGGTAAAATACACAGGTGATATGATAGATCAATACAGGTAGGTAAAATACACAGGTGATATGAGAGATAAATACAGGTAGGTAAAATACACAGGTGATATGATAGATCAATACAGGTAGGTAAAATACACAGGTGATATGATAGATCAATACAGGTAGGTAAAATACACAGGTGATATGATAGATCAATACAGGTAGGTAAAATACACAGGTGATATGAGAGATAAATACAGGTAGGTAAAATACACAGGTGATATGATAGATCAATACAGGTAGGTAAAATACACAGGTGATATGATAGATCAATACAGGTAGGTAAAATACACAGGTGATATGATAGATCAATACAGGTAGGTAAAATAAACAGGTGATACGATAGATCAATACAGGTAGGTAAAATGTACAGTTAACACAATAGTTCACAGGTAATGTGATAGTTTACATACAGGTAGGTAAAATACACAGGTGATATCATTAACATATACAGGTAGGTAAAATACACAGGTGATATGATTAACATATATACAAGTTGGTAAAATGTACAGTTAACACAATAGTTCACAGGTAATTTGATAGTTAACATACAGGTAGGTAAAATCAGGTGGCATGATAGATTCTAAGGTACCAGGAAAGTCAAATGCGTAGGTGGCATGTTGCTTTAATAATTGGTATAGTGTATATTCTGTATGGGTTTTTTTTTAGCTTGATACACATTATCTATGTATTATAGCTATCTGCTTGTGCAAGCTATCTGGGTTGATTGATAAGTTGGGAGCCATTTATTAGAGAAGTTAAGCAGGGAAGACTGGTGTCATTTGGTCAGTTTATGTCGAAGAGGTAGCAATCTGAAGTAAGCAAGGCAAGTGACTTTTGCAAAACCGACAAAATCCGCGAAAGAGCAGTGATTGAATATTTAGGTCTAGCACCTAAGGATATTCATACTTATATGGTAGTAACACTAGGGAATGATGCTCCTTCATATGCTACAATGGCAAGGTGGATGGTGGAATTTAATCATAGCAGGCAGAGCCTTGGGGATGATGCCCATCCTGGAAGGCCTGTTACTAGTCCCTGATATTGTTATGACTGACAGGCGAATTACAGACAGAAAAAATAGCCAGTTGACAGCACACCAGGTGGACTTTGTCACATGCTAATCTGAACCTTTTAGAGGCAGATCCTGCTAACTTTCTGCAGAGGTTTGTGACTATGGATGAAATAAGGGTCTATCATTTTACCCAAGAGGCCAAACAACAGTCTAAATGGAAGCACCCTGGTTCACCCCCGCCAAAGAAGGCAAAGGCTGTGCCATCAGCTGGAAAGGTTATGACCCCAGATTTCTGGGATGCTGATAGTAATCTGATTGTAGATTATCTGCAAAAGGGACAAACAATCAATGGCACATACTATGCATCACCTCTTAGGCAGAGAAAATATTAAACTCAAGCGCTTTGGAAACTCAGCAAAGGTGTGTTGTTCCACCAGGACAGTGCCCCTGTTCACAGGTCTGTCGTTGCCATGACTGCCATTAACGATTGTTGTTTTGAATTGATTGAGCATTCGTCTTATTTGCCAGATCTTGCTCCATCAGACTTTCATCTATTTCTAAAATTGAAAAAGATCATTTCCAGTACCCATGTTCGGTCTGCAGATGATGTCATACATGCAGTGGAGAACTTTCTGAACAGTCTAGAAAAAGACATCTTTAAAGGTGACAGAGAGGCCCTTAAACATCGATGGCAAAGGTTCATAGATACTGAAAGGAATTATGTTTAAAGCTGATGTGATATATCTGCCAAACGTCAAACCCTTAAATATGAGGCTCACAACTTATCAATCGGCCCTTGTGCATGCTACTTTATAAAAGGATTTGTTTTAGTGTTTAGTTTGGCTTTGAGGCGTAGTGGACTATTTAACTGGAAAAGAATATAATTTTAGATAGACATGTTATTCTTAATATGAATAAGTTTGTTTGATATACAAGCAGATTTATCAAAAACGTACCGGAATGGTTATGACTTTACGTTAGAGAGTTACTGTAGAGAGGATATTGACGGAAGGACTCTGCTAACTTATAACGACCACATCATTAGTGTTAGAAAGTATTTAAGTAACCACAGGTTAAATTACAAAGAATATATGAACATTTTGATGAATAAGGGGTACTCAAGAGATATATGATGTGTGTGATTTCATTGTATATCTGAAGCAAAGTATTGATCATAATTTTTATCTTTAAATTTACAGTATAATAACACTCATGGAAGTCTCATTGCCTGTGTATGAGATTTTCTTAATAATTCTTTAAGAGAGTTGCACTTACCAGAATGATATATAAAATCCTATGGAAAGTCTGTGATACTGGAAAATGGTATATTTTCCAGGGGATTAATTTTCATCATTTTTCAGAGTACTCATTATAACAATGTAAATAAATCTACACAAAAATGAATGACTTTACCGTAATTCAGCTCCTGTGTAATTCATTAATGATATATGTACATCATCAGCTGTTTAAGATAACCACATCCAGTAACTTTTCTGGTGGGGGATGGAAAATCTAAAATTTTATCTATAATTACTGTTTTTAACAAGACATTATGGTGAGCCATTTATATGCATTTTCATTGTGTGTTTAATTCCTTTGTGAACTGAATGTCTTAACTCTATGTAATTAAATGGCCTACATCATGTATGCTATTAAGAGAGTAATGCAATCTATGTACATTGTTTTTGTGCACAAAAATTACTTGGTAAATAATGATTAACAAATATTCAATCTTCATAGGGTAAATAATGATTAATAAGTATTCAAGCTAATTAGGGGAAAAATGTATTTGTAAATTGATCCATTCTTCCACTTTGAGTCTAATATTTATAAGTGTCATTTTGTTGTGTTTTCCACAGTGAGGCTGCTGGAGCCTTTTGTTAATTCAGAAGATTCCAACGGAGTCGTTCCAGGGGCAATACCATGTCCAGCTGGCCGTAATGTTTGCTGTGAGGAGGAGAATGATGGTGATCACACCCAGCTGGCCAAAAGTCCAAGTCTCAGTTCATCCTGATACAAACAAGTTTATCACACCTTGTTAAAGAGAAAGAGAGATCAAATTGTTGTCGGCCTTCAAATAGTAACAAGGAAAAACCCAAATTGATCTGGACCTCTACTCCTGAATTTCCACTTTTCTACAAAGTTTTTGGGTTGGTTTCTACTAAAAGTTGGCCAAGCTTGTTTATTCATGGACTGTATAGCCATGTCTTTGTTGTAATATTGTCCTCAGCTGCATGCTTCCACTTTTGACTTTTGCTTATTAAATGGAGTGTGGCCTTGCAGCATACAAAAATCATAGCAACATAAATACTTTTAAACAAAACTTGTGTAGTTTTTGGGCATTCAAATCTGATTGGCCAGTGTTTCGTAAGCTGGATTGTGATGTCACATATGACTGTACAGACGTCGATAAAAATGTGAGTTGATGTTTCTGACAAAGAATGGTAAAATTTTAAACTTCCACAGATCTAATACGGTCTTTTGTGATATTGAGTAAAGAAGCTGTGTGAAAGAGATTATTATACTCTTGAATTATACTATATTGCTAAAGCAAGTTGTGACGAAGAGATTATCATACTTTTGGATTTACCTTAATCGATATGTGGGGGGATAAATAGTATCTTATATACCCCAATAGTACCAGCCATAGATTGATAAAAGCAAAATTAAAACATATGCCCTTCCCTACAAATTTAATGAAACTTAATATTTGTTTAATTGACTTCATTAGCATTAGAGTATTGATATCTTGAAAATCTAGTCAGAGCCATGAATCTGTGATGATTCTGTATATAGTTGTAAATAACCTAGAGGTTTCAGCGTGGTAGCATTCTATCACAGATCAATCTTTATATGCTCACTAGACATTTTCATTTCATGACACTGTTCTCTCTGGTGTTTCAAATATTTTTTGGTATTGCCAACTCACCTGATTTTGTCAGGTCAAACTGATGTTAGCCATATAACCAGCTCATATCAAGAATATTGTAGCACTATCATTTTCCTATACACTGATTGATAAAAGGTCAAGGTCAAGGTCAGTGGTGCTTTATGTATAGAAAATATTAATCAGTTCAGTTTAAACACTTAATGACTTCATTCTTTCATGGTCAAGGTCAAGTTCACTCTTGTTATATTTAGAAAATTATCAACTGATTCAACACTGAAATTTATTTCATTTAGTGGTGGGCACATTTATGTCTTACCAACATTTCCTTGTTTTTTTAAACGTAACATTGAACATCTGAATGCATATTGGTGTGATGACTATTCAGAAGAGCTGATTAAGAGGTCCTCAATGATTGTTTAAAACTGTCACCTTTGATTCTGAAGAGCAATGACCAGGTATTAAATGACTGTTGGTTGATGACATAGTTCTTTTCATGGTGACAATTAGTGATGTGATTGTTCATAAGAATTAATTATTTTTATTTTACCCAGTATATCATCTTTGAATCGTCAAAATGAGTACTTCTTGGATTCAATGAATATGTTTGCACATTACAGTTATTTTGTGTATTTATTTATTTTTTTTTTTTTTTGGTCCGAAAATTTTTTTGATAATTTTTTGTACAGTTTTCTTATGAATTTATGATTTGAGACTCTAAGTCATTCAGGTGCTGTAGATAGTGTGAAGAGAATGACCTCATTTATTATACTTTTTTTTTCTTGTTTATGAATTTTCATCCTGTTATCATACTTGTTTCTCTCAATTCTTATTATGGTTTGTGATACTGTACTATTGAGCTATAAATAATTTATTCCAAAATCCTCAAGCAGTATAATCAATGCCAACATTCATCTGTATATCATTTCGTGGACGTCTAAATTTGAGGATTTTGAGTACCCACAAATGAATTGAATATAAATCCCCAATGAAAATGACTGATTTTACAGTAACATCTTTGATCTTTATTTATACTCATATTAGTAATGTTTAAGTCATTGAATTACATCCAGTTTCAGAGTAAAACTGACAGCTGTGATGGAGGGTTACGAAACATGTATTTTTAATTCTCTCCAAAGGGAGAGCCTATAGTCTATGCTTTGTCTGTCCGTCCGTCATAATTTTGTCCGGACCATAACACAGAAACTATAAGAGGTATCAACATGAAACTTCATAGATAGATAGATCTCAACAAGGAGAAGTGCATTACACAAGAACCATACCTCTTTTTTGCATGATTTAGGAGTTATTGTCCTTTGTTATGTTTCGTACTTGTCAGAGCATTACACTCAAACTGTAACAGGTATCAACATGAAACTTCATAGGTATATAGATCTCAACAAGGAGGGCAGTACACAAGAATCATATCTCTCATACTGTCCTTTGTTATTTTTCATACTTAAATTTTTTTTTCCCATTCCGGTCTCTGATGGCCTCTGATGAATGTAATGGACATGTACATGATGAATGTTATTTAGTTCCTTCTGTCTTCTTTTTTCAGAAATATTAAAACTGATATTGACATTTTTCATTCATTTACCTTGCCATACCATATATATGACTATTATATAACAACATGTCAAGGTATTGGCCTTATCCTGTTATCACTCACTGAAGTTCTGATTGCTATGAGTGCATTTAGGTTACTTGTATAAATGAAAAATTACTAAATGATAGTTTGGCCTCCCATTAAGTATGTGACCCTTAGTTTACCCTCTTTATCATTGTATGACCCCTAGGTTAGCCTCTCTGTTATCACTTTACTCCTAGAGGCATGTGGGGGTTGGCCAAAAGAGATCTAATTGACTCAAATTTCAAAAATTTTCTTCTCAAAACCTAGATATGGTAGAATCAAATGCTCTTTCATAGGTGGAAGCTGTCTTAAGGTGCTTTACCAAATGTGTGAATCTTATAATCTAAGGGTCTCACATTTCCTCCCTGGGGAGGGGTTGATGTTTACTATAGTTTTTGGTGCTTTACCAAAACTATGAATTTTATGATCCAAGGATCTCAGATTTCCACCTGGGGAGGGGTTGAGCTTTAATATAGTTTTAATAGGAAAATTGCATTTTCGAGCATAGAATATTTCATTTTCAGTTGGAAATAACCTGGTAAGATTCATTAGTGATGTTTTTATGGTAAGCTTATGTTGACATAGACTAACCCACAATGGCTTGAAATATATCACTTTAGTCTGACAGTCGTCTATGTTGGAATTTCTATTGCGTGTTACTTGTAAACTACTTATCTTGTAACTTTTATGTCCAATATTGCTTACCTCAGGTGACTGTCATGGCCGCTAGCTATAAGCTTCTTATTTTTTTTTAGTGGTTGAAGTAGAAATATATATATACTGTTTACATATGTACACTAAAGGTAATATGTTTGTCTACATACTTATATATACTTTTATGGTTATATCATATCATCCCCCCACCCTGCCATTTTGCCCTCCATATCTACCCATATCTACCTGGTTACCATTAGGATTTTATGGTTATATTATATCCCCCCTGCCATTTTGCCCTCCATATCTACCCATATCTACCTGGTTACCATTAGGATTTTATGGTTATATTATATCCCCCCTGCCATTTTGCCCTCCATATCTACCCATATCTACCTGGTTACCATTAGGATTTTATGGTTATATTATATCCCCCCTGCCATTTTGCCCTCCATATCTACCCATATCTACCTGGTTACCATTAGGATTTTATGGTTATATTATATCCCCCCTGCCATTTTGCCCTCCATATCTACCCATATCTACCTGGTTACCATTAGGATTTTATGGTTATATTATATCCCCCCTGCCATTTTGCCCTCCATATCTACCCATATCTACCTGGTTACCATTAGGATTTTATGGTTATATTATATCCCCCCTGCCATTTTGCCCTCCATATCTACCCATATCTACCTGGTTACCATTAGGATTTTATGGTTATATTATATCCCCCCTGCCATTTTGCCCTCCATATCTACCCATATCTACCTGGTTACCATTAGGATTTTATGGCCCCTGCCATTTTGCCCTCCATATCTACCCATATCTACCTGGTTACCATTAGGATTTTATGGCCCCTGCCATTTTGCCCTCCATATCTACCCATATCTACCTGGTTACCATTAGGATTTTATGGTTATATTATATCCCCCCCCTGCCATTTTGCCCTCCATATCTACCCATATCTACCTGGTTACCATTAGGATTTTATGGTTATATTATATCATCCCTTCCACTCTTGCCCTCCATATCTACCTTCATCCACATGATCTTGCCCTAATGTTTTCTGTTGAACAATATAGCATGATAAAACAGAATATATATATATACGGGGAGATATATACACTGTATATATATTCTTACTGTGATGAAGACACATCTAATTTGTCAGTAGTAATCAACTATTTAGTTAAACCACGACCAACCCAGTATAACATAATTTTTAATGGTCGTCTTTACTCATTGATATTATATATACATATATATATATTGATATAAGTAAATAACATCTATACATGTACTTATATTCTATTGTACAAGAATTTACAATTTACTAGTAAAGTACTCCTGTGATGTGTGGTAAGTGTATATGTATGTTTTGCTGTAGATTAGTGTTATTTTACACTCATTAATGTATATGTATTATAATACTCAGTATTTTATAGCCAGACTTTCACCTCTGATCCAGGCTTCCAACGCAAAATGATTCTGATTATGACTGGAGGCTGGTCAAGTTAAATGGAAAATTTAACCTGTATGGAGAGTAAAGTATGTGGTTAATGTTGGTTTGTGTGTATGTTTGAGCTCTGAGAAGTAATGTAGAGAAATGAGGACTGCTATTTATTATTTATGTAGGTGGGAATGATGTAACACATGTTGTTAAATACACTGTTTCTATATTTGTTAGCATAATGATAAACTGATTTATAAATTCAACATTTTTTGGAGAAAAAAAGAATTTTGAAAAATAGTGTTTATGTTTATCATCATAAATGTTTTATTTGAATTTTGATTTGAAAATATAATTCAGATATGTCACTTATTTATTGATGTTGAAATATTCTCATGATTATTGTTAGATAATACTTGTTCAGACAGTTGTACTATTTGCATTGTATAAATATATATGGCATGTTTGATTAAATGGCATTATTATATTTATTAAAGTTAGATATAAAACCTAGTAGGAAGCCTCGCATCAGATTTTGATGACATACAATATTTTCATACATATCAAACGAATTTTACAAGGGGTTGCCTTTCGGAATGAGATAATAATGATGGCAGTTGCACCTGTATTTCTTGGTACCTGATCAGTATTTTTAAACTGATCATGTCTGGAAACAAGAGAGATAAATACTAGCAGGCTACCAGACAAACTACTTGTGATACGCCTTCCAGTAGTTTTAAATATGAACATTATGCTTATTAGGATCATTTATCAAGTTTCATTAAAAAGTCAGAATTGAATTGTGTTGACATCATGAAACAAAATGGCATTGCCTTTAGAAATTGGAGACTTATATTCAAAGTATCAGTGTGTTTTCTACCTTCTTGCAGAAATGCAAATGATTTCTGAAATTTTCATTGTAACAGCTGGTAGATCCGCAGAAGTGTTGTGAATTTTTTTATTGGGAAATACCCTGGTAATCCGTTTTAGAGTCTGCTGCATGTGCTTAATTTGACTCAACTTTGAATAAAAAATGTTCTTTAAGTTATAAAGTCTTTGTTCTTTTTGTTTCTGCACACTTAGGTTTTAAACAAAGTGTTACTGATAAGTTAATTATAGATTTAATGTTTAACCACTTAACAGTTAATTGTATTTAGCAGACATACTGTATATATTTTTTTTCTATTTAAAGAAACATTTCATTTTTTTTCACAATTTTAGAAATGCAAGTATGACAGGATTTTTATGTTATGATGTCACACTTCCCAAATTGAGATACTTTCCAAAGAAATTTGGTAGCATTTTATGCTTTCCTGAATTAAGATAAATTGTTTTGCTATAATGAAACAAAGGATATCTTATCCTTTCATATTCTGTACATTTTTAAAAGCCAGAGATACTAGTAGTTGTTTTACACAGCCCTTTCCATAGTCAGGTTCACTTTGAATTTAAGATGGCAACAGTGCACATAATGGGATACCTCATCATAAATTCTGTATATAGACATAATATGGATGATGTTTAACATAAATATATTTACTATTCATACAGTTTTCATGTAAAATTTATTACATTTAGTATTATTTCAAGTCTGTTTTACTTGTCAAGTTGTACTTTTAACTGATTTGTTTTGTATTGTCACACAACCTTTTCCCTTACTTTTTTTCATTTTTTCCACCTCTCATTATCCATTTAAATGTAGTTAAATGTATATATTAGAAGCATAGAAGTATATTCAGTTCTCATTTCCAAAACTTACTATTTACCAGTATTTCAAAATCTAAATGCTGCACATAACATAAGAAAAGTGTCCCATTTTGTGTAGGCCCTACTCTCCTTATATTAGGCCCTTGTGATGTGCTTTTGCCTAATGTTTTTAACGTTTCGTTTTTGCCTCTTATATATAGTCAAGAAGCAGTTTTCTTAAGAAGTACCCAATATGTAGATAAATTGTTCAAATTATTAAAAGCAAAGGACTATTCAGTTTTCATTTTTAAAAATTTTATTCACTTACAAATATTTCCAATATTATAAATGCTACGTCGAAGACATGAAAAGTGTCCCATTTTAGATCCGGTGACGTTCACAAAAATACGTTGGACAAATCTCGTTGATGGTAATGGAGCCAAACGGTGCATTTAAGAGTTTTCTAGTAATCTGCTGCAGTTAAAACAGTTTGAGTCGTGTAAATTAACAGAAAATTAAGTGCATCTATTCATTAAAAGGCACAGGTATTGCCGAATCTTTGCTAAGAACACTGGCAGTGCGAAACCGAGGCTGATATAACAATCATCATCATCGACGACCCATTTTGTGTTTTTCGGTAAGAATAGAACAACAAATTAGATTACTCTACATTGGAAGACGACAGAAACACCAGTTAAAAATATACCAAGAAAGAACTCATTTTTAATATTCATACACACACTTTGCCAAAAATTACGCAAAATGAACAATTCAGTGTATATATTCATTGAAGTTGGTTTTGAAAAAACAATAATGCAGGAAGACAGTACTTGTGATGTAAAATAGCAACTGTGCGCGGACGCAACATATTAATTTTCAATAAATAAGATTAACATACTTGCTGTTTATAATGCATATACGAATGTTATTTTTGGATACAGTGGCAAATATAACCGTTAATTATGACAACAAACACAGAGGAAGTCGAATTCGCCGCCATTGAAAACTTTTTCATGTTACGTCAAGGGGTGCTTTCGGTCAGGTTCGAGCAAATGCTATAAATACACAGACAGCACTATCAATCATCACATTTGATATTACATCAAATAAGAAAATGGCGCGTAGTCCGAAGAAACGTTCAAGGTCTAGAAGTAGGAGCAGAAGTGCCTCCCCATCTAAAAAGATGAGTCCAAAGAAGAAGGCGACAAAGAAATCTGCCCCAAGCCCGAGAAGGCCACGTACAAGGTCAAGGAGCAGAAGTGCCTCGCCAGGGAAAAAAGCGGCAGGGAATAGTGTATTTGTTCCTAGAAGGCCACGTACAAGGTCAAGGAGCAGAAGTGCCTCGCCAGGGAAAAAAGCGGCAGGGAATAGTGTATTCGTTCCAAGAAGGCCACGTACGAGGTCGAGGAGCAGGAGCAGGAGTGTCTCTCCAGGAAAGAAGGCTAAGAAGAGTCCAAAGAAAAAGGTAGCGAAGAAGCGTGCCTCAAGCCCTAAAAAGAATGTGTCAAAGGGAGGAGCTAAAAAACCAACAACTTTATCGATGGTTGTCGCAGCTATCACAGCTATGAAGGACAGAAAGGGATCGTCCGTCCAAGCCATCAGGAAATATGTTATGGCAAACTTCAGCAAATTTCTTACTGCCAGTAGAGTTACGTCCTCCGTAAGGATTGCTTTGGTGCGTGGACTGAAGACCGGAGCTCTGGTGAGACCTAAAGGATCTACTGCCACTGGAGCGACCGGACGGTTCAAGGTTGGAAAAGCAAAGCCCAAGAAGGCAAAGAAACCAAAGAAACCAAAGAAAGCAAAGAAGGCAAAGAAACCGAAAAAGGCTAAGAAGCCAAAGAAGGCGAAGAAAGCTACAAAAGCCAAGAAGCCGAAGAAAGCTAAAAAATCTCCCAAAAAGGCAAAGAAAGCTGCGAAGCCGAAGAAAGCTTCAAAGCCAAAGAAGTCTCCTAAGAAGAAAAAGGCTGCTAAACCAAAAAAGGCTGCTCCTAAGAAAGCTGCTGCAAAGAAATCTAAGAAGTAGGATTTCTTATCCTATATAATCTCAACAAAGGCCCTTTTCAGGGCCACCCAACGTTACTCGAAATGCTCCATTACATTCGAAATACGCAGTTGTCTAATGATGTCAGAATGTTTATTTCCCAAGATTCTTTGAGATTGTTGTATCTACGAGTAATAAACATAAATGCATTTTTAATATTTCTGATGAATGATTTTTATTCTTCTGATGTCCATATGAAAACCTAACGTCTTTCCCAATACGTAGGTGCCTATAATAAACCTTGGCTTACAAGTCCAATTCACAAATCATTTTTTAATGACATGGACACGCTTGGTTTAAGTTCTGCTCTTTATAGGTGCATCTGGGCGTGAAGACCTACCGGTGATCTGGATTAAAATTAAATCTCAAATCCTTATCTATATGTGGGTATTATACAAATAAAATGCTGGATATAAGTTTGTGTTGGTATGGAGCGATACTGTTTTGCTGACTTTGAAACAACAAATTGGTAAGTAGATCTGTATATTATTGTTTTGATAGTATCAAATCGACAAAGGGTACCCCAATATTCTCCTTACATAAACGTATTGATTTTACGTATATAGACGTACTCTCCATTTGTTGTGATTAGTAATATCTAAAGAAAACTTGTTCCCAGTCAAGTTATAGGAGATCACCACCACGCTTTGATTGTCGAAGTATTTTATAATGGGTAAAACAAGTATCTAAATCGATGGTTAATGACGGGGTTCATTCACGTGATGCTGTAGTGAACACGTGTTCAGATCGGAGGTGATATTTCTAGTTATTCTGAACTTTTCCGGGATGTTTTTCTTCAGATTTTAAGATAAACTTGCAGAATGTTTGTCGTCAGTTGTTCCAATAAGTGACTTATTTCGGATCTTACATTCTCCATCTATTCTTAGCGCACATTTTGTTTCTCTCAAACATGACATAACCTTCAGTTGAAATATGTCATTACTTGGTTGAAGTAGAGAACAGTGGCTCCGAGTGAGAGCAGGAAACAGGTAAACCTACAGGTACACGTCCTACAGGTATGCGAGAATCTTATAACACATGTGACATCAGGTCTTTTGACTCTTCTCCTTATATTTCATTGTTTATTGCATACAGCTCATTGATACAACTTTTGAATTCGACTTAATAAGAAGAATTTTTTAGGTCATTCCATTAATTTTCTGTGAAATAATTATCTCATAATTTGGTTGCATAGTAAATAAATTTCCTAAATTACAAATTTCTTTTGTGTTAAAAGATGATAAAAAGTTAACTGATTTAAAGACAGAAGTAAGGCTTGTTATATAGAGGTTCTACAACAAGTGGCAGTTGATTATCATCGTTATCTAACTCGAGTTAGTTAATTTTCACGTATCGTGTCTTTTCTAAATTTGAAAATTAACTAACGAGTTGTAGAACTTCTTTCTACCATAACCTTTTAGCGTAAAAAATATATATTGTGTACAACATTGTTTCGCTCACATTGACACTTTCGCGTAAGAATACATCTAGGTTGTCTGATTGGTTCATTAATATGCGAAAAGGGACAAAATCGCTATTTTTGAAGCAAAATACTCATTTATTCAGTTATCTTGTTTGGACACATTCCGTAACATTAGTTCATTGAAACACGTTACAAAACTACACAAATTATTAATCTTTAACAAAAAATAATTTGAAACTAGATTTTATTGCGGATAAGAGTAGTGCTTCCTCGCGGGAAATTGTAAATGTAGACACGATTAAGATGGCGTGTAATTTCGAGATCTTCTAATCACTTTCATCAGAACTGTACATCACCATGGGCCGTTTTCGAGAAAAAGATTTATTATTGTGAATGTTGATGTTTATTGTGCCTCCATACACTGGACCACCGGTGACAGAATGAAATGGCTGGTTGCACTTAGGCCTACACCCGTTTCAGACGTCACTGACACTGGAGGAGCACTTTCTCTTTCAGGCCTAGGCCTATTTTGCTAATTGGAAAGTACAGCTGAAATGGTCTTCTGTTGGTCAGTATCCAGGGTACTGTAACTGTTTATACTCTGGACGTTTCTGTGGCCAGATATCTGTAAGAGGACAGTTGTTTACTTTACACGTGTTCACTAAAAAAACAGCTGTTTTTTTCCGAGTGTATGTTTATTATGAAATAAATTTCAATTTCTTCGACATGGATTTATAGTGTTTGAGATTATAATTTTCGTTATGGAGGTAAGTGTTTATATTTTCATTATTTGTAACATCCTACACTAGCCTACCTGCATAATTTGGGTAGGTGGTAATCCAGAGTCATTCAGCTTTTGAACTAAATATTTCCTAGCACTGGTTTGTCAAGACATTTTTTGGCAGACTGATCGGATCCACAGTTAGATTCAGACAGACCTAAAATAAAGAAGTTCCATGGCTACTGTATATTTTTCTTCGGAAGAAATCGATTATTAATCGCCCATCTCCATTATTATGCCTCTTTTATAAAAAAAAAAAAAAAAAAACACATTTTTTTTACATTATAATTTCATTTTCATACTTTATGGATCTAATTACACTGAGATCAACACCATTCTGCTGTATTTTCCACATAATTTATTTTTTAGATAATGTGATTATTGTTATCAATCACCGATCTTGACCGCCGGCAAGAGTGACAGATCGTCACTGTCACTGTCAGCCATATTGATGATGGACAGCAGACGATGAAAACAATCGCACGTGGCGAAAGTAGTTCGGGGTCAGAGATCATGGTTGGGTCCAATGTCAATGCCTCGTCCAATAAATTTGGCTGTCACCAATAATACACGTGTGTATCATTCGTATGAAAAAACAATGGTATGGTGTTTGATTAATAGTCTGGGCGTGAGATAACATACGCAGGTTATGGTAGAAATTTAGATCACAGATCATTATGCAAAAGGGCATGTTAGATAAAATGACACTCGTCCTCAATATTATGACATACAGAGTGAGTACGAAGTTGGCCAGGAATATTCCTTTGTCTGCCCGATTCGATAAGAAGACAACGCGAAGATTAACGTATTTTTACAACAGCATTTTTTATAAAAAGGAAGAGGCTTAGAAAGATAAGTTTGCAATGCTAAATGATCTACCACGTGCTTGTAAATTACGCATTTAGATGAAACAAAAACGTTTTACACTCTCGCTTGAAACTGTCCATCAGGCGTTGATTTACAATGTTTAAAAAATATCAACATTTTCGACGTGTTGGGAAACCTAAAAAATCCATCATACCTAATGCGCCAAATTCGCGTTTAAATTTCGCAATTCAGTTTTTTACGATTCGGGTTACCCTCACATTCGCTGAACATGTACCTGGGGTACTTGTAACATCCTATTAAAATGCATTTATTAGCTTACACCAATACTTTAATATTCTTGATTTACACAAAAAAGACCACGGGACGCTCCCAAGTTCAAAGTATACAGTAGCATTAGGTGCCGACCGTTTGACTCCAGGAATATATTTACAAAAGTCTTGTTGAATCGTCTCAAAGTCGAGGTCAAAATTGAATCCCCAAATTTCACTACTGTAACTAGCAACACTTCCTACATACGTGTCTTAATAGACTTAATAATGCAGAGAAATTCAAGCATGTGGGTACACAAGTCTGTTTCAATGAGAATAATGCTTTCCTACATTGCGATGCTAACTGTATTTTCCGATGCATTAAAAGTTACCGTTAAAGTGTAGCAGCAAGCCAAGGTAACAAAACATATCTACTTTTTCTAGCATTTGACTATTTAAGTACCATTTTTCATCCTGTGATAATCTTCCTGTCTGGCGGAAAACCATAATTTTGGTTTTAGATACATTAACAGCCAGATACCACTATTCTGTGTAGTTACGAAGTTTGTCCAGAATTGACAGTAAACCCTGTATACTTCCAGAAAATAAAACCATGTCATCTGCGTATAATAATAAAAATAGCAACACATTTTGTCATTCAGGCGGCTGTATACCGGCCTGTAAGAATTCATATTCACAATCGTTAACAAATAAGCTAAACGGGATCGGGGATAGTATCTCTCCTTGTGAAATCTTGGCCTTGTTTTAAAAAAAGTCAGACATTTTCCCTCCAACGAGGGCACAGGATTTGATGTTACTCTACAATGATTTTACCACCGACATAATTTTACCACGAACACCTCTGAGCTTATCTATCTTATACCATATTTTACATTTGTCAATAGTGTCGAACGTTTTTTGGTAAAAAAAAAAAAAAACCTGTAATATGCTAATTGATTACATATCCCCGAGGTGTCTGTACAAACGAACTTTCCCCATTAGTAATCACATCGTTATCCTCTGTACTATTAGATGGTTACTCAAAGGCTATTTACCCTATATGTTTGCTGACTCGTCTAGACGCGATCACGCAATTTGCATGAGAGCAAGCTGGGTCATTGGAGTACACGTGATTTGTATAAGTGATTGGACATTGTAATGTGAGGTTCACCTTTTTTGTTATCAGTTTAAGGTAACACATGTACTACAGATTACAACTTTGTCTGTGTCATATACATTGATTCAGATATGTAGTATAGTAACCCTGGAGTAACAAGCCCAACCAAGGAAATAAACTTCGAACTTATGAACTTTTTAAATCAGATAACCTTCCCGACTTCTACGTTACGTCATACATTCCACATCATTACAGAAACCATTTATCCCAACTACAACTCGGATGTCTGTCTATCTCTTATGATAGAGACTGAGAGATATGTAAATTTACACGAGAACCAGAGACTGTCCTTTTTGTAAAAATTTGATAGAAAATGAAATACATGTTCTATGTGAATGCCCTATGTGTAACAATGTCCGAACTTCACTCTTTGAAAAAGCATGTACGTTATGCATGGAATTTTACACTTTTAGTAATACAGATAATTTTTTGTGTATTTTACAATCTGAAGAAACTTGATATTCATCTCATGATCAGGCGTAGACGTTCTTCATTACAATGTAATTTTAACAGATAAATGTATAACATATACGTCTTTTATTTTGATAACCGTAAATTTTTAACAGTGTCTCGTAAGCGGAATCCGACTGGCCATCGTTATGTTTGGCAATATTTTAATGTGTTTTATTGTAAACTTCGATATGTGACATATATTAAAATATTGTATTGTATTTTGTTGCATTATATTGTATTGAGTTGTTTTGCGTTGAATTGTATTGCAGTGTAGTGTTGTGTTATATTGTGTTGTAGTGTTGTGTTGCGTTGTGTTGTATTGTTTTGTGTTGTATTGTATTGTGTTGTGTTGTGTTGTGTTGTATTGTATTGTATTGTTTTGTGTTGTAGTGTTGTGATGTATTGTGTTGTAATGTGTATTGTGTTGTATTGTTTTGTGTTGTAGTGTTGTGTTGTGTTGAATTGTATTGTATTGTAGTGTTGTGTTATATTGTGTTGTAGTGTTGTGTTGCGTTGTGTTGAATTGTTTTGTGTTGTATTGTATTGTGTTGTATTGTTTTGTGTCGTAGTGTTGTGATGTATTGTGTATTGTATTGTGTTGTAATGTGTATTGTGTTGTATTGTTTTGTGTTGTAGTGTTGTGTTGTGTTGAATTGTATTGTATTGTAGTGTTGTGTTATTGTGTTGTATTGTGTTGTATTTTAATCTTAGAAGGTAAGAAAATCACTTAGTTAATCATAAATGTGCAATGCTTTTATTAAGAGAGTGTACACGCACGTACGCGACATAATGGTATACATACATACACATACACATTTACTTAATATGTGCAATGGGTCGTTATAAAAAATACTTCAGTCACCTGGTCAGTTTTTGGTCTGTATTGTCAAATCTGTCATGAATTCTAATTGTATTAACTACTTGTATAGACAATATCTATCTTATCTATTACTAACGCCGTAAATCTTAATGCAAATTTTGAACTATATTTCAATGAAGAACGTCTTAATTTTCGTGAAAGTCATGGACGTTTGGGAGTAGTTCTCATCGCAGAAGGTGAATGGGGAGATTATATAGCACTTATTCATGCTTATGTCATGAAGAAAGTTAATGTTCCGAGGAGTGTAAAGTACATGTTGAAAAGAGAAACAATGTTGAAAATATATACGTCTTTTATCGTGCCGATTTTTGATTACTGCAGTGAATTATGGGACGGATGTGCAGTTACTGAAAGTGAAAGTTTAGAAAAATGCCAACGAGAGACAGATCGCATCATCACCGGTCTCTCATCCTCTGCTCCTGATGACTCTCTTTATTTCGAAACAGGATTAGAAAAACTTTCTGAGGGAAGAAAACGAAGGAAACTTCAATTACTGTATAAAATGAGAAACAATCTTACTCCATATTTTCTCAAGGAAATTCTTCCTTACACAATTAACCAAGATGTCAGATATCCCTTAAGCAATGCTAACGATTTCATCTTAACAAATTTCAAACTTTCCTCTACTAGCTCATTCTCTCTTCCTTCTGCTTTTCGCCACGGTCCTTGAAATAATCTCGATGTTGCTGCTAGGTCGTCAACACCTTACAGCAAAATTAATAACTCCACCTCACGAAATCAAATAATATCTCCCATTTACTTTGAATATTGTGAACCCAAACAAAATATTATTAATACAACATTAATGTATAAGTGTAGTTCACTTAATTATGATCTATTTAGAGTTAACTTTTTAAAAATTTATTTATTTTACAACAATTGCGAAACAAGTTATGTCAACTTATACTAATCACTTCACATTGTTGATAACCCTGTGTCTGCGGATCTCCTTGTGAAAATGTTTTATCCTCATCGAATGTCCTTATTACCGACCACAGAGGTCAGGGTTGTTTCAAAGTTTGTATAAAGACCATGAACTTAACCTAGATTGCTTACTATCAGGTATCCCTGAATCAATTGACAAAACAAATTAATGTTTATGTTTTTCGAAGTGTGCACAGATTTATAAAGACCAGCGAAAGGTTTTATTCATAAAAATATCCTTGTGTGAAATTGCTCTCTCTCTCTCTCTCCCCCCCCCCCCCCCTCTCTCTCTCTCCCCTTCTCTCTCTCTTTCTCTCTCTCTCTTCTTGTTTTCAGCTCTATTAAGTTCACTAAACATATCACCCAGCAAAGCCAATATTTATGTATAGTTGAAATATGTATCACAGGAGAGGGCGTTAATAATGTAGTACTAATTTGTGTCCAATCCTACTGTCTTTTTCTTCGCCATAAAATGTGTTTAAACTAATATAGAATGCGCCAGGGTATCGAACAAGTAGGAAAATCTTATTTTACGTTTAAAAGTTTCACGCAGAATTGAATCAATAAATTAAGATGTATAGTATCTTCCTTTACGTCAAGCTCCTATTCTTAAACTAGTATAGTTCAACAAGATAATCTCCGATTGGTGTAGCATCGTGATATTGTCATAAAACTTACATATATGTATGGTTTGAGAATTTCCATTCCATATTCAAGTTGATGAAACGAGAAAGGAGAACCACGGACTTAAAGATACAGTATTAGAACGATGTATAAATTTGCATTTTTTTCTTCATATCTCTTTCTTGAATGCCGTAACAATGCAAATATGACGCCATGAAGTTATGACGTCATAAGCCCGTGTTCACATATTCTGAATTTTGTAAACTTCTTTCAAGTTCAAATAAATAATCTGGTATGCTCACTATTATGAACATTACACAGAGGCGTCAGAGAGATTGAGGAATGTTGACGATCGTTTATTTATTTATCTATTTATTTATTTATTTACTTAGAAGATGGAATAGACATAACCATTTGCAGTTTGTGTGTGTAGACCGGGTGTTTTTATTGTCGCTAGCTGTACCTGTATATCTATTATCCATGGGCATTTATTGTATATCCTTAGGATATCTCATGTATAATCATTGTACTTCAGAACACATTTTACCGTCTAATGAGCAAACTTTACCACGTGGCGGATATTTTATGCCGCCCTTCGCAACAAACTTTAGAATGTGACGGCCAATAGACCAAAGGCCAATATGAACTGACAGTCTGCGGAAAGAAGGAGTACGACTGGTTATTTCCAAAACGGTAACTTAGGTCTTTCTGTTGGCAAATGATACTTGCTTTCAAATACACAAACGGTACTAGGGACATATAATAACAGTTTTTGAAATGTGTGGAGGAATGTCTTAGGCTAGTAGTTTTAATAGTGTATCTCGTCTCGTTCGTTTGAGCTATCAGCTACACTATCACAGTTAAATCGAACTGTTTGTCATGCATCTACCCCATTCTAGTCTTGTATTTTTTCGATCAATGAAGAGCATTACATTTCCGTTTGATTGTTATGACGGACTTTGATCGTTATTTTTGCAAATTTAAATATAGAATTTCTGGCCTCGTTTTCAAAACGAAACAAGACGCATTGACTAACTTTCATTTATGCCAACATAATCTCTTAGCGTAACCCAATTCAAGATTGTTCTGGTTCAACAGATTTGTACACTTATCAAGGTACGATTAGTATATGCGTGCTACTTCAACTTAGGAAGAAACAGCATGCTGAGTGCGGAAATATTATACAGAGCACATTCCATCCGTTGGATCATGTTCATCTGTGGAACCAAAGGAGCCGCACCTTTTCCATTCTGACTGTTAATTAAGTCGCAGTCCCTTATTGGCGACTACATGTCCTACTGATTTGTAACAATTTCTTACAGATGGCATTGAAGGGTATTCGAGTGGTGGAGTTGGCAGGACTAGCCCCAGCCCCGTTCTGTGCCATGATATTAGCTGACTTTGGGGCTAAGGTTGTTCGAGTTGACAGGGTAAGTGAATTATACTCTATACTTTTCAACAAATAACAGTGCAATATCAGTGTTTTCAGTGTCCAAATTTATATGCTCCATGCCCAAGTGTGATTGTTTAATTAAGTCCTAAAAAATCACAAAAAATAATTTATTAATTGATGAAATAGTCTCTTTAAGATTTGTTCATCAATTTCAAAATACCTGACTGCAAAAGGTCATTTTTAGGCATAACAATTTAATGGATTTTAATGAAACTTTTACCAGAGTTTTATTGGAGAAGGGGAATCAAGATTCAGGTAATGCTGATAAAATGGCATCCTTACTTCCTCAATAAACTGAGTTATAGTGCCAAGAGCAGGAAAATATTTGAAGTTTTAGGAACAAGAATATACTTGGGTGTTGAACTCTTGAATTAATTTTTCATAAAATAGGTGAAGTCACAGATGGGCACAGACAGACTAGGGAGAGGAAAACGATCTGTGGCTGTGGACCTGAAGAAGAAGGAAGGAGTTGAGGTAGTGAGGAAGATGTGTTCCAAGGCAGATGTGGTTATAGAGCCATTCAGGACAGGTATGGTTATAGAGCCATTCAGGACAGATATGGTTATAGAGTCATTCAGGTCAGGTATGGTTGTAGAGTCATTCAGGACAGGTATGGTTAAAGAGTCATTCAGGTCAGGTATGACTTTAGAGGTGTTCAGGACTGGTATGGTTATAGAGTCATTCAGGACAGGTATGGTTAAAGAGTCATTCAGGTCAGGTATGGTTAAAGAGCCATTCAGGACAGGTATGGTTATAGAGCCATTCAGGACAGATATGGTTAAAGAGTCATTCAGGACAAGTATGGTTAAAGAGTCATTCATGACAGGTATGTTTATAGAACTGTTCAGGACAGGTACGACTTTAGAGGTGTTCAGGACAGGTATGGTTGTAGAGTCATTCAGGACAGGTATGGTTATAGAATCATTTAGGTCAGGTATGGTTATAGAATCATTTAGGTCAGGTATGGTTAAAGAGTCCTTCAGGACAGGTATGACTATAGAACTGTTCAGGACAGGTATGATTATAGAACTGTTCAGGACAGGTATGACTATAGAACTGTTCAGGACAGGTATGACTATAGAACTGTTCAGGACAGGTATGACTATAGAACTGTTCAGGACAGGTATGATTATAGAACTGATGGCAGGTAGCCCCTTGTGATTTTATTCTAAAGAAATCTGTAGATCTATGGACTTTTGTCTGTTCCAAGTTTGAAGGGATTTACCATTTATTGAATGCTGTATTGCATTATGAGGTGATTTGTGCTGATAAATTTATATTATGATATGGCAATCTTTTGAATTGAAGGTGAAAATGGTGGTAAAGTGTCAAATGCCTTTGTTCTTGATCTGTCACATTTCTGTGAAGAGTAAAACTAAATGTATTCTCCACTAGGCGTAATGGAGAAACTAGGTCTGGGGCCAGACACACTCCTATCAGACAACCCGAGACTTGTGTATGCCAGATTGACAGGCTTCGGTCAACAAGGGCCCTGGTCAGCTAGAGCTGGACATGACATCAACTATATATCCTTGGCAGGTAGGCACTATTTACCTGGGTAAATATCTTACCCTGGTCAGTTAGAACACGAGTATTAAGATAAATCTTTATTTTCCAGGGGTACATCTGTTTGTGATGTTAATTCAGTAGGGTGGTACTATATAGCTAACACAAGCTCTGCACAATCAGAATGCACAAAGACAAACATGATCTGTTTTTGTATGATACTTACCTGTTTTTAGGTCATCTGACCCGAAGGGTCCGATGACCTATAGTCATCATGCTTCGTCCGTCGTCGTCCGCCGTGCGCCGTGCGCCGTCCGTAAACTTTTCATTCAAACGACTTCTTCTCAAATACTAGAAGGTCTAGGGGGCTAATACTTGGCACAGAGGATACTGGCATGGAGCTCTACCAAGTTTGTTCAAATGAATGACCTTGACCCACTTTAAAGGTCACAGGGGTCAAATATGTGAAAATCTTTAAACAACTTCTTCTCATTAACCAAAAGGCTCAGAGTGTAGATATTGGGCCTGTGACATGCTGGGATGAAGGACTACCAAGTTTGTTCAAATGAATGACCTTGACTCACTTTAAAGGTCACAGGGGTCAAATATGTTAAAATCTTTAAACAACTTCTTCTCAATAACCAAAAGGCTCAGATTGCTGATATTGTGCCTGTGGCATGCTGGGATGAAGGGCTATCAAGTTTGTTTAAATGAATGACCTTGAACAACTTTCAAGGTCACAGGGGTCAAATATGTCAAAATCTTTAAATAACTTCTTCTCAAATACTAGAAGGCCTAGGGGGCTAATACTTGGCCCATAGCATGCTGGCATGGAGCCCTACAAAGTTTGTTCAAATGAATGACCTTGGCCCACTTTCAAGGTCACAGGGGTCAAATATGTTAAAATATACAAAGGACTTCATCTCAATAAGCAAAAGTCTATGAGTGCCGATATTGGGTCTGTAGCATGCTGGGAGGAAAGGCTACCAAGTTTATTTAAATGAATGACCTTGAACAACTTTCAAGGTCGCAGGGGTCAAATATGTCAAAATCTTTAAATAACTTCTTCTCAAATACTAGAAGGCCTAGGGGGCTAATACTTGGCCCATAGCATGCTGGCATGGAGCCCTACAAAGTTTGTTCAAATGAATGACCTTGGCCCACTTTCAAGGTCACAGGGGTCAAATATGTTAAAATATACAAAGGACTTCATCTCAATAAGCAAAAGTCTATGAGTGCCGATATTAGGTCTGTAGCATGCTGGGAGGAAAGGCTACCAAGTTTATTCAAATGAATGACCTCAACCCACTTTCAAGGTCACAGGGGTCAAATATGTTAAAATATACAAACGACTTCTTCTCAACAAGCAAAAGTCCATGAGTGCTGATATTGGGCCTGTAAGATGCTTGGAGGAGAGGCTACCAAGTTTGTTCAAATGAATGACCTCAACCCACTTTCTAGGTTTGGCTTGCTTTTTGTCAGATGACCGTTAAGGCCCATGGGCCTCTTGTTTATGTTACTTACCTGTTTTTTATGTTACTTACCTGTTTGTATGTTACTTTCCTGTTTTGTATGTTACCTACCTGTTTTGTATGTTACATACTTGTTTTGTATGTTACGTACTTGTTTTGCATGTTACTTACCTGTTTTGTATGTTACCTACCTGTTTTGTATGTTACCTACTTGTTTTGTATGTTACTTACCTGTTTGTATATTACTTACCTGTTTTGTATATTACTTACTTGTATACTTGTTTTGCATGTTACTTACCTGTTTGTATGTTACCTACTTGTTTGTATGTTACCTACTTATTTTGCATGTTACTTACCTGTTTGTATGTTACTTACCTGACTGCTCTATGTTGTATTTTAAGGTATACTTGGTCAGTTAGGAAGGAAGGGAGAACGTCCATACCCTCCAATCAACTTAGTGGCAGACTTTGCTGGAGGTGGCCTCACTTGTGCTTTTGGGATTACAATGGCTTTGTTTGAAAGGTCATTATCTGGCAACGGTCAAGTGATCGATTCCAATATGGTGGAAGGCTCAGCATATGTTGGTATGTCAGACAGTGAAAGCACATGTACAACTGTAGAGGAATCACAATGAATATATCTCTTACATGTGAAGAATGCACTCAAATGAGATCATTATATCTGTGTTATGGAGTATAATGTGCGTTGTCAAGTAGTTCTTTGTGGGAAAAATAATCAAAAGATTTCTGTCAAAAACAGAGAAATAATGAAAGTATTGATGTAATCCTATCATTTCGCAGGATCTTGGCTGTGGAATTCAAGGGCTATGCCGATCTGGGGTAAGGAAAGAGGAGACAATGTGTTGGATGGGGGATCAGCCTTCTACGACACTTACGAAACGAAAGATGGAAAATTTGTTGGTGTTGGTGCTCTGGAGCCACAGTTTTTTAATGATTTAGTAAAAGGTTGGTAAGTCCTTAAAAATCATGCATATAAATATGGTGTATTTATGTGTCCGCAGATACCATTAATAATGTAGGATATCCTGGATGTTTTGAGCAACTTTTTGTCTGTGGTCTATCCATTTGTTTGTACCTTTCCTCCATGATTGATCAACCTGCACATACAATATGTTCAAAATCTATCCATCTGTCCATACCTCATGTCCATGGTCTATCCATCTGTCCATACCTCTTGTCCATGGTCTATCCATCTGTCCATACCTCTTGTCTATGGTCTATCCATCTGTCCATACCTCTTGTCTATGGTCTATCCATCTGTCCATACCTCTTGTCTATGGTCTATCCATCTGTCCATACCTCTTGTCCATGGTCTATCCATCTGTCCATACCTTTTGTCCATGGTCTATCCATCTGTCCATACCTCTTGTCTATGGTCTATCCATCTGTCCATACCTCTTGTCCATGGTCTATCCATCTGTCCATACCTCTTGTCCATGGTCTCTCCATCTATCCATACCTCTTGTCCATGGTCTCTCCATCTGTTCATACCTCTTGTCCATGGTCTATCCATCTATCCATACCTCTTGTCCATGGTCTCTCCATCTATCCATACCTCTTGTCCATGGTCTCTCCATCTGTTCATACCTCTTGTCCATGGTCTATCCATCTATCCATACCTCTTGTCCATGGTCTCTCCATCTGTCCATACCTCTTGTCTATGGTCTATCCATCTGTTCATACCTCTTGTCCATGGTCTCTCCATCTATCCATACCTCTTGTCCATGCTCTCTCAATCTATCCATACCTCTTGTCTATGGTCTATCCATCTGTTCATACCTCTTGTCTATGGTCTCTCCATCTGTCCATACCTCTTGTCCATGGTCTATCCATCTGTCCATACCTCTTGTCTATGGTCTATCCATCTGTCCATACCCCTTCTCATGGTCTATCCATATTTCCATTCTTGTTATTGCACTTTATCAATACTTCCAAGTTATTCTGTTAGTTTTGATTTGTCCCATTTGTTTGCCAGGATGAAGGGCAAATTGACCCGAAGATGGCTATCTAGGAATCAGAATCAAATTATGTTATTATTCAGGTCCAAATAACACAACTTGACTTTTTGCATTCACTAAACAATGACTGCCGTAGGTTTGTTTCATTGTCAGGGGTTGTCATTACTATTTCTTGGAAAGTATTATTTTTGTACACATGCCCCCCATTAGCGCTTTATTGTGTCACATAAATTTTGTTTGCAAATAAATAAAATCATAGGAGCCATCTTGGATTTCAGTGTAAAAGTTAGATATTTTTCTGAGATAATATTTTATTATGATATTCATCAGTGAAGCTGATTTAGATCGCAGATTAAGTTTGTCAGACTTGACTTTGCCACATCAAGAGTGACATACTCTTGTGTTATTGATTGTTGATACTTTCTTGTGTGAAGCAAAGTTGAGCAGAATCAACAGAGAAAGTGATTGTTGTATGATTAGAGTCAACAGGTCAATAGTTTTAATCATTTTATTCCTCAACTGCCTTTTTTTTCTGAAAATTTGACATGAAACAAATCGTATTTGGAGTCTCAAGACTGAAAATTGAGGTCACCATTTCAAAGGTCAAGATTTGATTTATTTCTTGCTTGGATAATATATTATCAATGAATGATAAATTATTACGAAATATAGATAATTAGGTTTCTGAACTAAGGTAAGAATTTCTAGATCAAAGGTCAATGTCAGATAATTTTTTCCTGTTCAGTATTTTGCTTTGACTTTTAGTTGTAATCAAAGGGCTAAATGATTTGAATAAGCTTGAATATAACACTGCAATGATGTTAAGATTGACATATGGTATTGACAGATTACTAATTCATGAACTTGTGGTTTGTCTGTGTACAGGACTTGGACTGAGTGATGAAGTTTCGCAGTTTGATGACCCAGTTGAAATGCGGCAGAAATTCAAGGAAAAATTCCTAACAAAGACACGTGATGAATGGGATGTTGCGTTTGAGGGTCTAGATGCATGCTACAGTCCTGTGCTAGACTACGATGAGGCACCCTCACACCCACACAACGTGTATAACAAAAGCTTCCTGAAGGATGCCAAGGGACGATATTCCCCAGCACCTGCTCCTAGACTGTCCAGGACTCCAGGTGTCGACCAAGTTTATCCTACTCCGAGGATAGGGGAACATACGTCAGAAGTGTTAAAAGAAATTGGTTACTCACCGAGTGATATTAGTAGATTTATCAGTGAGGGAGTAGTAGAGAATGCAGGGTCGTCAAAATTATAGTGTAGCTATTGATTTACCAATGCTCAGTTTAACTATTATCTAATGTTTGATTTATTACCATCAAATGTAGCTATTTGTGACCATTTATCTTTGATAATTTCATTATTTATTGTCATTTAAATTTGTTGACTAAGTCCAATTTAATTGTCCATTACTGCTATCTCACTTTAAATGAGTGTATGTAGCACTGACGAAGGTCTCAATGCAGTAAAAGCTTTTATCAATCATTACTGAAAATTTCCCGATAATAGCAATCACTAGGTGTGAAACTTTTTGTCAAAAATATTCTGACAGAAAGTGATGTAAGATATATAGAATGTGTGTGTACATTTATGATTCATGTAAGGCTGGATATGGCCCTTAAAACACGAATAAATTGTTATATTTTTTATCAAGCGCTGGTAACAACCTGGTATTTGTAAACAGATCCCATCACCTAAACAACTTTAATGAGCTGTGATAGGCTAGGGTACCATGATAGTTTTAAATGTGACCCATTAAATGGACACTTGTACAGCCAAAACTGCATCGTTAATAATGTCCTTCAAAGTGTTGATAATTAAGAGGCAGCAAAAGGACTGTATATTGTATACAATATGACTTACATATGATTGATTGTTATATGAAATGAAGTAAAATTCATGAATAAATTTAATTTAATTTATGTGATGCATTATGCAAAATTCTTGTTTAAATATTTTAAGGACATCTGACCCGAAGGGTCATGATGATCTATAGCCATTGTGCTTTGTCTGTTGTTGTCCGCCGTGTGTAAACTTTTTACATCTTAAACTTCTAAAGTTCCTACTGTGGGATTGAGATCAAACTTGTGTTAAATGATCCTGAGATGGTCCTGACGAAGTGTTGTTATTTTGCTGTCTGTCTGAAATCCAAGATGGACACCACCTTCAGAAACATACCTTAAACTTCTCCAGGTCTACTGGTGCCATTGAGCTAAAAATTGGTTGGAATGTTAAGAACAGGTAGCCAAGAAAGTGTTGTTATTTTTCAAAACTGGCTGTCAGGGAGGCCATTTTGTAACACGATAGCACAATCCTAGTTTTCTGGTGCAACTATTTCAAACTTCTGCTCAAGTTGCACCAGTGGGATTTAGCTCCCAACTTGTCTGAAATCATCTCGAAATGTTATTTTTCAGCCCGATCAAAACTTCAACAACAGTTGCCATTTTGTAACATGATTGTGCAACTACTTTTCATGAACAGAACCTACTATTTATGAGTTTCTGATATTTACAATGAATGTTCATACCCACAAAGAACGTTTAAGTTGTTCGGAGATCTCCTCCCACAGTTATCCACCAATTAATTATGCATGACAAAAAAGTTGTATTTTTATGTATGCCAGTTTGATTCGACTTTATTTGGAGGAGATACTCCCCCTTAAGTTTTTAAAAGTCTTTACTTTATCAAGAGATCTCCTTGTCATCAACAATTTCTTTCAAACTTGATAGGCTTGATAACCAAGTCATGAAGATGTGTTTTCCTGAAGAGCAGCATGATTAGACTGTGTTTGGAAGAGTTACTTACCATTGTCTGGAGATCTCCTTTGTTAGTTTTTCTTCACACCTTTTAAACTTAACATGAAATCACATTTTCCATTATGACATTGTGTTTTTACAATTTCAGGAAGAGTTATTGCCCTTGGGTATTTAGGTCATCTTGACCATTACCTATAGCAACTGGCTTCATCTGTTGTCATGCACCATCTGTCATGCATTAATGCTTTCTTTTAACCCCTACTCCTCTTTAAGGCCTTGGTGGATTCAACCAAATTTGGTCCGATATATCATTAGGTGAGAGCAATCCTTTATTAAATTCAAAATTTCAGTTCCTTCTTAATGCCTGGGTAGATTTCAACCAAATTTGATCTGAAACATTGTTGCAGGCAGGTTATCATTTCTTAAATTCAAAAATTTGATTTGACACCTAGGGCCTTGGGGATGAGGCCCGAAATGGGAAAGTTAGTCAATATTTTGCCTCAAAAAGGCTAATCTTCCTTAATGTTTAAATGCTTTGCAATCAAATATTGTCTGAAACATCATTGAGGTCGGAGAATCATTTCTTAAATTCAGAAAGTTGATTTAATACCAAGGGACTTGAGGGCGGGGGCTCCAAATGGGAAAGTTAATCAATAGTTTTGCTTCAAAACGCTACTCTTCCCTAATGTTTAAATAGATTTAAACTAAATGTGGTCTGAAACATAATTGTGGGTATGCAAACAATCCTTAAATTTAGAAAGTTGATTCATCCCCTAGGAACTTGAAGTAGGGCCCCAAAAGAGGAAGTTTGACAATATTTTGCTTCAATCGCTACTCCTTAATGCTTGGGTAGATTTCAACTAAGTTTGATCTGAAACATTGTTGCAGGAGTGTTATCATTTCCGAAATTCAAAAAGATGATTTGACACCTAGGAACTTGGGGGCAGTCCCCAAATGGGAAAGTTAGTCAATATTTTGCTTCAAAATGGATAATCTTGCTTAATGCTTGAATGGATTTCATTCAAATTTTGTTGAAAACATCAGTAGGGGTTAGCATACAATTCTTAAATCAGAAATTTGATTTGACCCATTGGGACTTGGTGGCGGGGCCCCAAATGGGAAATTAGACAATATTTTGCTTCAAAATACTACTCTTTCTTAATGCTTGAATAGATGAGTGGCAATGATATCAAACATGCATGGAGTGATCCTGAACTTGTCCTGACCAAATTTGACCTAAAATCCAACATAACTCATCCAAAACAAACAGCCTGAGCAACTTTTCATGTTTCATTCACACCACTGAGATTTTTTTTTTCCAGAGAATAGAAAGAGATGAGTTGTTCCTATTTTCTAGTATGATAAAAACTTCAACATTGTAACTACAGTAGTTACTTTCAAATATGACTGTGCAACTGTTTTTCATGCACAGAACCTACCATTTATGAGTTCCTGATACTTTCAAAGAATTTTCAAAATTTGAATTAATCAGATTTGTCAGACCACCATCAGCGAATTCTGAGGTTTGTCTATCCATTCCTCGATTGTCAGACGATTATTAAGGGCCATGGCCCTCTTGCTATCTTGTCCAGATATTATCGCCCTCAGTTTTAAGCCAACTTCTTTGAAACATGGTATGCTTTAAAACAACATGAGATTGTATTCTAATGAACAGCAAATCGATTCAACAACATTACAAAGAGTTAATGCCCTTTTTTCTCTTTGGCATTTTGAAATAGTCCAGAGATTTCTTCTTTCAATTTTCAACTTGTTTGTTTAAAAGTGTGTTTGCTTTAATTTATCACTAAAATATAGAGCACTGACATTTGAACTTGTTCCATATTCACATCCTTTTCTTCGACATTGGACAGGTGTATACTGCCTTGTCGTACTCTTATTTGTCAAATTGTATGATGTTCTGTTCTTGTTCCAGGAAAATATATGTGTAATACATTTACATGTACCTCAAAAAGTATGGATATTAAAACGATATACACCTTGTAATGTATTTATTCAGAAAGAGGAATAATAAAATTTATATCACAGGAATTTGTTTTTCAAACGTTCATACATTTTGGTCCTTACACTCCAGAGGTGTGTAGCCATTATTAATGTAAACCTTGTCTCCAGGAGGGAACAGCTCTGAAACAAACAATATATTCACTTAACATTCGTGCTGTACATGTACTTTTGTATTATTTATATAACATAAAAAAATTACAGGTATTCGAATAATTTATACACCTAGTATTTAGATAAATTGTTAAATGTAAAATATAGCTTTTCTATTTTCAACAATTTATGTTTTTGCTGTAGTATGATGGTTACATGGTTAAGAAACTCACCTGTGTTGCATGTGCATCACCTGCCCTGAACCACTCGGACCGATCTCCTTGGTCCTGGATTTCCAACCTGCAGTTGGTTGTAGAAGTCGGTTTGGGTCCCGATCCACTTCTACTTCCACCTAGTCACAATGAATACCATTATAACTTAATTCAGTCAAGTTTTTGACAGATCTCATACTGTATACAATTAAGGTTTCTTATATTCATGAAATACTATTCTATTCTATTTCTTACATAAATTGATATTTTATTTTATCACATATATAAATTGCCTTTCATCCAGTGAATTTACCCATATTTTTTTACCAGTACAGCCAATGGAAAAAAGCAAACACTAACAATTTATGAGGAGTTTCATAAAATCTCATTTGAAGTGAAGACTCATTTAAGATCCCATACATAAATCAACCTTTATACCTTCTAACAATCATACGGGATTTAGGAATCATTTTAATACATAATAAATGTTATCTTATCTTGAGTTTTATATTTAATCCCTTGTAGTTAGAAATACAGGAAAAACATATACCAGAAAATACATGAAGAACATATGTTAAAGGCACGTAATTAAAAGGATTGACAAACTGGGCTGCCTCCAGTTATACTTTGATATGAATAGCCATAATTCTATTTATTAGGAACCATTATCAGTGTGTTACATTCCAGCATTCCAAGAGGTACACTAATACAAAATCTGGGTGAAATTCAAAATATTATTCTGGCCATGACACAGTGAACAAAAACTGGTAGGTGTGTACATATATCTTGTGGACTAAAAACTGAATTAAATATGCTACTGAAAAAATGCTCGAATGAAAACTCTGGCAACTGTACAAAGTGTAGGTGTTACAGTATCGAAGATATAATCCAGCTTATACACTAGGTACTATTGATTAAAATCCACTTTAAGACAGACACGAATTTTGTCCAACAGTACAGTAAAATTGAAGTGTCTGTGGAAGGTTGAATTGTAAATGATAAAAACCGCTCAGGTGAGGCAGTGGATGATAAGTATGTAATCTCCTCTGGCAGTGCTAGATGGAGATAAATAGAACTTTTTCCGATACCCTATATATAGTCTGATATAATTAGGAAAGATTATATTACCTATAGTGAACTGATTAACTTGGGATCATGTGATCTAATTTATGAAGGTTAATTTCATGCTGTCACTTAGGACAAGTGTGTAGTCACTTAGGACTAGTGTCAGGCAGTCACTTGGAACAAGTGTCAGGTAACCACTTGGAATTAGTGTTCGGCAGTCACTTGGGAATAACCTTGAATATTTAATCCAGAAAAGAAAATAATCTTCTTCAGATTAATTTGGTATACTTTTCTTATCGATACATACTAAAACCCTAACAAAGAGTGAAACAAAGCTACACAAAACACCTACCTGACTTTTTAATCGTGCTAATCGCTTTTCTTTTTCCTTTTGCTCTTCTTCTTTGACTTTATCCTTCTTTAATTTCTCATGTAAAGATTTCTGATCCTGTAAATGAAAATCTGTTATCGATACTGATGCTATTTAACTCCCTATATCAGCAATTTTGCTTTGGTTACTGGTTAAATCTGAGGTGTCAAAAGTGACTATAAACTACTCATAATCACATAAATTTCCCCTCAACCTTGTTATATGCAGTTGTTACAGTCTTCATAATTCTAGTTTTAGTAGAAATTTTTTATAAGATATAAGATTTTACATGATCAGTATTTTGACACATTTGCTACATTATAACAATGTATCATATTACAGTTATCTGCAGTACCAGCGCTTTTCAGAGTAATCCAGCCTTCCTAACTTCTCCATGTAAAACTAATTTCTGGATAAATAGATTTTTCACATTCAAGCTTTTGAAATATTTTTACTTTACAAGAAACTAAATACCAAACGTTTTACCTTATTCTACTCCAAAGATTGCAGAAAAAGAAAACCAGGTGAGCTGAAATTCATTCAATATGTATTTAAGAATCAATTTAAGAATTACCCTCTGCCTAAACCTGGATATTTCTCTGGCTGAGATCTGCTTCTGTCTTTCTTTCTGTTCTCTTTCCCACTCCTCCTGTTGAATCCTTACAAACTCCTCTTCTTCTTCTCGCTTTTTCCTGAATTCCTCCACCTGGGCTTTCATCTCTGTCTATTATAGGAAAGCATCATATAAATTAACTGGAAACTGAGTAAGACCAAACTGAAAAAAACATTCTGGCATTCCTACAGAAAAAGAAGGATTTTGATTATTTTTTTAAAAAAAGTTTCTCTCTCTTCCCCCTATGTGCCCATGCCCCTCCTGCCCAGAGGGCTGAGACCAATTTTTTACATAAAAATGATACTAATTCAGCCAAGAATGCTTCAAAACAAATTTGGCCAAAATCCAATCATACCTAAAGGAGGAATAGTATTTTTAAGAATTTGCTCTATTTCTCCTATTTGACAGCACCCTCCCACTCCAAGGGTCCATAAGACTAGGTGAGCTAATAACTAAAATCCGAATACTTTGGCTGAAATAGGAGGGTATTATATAATGTAACAGAGGTCAATATTTATTTCAATGCCTGGGACCCCTGGCTTACTAGTCTTAATAACTGTAACAGAATACTTCGTCTGTAATAAGAGGGCATTATATAAATTAATAATTCAAACTGAAAACTTTGTCTGTAACAGGAGAGCATTATATAAATAAAAAACTTGGAAATGAATACTTAAAAGTAGGGGTTGTTTTACAACCAGGAATTAAAACTATTATCTCTGAATACTTAAAAGTAGGGGTTGTTTTACAACCAGGAATTAAAACTATCTCTGAAAACTTAAAAGTAGGGGTTGTTTTACAACCAGGAATTAAAACTATTATCTCTGACTCTAATAACATGGCCATAAAAACAATATCATAAATTTTCTATCATACTCTCAATACCTGTCTTTTTTTGAAATCATCATTTTTCTTGGATTTTTCAAGCTGTTCTTTCAATGATTTTTCTTCTGCTTCTGCCCTCTCAATTTCTTTCTGAACCTGAAAAATAAAATTATGAAATTAAAAAGCAAGATTTCAGAAATATTTGTGCAAAAGACAGGCTCTGGATTAAAGGCCTGAATCTACTTACTGTAGATTGATAAATATCCAATGGAGAATAACAGGGGTCAACAACTGTAATCAAGTTATTTATACACAACACCTCTGCTCAAAATCTTTGTCTGTGTATGCCAGTCTATATATATTTACTATTAAGAATATTCATGTGCTACTTCTGCTAAAGTATGATTGATGTGAAGTATCCCTTCATTTTCTGATTTTCCATTTTTACCTTCCACTTCAGTTTTGAAAATCTTTCCACTCTTTCATTTTCTACTCTTAGCTTTCAAGCATTCAGTTTTGAAAAAACTTTCCATTTTCTCATTTTCTATTCTTACCTTCCAGGCGTTCAGTTTTGAAAATCTTTCCATTTTCTCATTTTCCATTCTCTCTTTAATGGCTTGCTGTTTCTCCTCCTCTCTCTTCTTTTTGTTATTGAGGCTGTCATCAGCAAGAGATACTAGGTCGTCTTTCTCTCTCTACAGAAAACATTTTAAGGACGTAAATTTCTGGACTAAAGAAAACATTTTGAGGGAAACTATCTGTCATTGGTTTTGAGGGTGGAATAAAATCATGTAAAGAAAAAAATATCATGAAATAAATATATAAACAGAACCATCACCGTTTTGATAACTTCTGTAAACAAGAGTACCATATGACAGAACAAAATATACCCATTCCCTGACAAAGAAATATTTAGGATAGGTCGTATCAAAAGGAATACAAAAATGGAAATGGTAATATTGAGTCAAAATGTCAAGAGGGATAACGGTGCGATATGTTTCATGTCACCTTGGCTACAACACAAGTATTTGTGGATATGAATGTTATTTTTTCATTAAATATGGTAAGTTAATGGAGAATAAACCATTTTATAACATCCAGATGTTTAATTTCAAAAGAGCAAAAAACAAAAACCGCCATAGTTACCTTAAAAAACTTTTCTCTACTCCAAAACAAATACAGGACTGTTATTTTATTTCTAAAATTAAACTCATTTAACTTACATTCAAGAAACTTCACTGTTGATAGAGTACCCTCTCAGTTTTTGGAGTAAAATCAAGGGTATGAGGATATAGCAATACCTATAAGAATATTTTTAATGCTGTGGACAGAAACTCTAGAAATTTTGTGAAAAATGCCTCAAAAGGTAAAGGATCTCAGTATTCATGTTTTATCAGTGTTTAAATTTCTTCCTATTACATCCCTAATACCTTGAGACACTAGTACTTGCCATGGAAGCAGAAAACCTCACTAGCAGAACTCCAAATGATATATGTCAGAATTTTCTGTGAAATACCAATACCTCGTCTGTTCCTACTATTTCTTCAGTTATTACCTTTTACACCAGGATTGTTTTATTTTCAATTTGGTTGGTTGTACTATGGTTATTTATTTATCAATTAAGCATGGGCCTACTGATCTGATTTTGATTTCTGACTAGCTGTTTCAAGGTGTGTATTACCAAGTGATGTGCCATGATAATTTATACTTAAAATATTTTATATAATTAATAAGGGGAACCATTTAATCTGCATAAACAAGTCAACCTGAATTGTTTAAAGGGCGATGGCTCTAAATGCCAATATCTAACTGGCAACAGATAATATTTATATTATCATTTCCCACGAAGATTAAGTAACAGTGACCTTAAATTAACAAATAAGCTAAGACAGAGATCTAGCTAGACGAAACCTGTTTTCCATCATTTTATGGTAAATTATATTTGTATCAGTTTTTGTTAACACTACAGTACTTATGTTTATGTACCTGTTTTCTGTCTTTCCACTTGCGTATACTCTCTTTTTTACTCTCGTTCATGTCAAGGTAGGTTTGGTACCAGTCTTCATGATTCGTAATTTCTTCCTCGGTACGAGTTGGAATGGCTATAAGACATTGATGTAAGAAAGCTGGCCGACCCTGAAATAACATCCAAGTACAGATATAGCTATAAAGTATTGATGTGGGCAGGATGGTCCACCCTGAAATATCATCCAGGTACACGTATATCTATAGAGCATTGCTGAAATTCACATCTAAAGACAATAAAAAGGTCTTTTTTGTATTATTGTGCTATATTAAATCCATTCCCTGTTTTGGGGTAAGACTTTTTATGGACAGTTTGACGCATAATATATACACAGTATTTTTTATTCTCATTTCACTTCAGTCTTGTTTTAGTGACTCTGGCAGACTTTGGTAGAGCAATTAATAGATTATAATTATAAACATAGTTTCCTATCATATGGAGAATGTCTTTTCACAGTCAATACAAGACTCCTGATAATCCTTCAGTTTTGATTAAATATTTATTGTACTTCAGATTAAGGTGATGTATAAGAATCTACTAGATTTAAATTTAGACTTACTGGTAAATTTCTAAAGAACAAAAAAATCTTTCATTTGTTAAAAAAAAAACCTCAAGAATATCTTGCCAAAAGATTAATATAACCACATATTCATTTCATAAAAGGTGAGTAATTGTTGCAATAATCTAGAAGACCTAATAACTTACCTTGTTTCTATGTCTAAACTTAAGGAAAGTCTGATGATCATATTCATCCCATCCTCCTCGTATGCCTCCTGTCTGCTCAAGAAATTTCTATAAATAGAAATGTATGCAATATATTATCAGTACAGACCTTATGAACATTACACAAATATAGCATTATTACTGAGGCCAATACTTGGTTATTTAGACCAAAAAATGATTCAACAAGGGAGAAATTGGCAACAAAATTCCCTTAATAATATCTTTACTCTGATTTATCTCAACAAGGCTTTATACCAATAAACAGTCTTCTGCATTTCACACATTTTAACTCATCATTCCACACATTTCAACCCTGATAAAGTTTGTGTCACAAACAAACAGCAGTGAAAACAAAGGGACTTGTGATATACACGGTAATCTTACAATCAAGTTTTAGTGGGTCATCGTCTATAATTAAGGTGAACATCCTGTTGAATCTTACTTCGAATGCAGCAACCTCAGGAGGGAGATCCTTGGTGATGTCTCGAGCACTAGTTAATGGGGCAGAGGGCGCAGCCTTTCTCGCTGATGGTAGATCGTCCCCCATCTGAGACCATGCTTCAAACTTCTTCTCCAGAGCCAGAATCTCCTGCGTAGTTGTCCTTTCTTCTCTCATCAACTCCTCATATCTGGAAAAAAAAACCAACAGACATAACTTATTCTACAAATGAAGAAATGTGAAGTCATCCATTTCTCGCTTATCAACTCCCTGTATCTTGTAAAACCACATTACTATAAAGACATTAACAGGAGAAAGCTTCTCTCCTCAGGTTTCACTAATAAGGAACACTCTTCACATGACCTGAAGTACATCTTGTATATAATCTACAATTGATCTTCTCTCATAACTTGGGTTTTAAATGCCAACCTATTTCTGGGGGTCTGTATATATTCCATCTAGTAATGAAGTTCTTTCAAACTTAATAATAGATACTTATATATGTGTAATATATGGTCAGTCATGGTATACTGCCTATTCTCTTCAATATCAATTTATCAGATATAGTACATATGTACTCACTGTTTTCTCTGTTGCTCCTTAAAAGCATTGATTGTGCTTTCTATTTCTTCCATGATAATTTTCAGCTTTTCTACGACTGCAACATAAAAAGTTCTACAATAGAATAATTCATTTACGTGGGAACTTATTTTCACTGATTTCACAAGTTCTCTTAAACCATGAATTCCTATGTTCCTGAACTGTTAAAAGTAGGCAAAGCAGATTTATTGGGGTTATTTATCCACAAAATCATTTGTCCAGGAAATGGTGATTTTTTTGAAAAACCATGAAAATTAAGTCCCAGGAAAATATATGATATCACAGTAGTTTAAGAGATCCTCACCTTGAGATCTGATGTCCTTCCTAAAAGAACATGATAACTTATTTGAAATTTATCCAAAATTTTGTAATCTTATCCACAATTTATCTTCTTCCGTAAAGATCAAAATCATAAATCTTAAAATTGCCGATCTAGTGAAAACAGATGTATCTGGTAGCAAGTTCTAGAAATTTGTATGATTCCCCATGAGAATTTTTAACATACACTCTGGTGTGGGCTTTACATCCTTCAGTTCTGTATGGAATCTCTTTACCATGTGGCTGATCTTCTCAAGCTGCTGTTTTAATTTAATTTCTGAAATTTAATCATTCATACAGTAAATAATCAGTCTAACATAAACATACTTATTTTATCACAATCAAAGATTACAGCATTAACTCTACATCAGTAAGAACCACTATATACAATATCAGGAAGCAACAGCACAATGATAATGATATCTTAGGAAAGAAAAAACATTGTATCAAAAATAAAATTACAGACGTGTAATGTGTATCAGAAGTTGAGGAGGTAAGCAGTGAGCAATGGACAGATAAATAAAACATAAGATATACCATTACAGTTAGTTATAGCATTCTGTACTTCATGGATATCTATACATATAGGTAATCAGTAAGTACATGATGGTATGTCCTCTGCATCACATATCTACCCCACTATCAGTGCAATAACATCCATTCTTCATCACATATCTACCCCACTATCAGTGCAATAACATCCATTCTTCATCACATATCTACCCCACTATCAGTGCAATAACACCTATTCTTCATCACATATCTACCCCACTATCAGTGCAATAACACCCATTCTTCATCACATATCTACCCCACTATTAGTGCAATAACATCCATTCTTCATCACATATCTACCCCACTATCAGTGTAATAACATCCAGTCTTCATCACATATCTACCCCACTATCAGTGCAATAACATCCATTCTTCATCACATATCTACCCCACTATCAGTGCAATAACACCTATTCTTCATCACATATCTACCCCACTATCAGTGCAATAACATCCATTCTTCATCACATATCTACCCCACTATCAGTGCAATAACACCCATTCTTCATCACATATCTACTCCACTATCAGTGCAATAACACTCATTCTTCATCACCTATCTACCCCACTATCAGTGCAATAACACATATTCTTCATTACATATCTACTCCACTACCAGTATAATAACACCCATTCTTCATCACATAATTATATAACTACCCCACTGTTGGTATAATAACACCTTTCTTTATCATATAACTATCCCATTAAGCTGTAATTGGCTGAAGGTTCCTGTTGTGTCCATTAAAATTTTGTAGCACCTTACTTTAAAACATCATATGCAGGGTGACATCATTAAAGAAAACGGACAGTAAGTGAGAACATCACCAATTTAGTTTTTGAATCAATGTTTAAAAAAAGACTATTTTCATAAACATTTGCAAAAGTATCTTTATTATGAATAGCATGTTATTATTTGTTTCCATTTCATATAAGACTTATGATAGGGTTATGTATCATAAGTACCGCTCAGCTACGTACGCTCTGATTTCCTACTCTCTGTTGCCTTTGTTTCCATTTCTTGAAGCGGGAGAAAATCTTGTCGAAAATCATTTCTCTTGCTGTAAAGATGAGTTGATTTTTCTCTGTCAAGGGCAACAATTCTGAAACAAAAATTCAACTTTCAAAATTTTGGAAAGGTAAGCTTAACCTCATCAAATCTATTACCACAGTTTCCAACAACTTAAATATCTGCAATAAACACATCTAGATTGGGTAGAGATATAATATTTTGAATGAAATTTAGGATAAATTTGATTGTAAATTATAATATCAGAATCATTTATCATTGTAAAACGATGTGATGAATTTATATACAATGACAGATTTTATACACCAATCAAATTGTGTCAAGCTTAAGGAGCTTCAGGGAGGACAATTAAAGTCTTCCAGTTATAAGTCATATATTTAAAGACAACTGATTCTACTAAACCATAGAATGACCCATCCCACCATCATGGCACTACATACACAATCTATATGTTCCCAAATGTTTTCTAACCTGTAACATGAAAATATATACCTTTTTATGCCTAAACATAATAAATTCTTTATGAAATATCACTTGTAAATATCACTACAGTCATGTTGGTACATTAAAGAAGTATTAGGATACTACTCTCTCAAGACAAGGATGATTTTTTTCTAGAGCTTAGCTATCAAACTTGAGCTATCAGACTTCAGATACTTTTAACCCTGTTACTGCTCATGTGTATTTTTAAAAGTCTTTTATTCTTTGAAAAAATTGTATTTTTATTTCAGTGACTGATTGCAATGAAGGATGAAATAAAGGCAGTCACTCAGAGCCGCTAAAGTCCTTTTATGCTACTCCAATTAACACTCACTGTACTCGTAATTTGTTGAGTTCTTTTAGGATATCCGATTTCTTTGCTTTTTCTGTCTTGCGTTTCCATGCTTGAATATTATTGTCACTTTCAGTATCCATAGCATCCTATAAAGACAAAATCAGAAATAATTTTGTATCTACAAAAACCCAAATTAATATCAATTATGCAATGGAAGGAGAAAATTGTGGGGCAAAAGGAGAAAGAGGAGTAACTCCACGGAACAAAGGCATGTGGGGTTGTGTCTAACATACTTTTCTGAGGCATCGCTAAGGTATTAGGCATTGTACTGGACGTTACAGACAAAGTGATGTACAAAGTGTAGATAAACATGTAAACATGTAATAAGAACAGCTAGGAACATGTGCAATTAAAATCCACAGAATGACAAATTGAGAGAGTTTCTGATGTACACAAGCTATGGTTGAAATTTAAGTAATGAGTTATGAGACTTATTTGTGTAGTGTCACTGTCAAGGAATTAGCAGGTTGTGGGCAAATTCGTGATTTTGAATGGTTCAGTCTTGCATTTGTCAATGGCACAGTGACTTGATTTTGTGTCATGTTGACAGTTTGTGTGTGTGTCTGCATTAATGGTTTGTACTAGTTTGGGAAATGTCCTGGTATGAAGACAGGCTAAATGCCTTACTTACGTATCAAGATGATTAACAGATTTTAACAATCATCACTGAAGACTGTTGTGGCCGTCACTCTTTACCTACTGCACAATGAGCCTAGACATCAGCGGTTAAACATGTCTAATTTTAACGTTAAATAGGTTGGGCATAAATATACATGTTGGTTATAGTCTTGCATTTGAGGTATACCGTTCGAGTTAGCAATTAGTTACTCACGTGCAGAATCAGTAAAAACAGAATGACAAAGGTCTTTTGAACATTTGCAACAAAAACATGGCGTCTTCTTTTTAACTTGACCATGTTCTCCATTAATATTAGGAGCATTTCGTGTATGTAAAAAGTGAACATGAATTTATTGCGTTCTTTAGCCACTCTATAAGCAATGGCGGAGATACAAAGTTTGTGGCTTTTACAAAACGCATTACAACCAAGTCATTCACTTTTGTGTAAAAATTTACAACGTTGCATAGATTATTGAGCCCTGTAAAAATATGACGCCCTTTTTGGTTGCAAATTTTTATGTGTTTCTATTTCAAAATATGACACTGCATTTGATTAATTGCTTAATCAAAGCAACAACTTCGCCTCAAATGCAAGACCAGTACGTACGTTGTGCTCAGCCTGTTAACGACATATCTAACTCTGTGCGTATTTTTATAGGATGAAATAATTTACTGTGGGAAACGTGAATTATTTAAACAGAACAGTAGACATTATGTCAGTGATGCCATTTCCATTCTCTAAATATCAAGAGAACAATGTTGTAAATCATTCTTTCAGTGTTGTACCTGCTTTCTACCGGCAGCCATGATGTAAATAACAGAATCGGACGATGTGATTGGGCAATACAGGGGTTTACTAAATGCAGAGCGGTGCGGCTCAGACTGCCCGCAACGTCTGGCTAATTCCGGCATTCGCCAAAACTCATTTCACACTACCAGAGTTATATGTCTCTGACACTACGCAGTTTCGTACTGTTTTTTTTTCATATTTCGTTTTAGAACTCTTTATACAGAAAAGACATCCCGACGTTTCACACCCATCTTATTTTAAACATTATGACCAGTTTTTAAGGAAAAATGAAGAAGGGCGGGTTATTTACAGAATCGGAACATGTTGGTGAGGTAAAATGTTATTTTTCTAAAGGGACCTTCTTATTATTACAACATCTTTTCTTACAGTTATTGGTTAATATGAAAACATGACATTTTAAGTTAGCCCTTTAAAAACTAAATAATTACACAAAGAACATTTCAATGCTCAAATAAAACTAGCACTATGCTGTAAATCGTCTCCAGGACAGTCTTGCAAGACACATTATACGGAAAAAATAAATGTCTTGTGTGTCAGTTTTTGGTCAATATGAAATCACTATTTCGCAGATATTTCACAGATATGTCGCCTCGATTGAAAGCTTCGCTTGCAGAGAGGCATCTTCAATCTTCTTGTTGCGATGTACTCAATGGGGAACTTAATTCCCCCTTACACTGACCATGAGTCCCGGTTGCACGCGCACGGTTATTACAATTGTAGAAAAAATGTACAAATCAAAAAAAAATTAGTCATATAATTTGGGAAAATGAATTTTAGGTCTTGATTAACATTAACTAACACGTAGTTGGTATTAAAGGACAAGTGGCGAAACAATCTCCAGACACCTTGTCACTATATATTCTAACACAAGTTTAAAAGGAATAACAGGTAAAAACAGGGATGTTAATATGGTAATATGATATTGATTTGGGTCTTATATTTGTATTCCTAATATAGTCACTTGGCCTCTGTTCATCTTGTTTCAAGTACAAAAAGTCATGTTTCATTTTTACATTCTTATATACATTGTTATCTTGGTACTGGGCAGTAACAGTCAAGTGGCGGGGCAATCCACAAACAGCTTGACAGGTACACTAGGCAGTGAACTTATCGGTATGATCCTTCCAGTGGGTGTTCAGCCTGGTCTTGAAGCTATTCACAGAGTTTGCTGCAATAACACTGTCCGGTAAATTGTTCCACGGATTGATTTCACGGTTGGAGAATGTATTTTTGCAAGTATTGAGCCGAAACGGTCTTTTGTACAGTTTATTCCTGTTCCCTCTCGTAGCTGTGTATCTTGGTTGTACAATCATACTTTTTGAATCTATTTGATCAATTTTATTAATAGTTTTAAATAGTTGAATCAGGTCAGGACGTTTCCTCCATACTCCAGCGTTGGGAGACCCCAGTCTCTCACCATAGGACAGGTTTCTCAGGGTTGGGACACGCTTCATGGCTCTTCTTTGCACATTCTCTAATAGGATTTTATCCTTAATCAAGGCCATATTTAACTATGGTCTTTCAAAAACAACATACTTATACAAAGAACATTTCAATGCCCCAATTCTATCAGTAGACTGATACACAAAGACATTGTTGGAACAACAGCAGTAGGAAGACAATGTTTAGGAACAACTAAGAGCACTTCTGGAAAAAGGCTGATGCGGAAGATAAGCATAGGATGGTCCAGAAGGAAATTAGAAATGGCGAGGAAGAACAAAGACAGGCCAAAGCAATTTCATTGGGAGTCCAAGGAGCGTGGACAAGATGGGATGCAGAACAGCGTGCACTTTCCTGGTAAGAAATCTGGAAGTACCCGGAATTCCAACTGCAATTCCTCCTCCGATCTGTGTATGACGTGCTACCAACACCAGCAAATCTCCATCGTCACCTTGCAGTGACCTGTGTGGAGAGAGAAACATTACAGCACATTCTTACCTCTTGTCAGGTGACCTTAGCACAGGGAAGATATACATGGCGCCACAACCAAGTCTTAAGGCCAGCTAACCAAGGTCCAGACATACGCAGATTAGGTTTGTGGAGGAAGGTTAGACACCAACATCCGCATCACCGCAGAGAACCTCCGGAATTCTTTGTCAGACAGGAGACTGGCTGCCGGCGGTCGACCTTAATTAGAGACTAACATTTCCGGGCATTGTACCAATCAACCTTCGGCCGGATATGGTTTTTTGGTCGTCAACGACAAGAATGGTAATTGCCACAGAGCTGACAGTTCCATGGGAGGAAAAGTGTAGTAAAGCATACGGACGGAAGAGAGGAAAATACAAAGCATTGCTGATGGAGTGCAGGGAGAAAGGGTGGCAGACTTGGAGCTTCCCGGTCAAGGTGGGATGCAGGGGCTTTCCCGCACAGTCTGTGTGGAGAATGCTAGCTGCATGGGGAGTGTCGGGCAGGGCCAAGAGATCAGCGGTGCAGAGGATGGCCAAGGCAACAGAGAGATCTTCATGCTGGGTGTTGATGAAGAAAGACTCAAGTAGGTGGACACCCACCACCGATTCGCAGTGACAGATCATCACTGTGGACCCCCCCATCCTGAGAGCGTACCGAGCTAGGGGTCGAAACACGCAATGAGGGATGGCCTCGGCTGAGGACGTCGGCGGTGAAGCAGTAGAAACATCTGTAATAAGGTAACTACATATAAACCACCTGATTCTGCCCGATCCTCTAGATCATCTTTCGGTCTTGAGCGGCTCAGTACGTTATTGGCTAATATGAAATCTTTACATTTTAAGTAAGCCCTTTAAAATCAATTAAATGCCCAAATTTTACACATAAACCACCCGATTCTGCTCGATCCTATAAATCCATTTATGTTTGTATGTAAGTCTACAATACATTAACTTCAATGTTTATTTGGGTGTAAGACTACAATACAACGTGAACCAGTATATTTATTTGCTGGTAAAAGATACAGTTTTAAATGTCTAATTTGTTGAATAAGATCTTATAAAAGGGTATTTTGATTTATTTTTTACATATAGCAATCTTAAAAACATGATTATTTAGATAGTTATAAATGATAAGTATGTGATAATAAGATTGATGAGATATCTATATTGTGCTGTGGTATAGTACTACATGTATACAGCAGTGTTGGATACAGGATTTACTTAATGGATAAGCCTGCTGAACCACAGTTTTCACATGAACAGATTAATTATGATGCGATTTTTATCCCATGGTGATGTGTCTGGCGTCTGTGCGATGACCGTAGACCATCAGCTTTTCCTAAAATGATTAGTCATGAATAACAAAAAGGTTTTTGACCAAATTTGGTCAGAAACATCCTTTGGTGAAGGAAAACCAAAGTTTGCGTAAATATTGTGCTTGGATTGGCCCTATGAGGAATATATAGTAAAACCTCTGAAATCCTTATGCTATAGAAATATTTTGTCCAGATTTGGTTGGGGACAGGGCCCAAAGGTTAAACACTTGTAAACCTTTAGAATCTTTTTTTTTTCTTTATTCAGATTGGAAAAAGTAGAATAAAATTGGTAATACAGGCCATATGGACCTCTTGTTAAACTAGATGTGATAATTATAGAATTTCGAAAATACTAGAAATAGAAATTACTAAAAATAGCTACATTGTGTACTAGTCATGAATGGTTGAACAGATTTTCGCAAAATTTGGCCAAGAACATCCTTGAGGAAGGGGAGCTAAGTTTTGATAAATGGTGGTTCTCGGCTCCTAAAATGGTAAAATCTGTAGGAATTATTTGATTTTGTCCAAAATTTGTTCTGAAGTATCCTTGGATGAAGTGGAATCAATTTTATGGTAATGGTGGGCCTCAGCTCCCCTAATATGAGAAATAAAGTAAATACTTAAAAAAAATCTGTAGGAATGCTTGGATTATGTCCCGATGTAGTGTGAGGCAGGCTCGGATGAAGAAGACTCAATTGTTGTGTAAGCTTATGTATCTCTAGTCATTCTCAGAAATGTTTCAAATCCAAACCTGTTAAAACTCAGCTAGTAAAAAATGTCCATGGTGTTACATTAATGAACCAGGGTTTAATTTAGGTTTTTTAAAAATATAAATGATACCAGAGCTATGCTGATTTTGTTCTACATGTTAAAGCACCCTTTTGTGTTCTGAAGTAACTATGTTTTGTAATATCAATTTTTGAAAATGTCAAATCGAACTTTAGGTCCCTGAGGCAATATGCCGAAATTCCAGGTCTAAGCTGTTTCTTATAAATAAATTATAATACTGTTTTTGTCCATCCATCATCAGGTGGTGGACTATTCAAATCTGAGGTCCATATACCTGTCCCTAAACAATTTTTGTTATCGCTATCTGTTCAGAGATACTGGTTGGATCATTCTCAGTTTTCAAATTTAGGTTGTCGTTGGTCCCTAGTTGTGCATGTTTGATTTGGGTCTTATCAGAAACACAATATGGTTGACATGTGGCCATTTTGAATGTTTACTGTAAAGTTTGTTATCGCTATTTCTTGAGAAGTACTTGATGGTTCTCTCATATTTTGATATGTAGGTTCCTCTTGGCCTCTAGTTGTGCCCAATAGGTTTTTGGGACTGATAAAAAAGTAGCAGCAGGCGACCATCTTAGATGACATCTAGTTAAGCTTAGTAACGTTTGTTATTACCATTTTTTTAAAGTACTGGATATATCTCTCAGATTTCATATTTAATTTCCCCTTGGTCCATGTTTGTGCCCATTTGGGTTTGAATTGATTAGAAAAACAAAATGGCTACCAGGCAACCATTTTTGATTTGGTAGTTACATATTATTATTGCTATTTCTACAAAGGAATGTTCAAACTGATTTCATTAAGAGCAAAAACAGGGAAGAGAAAAGAAGGGAAAATATCTAATATTTAAAGAACAAATAGATATGTATCAAACTATGGTGGGTTCCAAGATCCTTGTGTGATCTCTTGTTTTTAACACATAATACAGTTATTATGTAAACACACCATGCCACATATTATGTAAACACACCATGCCACAGATTATGTAAACACACCATGCCACAGATTACGTAAACAGGCCATGCCACAGATTATGTAAACAGGCCATGCCACAGATTATGTAAACACACCATGCCACAGATTACGTAAACAGACCATGCCACAGATTACGTAAACAGACCATGCCACAGATTACGTAAACATACCATGCCACAGATTACGTAAACAGACCATGCCACAGATTACGTAAACAGACAATGCCACAGATTACGTAAACAGACAATGCCACAGATTACGTAAACAGGCCATGCCACAGATTACGTAAACAGACCATGCCACAGATTATGTAAACAGACCATGCCACTGGTAACTGTTTCATGATGACTTGCCTCAGTTTACTAACATTGAGTTTCTCATCAGTTTTTGACACTTCATGATAACAACACCTTTGACAATGGAGCTACACCGAAGACAGTGGCAATGTCATAAATGGTTCATCCATGGTGTTAATGTTTTAAACCTGTAATCAACCTAAGTGATTTATTTTAGACCATACTGTAACCTAGAATAGGTAGACCCCGCTAACTTTCTAGAACATGACTACCAATACAAAGTGTAAGACCATCTGGAATATCTGTGGTGTTTATTGTTTTTGTGGTGTTACCAGTGAAATAGGAACACCACAGAATTATTCAACACAGTTTAGATTCAATGATTAGCCATAGTTAATAGAGGAAAACAGAAAACGTGTATTTAGGTAACTTGCCTTTCAAGTGTCACGAAACGTTTTTTTTAAACAAATAGCTTACTGGTTGATAATCTTGCTAACACCTTGTACACTATTGGACGAGCTTTCTTTTCTATGAAATTTATTGAAAAGGTCTTGTCTCAACTTCGAAATATCCCGTGGATAGTTATCAGGGAGTTAATATGTAACAAATTCACCTTAGCACTTATAAATGTTTAAAACAAATGGGGAGTTGCATTATTCACGCAATATAAAACCACCAGCTTTCTATATAATACAAAACTTTAATGATAACTGGATACTAAAAAACTTAAACAATTATTAGATTGTGTAACACTATCACATTCAAATCATCACATAATGACATTGTGGTACAAATTACTGAGTATTATATTAACTGTGTAACTAATGCTTCGTTCAGTTCAGTTGTATATTTTACAATGCAACTATTGCCAAGTGTGTTGCTTGCAGTTACTATACTGATAAACGGTTTAAATGACAAATGTGTTTCAATATGTACAAAGGATGTTGGGATTCAGCTGTATCTAGTTGTCGTTCTTTTAATATGAAATGAGCGTACATTTTGCATGTGGAAAGGTTTGATGAACCCAGGTAAGAGGTTTCGACTACACATTCTGGGCGCAGTTTCATGAACCTTTCTAAATTCAAGGCAAATTGGAAGGGCCAAGTGAGCTTGGGCCGTGGTGCGTTGTCCGTCTGTCATCAACTTTTCATTTTCAATAAACAACCGACTAAATATCATGATATTTTGGCTGACTGGGTCGCTGGAATGAAACCAGTCAAAGTTTGCGAAAAGATATGACCTGGACCCATATTCAAGGTAACAAGTGCGGAATTTGTTAAAACCTTTAAAATATTTCTTCTGATTAACCAAAAGGAGCAGAAGCATGGTGTTTGGCTGATAAGTTCCTAGGATGATGAAAGCTTACATTATTTGGAAAAGGAAATGACCTTGACCCTTATTCAAAGTCAGGTTTTGAATTTGTTTAAACCTTAATGCAAATTCTGACTAATCAAAGGGTGCTGAAGCATGCTATTTGGCTTAAAGGTTCCAAGGATGAAGCTCAACAAATTTTGCAAGTAAGAAATGACATTGAACCATATTCAAGGTCACTGGGGTGAAACTGTTAAAACTTGTAACAGTCTTCATCTGATAAATCAAAAGTCCAAGAAGAAGATTCTTTGGTGAAAAGGTGTTTGTAGGCCAAGCAAATTTCACGAATAAAGAAATGACATTTACCTATAATCTAGGTCATAACTGTCACTGATTAGAGCCGAGTATTTGTTGTGGAAATTAGTAAGAGAATTATTGGATGTGCCCACATTGAATACCAGTGGTGTACTTGTTTATGTAGTTTTGATAAAGACTGATTCTATTTTTGATGAACATTGAATACAAGGTAAGATGCAGGCCCATTTGGCCTCTTGTTGCTATGAAGGTTAAGTTTTAATTAACTAAAGGAAAGGTCATGAAACAAAGGCCTTTGTTTTTCCTTTCCAGTGTTTGTAACAAACAAAAACACTTGGTAGATAGTGTTCTCTGCTGTTCACCCTTCCGCAATCTGGAGGGCAACCATGGATAGATATCGTGTTCTGTGCTGTCCATTCTTCCGCAATGTAAGGAAAACCCTGGGTGCTGTTCATTCATTCTCCATGTGAAGAAAGACAACCAGTGTAGATATTGTGTTCTGTGTTGTCCGTCTTTCCGCAATATGAAGGACAATCCTGAGTGCTGTCTATCCGTTCGTAATTTGAAGGACAACTCTGAATGGAGATTGCGCTCCCCCGACATCAGAATCCCTATAGGAGGTTTGGTCTTTTTAAGTTGTACCTTAAAGTGAGCCAATTTTATTAAAGAGTAATTACGTTCATTCAGTATGAGTATAGGCGGTGTAGTGGATCGATACATTACATGTCCTTATATGGTCTTAATTATTCACCAGGAAAACCAAATGAGCCTGCATCCCTCATGTAATATTCACTGTTTTTCACAATAAATTAGTATTTTACAAGAATAACACTCAATGTGGATCTAAATTAAATTAATTTAGACAGACTTAAAATTAGCATGTTTATGACACTCAAGGCCGTACATAATTCATCTTGACCGCATTGTGGATTTTTTTCTGAAGGATAAATGTGACCCCTGTGACCTTGTATATGGATCAATGTTCTTTCTTTTACTACCGCTGATCAAGCTTCATCCAAGGTACATACACCGTAAAAATCATGATCCTTGGTCATTTGGTGTATCAGAAGTCGTTTATGTGTTTTAAGAAATTTGACACGTATGATGAGGAATATGGATCAATATCATTTTTCTTCAAAATTATGTCGGCTAATTCTCATTCTTTGAACCTTCAAGTCGCATATCATGGTCTTACGCCTTTTGGGTAACCAGAAAAAGAGAGATTCTTTGAGTGTTTAACAAAAATGACCTTAAACATAAGCCAATATCTTTCCGTTTTCGGAAACCTTAATCCTAGGAACTTTCCAATTACAATGAATCTTGGTGATTAATGAGTCGTTGAGAGAAGAAAATAGACATCAGACGCTGCACTATGACATCTTATTCATTGGGACAAGGTGAGCTACAGGTGAAGAATTGAGACGGGTCTCCTTTGTAACGCTGTGTGTGAATCTCCGAACATATTGCTGAATGTGGTTATCCCATTTGCGGAGAATGTATAAGATTTCATGTGAAATTCTTGTTTATCATCTGGTACAACGAGACTGATATCACAACAACAATGAATAAACTCATAGAAATCGTCATGATGACAAAACGTTTGTAGTTGTCGTCTGCCAACAATTCGTCCGCCTTTCTTTTCGCGCGTTCATTTCGGCCTTTACTTCGAGAAAAGTTTGGTTTCGAAAACAAATTTTCTCGGGATTGTTCTGGAGAATGGTCACACATGAACAAAAAATGTTTCTTTTGAACGAATACTGGCGGAGTGTTTGGTCCCGTTCCTCGCACCGAGAGTCCGTCGCCATTACGGAACGATAGCTTACGTTCTAAAGTACCTGTTGGCGGCGACACTTGTTCCTGTGTCGGTAAAGTGTCGGAACGCTTCTTAGCTGGTGTGATGTTAAGAGAGACACTTTCTTGTCCCTTGAACAGACTTGATCGTCGTCTTTGTAATATTGGGTTGTGCATCGTCTACCTGTTAAACGAATCAATGTCAGCACAACATATTCAATCTATCGACATTTTATTGTTTTATCAGAAGCATCCACAAAAATAGAATTAACCTCCCAGTCTCCGTTCTTCTGGTGTAATCCCCGAGAATAGGTGGCCCGCAAAAGGCAGGTTACGGCCATAATGGTGTTGTCCGTGACGTTTTGCATATAGTCAACCTGTAGACATCAGGTCATTTACATATCACTCTGTGTCCCAGAACATTGTCAGGAAGCCAACACACCTCTTACTCCCGATTACAAGCTATATTGGGTTCCTCGACGTCTAATCTATACAACAGGAAAGAAGAAAAACACAATCAATATTGAGAAGTAGAAACAGATCAAAGACGTATAATTAGCAGATCTAATTTTGGAAGCGGCTGCTCATTCTGGTGTTCGATATCTTGGCTGACATAATTTATATATGCGTGTCAAAACGATCTAATGAACATAGTGTTGTGGCAGTGTGTATTATAAGCCTCCAGCCTGACCACATATAACAATATTAGCCGATACACGTACATTATATTACCAATAGGTTCATGCGAGTACAACACGTGACAATCATATTTATATGCAGAAATTGGGGCGAAGGTTGTGACCTCCAAGAATCGCCACCCTCTCGGCATCTAATATCTGGTCATATCCCTACAAACTCACAGGTGACAGGGTGTGTTAAAGGCTCATCAATGAAAAATACCCTATAATTAATTATATTGTGTAATGATCACATCTGTATGTATTTCCAGATCCAGACTTGAATTTGAAATTTGTAAATACTGATCAAAAGTGATACATTACATAACCTTTAGTGTGATACACCTAGCGCCTAGCTATGATTGACTGATTGACATTGTTTCCATAGTGACGTTAAAACGTCATGACGTCACCTAAAAAGAGACATGGAAAAATATCGCCAGTTTAGATTTTGTGTTCTTAACATGAATGTTGAAAATTGAAATGATCAATTAAAATGAATAATTAAAAGCTAAATGGTGGTTTTTGATCAGTCGATGTTGTTGATCAGGAACGAACCACGTAGGCTCATGAAAGTGCTGAAAATCGATAGAGCTGTCGAGTTACCGCTGTCTACGCCAATGAATATGAAAGCGTAATTATTTATCAGTGGAGATTGAAATTGAACCTTGTCGAAACAAACATTCAATATACCCTCTAACTAACCTTTCGTAACTACCAACTAACGTAGACGAAACTAAATTCTAGACGAGAGGGGTGCTCATCGGGTCATGGCGTGAAACTTAATTAGACAAGGGGAGATAACCATAGTGAGCTGAGGAGACACTCCTGTCGGCAGTCGATTACAGTAATGTGCAGTCACACACAATAACAGACATGTAATTACATTTGAGATGTAAACATCTATTACAGTGACAAGTAATCAGATTACGGTGATTGTGAGTTGCAAGCTTTGGCCAAACCTGGAGAAGCCTGCAGCTACTAGTCGTGACTCGTGGTGTGAGGGATTACCGTAAATACTCTAATATTATATAGTCACACATACATAACGCCAGCTTCCACATGATCACTTTTGTGGAAAATATTCTTTCGGCTGGTTACAACTATAGACTTACTCCAATATCATAACGGCCACGTTGACTTCCAGTTGGTTGTAACATTACTTCACTCTCTTGATACAAATCTGCAATTTGTTTTCGATTCGAATAGAGCACTCATTTGGTAATAATTGTCTTTTAACAGTTAGTTACATGTCGGAACTGGCCGGTTGAGTAGAAAACGGGTACCCTTCCGGAACACATGGTCTTATTGTCATTGTACAATTTTAAGGGTTTCCGTACAAATATTTGCTTAAGTTATATATTACACTTGTTTCGTCTGAATTTGAATGAAATTCCCACCGGTTATTGCTTGTTGTATGGTCACATCTAAAGTCCACCAGAACGCTGTAAAATGGTACGTACGTCGTGTCTGAATACCAGTTCATGGATACAGGTCCGTTAGGTCTCTTGTTTAAGCTGTTTACAAGTGAATTTATCTTATCATCTATTGCCCTTGGCATTCCTTCATATTGACGACATTGTTTTATGACCTGGGCGACAATACGTTTGAGTCACATTGTTATATGAGCAGGGAGACAATACGTTTGAGTTACGTCATTATTTACCACTGATAGTAGAGATTGAACTACGTCATTATTTATCACTGACAGTAGAGTTTGAGTTACGTCATCCTTCACCACTGACAGGAGAGATTGAGTTAAGTCATCATTCACCACTGATAGTAGAGATTGAGTTACGTCATTATTTACCACTGACAGGAGAGATTGAGTTACGTCATTATTTATCACTGACAGTAAAAATTGAGTTACGACATTATTAACAACTGACAATAGAAATTGAATTACGTCAATATTCACTGTTGACAGGAGATATTGAGTTAAGTCATTATCCACCACCGACAGGAGAGATTGAGTTACGTCATTGTTTACCACTGACAGTAGAAATTGAATTACGTCAACATACAGTGTTGACAGTAGAGATTGAGTTAATTCATTATTCACCACTGACAGTTGAGATGTACACGTCACTACTGTCAACAGCCTGGAATGACTTGAGATACCGGGGAGAACTTTATGGTTATGGTGTGGTTTACCACTAACGTCCCACGATATTTAAGTTTCCTACTTCTTCAATCAACCATTAAATCCTATTACAGTATCAATAAAAGGCGCTCTCCACACTGCAGAGTTCTTTTTAAACACGAGGACCGGTTCACGTTAGCCTTATTGCTGACATAGAACACATTTCAATTTTTATCAAATTTGATTTAACGTTTAACTCATGAAATTCTCAAAGGCTTTGCACCTGAAATTCTCAGATAATTTGGAAATGAAATAGAGAGTTGAGAAAATGTTCACAAGCAAGTCTAATAGTATGTAAATATAATAAAAACTTACCAGTGTGTGGTGTTTACTATCAGATGTACAGTTTTAGTAAAGAAATACAATAAAGCGATGTACATTGTTAACACTTAGACCCTCGGTGTGAGTAGATTACATGGAACTGTTCAAGTCTATACACAGATTATCTAACTCACGTATACCTGGTGTGATACGATCTCGGCACGGTATACCTTTACAAAGATACACAAAACCGTGTATTGTAAGGACACGAGACTTTTTGTCGTAACACTTCATATATGAATAAGAACATTCCTCATTACAAACACTACATTCTTAGTTTAAATATTATTCTTTCGTCTGCTACAACAAATCGTCACTTGTTTTTAAGAACTTTTAGTTGTGATATAATACCGAGTAATGATGTGTCAAAATATTCCAATAATAGAATAATTGATAAAATCGCATTGATACAATGTATCTATAATGAATTCATGCCCACAGCCCCCTATAACCTACCCCTCCCCAAAATCTATTTCACATTCGTATAAACTTACCTAGTCTTAAACAAACCCGCAGGACCAATCCAGCGATGTACTGCTTTTTGAACCAGCACTCCTCTGAAGGAATCCCGCTACTTACGGCAGTAAGATTAACTTTCTGGTCTCTCAATAATTAAACACACAGAAGATGGTGCATAATGCGACTATACCAACTCTCATCTCGTCGATATATGTAGATTACGTCAGCGTGGCCATCTGGTCGTCTATCATTGAGTACACGAAGGGTTCAGTAGCGTGTTACATAAAACCCGTCTGGTGTTAATTATATCGATGTCTTCAATAATTCCATGTTTATGTTTACACAATATTAGATACGAATTAAGATATCGATAGCATTGTCACAAAGTAGAAAATCACTTTTCATGTGTTCAGGTATTAATAACACCTGACCGCTGATGCACGTCTTTACTAATTAGAGTTGGGAACAGATTTTAATTCTGATCCAATTATAATTAGTCACATATCTACATGTACAAGTATACATGTCTCAACAAGCACTGCTATCCAGTCCACCAGTGTCAATGTTAGAGTACGGACCAAGACAGGTTTACTACAAACCCAACCATCCGGAAAGGAAATTTTATCAAAGTGACATTAATGTAATTTAAGTGTATACGTTCTCCAGTCACTTTTAAGTTTTATCAGTAAAGTGACGCCATTATTGGGACAAAGCACATAAACTCAAGATTTGATACATTATGGAATGTATATGTGTTGGTGATAAGCGTCATTAAACTACATTTATGTGGTGGAAGGAGCTATAAAATCATCATAGGTCGAAAAGTTTCGACACAAATTCGTTTTATACGTATTTATAATAGATAATAAACACGGGCTTACAACGTCTACATTCACAACCTAGAATTTCCAAAACAATTTCCTAGAAACTTTTCAATTCTTTGTGTGCAGTGTTAACGTATTAAGGCAGAGATTAGATAATAGTTTCATATAACAAACACATTACGTCCTTAACCACCATAGTCTATCATTAATATGATGTAAACGTCAATAAACAATTGAAGTTACTGCATTATGGATATATAAGCCAGGTTAACCACAGTAGTTACTGTAACAAGGATGTAGACGTTAAATTAACCACAGTAGTTACTGTATCAAGGATAGAGACTTCAGATTAAACACAGTAGATACTGTATCAAGGAAAGAGACGTTAAGTTAACCGCTGTAGTCACTATAACAAGGATAGAGACGTCAAGTTAACCGCTGTAGTCACTATAACAAGGATAGAGACGTCTAGTTAACCGCTGTAGTCACTATAACAAGGATAGAGACGTCTAGTTAACCGCTGTAGTCACTATAACAAGGATAGAGACGTCTAGTTAACCGCTGTAGTCACTATAACAAGGAAAGAGACGTCAAGTTAACCGCTGTAGTCACTATAACAAGTATAGAGACGTTAAGTTAACCACTGTAGTCACTATAACAAGGATAGAGACGTTAAGTTAACCACTGTAGTCACTATAACAAGTATAGAGACGTTAAGTTAACCGCTGTAGTCACTATAACAAGGATAGAGACGTCTAGTTAACCGCTGTAGTCTCTGTAACAAGGATAGAGACGTCTAGTTGACCGCTGTAGTCACTATAACAAGGATAGAGACGTCTAGTTAACCGCTGTAGTCACTATAACAAGGATAGAGACGTCTAGTTAACCGCTGTAGTCACTATAACAAGGATAGAGGCGTCTAGTTAACCGCTGTAGTCACTATAACAAGGATAGAGACGTCTAGTTAACCGCTGTAGTCACTATAACAAGGATAGAGGCGTCTAAGTTAACCGCTGTAGTCTCTGTAACAAGGATAGAGACGTTAAGTTAAGGATAGAGACGTCTAGTTAACCGCTGTAGTCTCTGTAACAAGGATAGAGACGTTAAGTTAACCGCTGTAGTCACTATAACTTCGAGGTGTTTGGTTCGACGTTTTCCTACCCGCAGCGGTTTGTGTTTCTTGGAAAGTTGAGAGAGGCATCGGTCTCTATTAGTATGGTTTTGTCCGTGTGCAAGGCACTTTACCCTAATTGCTCTGGATGATATGCGAAGGGCCTCCAGTATGTTGTTCAGTAAGGTAGCAATCAGTTACTACAAGGCGACCCCTTCATAAAATGAAAATGGATGTTCACTGGGCGCTTAACCAAAATAACAACTTATAACGCGGTCACCCGATGCGAAAGAATACGGCACGAATATCGCCGCGTGCCGTTTGATTTCATCTCCAGATCGCCTGCAAAATATCAATAAAAGCAGACAGAAAGACAGGTTGTCACTTAATCTGAATCGATATTACAGATGAAAAGGGAGATTTTTCGTCACCTTACTTTCACTCCAGATCCCAAATCCTGATATGTATAAAAACTTTCAGATCTTATTGAGCGCACTTTTTAAAATCAATGAAAATTGTTTAATTTCATCTTCTTGAAATTATCCATTATCACCAAGCGAGCTATTTGATCTAATGAGTGTCCGTGTTGTTGCTCAACACTGTATGTGTAGGAACAGGCACCTACGAAAATCAGAGAATTAAAATCATAAACAATTTATACCCAAAACTTTGTGATATATTTTCAAAGTTATACCAATGCGTTAAAACGCTTCTATATATTATTTTCGCTGGTATACATATTAAGATTGATATAATAAAGTGTACATTTAACATAGAAGTTGCCAAAAAAATTGAAACTATTAATTTTGTTAAAATTTGGTAGGATTATGAAATTTCATATTCGAACTAAAAAAATGACAGAACCAATTTTCATCAGGAATCTTTTAAATTTATTTGCAAGAGATGTTTAAAATAATAAACAAACATATATAGTAATTGTTTCGTCTTTAGAAAACGATTCAATTTTCTTTATCTAATTTCGCTTCATAATCGATAAAAAAATATCGTTTACCGGAATCGAGAAATCTGAGCATCCGTGTCACATTTCTATTTTCCTGTAAAAGATGCTTATAATAGAGAGAAACAAGGGGTCAACATTTCACATTGACCTGAGTGTATCCCTTATCGAATCTATATTACAGCTGAAATGACTGCTTGTGGTCACACTAAATCCGTTGTGACACAAATACGTTATACAAAATCTGTATAGCTGCTGTATCTATTGTCTATATCACGATATCCAGAAAGTTTGACGATTTGAAAAGCCTTGTAACATCCACGAATCATTGCACAATTGCTTATAAAATGATAAAAAACATTATATTATATAATGAAATATACACTTTATGAGTAAACTAACACTCCTTGTCCTTCAACAGCTAACCCACACACCAAAGTGGATCAACTGACAGTGAAATAAACAAGTCACATTATTTGACACGAGTTAGAGTAAAAGTATATTTTGTTTGTTTAAAGAAATATGCGTCGGTAACGTTTCACAGCCAGTTCTAAACTCTGAATCCATGTGTTGAAGCATTCATATATGTCATTCCACAAAATGTTTGTTTTCAGAACAAAGCATCTCTGTTTTATTGCACAAATCAGAAGTTCCAGTACAGATAATATGATTCGAAAACTGCAACTCTTAACGAGACGAAAAGCGTAAGAACTGCTGCTCTAACTGCGTCATAAACCGGAAGTTATAACGTATTACAGAGACGACCGGAGGTCTGGAAACTTGTCAAAAACGTTATATAGAGAATACATGACGGCTGAGAAGATGACGATAATGACGAGAAGGATCAGGACTATGAGTCTTTGTAAATGATCACCTTTAATGGTTTTGTCGAATTTGGATGGGTGCGTCACTGAGTTTGAATGTTCACACTTTGAAAACCGTCTTTGAATCCGAACCAACGGACTGAATCGGTACCTTGGCACAACCGGAAGTGAGCACCTCCTGGATGATTCCATATTCAACACACGAGAACGTGCAATTGATGTCGTGCAAAGTTCCGGGGTGGAAGACATACGACGTGTGAAAAGTTCCTGTGGGGACGGGTTTGATGGCGAGTACAGTTCCGGAGTGGCTGACACGCGCCGTGAAAGTAGTTCCTGTGGGGACGGAACAGTCGTCTGACTAGATAAGGTACTAGACCGTCGTCTCTGTAGGATATGTGTGCGAGTGACGCTCATGACGTCACAGAAACGGTTTCATATCCGACCACATCGTCATGGCTGTCACATAACCTCCGTTCTCTCTGGACGTTACTATTCCTCTGTGATCACTTCCCACGTGCAGATCCTTTAACGTGTATTACAGATGTGCTCTTCCCCGGGGCTATCGGTTCATTATTAACTTGGGAAATTAAACGTTCGCTGATCGATCGCTGCTCGGTGGCATTTCAGTAATAAAGTGTCGTTGTTTTGGGGAGATTGAACTGACCCTTCCCGTCATCCATCTACATCCAATTTTGGTTGAGATGAGATGGACGGGACCACAAACAGAGGAAAGATAGAGACGGGATGGGTTGCCAAGTCGTTTACAAATAAAAAAAAAAACGAGAATCACGGCGGCGTGTACGATATTGCAATTGCTGTTCAATATGATGTCAGTGGTGATTTATCCTTAGTTGTCCTCTAGTACCGGACATCTCACTGTTAGCGATTTGACCATCGCTGGTCTACATGTAATATTCTGTACTCACCTGTCGTGTTAATGACTACTGGTGGTGACACTACCGATTTAACACTTCACAATACATGTAAACGTCGACATATCGTTACACAGAAGTAATCACTGTCCATTATTTATAGTCAAAAAACGATAATACGTACAGGTATGGCGCGAGTCGGTCGTGACACCTGCTGACGTCATTACGTGTACTAACCTATTAACATAATTACGTATACCAACTGTATGTCTTATACTTACCTATCAATTTGTTATTTTGGTGAAAATCTGTTTTTCAACAAACCAACTTAATTTTAAACGATGTAGATAAGTTTACGTGAAAATTTTCATTTTACTTTAAGATGTCAACATTTTATAGCAACGAAAACATCAACATTATGAAAAACAAATTAAATCCAATATTTGAAAATAATCAGATTACTCAGAACACTTGCTTTTATAGAAAAAAATAGTGAATGTTTTTAAGATGATATTTTCAGAGTAATCTTCGCTTTAAGTTTTGTGTTTTTCCATGGTCAAGAAATGAACCGAAATAAATATTTTCGAGTCCTGAAAATTAAAAGGAAAGTGATTCTCACAGATTTAGGGATTAGAAGTCCGTGAGCCACACACAAATTTGTTTAAATCAAGCCTGCAAATACAATTCAATCAGGCTTTCATAAATCCTTATAAATTATCTGTTTTATTAGCTTCCTGTTTTTTTAATCTAGATTTGAATTCCTGACAAAGAAAGTATTAGAAATAATATCAACTGTGGCTAAATGAGGACGACATGACCCTTAAATTGGCCTGGTTCACTTGTTATGTGGAAGATGATATTGCTTTAAGTGTGATATACAACGTACATGTAACAATTTATCAGAACTGAATGTCGGTAATCTAATACCAATTCTCACTTCAGTAAAATTCGACTCAACAGTCCTGGTTTACTTAAATATCTAGTATTATTATGTAGTGTGAACTGACGTAGTGTTTCACGTGTGAAATGCAATATAAGTATACATTTCTGTGCTAACTGTGGAAAAGATGAGTGTAAGGTCAAAAAACCGAAAAAGGAATAGAATTCCCCTGTGTATCTCATTGACTGATATTTAATTTGCACAAAGCTTCCATATTTAAGCTATTTTCAAGTAGAGATTTACAATTCCCTATTTTGTTCTTTTTTTAAGATAATTCTTTCTCTTCTCTCTTTAATCTAAATTTCTCATCTCAGCTATGTATCTGCTTGGGTTAAAAGTATTAAACGTGATGTGTAAAACAATTCTAGGTTCCACTAAGCTCGATACTTGTTTTATGATGTTGTTTATTGGTGTTGAAACGACGCTTATCATTTTGAAATATAATATGAGGGTGGTCGGGTGGTGCAGTGGTGCGGTGGTGCAGTAGTAACGCACTCCCCTTTCATCTAGACGTCCGGGTTCCGATTCCTTGAACGGACGTGAAAAGGTATTAGGATCACCTGCACGACCGCGTGGGTTTTCCCGGATTTCCTTCCAGAGAAAGACCCCTCGCACGCTTCAATCTGGACCAACAAGAGTGATTAATAAGAGCTGGAAAAACTTGTTATGCAATTCTTGTAAAATAAATAAAGTTTCATTATATTTAATTAATTGAAATTGAAATATGCGTGCGTGCTAATGCGCACGTAATCTCACTGCCAACAATTATGTTCCTACGCCCCACACATCAATTTTGTTGGTAAAGCCGAACAGTACACAGCGGAAATGTAAATAGAACGATTTAATAACCGTCGGAAGATTAAATTGGTAAAATATTTGAAATTTGGAGGATAAATTGTAGTATCTCAATCAGTAGAGTTAACATCGTGTTGTTGACGTGGTTCTATATACATATCACCATAAACCAACAATCTAGCATTTAAATAAATCGATGATTAGATACGTTATTTACAAAATCGATAATGTGCACTTCTGTTCAGTGTAGGGGAATTAGACGGTTCCTGTATAATTATTTAGCTAAAAAGTAGGAAATGCAAAACAGAATCTTATACATTGCACCAGTTTATTTGTCTGGTGTTTGAATTAACGTGGTTTTGTTTCGGTTTTTTTAGTTTATCTATTTTGCCGTGTTTTCCCCTCATAGTCATGACTAAGGATAAATCGCGCAATTTACAAATTAAGAGATTACATAACAGAAATGTTAATATTCCTGTTGTTGATAATAAAACTGATCAGTGTTTATATTCCCTAACAACAGGTTATTCGGATGTTTTTGATCTGTTAAGCGAAAAGGCCGCGGGCTGAGAGTGGATCAGCCGCTACATATTGGATGATACATCAGAAACTCTCAATTCCTCCCGAAATATTACTTAGTATGTCACTACAGACAGGGATTTACCCTGATGTATGGAAACTAGCCCAGGCTTTTCCATTGTATAAAACTGTTTCATACTATCCACTGTTCACTGCTTGAATATATGTTCTTCTACTATCTGTGACATCCTTTGTGTAAAGTATGTTACTGGTGTCTTTCCGCTATGAATCCTCTGTGACGTCATCAGGTGGTATCCAGCCCTCTTCAGATCCTCCGGTTGTTGGGTCAGGTCAGCAGTGGTTGCCAAACCACTACTCGTCTATGTTAGCTTCCACATTGTCTCGTCTCGTCAGTGCCATAACTAGCCCGATGCTTTCTATGCTTCACCTCGAGCTCTTCCTGCGATCTATCGTGTCTACAGCATCCTCCATGAGGATTGGGAAAGGAACCCTCTGCAGCCCACATCCACTGGGAATAGCCATACAGTCCATCTCCTTCGCTATCAGCACGTTATACTTGGTTTTCTTCCTTTCGTGGGTATCCTCGCAACCTTCTTCTCATCGTACCATTAGCTCTATTGCGATAAGGAGTTTGGACTGCTGCGATGACATCACGATGTCAGGCCTCAGCGTTGTCTCCACGACATTCAGGAATACAAGCTTCCTCTGCAAGTCCGCCTTCATCTCCCATGATTGAGCTCTGTCCAAGATAGCAGAGTTGCTTCTCGTCTTCCCTTTCCCTCTTTCACCCTGGCTGACAAACAGAATAGCAGACTGACCGATTTGTCCTCTTCTTCCGTCTTTCCGTCTCCAGGATATCAGCCAATACTCTCAGTACATTGTTATGCCTCCATCGGTATCTTCCTTGCTGAAGTGCCTTTTTACATCCGGACAGGGTTTGGGGACATTGACCCTTTCTGGTTGCATGGTCTGCAGTTTGGGTCCTCCGTCATTCCCCACTGGTGTAGATTGACGGGCATGGAAGAGTGTCATATACTGATCTCAGCATAAATGAGATCCTAAAGGGTTCCATACGCCACAATTCCGCCCATGTAAGCTTTCTATCTGGGAGGTTCCATTTGGTCCATGCCCCCTGCTTTCTCAGTTCAACAGTTTTTTGTTTTCGTCTCTCCTCTTCTACTCTCCGTAACTCCTTCTGAGTCATCTGTCCTCGCTCCTGTTTGTTTGCCCTTTCTTACTGCTTGAAGTGTGAACAGCAAACACATTGCTTCCCGATGCATGTATTCCTGATTATGTCCCTCAGCTTCAGCAAACTCTCTGCTCTCTGCAGTTGATGCAGACCACTTCTGTCCCGTTCTTGCCTGTGTCCCTACCTCACTGATCTTTGAATCTTTGTAGTCCCAGAGTGTCATCTCCAGCCTGCACTTGGACACTTTGAACTTCTCACTGACTTCCGTAAGTGGCAGTTGTAGCTCAGTAGAGCGTCCATACAGACCGATATCTGTGAAGCTTGGCGGGACTCCAAGCCATTTTCTCAGGTATCTGTTCACCGCCCTCTCTAAAGTCTCCACTGTCGTCATCGGAATCTCATTCAGCAACAGCGCCGTGTAAATCTCGGTAGCATGCCGTGCTGGTACATCCAAGCCTTATACTTTCCGGGAAGTCCTGACTTGTTTATCCTCTCCATCCATTGGTGTACCTGGGCCTGGTTGTTCTTCTGGTTCTCACCATTACCCAGTTTGTCGTGAAAACCATCTACCAAAGGCATTTTATAGTATTGCCAATGATTGAAGGGATCTCCTCTCCCTGGACCTTCAGTGTGAGCTGTTGACTGATCTTCTTCTCATAATAACGCAACGAGATTTCCGAGGTTTAAACTGCACCCTTGCCCACGAGACGACCTCCTTCAGCGCAGTCAGCAACCATCTGGCTTGTACACGCGTTAATGACAAGAATATTACTCCTACCATTTATCACAGACTCGGAGAACATAATTTAAATATCCTGAATACAAAACTCAGACATTAGTTTAGTCCTCTTAATTATGATCGCTTTAGAGCTAACCGTACTAAGTACGCAGTCTGTACTTGTGGTAATCCTTGTGAGAATGTCTTTTACTATTTTTAGAATGTCTGCATTGACATAATCATTTTGATACAAAATTCTTAATTTTTAAACATAGAACTCAATTTAGAAACAATTTTGTTCTTCAATCCACAACTTACCGTAGAGCTTAATAAAGAAATTTTTAATTACGTTTATAATTTCATAAAATCAAGCAGATTTTGATCGAGTTTACAATATGTGAAGTGTTTTTATATTTCTTTTTTTATTAAAAACTGAAGTTAACAGCGATGTCTTTTATTATTGTAATACATATCAATTATTTATCTGTTTGGAGAAGGTGATGATCAGTTCTCATAACTTTTGTCTAAAACTGTAACTATGTCTCCGGTTGACAATAAAAAATAATTGAATGAAAAAAAAGTGATGTAGGTGTAGATTTCTTTTAAGTAAGAGTTATCCTTCTTGTCACAGAATCCATTCCAGATTTAACTAAGTATCACTCCATATCAGCTACCTTGTTCTATATTGCTGGTGGAGATGTTTGTGTCACTCCCATATCCTCTGCTTTGTATTGTTGGCGGAAATATTAAATCCAATCCAACATTCTCTACATTGTATCATATTGTTGGCGGAAATATTGAATCCCATCCAATATTCTCTACATTGTATCATATTGTTGGCGGAAATATTGAATCCCATCCAACATTCTCTACATTGTATTATATTGTTGGTGGGAATATTGAATCCCATCCAATATTCTCTACCTTGTATTATATTGTTGGTGGAAATATTTGTGTCAGTCCCTATGGCAAGCCAAGTTGTGGTTTATCCATGGGGCAATGTTGATCTAGTACCTAACCATATTATATACGATCTAGTTCATTAAATAGGATATTTGATTGGGGAAATAGGGTTTCTAATTTACTCAATTATCATTTAGTATTTTTTACTAAATTATATATCTTTTTAGATTTTCTTTGGTAAGATAGTTAATCTAATGAAATATATATCATATTCATAAACTTAGATATCTGATAAAGAAAATTAATTTATCTTATTTATTTAATATGATATCTTATTAACTTAATTAGACATCTGTTAACTAAATCAGAAATATTATAGCTTTTAATTTTAGATAATGAACCCTCCCTTAGCAACCGGATGTCGATACACATACGAGAGGACCTCACCGAATAAGGCAGATAGTAGCAGACCCAACGTTCTGCTTCAATGAAGGTGACAGACGTGACAATGCGTTGATGGCGACAGACTTCGTCACTGGTACTTCTGTCATCTTACTTTCTGTTTCGAATTCCAGCCTTAAACCACACAGTATGGAGACGAACAAGACATGTGACTGAGTAAATAAGATATATAACGTAGTAAATTAATAAAATATTTCGTTTACTAAATTAGATATCTTATCTGAGTAATCAGATCCAGGAATCTTATCTAATTTTGTCAAATACTGGATAAATACTGCATTGGTCCATAGATAAATGACTTGGCTTGCCATCACTGTTTTGTTCTTTACTTTGTTTTGGTTCATGTGATTTTTGTTTTAAAAATCGCTGTGCGGGGGGGATAAGTGTAATAATTCGCTGATATTTGCTACCATTACCTTCGATATAAGTGTTATCTGAGATTTTTTTCCCGATAGTATATTGTACATAAAAATATAGCTTATTATCTCTCTCCGCAGGGCGACAAATGAACTTGATGCTCTTTTTTCACTCCGCGTTTCGACAAAACAAAGATTATTCTTATTCCGAAGCGAAAAAACGGTATAAATATCGACATGTCGCGCCGCGGAAGAGAAAACCAAAGTTATCGTTATCTCAGGCGTGAAGTAACACTGGGGCGAACACTGAACAATCTATTCATATAGTCTTAACTTTTTGTTACATTTTTCCTTATTTCGTTCTGTCGGTGCGAAAAGACAATTTTTAGAGAGACGCATTCTCAGCCCTGTTGATGCTCATATGGAAATAATGTTCACTATTGAAATGTTATTTCAATGGTGAAAAACATTACTTCAATGGTGGTCGTAGATTCAATTCAATCATGGCTACTATTGTAATAAATTGAGGTTGTAATGGAGTGTACCATTGTGACCTGATCGAGGTGGCGGTAACGGGCTTAAATTCCACGCAACAGTTATGGCCATTTGCCGACAGAATCATGGGTGCATAAATCCCAGATTTACGTTCTCAGATTCGCGCCTGTTCGATTCCCGCCTGATCATACCTATTTGAAAACTTGGCAAGAATATACTCAGGATTTTGCAATGAAACTGAACAATGGTAGGTTACTATAACAACCTCGGGTGTATTTGAATGAAAATGATTTCAACAGTTGTCGAACCAAAACGGCGATATCGCATGCCGCGTTGACTATTGAAATATTACTTCAATAGAGTTGATGTAATTTCAAGTGTAGCTGTATTTCAATTGAATCTGCGACCACTATTACAACAATGTTTTTTCATTATTGAAATAATATTTCAATTTTGAACATTATTTCAATAGGGGTTTCAACAGGCCCCCATCGACTGTCAAGCTTATCGCTATACTGACAGAGTGAAATGAAGGACAGTAACTCTGGGAGCTCAGAATGGTGGGGCGAAAAGGAGATACCTAAGATACGAAATGCCACATACCAGCTACCATAGCATGGACATTGATATGATTTGCAGGTTATGATGATGGCTGTCGTCACGTATCAAAGCCTTTTAGTGAGTAAGCATTACCCCTGTTACATATGTGATCTCTTGAACGACTAAAACTTCCAGTGTCTGCCAAATATCTGTCAACAACACATTCGTGTTGCCTTCGGACATGTCAACTCTCCGTTACGTCGGTAACAGGCTGTACTTACGTACTTCTATTATAGGTATCAAAATAGAAATATTTGAGTCGAATTGGAAAGGTCAACTATACTGAATTTAAATGTTTTATGACAGAGACTATTCTTGCCAGCTTGTGTGATGGACGTAGCTTTTTCCGACGTATTAACTGAACATGGTCATCATTAAATGTCGTGACGGCCTGTAAACGACGCCCTCTGACGGTCAAATTCTATGGAGGCAAATTGTTGTGTATGGCATGACCGATCGCATTGGTCACTCTCATAGATCGACCATTAGGCGGGAGTCTCGCGCCAGACACGATCCATGATTACAGGGTGGCACTGAGTCTGCGTGACGGCCGCTATAGAATCCTGGGTCCATCGGCCGTTTATCATGGCTGATGAATGACAAGGAAATATAGACATACGGCTTTGTCTAATCCACGCTGGGACGAAGGATAGTCCTGGCCGTTTTCTGATAATGACAGGATTTTGGGTCAGCGATAGCACCACGATACGGAAACACGAGATACGTCGTTCGACTACATGACAGTGTCACGGCATGTGCGACAGAAATATTTGTAAAGTATATTTGTCTACGATATTTGCATTGAATAACATCCTCAACACGACACGTTCAAACTGTTTGAATTCGTGCATATAGAGATAACAGCCATATCCCTAGCTGTGAAGCTAACATCCCATAAGACATATGATTAACTTGAAAAGCAGAACGAATACAGTGAGATATACTGAGATTACAATTCGTACTTTTGTCGTTATTGCCGAACGTATTCATCGTTCTCATATTTAAAATCTATTATTCCAAACAACAATCGATGGTATCGACACAGGCAACCACTGTGCTTCCATATATAAAATTTACGATTCCATACAACAATCGCCTGGCATCGGGATTGATCACTACTAGGCTTCCGTAAATTCCTATAAACTCTACGATATCAATAAACCATGTTGGGTATCTTCATGATTTAGTATTACTTTTGTAGCCTGGCAAACGTAAATCCTTTGGTTCAGTTCGATTTAAATATTCTGAAGAAATAAAGACAGTCGTAAATCACCAGTTACGTTATAATATACTCCAGCCATATGTATCAAGGTCGAGTCTGTTGCATTGCGAGATCCCGCGAGATTTCTTATCTCTTTTAAAACCTTTTTCATACACTCATCTCACTGCTGAGTTTGATATTGAGTTAGAAATGCACGAAATGAACAATTGTGTTGTTTATACAGACTGACAGTTAGAACGACGAGGGAGTCAACAATGCACCAGAAGAACAGTATAAATCGGTACGACACTCAGTGTCGGTAAGCAATCACCAGATTTGGAGAGAAATGTGCCACATCACTTTCCTGTACATTATAGTCAGTGACAACTTTAACTGAATATCTAATACACCTTGATGTTGGAACGTCAGCCACCTGATCACAGCTTTACTAAACGTCTAAAAGACCTTGATGTTGGAAGGTCACCCACCTGAGCACAGTTTTGCTAAACGTCTAAAAGACCTTGATGTTGAAAGGTCAGCCACCTGAGCCAGTTTAAATAAACGTCTAAATGACCTTGATATTGGAAGGTCACCCACCTGAGCACAGTTTTGCTAAACGTATAAAAGACCTTGATGTTGAAAGGTCAGCCACCTGAGCCAGTTTTAATAAACGTCTAAAAGACCTTGATGTTGGAAGGTCACCCACCCGAGCACAGCTTTACTAAACGTCTAAAAGACCTTGATGTTGGAAGTTCAGCCACCTGTTGCACAGCTTTACTAAACGTCTAATAGACCTTGATGTTGGAAGGTCACCTACATGAGTACAGCCTTACTAAACGTCTAATAGACCTTGCTGTTGGAAGGTCAGCCACCTGAGTACAGCTTTACTAAACGTCTAATAGACCTTGATTTTAGAAGGTCACCTACATGAGTACAGCCTTACTAAGCGTCTAATAGACCTTGATGTGGGAAGGTCAAGCACCTGAGTACAGCTTTACTAAACGTCTAATAGACCCTGACGTTGGAAGGACGCCCACTTGAATACAGCCTTACTAAACGTCTAATAGACCTTGATGTTGGAAGGTCACCCACTTAAATACAGCCTTACTAAACGTCTAATAGACCTTGATGTTCGAAGGTCACCCACTTGAATTAAGCCTTACTAAACGTCTAATAGACCCTGATGTTGGAAGGACGCCCACTTGAATACAGCCTTACTAAACGTCTAATAGACCCTGATGTTGGAAGGACGCCCAGTTGAATACAGCCTTACTAAACGTCTAATAGTCCTTGGTGTTAGAAGGTCACCCACCTGAGTACAGCTTTACTAAACGTCTAATAGACCTTGAGTCGGAAAGTCAACCAACTGACTACAGTTCTAAAAAAGTGTTTTACATACTATCTTCTGACGTAGTTTCTGCAAAATCTTGTTCTGTAACATAGAAATATGCTTAACATAACGGGTATTGTTACCAGGAGACATGTTTAAGTAGGATTGATATTGTTACCTAAGAACATATTTAATAGGATTGGTATTGTTACCTTGACACGTGTTTAATAGGATTTATATTGTTACCTTGACACGTGTTTAATAGGATTGATATTGTTACCTTGACACGTGTTTAATAGGATTGATATTGTTACCTTGTCACGTGTTTAATATGATTGATATTGTTACCTAGGAACATGTTTATCATTATTGATATTGTTACCTAGAAACATGTTTAATAGGATAGGGATTGTTACCTAGAAACATGTTTTATAGGATTGGGATTGTTACCTAGAAACATGTTTAATAGGATTGGGATTGTTACCTAGAAACATGTTTAATAGGATAGGGATTGCTACCTAGAAACATGTTTAATAGGATGGGGATTGTTACCTAGAAACATGTTTAATAGGATTGGGATTGTTACCTAGAACATGTTTTATACGATTGGGATTATGACTTAGAAACATGTTTAATAGGACTGGGATTGTTACCTTGAAATATGTTTAACAGGATTGATAGTGTTACCTAGGAACATAGTTAATAGGATGGGGATTGTTACCTAGAAACATGTTTAATAGGATTGGGATTGTTACCTAGAAACATGTTTAATAGGATTGGGATTGTTACCTAGAAACATGTTTAATAGGATGGGGATTGTTACCTAGAAACATGTTTAATAGGATGGGGATTGTTACCTAGAAACATGTTTAATAGGATGGGGATTGTTACCTAGAAACCTGTTTATCACGATTGGGATTTTTACCTAGAAACATGTTTATCACGATTGGTATTGTTACCTAGAAACATGTTTTATAGGATGGGGATTGTTACCTAGAAACATGTCTAATAGGATGGGGATTGTTACCTAGAAACATGTCTAATAGGACTGGGATTTTTACCTAGAAACATGTCTAATAGGACTGGGATTTTTACCTAGAAACATGTTTAATAGGACTGGGATTGTAACCTAGAAACATGTTTAATAGGATTGGGATTGTTACCTAGAAACATGTTTAATAGGATTGGGATTGTTACCTAGAAACATGTTTAATAGGATTGGGATTGTTACCTAGAAACATGTTTAATAGGATGGGGATTGTTACCTAGAAACATGTTTAATAGGATGGGGATTGTTACCTAGAAACCTGTTTATCACGATTGGGATTTTTACCTAGAAACATGTTTATCACGATTGGTATTGTTACCTAGAAACATGTTTTATAGGATGGGGATTGTTACCTAGAAACATGTTTAATAGGATGGGGATTGTTACCTAGAAACATGTTTATGAGTAGGACTGGGATTTTTACCTAGAAACATGTTTAATAGGACTGGGATTGTTACCTAGAAACATGTTTAATAGGATTGGGATTTTTACCTAGAAACATGTTTAATAGGATTGGGATTGTTACCTAGAAACATGTTTAATAGGATGGGGATTGTTACCTAGAAACATATTTATCACAACTGGTATTGTTACCTAGAAACATGTTTAATAGAATGGGGATTGTTACCTAGAAACATTTCTAATAGGATTGGGATTGTTACTTAGAAACATGTTTAATAGGATTGGGATTGTTACTTAGAAACATGTTTAATAGGATTGGGATTGTTACTTAGAAACATGTTTAATAGGATTGGGATTGTTACTTAGAAACATATTTAATAGGATTGGGATTGTTACCTAGAAACATGTTTAACACGATTGGGATTTTTACCTAGAAACATGTCTAATAGGATGGGGATTGTTACCTAGAAACATGTTTAATAGTATTGGGATTGTTACCTAGAAACCTGTTTATCACAATTGGGATTTTTACCTAGAAACATGTCTAATAGGATTGATATTGTTACCTAGAAACATGTTTAATAGGATGGGGATTGTTACCTAGAAACATGTTTAATAGGATGGGGATTGTTACCTAGAAACATGTTTATCACGATTGGTATTGTTACCTAGAAACATGTTTAATAGGATGGGGATTGTTACCTAGAAACATGTTTAATAGGATTGGGATTGTTACTTAGAAACATGTTTAATAGGACTAGGATTTTTACCTAGAAACATGTTTATTAGGACTGGGAATTTTACCTAGAAACATGTTTAATAGGATGGGGATTGTTACCTAGAAACATGTTTAATAGGATGGGGATTGTTACCTAGAAACATGTTTATCACGATTGGTATTGTTACCATTGTTTACCTAGGGGAACATGTTTAATAGGGGATTACCTAGAAACATGTTTAATAGGATGGGATTGTTATTGGGATTGTTACTTAGAAACATGTTTAATAGGACTGGGATTGTTACCTAGAAATATGTTTAACATGATTGATATGTTACCTAGGAACATGTTAATAGGATGGGGATTGTTACCTAGAAACATGTTTAATAGGATTGGGATTGTTACCTAGAAAAACATGTTTAATAGGATGGGGATTGTTTACCTAGAAACATGTTTATCACGATTGGGATTGTTACCTAGAAACATGTTTATCACAATTGGTATTGTTACCTAGAAACATGTTTAATAGGATGGGGATTGTTACCTAGAAACATGTTTAATAGGATTGGGATTGTTACTTAGAAACATGTTTAATAGGATGGGGATTGTTACCTAGAAACATGTTTAATAGGATGGGGATTGTTACTTAGAAACATGTTTAATAGGATGGGGATTGTTACCTAGAAACATGTTTAATAGGATGGGGATTGTTACCTAGAAACATGTTTAATAGGACTGGGATTGTTACTTAGAAACATGTTTAATAGGATTGGGATTGTTACTTAGAAACATGTTTAATAGGATTGGGATTGTTACCTAGAAACCTGTTTATCACGATTGGGATTTTTACCTAGAAACATGTCTAATAGGATGGGGATTGTTACCTAGAAACATGTTTAATAGGATTGGGATTGTTACCTAGAAACCTGTTTATCACAATTGGGATTTTTACCTAGAAACATGTTTAATAGGATGGGGATTGTTACCTAGAAACATGTTTAATATGATGGGGATTGTTACCTAGAAACATGTTTAATAGGATTGAGATTGTTACCTAGAAACATGTTTAATAGGATGGGGATTGTTACCTAGAAACATGTTTATCACAATTGGTATTGTTACCTAGAAACATGTTTAATAGGATGAAGATTGTTACCTAGAAACATGTTTAATAGGATTGGGATTGTTACTTAGAAACATGTTTAATAGGACTAGGATTTTTACCTAGAAACATGTTTATTAGGACTGGGAATTTTACCTAGAAACATGTTTAATAGGATGGGGATTGTTACCTAGAAACATGTTTAATAGGATGGGCATTGTTACCTAGAAACATGTTTAACAGGATTGGTATTGTTACCTAGAAACATGTTTAATAGGATGGGGATTGTTACCTAGAAACATGTTTAATAGGACTGGGATTTTTATCTAGAAACATGTTTAATAGGACTGGGATTGTTACCTAGAAACATGTTTAATAGGATGGGGATTGTTACCTAGAAACATGTTTAACAGGATTGGTATTGTTACCTAGAAACATGTTTAACAGGATTGGTATTGTTACCTAGAAACATGTTTAATAGGACTGGGATTGTTACCTAGAAACATGTTTAATAGGACTGGGATTTTTACCTAGAAACATGTTTAATAGGATGGGGATTGTTACCTAGAAACCTGTTTATCACGATTGGGATTTTTACCTAGAAACATGTTGATTAGGACTGGGAATTTTACATAGAAACATGTTTAATAGAATTGGTATTGTTACCTAGAAACATGTTTAATAGGATGGGGATTGTTACCTAGAAACATGCTTATCACGACTGGGATTTTTACTAGATGATAAAAACAAAACAAAAAGAGAAATAAGATTCGTCAATTGTATTCTTATGTCATACCGTGGCTTCCGTCGTTTGTTAGTCGTCTGTCGTCCGTCAACGTCTAAAATCGTCACTAGTCATAAACGAATGAGCGGAATTTGGTAAAATTTGGTCCAAAATATTCTTGGAGGAAAAGAAACATTTTATCTATCTTTTTAAATGGTGGTTGTCGACTCCAAGGGGTCTAAAAGGCGGGGCATAATAGAAGTTAGTGCGCAAATTCTGTAATATCCTTCATCATCTGTAGGAATGCCTTGATGCTTTCTTAATTTATCAAAATTTTCAGTTGACTGAAACATATTTGATCTGTACAATAACAAAAAGGATAAAGCACAAGTTATCACAAGTTATAAACGCCTTCTCCAAAAGATTTCATTATACAAGTTATCTGACAACAATAACAATGTTTAATCAAATATATAGATATACGGCTAAAGAAAGATAGGGGGAAGGAAGGAAGGAAGGAAGGAGTGGGAAATAAAGTTGCGATGATATAATACATGAATATGCTACTAACCTTAACCATAAAAACCTTTTACTATTTTTAATGTCTGCTTAAAATAAAAGGAAAAATGTTTTCATTATCTTCATGAGACAGGTTTGAGGAGCCAGAAAGAATAACATCAATAGAAACATTACAGTAACGTGAGATACCATTTATCATAACTTGTCTTTGTTGTGTATACAGTATACGATCAAACAAGTCATGAACTACAATTTCACACCCTTTGCCACATACGCATGTTGGAATCACTCACAAAATTTTCAGTTTTCCTGCCAACCAGTTTGTAAAATTTTCAGTTTTGCTGGCCTACCAGTTTGTAATTTTTCAGTTTTGCGCGCTTTCCAAATGTACACGTTATTCAGATGTCTCAGATTATTCCGTTGCGCTTGCATATCTGTTTTGAATTTTCCAGCTTTGTCTTCCGACAAAATTGGATTTTTTCGGTCTGCATGACTAACTGTTCCATATTTTTCAGTTTATTCGTGTGCAATTGTAACAATTCCGAATTGTTCAATTTTATCCACCTGTCACTTTCGAATTGTGCTTGAAAACTTCAAACGATCACGACAAACATTTCAAACGAAGGGAAACCGAACGTTCCTAAGTCACTTGTCGCTAGAATAGTGACGTAATTGTTTATAAATTTCAAGTTGAAGTAATTCTGAAAGCTTTAACTGCGATAAGAAACAGGACATATGTTTATTATGGTGCACTTTTGTAATGAGAGGAGAAAATGCGGGACTCCCGCACTGTATTTTCATTTACAGTGAGGGACTCCCGCATTTTCTTCGGTTCAATTGTCTCCCTTGTTGATAAACCCATCAAGACATGCATGTTTTTGGTTAAGTAATGTGGAAATTCTTGGTGACACGAGAGTCGATGTCTTCTTATCTTTGTCTGTGTTATTTCACTATAGCATTATCTATAGCTGACAGGCCATGCATGATCAGACCTATAGCGTTCGCTAATTGTATTGTAACGTTCTGTTTACCGGTACCAATGGAAATTTATTTTTTAACCACTACATACCAGTTTATAAAAGAATACAAATCATTTAAGTTTTATCTGGGGCCACAGTATATCTATTGGGAACTTAATGGATCGAATGTGGAAATCCGAGTTCGTTGCGTTTCTATGGAGCCATGTTAGTATACTCCTGTTACTATAACTCGCCAATATAAAACTTTCATGGAACGATTTGTAAACACGAAACAGGCAAATTACATATTTATTATAAGGAAATTAACACTCGTATGAATAAAATATCTCGTCAAAATATAACTTTATATCGAATGCACTTTCCCTATCTTCATATCAAGTAGTTATGGTACAATACAGTGTCATAATAACAAGGGTGATGAGAAGTATTATTGTAAAGAACCAACATGGAATACCAGCAACTGACAGAGGAGAATTTCTTAACCGCTCTCATGGTCTGTCAGGTTATTGGGCGGATCAGTGACGGGTAGCTGTCAGTTTTTTGTGTATAAAATCTTAACTTTATGCTTTTATTCTTAAAAATCTATAATTTGCTGGGGATTTCTTACAAATCCATGTTTGTCGTTAGGGAAGAAAACTTGTCGTGGATGAAGTTAATAAGACGTTTGGGCAGTAGTTATTTAAAAATTTCATCTATCGGGTTTTAAATATGGATACTGTTTCTGGCAACCTGGTGTCAGAATCAGTTTTAAAAACCTCTATACCAGTAGTATTTAATTAGACTTTCCAAAATCTACATTTTGTGTTTTCCAAAGATTTCTGCCATCGTACGTAATTTTAATGTAAAATTGTATTCATTTCAATCAGTGACATGCTATTTCACATTTATGTAAATGTATGGAGGTGAAGGGCTTTAATATACACACGATATGTAATTTGTATTTTTCTTCATTCCTTAAATGGAATGTGTTCAAAATCAATATCACTCAATCAACTTTATTTAAGGTCGCTTACATTTCCACATAGAACATTAGTTCTAGAAAGCTAAGCTTCTAACTGGTTACAAGACCCTGTGACGTCACTACATACTAAACTGATATTCTAACTGGTTACAAGACCCTGTGATGTCACTACATACTAAACTGATATTCTAACTGGTTACAAGACCCTGTGACGTCACTACATACTAAACTGATATTCTAAATGGTTACAAGATCTGTGATGTCACTACATACTAAACTGATATTCTAACTGGTTACAAGACTCTGTGATGTCACTACATACTAAACTGATATTCTAACTGGTTACAAGACCCTGTGACGTCACTACATACTAAACTGATATTCTAACTGGTTACAAGACCCTGTGATGTCACTACATACTAAACTGATATTCTAACTGGTTACAAGACCCTGTGATGTCACTACATACTAAACTGATATTCTAACTGGTTACAAGACCCTGTGATGTCACTACATACTAAACTGATATTCTAACTGGTAACAAGATCTGTGACGTCACTACAGACTTAGCTGATATTCTAACTTTTGACAATATCCTATGACGTCACTACAGACTGAGCTGATATTCTAACTGGTGACAAGATCCTATGACGTCACTACAGATTAAGCTGATATTCTAAAAAGTAACAAGATCCTGTGATGTCACAAGTAATTAAGTTGATATTCTAAATGGTAATCTTTTGACAACACTAGAGACTTAGTGGATATTATGAATGGTATGAATGGTAACGACGTCCCGTGTAGCAGATGAAGTTAACGGGCCTCCAGTAGTAAATTGAAAAATCATGAATCAAATGTCCGAGCGTATTGCACGAGTTGCCTCCCTTCTAGCACTTTGCTCTGATTTTATACATGTGACTGAGTTTTCATAATTATATATTGTCAATGTCTCACTTTCCAAAACCGTGAGGAACCAAACCTAACCCAAATGTCGATAGTAGTTTCAATTGCATGTATGTGATTATGATATCATGTAAGTCTGTAACTCTTTTGAATATGTTTCAGAAAACCTAAATATATATCGCAAAAAGTTTACCTTTGCGACATACTCCTAAAACTCTAAAGAAGAACAGTGGTGAAAAGGGTTCATAAAACACGAACAGTGCTGAAAAGAGTACCTGAAAGTGGAGCTGTGGAATTAAGGGATGCCAAAAACGGAGCTATGGTATAAGGGGATGCTAAAAGTGGAGCTGTGGTATAAGGGGATGCTAAAAACGGAGCTGTGGTATAATGGGGATGCTAAAAACGGAGCTGTGGTATAAGGGGATGCTAAAAGTGGAGCTGTGGTATAATGGGGATGCTAAAAACGGAGCTGTGGTATAAGGGGATGCTAAAAGTGGAGCTGTGGTATAAGGGGATGCTAAAAACGGAGCTGTGGTATAATGGGGATGCTAAAAACGGAGCTGTGGTATAAGGGGATGCTAAAAGTGGAGCTGTGGTATAATGGGGATGCTAAAAACGGAGCTGTGGTATAAGGGGATGCTAAAAGTGGAGCTGTGGTATAATGGGGATGCTAAAAACGGGGCTGTGGTATAAGGGGATGCTAAAAGAGGAGCTGTGGAATTAAGGGATGCTAAAAGCGAAGCTGTGGTATAAGGGGATGCTAAAAGTGGAGCTGTGGTATAAGGGGATGCTAAAAGTGGAGCTGTGGTATAAGGGGATGCTAAAAGTGGAGCTGTGGTATAAGGGGATGCTAAAAGTGGAGCTGTGGTATTAAGGGATGCTAAAAGTGGAGCTGTGGTATAAAGAGATGCTAAAAGCAGAGCTGTGATATAAAGTTATGATAAAAGTGGAGCTGTGGTATTAAGGAGCTATGGTAGAAGGGGATGCTAAAAGCGCAGCTGTTGGTATCAGAAAAGTTTCCATCATAATCTGGGTTTTTTTTTCTAAACAACAGACAACAGGTCAAAGGTAATCACTTTCACATTTCCCTGTATAGGACAAACAATTGTGGGATGTGGAGAGTGCATGGTGGTTTCAAAATTTTTGTCTGAAGAACATGACATTATTTTTATTCACATGGAAAGTGTTGTCGATAAAGAATACGCTTTTGGAACACCCAGTCATAATCTGGTGCTTTTTCCATGATTACACTTTGCCTTCTTTTATCAATAGTGGACTTATTCTGTTGACATGTCGGTATGTTTTGTCAATATGTAAAACAGAACCGAATCAATTAATCCGATTAAAAAAATCTGATATGAATCATACATTTAGGAAAAGCACTGTGTTTATTTACTTATCACCATCACTGTATCTGACTTAACAACGAGTCGATTAGGGTGATATCCCACTATGGCAGACACGAACAACGATTAATTCTATTAGGGTGACATCCAACGATATCAGACTCAACAATGATTAACACTGTTAGTGTGACATTCCACGATATCAAACTTAACAATGATTAACACTGTTAGGGTGACATCCCACGATATCAAACTTAACAATGATTAACACTGTTAGGGTGACATCCCACGATATCAAACTTAACAATGATTAACACTGTTAGTGTGACATCCCACGATATCAAACTTAACAATGATTAACACTGTTAGGGTGACATCCCACGATATCAAACTTAACAATGATTAACGCTATTAGGGTGACATTCCACGAAATCAGACTCAACAATGACTAGCTCTGTTAGGGTTACATCTTACGATGTCAGACTCAATATAATATTCACTTCGCGGTTCACCTTCAGTGAATATTACTATCCTCGGGTTGATAAACCGTTGTATTAAGCTCGTATAGAGTCAATAATTGTTTATTGATAACTTAACCATCTCCGCTAATTGGTTACCTCCTGACTTGCTCTCGAATTGACTTGTTCATTAGGGTGGCCCGTTCTTAAACCAGTATTGTTGTTCAGTTGGACGGTCTACACTGGTACAGATTGGTCAGTCTGAGCGGTGGGGGCGCACTTTGGCCGGTACAGATTGGCCTGGGCTCATGGCGCTCCCTCTGTTCCATTCGAACATGAAGCGTGAAGACAAACCAATATTTACATAGTTTTATTGGAGTAGCTATCAATTATTGCAAGCCCGCACGAGGAAACATTTCTGTACTAATCAGAAATGTGATAATTTTTGGCGGGGAATCGTAAAGACATTACTCAACTTGGCCGTGACATGATGAACGCGTGTTTGATCCCAATACAGGTCCTGTTCAGATGTAGAATCTGAGAGCTCCTGGCTCGAGGATAAACACAGTGTGCAAATCTTCAATTCAAACAAAAAAACTCCATTGAAAACATGTCGATTTTGATTGAAAATGATAAATATGGGAACCGTTGATAATTAATTATAGGTCGAAGGTCGCATTGATTTTTGAGAGCATGTAGCGATACCCAGCTCGGCGATTGATCAAATTGTAAAACGACCGCGTCGTATCAGTACAAGTCGATGTGGTACAGACTGATTTCGGTAACACTATAGATACCTTTCCTAGTTATAGATTTTCTATCTCTGATAGACGGGGTAACACAACACTTCTATCTTTGAGAGATTTGATAGGAAGCAGGCAATATTCAATGTGCTTTATTTATTTCATCTAAAGTAATTAACCGAGACGTCTGGGAAAGATTTTATGCGTATCAAAACCATTTCAATAAACAGGGTGTCAGTTTTAGAAATCAAACTGGCATTATAATGACAAAACAGGTATAGTTGATAGTATAGCAAAGTAGCCATCCTATAAAACGGTATCTTCGTTTGCTAGAAATAAGGGTCAGCTGTCAAATAACGTACTTTTAACACTTTTTAAAACTGAACATTCAATACTCCTAAATATCCATCGCTATTCATGGTGCCATGTTGTCGGCCGGAAGTTGATTAGTGACTTAACATTCTGTAACATCAGACGAACTTTGTAATTGTTATTTTATTATCGAATTTGAGAGTTTCTATGAAATACTTTCAGATCTGGTTTTACAAGCAACATTAGAAGTACAAATACCAACAACAAAAGGAACACCCGAGGACATACGGTGCTCTTCCTTAACTGAGCGAGGACGTGCACTGCAGGATCCGGAACTTTACAATCATTTCCGTGTAGCTTTTTACACGCACCTAAACAGGACAGAGGATGCACGGTGATAGAGAACTAACACTAGTTTTACAGCTATGTTGGCATGCTATTTGTAAAGCCAAGTGATATTGGTCATCCGGCTGGTAGCTGCAGACATCAGCAACTAAACACGGCTTTGTGTGATATCTCGTTAACTGGAGTATATATAGGGTTAAGGCAGGTTATACTAACGAAGCTGACGACGTCTCGAACTCCTCTGACTGCTGACTTAATTCTATATTTCCCACTGTAAATAATGACTCGTTTTATTGTCAAAGGATGTAGAACGCTTAGGGAAATGACACTCTTTAGAGGGACAGATGCAGTCGGTACGATGATTTTTATCTCATACCACAACAATTACCAGAGTCACTGTCAGAGGTTGGTAGGACGTCAGAATATTTTAAACAAAATTGGAAAGTTTCTGGCACAATAGCTTTCGAAAAAACATTTTTTGCATGCACATAACCTTTTATAGCTGTAGTTTATGGTTGTTCCCAGCAGAAGTTTAAGTTCCCTGAGTGGTGTTCCCGTTCATAACAGAAACTAGGTATTGGAAAACGTAATACTTTTTAGAGCGTTTTTCTAACACGAATCTGTTTCCGGTAGCGGCCCACTCTGTCTCCCGCCCGTACCCTGACAAGCGTGGCGGCGCGGTCGTTGCTTGGCGCGTTCGATGTGATGTATTGAGTACACACCAGGGTGATAAGAAGGTTACCCACTTGGCGGTATGATGTATATGTGCCACATGCCGTATCTATCACTTTCAATAAAAATCCGCAATATCTCAAACGAATTGAAGACGGTTCCTCGCATTATTGTCAGCAACATTTTTCAAAATTGCTTCGAATTTTCAGCAAACACATTCAGGGAATGATTTTCTTAGAAAATCAATTGCTTTCGTTCAATCCTCACTATATTGTAAGCATCTTAAAATATCAAGGAAGTGCAATTCGCTTCAAGATGTCAAATTTATAATGGATGATAAGGGGTTATTCCTGACAAAGAACAAGTTCATATCTTTCTTTTGTTTCCCACAGTGACATATGGCTCCCCCTAGCGGAACTCACGTCTGATATCTTACAGGAAAAAACCTCCGTAAGGTCATTGCAGGTATAATTCAGCCGGGTGTCTGTTGTTCCCGCCACTCTCGAGACCTGCTCGGTTGGAATTTATGGCGTCTGAAGCATAAGAAGCCGACACAAAGCGCCTTCTAGTGGCAATAGATACGAGCTGGTCAGAGTTTGGGGAGGCAAAACTACATAGATATCTCTGTTGGGATTTGATATGTAATATTATCGATTAGAGTCTTGTAAAATTGTTAAATCATTGACACTTTTCTCCTACATACTGGATTGAAGTATTATACAACTGATAATTTGGAAAATAATGATAATAATAAAAACATTTACAAACTGACGATTTTTTTTAAAACAATGAGCGTCTAATGAAGACGGCTCTTAAGTTTACTCGGCGACTTTTATACTGTTTACTATAACCGTTATGTACATGTACGAGGAAACAGTACCGTTATGTACGTGTACAAGGAAACAGTACTGTTACGTACACCGAAACCGGACCGTTACGTACACCGATACGGAACCGTTATGTACTTGTACGAGGAAACAGTACCGTTACGTACACCGATACGGGACAATTATGTACATGTACAAGGAAACAGTACCGTTACGTACACCGAAACCGGACCGTTATGTACACCGATACAGGACCGTCAGGTACACCGATACAGAACCGTTAGGTATACCAATACAGGACCGTTATGTACATGTACAAGGAAACAGTACCGTTAGGTACACCGATACAGGACCTTCAAGTACACCGATACAGGACCTTCAAGTACACCGATACAGGACCTTTAAGTACACCGATACCGGACCGTTAGATACACCGATATAAGACCGTTAGGTACACCGATACAGGACCGTTAGGTACACCGATACAGGACCGTTAGGTACACCGATACAGGACTGTTAGGTACACCGATACAGGACCGTTAAGTACACGTTAGGTACACCGATACAGGACCGTCAGGTATACCAATACAGGACCATTAGGTACATGTACAATGAAACAGTACCGTTACGTACACCGAAACCACACCGTTAGGTATACCAATACAGGACCGTCAGGTACACCGATACAGAACCGTCAGGTATACCAATACAGGACCGTTATGTTCATGTACAAGGAAACAGTACCGTTAGATACACCGAAATCGGACCGTTAGGTACACCGGTACAGGACCGTTAGGTACACCGATACAGGACCGTTAGGTACACCGATACCGGACCGTTTGGTAAACCGATACTGGACCGTTATGTTCATGTACAAGGAAACAGTACCGTTAGGTACACCGATACAGGACTGTTATGTACACCGATACAGGACCTTCAAGTACACCGATACAGGACCTTCAAGTACACCGATACAGGACCTTCAAGTACACCGATACCGGACTGTTAGATACACCGATATAAGGCCGTTAGGTACACAAATACAGGACCGTTATGTACACCGATACAGGACCGTTACGTACACCGAAACCGGACCGTTACGTACACCGATACGGGACCGTTATGTACATGTACAAGGAAACAGTACCGTTACGTACACCGAAACCGGACCGTTAGGTATACCAATACAGGACCGTTACGAACACCGAAATAAGACCGTTAGGTACACCGATACGGGACCGTTACGTACACCGAAACCGGACCGTTAGGTACACCAATACCGGACCGTCAGGTATACCAATACAGGACCGTTAGGTATACCAATACAGGACCGTTAGGTACATGTACAAGGAAACAGTACCGTTAGGTACACCGGTACAGGACCGTTAGGTACACCGGTACAGGACCGTTAGGTACACCGGTACAGGACCGTTAGGTACACCGAAACCGGAACGTTAGGTACACTGAAACCGGACCGTTAGGTACAACGGTACAGGACCGTTAGGTACACCGAAACCGGAACGTTAGGTAAACCGAAACCGGGCCGTTAGGTACAACGGTACAGGACCGTTAGGTACACCGATACAGGACCGTCAGGTATACCAATACAGGACCGTTAGGTACACCGATACAGGACTGTTATGTATACCGATATAAGACCATTAGGTACACTGATACAGGACCGTTAGGTACACCGATACAGGGCCCTTAGGTACACCGATACAGGACCGTTAGGTACACCGATAAACGACCGTTAGATACATCGATACCGGACTGTTAGATACACCGATACAGGACCGTTAAGTAAACCGATAAAGGACCGTTAGGTACACCGATACAGGACCGTTAGGTACACCGATACAGGACCGTTAGGTACACCGATACACGACCGTTAGGTACACCGATACAGGATCGTTAAGTACACCGATACAGGACCGTTAGGTACACCGATACAGGACCGTTAGGCACACCGATACAGGACCGTTAAGTGCAGTAGTAGGCGTCTATACTTTCGTCGTTACGAATCAAGTTCAATACAACATAAGGTACAACGAGACTTCAGTGACACCCACCCTTACATCCATATAAAAGTTACGAGACACTTACCCTCACACCCAGTCTACTATAAAACTTTCCCCATCACACCAGACTGTAGAACATAGTACAAATTATACGGCAAAAACTAATTTAAATTTACTTGTGGCGCATACAACATTTGACAGTGCTAAATTATGATATTAGTGAAAATATATAAGATTTATGCGTAGGAAGGAGATGGACCAGAGTTGTTGGGCAAACCTCTGCTCAGTACGCTTCTGTCACACTTATTACGGTTACAAATCAAACTGTGTAAAGTTATGTTGATCAATATACAGATAAAAGTTTTAGAGGTCTTACAGTCAAAGGATACCAGAGTATCCGGTAAAAGTCTTATAGGTCTAGAAATGACAAAATAACATTCCCTGATCGCCTTGATGAAAACGCTGTGTGACTATCCATCCGTCCATCCATCCATCCATCCGTCCATCCATCCATCCATCCGTCTATCCATCCATCCATCCATCCATCCATAATAGTTTCATAAAATAAGTTGATTTTCTAATTATCATTTTGATTAATGTAATGCCTGGGTTTAAGGAGAACTGATTCCTTAACTATTTTTGAACTATATATTCTTTTGTGTGATTTGTAAATTTATATTATCTTTTTACCCCGCGTCATTTATTTCACAACACCTAGATTGTGCGATTCAACGACGAATTCAATTTAATTCAATTCTTTTATTCCTCTTATTAAGAGATACAAAAAGTGTACAAAGTCATATATTTAATTACATGTTACAATTATGGTGTTTATTACAACTTCGTTAGTATCACCAACAGACTTTAACACTCAGTTATCAAATGTACATACATTCATGCTGTGTGCGTAAGATTTTTATTGTCGAACATTTGTGGGAGTACTTTTTGGACAGACGCTAGGATCTAACATTTTGATAAAAAATGCGTTGTTGTTTTTCAAACACAAGTTGAAAGTTGCCCGACCCCCGGGATCACCATTCTTTCAGGTCCATCAATGTATTTGTCTGGTTATTGTAACATTTTTCTCTTTGGTATAAAAATTGAACGCAGAAAAAAATGGAGTATCATTATTGTATTTTGTTTTTCAATTTGATTTTAAAGTTATCCTGTGAGATTGGTTAGGATATAAATTATGTGGCGGGCACGTATCAGACAGAACGTGCTACATCACAATCATCTTGTGCATTGTGTCTATTGAATCTGGCTCTTACCATATAGGAAACCACTGAATTATTTACAATAGATCAACGTCAGGGAAATTAATGGTATTGTATATAAAAACAATATTCACCCCTTAAGTATAGATATATTTGATAATATAGGTGATATATAGATATGGGCAAGACCTTGCTTCCTAGATAGCGAAGTTACAAGCAGATTCACGCTTAATGGACTCTTCGATTTGTCGAGGAAGTAATGCAGAAAATACGCTCTGGAATTTGTCATTATTTCATTACAGCAATTTCTACTGACAAAACATAATACATCATATGATGGTACAGTCACGATACATATTTCTAACCGCCTTCAATTAGTATACACTCACCATATCTAAGAATGAATCTCCTACCCGTTTGTCCCCTAACCTACTCCTCCCCTACTTTCTTCTCCTCAAATTCCTCTCCTTCCCCATTCCATGTCCCCTTCTGATTCCGTATCCCTGTCCCCATTCCTTCTCTCACCATTCCACATCAGCCCCATCCCTCGTGATTATTCATCCCTTCCTTATTTGTCCCTCTCATTCTCCTTATTCCTCACGTCTATATTTCGCCCCTCGCTCCCTCCCCACCCCTTTTTATTCCCCCTCTCCGCATCTCTGCCATCCCAACTTCTTCCTATTCCTCAAATGCCCATCTTTCCCTAATCAACTCCTCCCATCTCCTCACACCCTATTTATCCTTTTTCCTTCCCTCCCTATCTCTCTCCTTGCTACCTCCACACTCCTTATTCAACCTCTTCCCCATTCCTCCTCCTCCCCATTTATCCCCTTCTCTAATCCTCCCCATCCCCATCCATCCACAATTCACCTTATCCTCCTCCATTTCTTATTATTTCCTTCCCCTTTCCCTCCTCCACTTCATTTCTCCTTCCTCCCCATTTCTCCTCCCCCTCTTCTATTTCTCTCCTCCTCACCTAAGTCATACCCAACACTCGTGACTACCTTTATATATAATCATACTACTCGGATGCGTGATCAAAATCTTTTAGTACATCCCAGCACCAAACATGGTCTCTTTACATTCAATTGAGACCTGGGCGCGACAGATACTCTATTACATTTAACACAAACTCAAAATAAACATCCAATACGGATATCTGAATTTCGTTCACGTTAATTATGAAGTCGTAAATACATTGATGATGTTATGCCAGTAATTGATGTGCCGACCGACACGAGTAAGACTATTTCATACAACACAAAGTCACCCGTCGTTGCGCTAACATTGTAACTGGACCGAAGTGACATTTCAAAGAGTATGGCATTGACCGTGTGGCCAGCGGACACAAGATTGATAGCGTAACAAATCCGAGCCAAGCACCAGAACAAACAAAGATTAGTAATCACTTTCCTTGCTTCCGGTGTGAAATTGACTATAGCATGCTAAACAGGAAACAAAGTCATTTAGGCGCCTATCTCGAGGTCGCAAACGGAAGTGAATATCGCGACCATGAAAACATAGTATCAGGTGGAAATACATTTGTCTTTGAGCCGATGTTTCTATGATACAGTTGCTGAGTGTTTAACAGAATTTGAACAGACGTTTCTGTTATACAGTTGCTGGGTGTTTAACAGAATTTGGACAGACGTTTCTATGATACAGTTGCTAGGTGTTTAACAGAATTTGGACATACGTTTCTATGATACAGTTGCTGAGTGTTTAACAGAATTTGAACAGACGTTTCTGTGATACAGTTGCTGAGTGTTTAACAGAATTTGGACAGACGTTTCTGTTATACAGTTGCTGGGTGTTTAACAGAATTTGGACAGACGTTTCTATGATACAGTTGCTGACTGTTTAACAGAATTTGGACAGACGTTTCTATGATACAGTTGCTGACTGTTTAACAGAATTTGGACAGACGTTTCTATGATACAGTTGCTGACTGTTTAACAGAATTTGGACAGACGTTTCTATGATACAGTTGCTGACTGTTTAACAGAATTTGGACAGACGTTTCTATGATACAGTTGCTGACTGTTTAACAGAATTTGGACAGACGTTTCTATGATACAGTTGCTGACTGTTTAACAGAATTTGGACAGACGTTTCTATGATACAGTTGCTGACTGTTTAACAGAATTTGGACAGACGTTTCTATGATACAGTTGCTGACTGTTTAACAGAATTTGGACAGACGTTTCTATGATACAGTTGCTGACTGTTTAACAGAATTTGGACAGACGTTTCTATGATACAGTTGCTGACAGTTGCTGACTGTTTAACAGAATTTGTTTCTATGATACAGTTGCTGACTGTTTAACAGAATTTGGACAGACGTTTCTATGATACAGTTGCTGACTGTTTAACAGAATTTGGACAGACGTTTCTATGATACAGTTGCTGACTGTTTAACAGAATTTGGACAGACGTTTCTATGATACAGTTGCTGACTGTTTAACAGAATTTGGACAGACGTTTCTATGATACAGTTGCTGACTGTGTTTAACAGAATTTGGACAGACGTTTCTATGATACAGTTGCTGACTGTGTTTAACAGAATTTGGACAGACGTTTCTATGATACAGTTGCTGACTGTTTAACAGAATTTGGACAGACGTTTCTATGATACAGTTGCTAGGTGTTTAACAGAATTTGGACAGACGTTTCTATGATACAGTTGCTGACTGTGTTTAACAGCTGTATTTGGACAGACGTTTCTATGATACAGTTGCTGGGTGTTTAACAGAATTTGGACAGACGTTTTAACAGAATTTGGACAGACGTTTCTATGATACAGTTGCTGGGTGTTTAACAGAATTTGGACAGACGTTTCTATGATACAGTTGCTGACTGTTTAACAGAATTTGGACAGACGTTTCTATGATACAGTTGCTGACTGTTTAACAGAATTTGGACAGACGTTTCTATGATACAGTTGCTGGGTGTTTAACAGAATTTGGACAGACGTTTCTGTTATACAGTTGCTGGGTGTTTAACAGAATTTGGACAGACGTTTCTATGATACAGTTGCTGGGTGTTTAACAGAATTTGGACAGACGTTTCTATGATACAGTTGCTGGGTGTTTAACAGAATTTGGACAGACGTTTCTATGATACAGTTGCTGACTGTTTAACAGAATTTGGACAGACGTTTCTGTTATACAGTTGCTGGGTGTTTAACAGAATTTGGACAGACGTTTCTGTTATACAGTTGCTGGGTGTTTAACAGAATTTGGACAGACGTTTCTATGATACAGTTGCTTAGTGTCTAGCCGAAGGTACTGTGATACAGCTGCTGCATGTTGGGACCGTATTTGGCTGAGGGTTCTGTGATACAGCTGCTGCGTGTTGGGACCGTATTTGGCTGAGGGTTCTGTGATACAGCTGCTGCGTGTTGGGACCGTATTTGGCTAAGGGTTCTGTGATACAGCTGCTGCATGTTGGGACCGTATTTGGCTGAGGGTTCTGTGATACAGCTGCTGCGTGTTGGGACCGTATTTGGCTGAGGGTTCTGTGATACAGCTGCTGGGTGTTAGGACCGTATTTGGCCGAGGGTTCTGTGATACAGCTGCTGCGTGTTGGGACCGTATTTGGCTGAGGGTTCTGTGATACAGCTGCTGCGTGTTGGGACCGTATTTGGCTGAGGGGACTGTGATACAGCTGCTGGGTGTTGGGACCGTATTTGGCTGCGGGTTCTGTGATACAGCTACTGAAAGGGATTGCCTGATTTGATTGCAAGTTCATTTCCATCGTCAAAACGGAGTGATCAGAAACAAACATCAAAGGTGTTAAGACCTCTTTATAACTAACTCATGCCGAAGTTAGAGATTTTGTCTTAAAAAACACTGAAAAGTGTCATTTATTGTCTGATGTGTTTAAGATTTAATTAAATCCTGATTTTGTAAAAAAAAAAAAAAAAAAAATCAGCACAACCTTGGAGACCTTGTTTCGAGATGGCATTCACTACATACAATTTCATGTGAAAAACATTACATACTTATTGGATACGTTGTAGTCCCTCCACTATTGATAAGTTTAGTAAGTCATTAGAGCCGACTTGACGTAATTCTTTGTGTTCCCTTGGTGTGTCTTCTGACGGTTTGGGGACATTTAATGAAAAAGTTTACTCGTGACTTTATTGTAATAACACTGACCGCGATGACGTTAGGGTTAACATGGACACAGGATGCACGGGCGCGTGTGATATACGACCATTATCAGTGTTGAACCTTGCCCTTGAGCCTGCGACTAACGTCCACCGATATTCGACGATAGTGTAAAATGTTACTCGTACACGCGAACCCGCTTCCTATTCTTCTTACAACGCCGACGTGTGTCATAGGCTATGGAGTATGGTCATAATTTTGATGTAATTAAAAGAGAAAAAAGCCCGCGCATAGAACTGCATGTTTCCGTGACGGCCAATCCCGAGGGTCGGGGTTTCTCTTAGGTCTAGCTAGGTCGGATGTGAGGCAAGTGTAATTGGTTTTTCTACCTAACCCTTTTTTATGTTGCATTCCAACCTTTGACCTGTTTACTTTTGATTCTGAACATAATTTACCGACGGTATTGACAATGTGTTATCTTTCTGCTGTGATATCGTACTCAGACATGTAAGCTAACAGGCACTAGGACGCCTCATATTGCCGCATTCCTCCTGAAAACACGGCACGGACCACGGATCACTTTGTATAAGTGCTATAGACAATTGCTAGTCATTTATAAGATAGTAAAGAAGACATGACACCCGCTCCACGACAAAATACATCTACATCAGGCGCCAATTTCTGTGAATGTTTGCTGTAATCAGCGTGAGGTTGATTTGAATACCCATAACATCGTGATGGACGATAAAAGTAGAGCTCAAACGTCTCGTGTATCCGACATCCGTACAACTTACAGGTCTCGCTTGACAATTCCGTGGGATTATGTTGTAATATCGGCGGGTCTCCGGATAGTAGCAGGGCTTTATGTACCGAGCATTTGCTTACAAACATACAAACTTGCCAGCTAAATGACGATTAAAGAGTCTCCCTCGTGCGTTGCTTCATTCCTTATTTATGAAATGTAAATAGGTTAGGTCAGTAATATGACGTTCATCCCTTTAATGATACTCATGAATACATACATGTACCAAAGGAACGGCGTAGCTTCCGTTTGTAAAAACGCATGCGCATTGAGAATGACGGCCAGGTGCCATATCAGGTACTGTCGAACCTTGGTAGATGGAACGCTTGCTCGAGACATTGATTCTGGCAGATCACATCTACATTAATTGCTTGAGAATTCTAGAAACATCATTCAAATATTATATCAAATGAGTATTCTGTGTTTTTTACATTGCCGTACATGGCAGTGTTTCACTCTAAGGCACAACACGTGCCAACTGTATCATGCATTAAACATGCTTGTACCAAGAGAAATCCCTCGCTTCAAACTTGGCCAGGATTAATCGGTAAAACCGCTACATATAAAACTAATCGTTTTTATTTCTTAACTCAGTATTTTATTTCCGAAGGAAACCATGCGCACACAAGAGAAATTTTGGCGCTTTACAAGTTTTAACTTATAACTTCATGGCATACCTTTATGTGATTTTGTACCCAACTATAACACCTAGGATACTCGCTGGTACACTTATCAGTCATCAACATATTTTCCTGTGGGTTGGCTGCCATACAGTTTCTATGTATTAAACGACATTCAACCAATTAGAAATATAATGTGTTTGCTATCGGCGATGACACCCAATCCTCCTACCAAATTCTTTGTGCTAAACAAATACATTGTTTTTGTATAACTACAATACAATACAATATAATATAATACAATGCAACACAATACAATGCAACACAAATACAATATTTTATTTAAGTGTCACATATCGATATCACATGACAACAACAGGGATTATCAATGATTAAAAGTCATTTCAATTGTTAAACTACCAATATCAACATCCCGCCAAATATGTGGTTTATGAGACACTGAAAAGATCACTCCATTTAATTGAACAATTAACTACGTAATTATTCTAAAATGAAAGTATTTTGGTGACTTGAGTTACGGTTTCTGATGCTTGAGAACATGGCTAGATTCCAATCCGCACCTACTCCGATAGTGTGGTTTTAGTATTTACATTATGTGAACAATTATCAATGTTATATCAATACCAATCGTGAGTCATTTGCTGCGATAAATATTGAGTACAGATGAGTTAATAATTAACCTAGTTAAATTTACTTTGGTAGTTTACGAGTAGTTTAAATATCACTTCTTGTAACTGAAGGTGATGGCAGAGTGTGTTTACTGAACGTGTAGTTTAAATATCAACTCGTGTGACTGAGGGTGATGGTAGGTATGTTTACTGAACATTTAGTTTAAATATCAACTCGTGTGACTGAGGGTGATGGTAGGGTATGTTTACTGAATATGTAGTTTAAATATCAACTCGTGTGACTGAGGGTGATGGTAGGGTATGTTTACTGAATATGTAGTTTAAATATCAACTGATGTGACTGAGGATGATGGTAGGGTGTGTTTACTGAATATGTAGTTTAAATATCAACTGATGTGACTGAGGATGATGGTAAGGTGTGTTTACTGAATATGTAGTTTAAATATCAACTCGTGTGACTGAGGGTGATGGTAGGGTGTGTTTACTGAATATGTAGTTTAAATATCAACTCGTGTGACTGAGGGTGATGGTAGGTATGTTTACTGAACATGTAGTTTAAATATCACCTCGTTTGACTGAGGGTGATGGTAGGTATGTTTACTGAACATTTAGTTTAAATATCAACTCGTGTGACTGAGGGTGATGGTAGGTGTGTTTACTGAATATATAGTTTAAATATCAACTCGTGTGACTGAGGCTGATGGTAGGTGTGTTTACTGAATATGTAGTTTAAATATCACCTCGTTTGAGTGAGGGTGATGGTAGGTGTGTTTACTGAATATGTAGTTTAAATATCACCTCGTTTGAGTGAGGGTGATGGTAGAGTGTGTTTACTGAACATGTAGTTTAAATATCAACTGATGTGACTGAGGAAGATGGTAGGTATGTTTACTGAACATGTAGTTTAAATATCAACTCGTGTGACTGAGGGTGATGGTAGGGTGTGTTTACTGAACATTTAGTTTAAATATCAACTGATGTGACTGAGGGTGATGGTAGGTGTGTTTACTGAACGTGTATTTTAAATATCAACTCATGTGACTGAGGATGATGGTAGGGTGTGTTTACTGAATATGTAGTTTAAATATCGACTGATGTGACTGAGGGTGATGGTAGGGTGTGTTTACTGAATGTGTAGTTTAAATATCAACTGATGTGACTGAGGGTGATGGTAGGTATGTTTACTGAACTTGTAGTTTAAATATCAACTCGTGTGACTGAGGGTGATGGTAGGGTATATTTACCGAACCACAGAATTTGTTGTACATTCTGATATGTTGATTGTAAGTGCACTAACATCATTAGATGTTATGAGTGATGCAAATTTTCAAACTATTTTTAACTGTTTGTAGAACAGACAGTCTGATTTGTTACAGTATTATCACGACGCCGTTCGTTAATTTAGTTAAACAGATTGCAAAGCATCAGCAATCATCGGAAATGTCTGGTCTTAGTGTTGTTTTTGATCGTAGGTTAAGTCAGGAAGCAACAATGCCGTGAAAAGTAAAACCGTGACCAAATATATTTATCTTGATTGTTTTAAAGAGGACGACCAGTTCTGGATAAGACTTAAAAGAGGACAAACCTACTGGCTTGGTCAAGTTTTCGATGATCAGGATTTTTGATGAAATGACGTCACATGTGTGAGAACCAGACGTGGCACCAGAACTCGTCTTACTAGTTGCACACTAGTGTTTTAATTAGTGTGTTCCGCCATATCGATTGAGGTGGTCTTGAGTGGAGATGTATGTCACTGCCGGTCGGAAAAAAAGACGACATAACGCCCGTGCGCGCCGTCCTCACGTCATGATTAATACCGCGTAAGTGTCCTCATCCCACGTGACCATCACAAACGACTAAATCTCTAGATAAGACTACAATACGGTATTTGCGTTAATTTCAAGATTCATGAAAAGAACCAAATCATGCGACTTAATCCTGTCAAGAATGTGTTCCTTGTGTAAGGTTCAATACGGCCCAGGTATTTTTGTTTATTTTTTTTGGCATAGAAATATGGTATTTTTTTCCAGGGGGCTGAAGTTTACAGCGGAATTGTTATTCGAATGTCCAGTCTCCAAGAGCAAATATGCTATTAACATCTGTCCCAAGTTTTTACAGATATATTTGTGTGACAAGTGGCACGTTCATATTCGCTGTTTTTCCTCGTTTTTTCCCCGTTTGGTTGATGTTTACAAAACTGAAAATTACAATTGCAGGTAAATCTATATAAAATTATTGTTGTATATATATGAAGAGTATTTTAGGATATTTTGCTATTTCAATGGTTAATAAATATTTTCTATGAGATCAGTGATTAAAACTATTCCTCCTGAATTTAACTTTTATATGGTGAATGTATAACTTGTTTTATTTGTTCGCCTTGTCATGATGTCATAAATTTTGGACAGTTATTTGCTGTATAATGGGTTGACGATTTTCGAATATTACTGTTAGTGTTTTATAATATAGGATACATATTCAGCAAGTATTTCGTAGCACAATGCTACCTGCTCTTGTGTGCAGGTATAAATTGTTACATCATCTGTATGAGAGAGGAATGTCATGAGAATACGACTTGAAGCAGCCAGAATAGTCACAGGTGTCTTTATTCGCCAGTAAACAGTCTTCATATAATGAAACTGTCTGGGGAAAACTTGAAGACAGACGATGATAAAAAGGAGGTATTATTGTTAAAAATGCACCATAATGTACTTCCTTTTTACCTAAACGATACCATACCAAACACAGTAAAACACATCAGATTATATAACTTAAGAAATGGTCAAGATTGTGTATTATCAAAGTGTGGACAAGTTTTGTATTATAAGGCTTTTATCCCAAGTACTCTGAGAATGTGTAATTCGTCTAATATGTCAACTAGAGCTTTAGAAACAGTGTCAATATTTCAAAATCGTATTTCAAGACAAAACAAGCCTCTGATTAAACTCTATATAGGTGGCAGAAAGTTAGATTATGGTTAATGCTAAACTCCGTCATGGCTGTGGCGCTTTGAATGCAGATCTTTACAAATGTAATTTAGGCTTTTCACCAGCATGTAACAGTTCTTACTCAATAGAAAACCAATTTCATTATTTTTTACGGTGTAATAAATACAGCGACTGTCGTGATTTACTCTATAGAAAATATTCGCTGATCTAGATGCTTTGTTGAACGGGACTGCTGATTTGAATCAAGCTGATTATGACTATATACGATTGTTTGTGCAAGAAAATATCAAAAATATAAATGGATTTTCATATATTTGCTTTAGCTTCAAATCATTACTATTGATTTAATGAAATGTTAAAATTAACGTATAGCAACTGATTCCAAAATTTAATTATAAATGTGTCTATTCATATACATGTAAACATATATATATATTATGTCATATCAAATTCTCTGAACTTCTGTTATAGGGTAGATGCATACCTCCATCCACAGTAAAACGTTTTGTTTTCTTTCTTTCTTTTTATATATACTTATATAAACATAAGCGCACTTAATCATAAAATGCTGCCACTATATGTTAGTTACTATGGTATAATTCTTTACGAAAGAGGACGTTCCTAAGTTTTATATCTTGTGTCCAATTCCATTTGATTTTTTGTTCAAATACGACGTAAGTTCCCCTTGCAAACAAATGACATAACAATCAGTAATTGCTCACAAGAGCAGATAACTCTGGATAATGAAAAGACGGAATTCCCTCGAGGTCAACTATTTCGAGATTTTGATTTTGAGCCCCTTACTACACATTATCATTGAAATCCGGTAGTGGATTATTCTGTGCAAACAGAATAAAGAAAAATTATTAAGAAATGAGAATCACATAATATAAATGATCCTGTTTTAATTATTGACTCAACTAAAGTTTGCAAGACGTAAGTTATTAAAGTTCCGATAGACTGGTATTACTAAGAAATATCAGTTATACAATACAGTGAAACATATATCTAAACTAATGAAAAACTAAAGACATGTCAAAAGCAGTGTCCAAGTAATCAGTAGTGGTTACGGGATTCACAAAATCTCGTGATAGCTATGTAGGTTTTTTTTGGTTTTTTGGGTTTTTTTTTGAGGTGGACTAGAGGATGAACGCAATTCTGGCGTTCGTGCACGTGCTGTAGGTATCCGTGTTAAATATTCCTAACTGGATAAGTAGCTGGAAATATTTGTCTCCCAAGGGAGTGATCTCCCTTTTCATTACCGCGAGGACACCTCCGGCCGCACTGTTTTATGCGCAGACTATTTTTACGTGGAACATGAGAGACATTGGGTAAATACGTCTGTCATGCACAAAATCGTAACATCTATTTATTGTTGTTGAAAGCATCAAAATACTTGCAAAACAGATCCATAAAAGAGTAAAAGCCCTTAATAAACAGGCCCAAAGCAACAAATGTGCCTATAGGCATTGAAATATTCATAAGCCGGCCTACCGGATTTTGGCATGTGTTCTACAGGGTGTCCGGCCGGGGGTACTCGTCTAACCTCAAACTCATTCTCAAGGCAGTCGTACGTCAAATTTTGTTTTAACTGTTAACATGGGAAATATAAGAAACAACGAAATAAGAAAGAATTTACATATAAAAAGTGGTTTTAAACATCAGAAGAGAATGTGTTTCACGGGCCGATGTACCGTGTCTCGCCGCCCTATTTTAATGCTTTAACTGTGGAATGTTTACATAACATGCAATATCTGTGTTTCTGTTAACCGCTGTCTATTACAGTGGATCCGTCATCACTACCACCAATAAAAATGTACACAACTGACATTTCCAAAGTGCACGTCCGCGTGAACAGCGCAGTTTTATATTGCAGTATACACGGTCAGGACCACAAAAGGCGATGGAGAAGGTGGAAACCAGTACAAATTGCATTACCTTTTGGGATAATAGTTCTTCGTTACCCCACCAGGCGGCATTCGGGAGAGCACGCGCGCTTTGACGTCCTGACAGATGCGAAAGTAATGGAAATATATCGCGAATGGTCTGCTGAATAAAGAAACATACTCCAAAGTGAGGTCAACAAGGTGATCTTATCCACTTAGGTAAAATGAGGAAAAAAGTTAAAAGCATAAGTTTAAATTTCTTCAGTCCAGACTCAGCCAAGCCCGCAATACATACCCAAAGACCGTCATAAACATACATATAGTCCGTCACAGACATACATATAACCCGTCAGAGACATACATATAGCCCGTCAGAGACATACATCTAGCCCGCGAGAGACATACATATAATCCGTCACAGACGTACATATAACCCGTCAGTGACATACATATAATCCGTCAGAGATATACATATAGTCCGTCACAGACATACATATCACCCGTCAGAGACATACATATAGCCCGTCAGAGACATACATAAAATCCGTCAGGGACATACATATAGCCCGTCAGTGACATACATATAATCCGTCAGGGACATACATATAATCCGTCAGAGACATACATAAAGTCCGTCAGTGACATACATATAGCCCGTCAGTGACATACATATGGTCCGTCAGAGACATACATATAGCCCGTCAGATACATACATCTAGCCCGCGAGAGACATACATATAATCCGTCACAGACGTACATATAACCCGTCAGTGACATACATATAATCCGTCAGAGATATACATATAGTCCGTCACAGACACACATATCACCCGTCAGAGACATACATATAACCCGTCAGAGACATACATATAACCCGTCAGAGACATACATACAGCCCGTCAGAGACATACATATAGCCCGTCAGTGACATACATATAATCCGTCAGGGACATACATATAATCCGTCAGAGACATACATAAAGTCCGTCAGTGACATACATATAGCCCGTCAGTGACATACATATGGTCCGTCAGAGACATACATATAGCCCGTCAGATACATACATATAGCCCGTCAGAGACATACATATAGCCCGTCAGAGACATACATATAGTCCGTCAGATACATTCATATAGCCCGCCAGAGACATACATATAACCCGTCAGAGACATACATATAACCCGTCAGAGACATACATATAACCCGTCAGAAACATATATATAGCCCGTCAGAGACATACATATAGTCCGTCAGATATATTCATATAGCCCGTCAGATACATACATATAGCCCGTCAGAGACATACATATAGCCCGTCAGAGACATACATATAGTCCGTCAGATACATACATATAGCCCGCCAGAGACATACATATAGCCCGTCACAGACATACATATAGCCGTCAGTGACATATATAAAGCCCGTCAGAGACATACATATAGCCCGTCAGTGACATACATATAACCATTCAGTGACATATATATAACCCTTCAGTGACATATATATAGCCCGTATGAGACATACATATAGCCCGTCAGTGACATACACATAGCCCGCCAGAGACATACATATAGCCCGTCAGAGACATACATATAACCCGTCAGAGACATACATATAGTCCGTCAGAGACATACATATAGCCCGTCAGTGACATATATATAACCCGTCAGAGACATACATATAATCCGTCAGAGACATTCATATAATCCGTCAGAGACATACATATAGTCCGTCAGTGACATACATATAGCCCGTCAGTGACATACATATAATCCGTCAGAGATATACATATAGTCCGTCACAGACATACATATCACCCGTCAGAGACATACATATAGCCAGTCAGTGACATACATATAATCCGTCAGGGACATACATATAATCCGTCAGAGACATACATAAAGTCCGTCAGTGACATACATATAGCCCGTCAGTGACATACATATGGTCCGTCAGAGACATACATATAGCCCGTCAGAGACATACATATAGCCCGTCAGAGACATACATATAGTCCGTCAGATACATTCATATAGCCCGTCAGAGACATACATATAACCCGTCAGAGACATACATATAACCCGTCAGAGACATACATATAACCCGTCAGAAACATATATATAGCCCGTCAGAGACATACATATAGTCCGTCAGATATATTCATATAGCCCGTCAGATACATACATATAGCCCGTCAGAGACATACATATAGCCCGTCAGAGACATACATATAGTCCGTCAGATACATACATATAGCCCGCCAGAGACATACATATAGCCCGTCACAGACATACATATAGCCGTCAGTGACATATATAAAGCCCGTCAGAGACATACATATAGCCCGTCAGTGACATACATATAACCATTCAGTGACATATATATAACCCTTCAGTGACATATATATAGCCCGTATGAGACATACATATAGCCCGTCAGTGACATACACATAGCCCGCCAGAGACATACATATAGCCCGTCAGAGACATACATATAGCCCGCCAGAGACATACATATAGCCCGTCACAGACATACATATAGCCGTCAGTGACATATATAAAGCCCGTCAGAGACATACATATAGCCCGTCAGTGACATACATATAACCATTCAGTGACATATATATAACCCTTCAGTGACATATATATAGCCCGTATGAGACATACATATAGCCCGTCAGTGACATATATATAACCCGTCAGAGACATACATATAACCCGTCAGAGACATACATATAGTCCGTCAGAGACATACATATAGCCCGTCAGTGACATATATATAACCCGTCAGAGACATACATATAATCCGTCAGAGACATTCATATAATCCGTCAGAGACATACATATAGTCCGTCAGTGACATACATATAGCCCGTCAGTGACATACATATGGTCCGTCAGAGACATACATATAGTCCGTCAGTGACATACATATAGCCCGTCAGTGACATACATATGGTCCGTCAGTGACATACATATAGCCCGTCAGATACATAAATATAGCCCGTCAGAGACATACATATAGTCCGTCAGATACATACATATAGCCCGCCAGAGACATACATATAGCCCGTCAGAGACATACATATCCCCGTCAGAGACATACATATAGTCCGTCAGTGACATACATATAGCCCGTCAGTGACATACATATGGTCCGTCAGTGACATACATATAGCCCGTCAGATACATACATATAGCCCGTCAGAGACATACATATAACCCGTCAGAGACATACATATTGCCCGTCAGTGACATACATATGGTCTGTCAGTGACATACATATAGCCCGTCAGATACATACATATAGCCCGTCAGAGACATACATATAGCCCGTCAGAGACATACATATAGCCCGTCAGTGACATACATATGGTCTGTCAGTGACATACATATAGCCCGTCAGATACATACATGTAGCCCGTCAGAGACATACATATAGCCCGTCAGAGACATACATATAGCCCGTCAGAGACATACATATAGTCCGTCAGATACATACATATAGCCCGCCAGAGACATACATATAGCCCGTCAGAGACATACGTTTATATTTAACCCGTCAGAGACATACATATAGCCCGTCATATACATACATATAGCCCGTCAGTGACATATATATAGCCCGTCAGTGACATACATATAGCCCGTCAGATACATACATATAGCCCGTCAGATACATACATATAGCCCGTCAGTGACATATATATAGCCCGTCAGAGACATACATATAGCCCGTCAGATACATACATATAGCCCGTCAGATACATACATATAGCCCGTCAGATACATACATATAGCCCGTCAGAGACATACATATAGCCCGTCAGAGACATACATATAGCCCGTCAGTGACATATATATAGCCCGTCAGAGACATACATATAGCCCGTCAGAGACATACATATAGTCCGTCAGAGACATACATATAGCCCGTCAGAGACATACATATAACTGTCAGATACATACATATAGCCCGTCAGAGACACACATATAGCCCGTCAGTGACATACATATAGCCCGTCAGATACATACATATAGCCCGTCAGAGACATACATATAGCCCGTCAGAGACATACATATAGCCCGTCAGAGACATACATATAGCCCGTCAGAGACATACATATAGCCCGTCAGTGACATACATCAGGCCCTTCATATATATAGTCCGTCAAGTACATACATATAACCCGTCAGAGACATACATATCTGACGAGGTACTATACAAATCAAATTGAAACGAATTAACCGATATGTTTACCTCATTCTTTAAATATTTTAGAAAACATGAAGGAAATCAAAAAAGAAAGACTAATGCTAAATCGAAACGGACAAAAAAGGCTAATTTTTGTATAAGATATGAGGTGTGTCCCACCATGCTATATATACACTGTTTACTTTGAATTTCAATCGTAGAAAAAAGTTTACTGCGGATTTTAATTAAACGGTATTCATTGACATTTAAAACATGCACAGTATATGCTATTTTAAGTAACACAAATGACTTTTTCCGATGACAAGTCAATAGTAATGATAGTTATAAAGTTTTAGGGTTACACACAGCAATAAAATCCTTCCTGTAATGTCTATTTCTGAAGTCGATGGAAACTTAGGTAAGTACAAATATATTGGCTTCAGTGTATATATATAAACTATGACATCAACAACTCGTGTGATATTGATTCTTAGTGAGTTATCAAATCATCAACAAGACTATTTGGTCATGTTTAAGCATACGACGCAGAAAGTGGAATCAAAGCAAAAGCCTACCGCCTCCATCCAGCCCTGCTCACAAAGATGATAACATGACGGACTTATTGAACAGTTGTTAAAAAGTAATCGTGTAACTCTGTATCAGTCATAACGTAAGAAGAGAGTGAGCTCTCTAAACCATGCGTTTCTTATCTTCAGAAGGTGGAAAGTTCCGTCAGGTGTCCAGGTCACTCTGACGCTTTGACACATAGTTTGTGTGCACGTGGATGCCTGTTAGAGATAAGGGTAGCGTTTTGACGGCCCTTCACGATAGTTTCTTCATCAGTTTCTTATCGTATTCCGACGATAGCCAAGGTTAGCAAATAAATAGCATGCTCTCCTACGCGTAATCAATAAAATATATTGTTTTAGTCTGCTAACAACATTAGGGGATGCCCTTTGTTTGGGAGCAGTGGTAATTTGATCAGAAATTACAATGGACCTGATTTGATCATCAATTTCATCTACAATGATGAATCGCTGACACATGACCGCGCATGCCCAAACGAAAGAAGGAGACCCTGCGTTCGATTATGCCGGGTCCTAAAGTGTTCTGAGTGCTGTAATCGCCACTGATAAAGAAGGATTCAGTAAACCTTTAACAGTGTATTCCATGTTTCTGTCTCGTCCTCACGAAATAAAACTACAAAAGTACACAGACATTTAAACCCACCGATTTGTACTTTAGAAATCAAACGTCAATATTTCTTAAAGATCAGATAATTGATTGGAAGGTGACTTGACAGAAACACACAGGGGACCGTCACCGCACGCATAATCTACAATGAAAGCAGATATACGTTAAGGGGGCTGTCACCAAACCCGTTAGTATACCGTATCTATAATGTATATCAGTATCTATTACGGGAACGTTCAGTAAATTACTGGTAAATATGTGATTAAACTATCACATTCAAATGTAATAGTTTCCAATGTACATGGGATACAGACAAAAGTTCACAATCTACAAGGGATACAGACAATAACTCACAATTTACAGGGATACAGACAATAGTTCACAATGTACAAGGGATACAGACAATAGTTTACAATATACAAGAGTGACAGACAATAGTTCACAATCTACAAGGGATACAGACAATATTTTACAATGTACAAGGGATACAGACAATAGTTCACAATCTACAAGGGATACAGATAATGGTTCACAATGTACAAGGGATACAGATAATGGTTCACAATGTACAAGGGATACAGACAATAGTTGACAGTACTAAACGGAAAACAATGGTAAAGGGATAGGCTGTGTGGTCCAGTAATTGTCGATGAATATAATAAAATGACATTGCTTTTTATTTCTAGGAATTTGTTGGAGTATAACATTACAGTCATTCCTTGGCCGTGCAAGAATAATCAAAACTATCGCCCTTAGGAACACGTATAACATGGGTGACGTTATGTTATGTGGGAAATAGTACCCCGTCCCTGTAATACCATTTAGGAGCCGTCATAAAATACTGTAGATCTCTTACTCTATCAATCAGACGGTCGTGCACTGTTAGTGTCAGTAAATCTTTGACGGTAGTTTGTCATATTAACTTAACACGAAGTAAGCAGATTTGAAAAAAAAAGAAAAATTACGAAACTAAATGAGAAGAATAGATACGAGAATGAGTAATCACCATTTCCGGAATTACTACTTCCGGTACCAGACTGGATAGTGTGTTAGCGTTGGCTGAACTCAATAACAAGATCTACGTCATATCTCTCTCTGTAGTATAGTACAGTTTGGTGGCGTTCGATCTGATTTAATTCTGTGTTTATAAAGATCACCAACCCATAAACTATGGAAAGCCTTTAAAACACATTAAACTATACTGTATCTCAACGAATATTAGGCAAATCGTCTACTTCTTAGACAAACGTTTGATTTATTTAAACAAAATGTCTATTAGTTAACCATCATCATGGTATAAATACATGTCTATGCTAACTACGTAACCTGTGTCAACTCGATAGTGTGACGGTTGTTTTAGATGTCAACAGTATTATTAGCCAATCACGTCAAATTTTGCCAAAACCTATGTCGATTAGCAACATATTTCTTATTTAACCAACATCTGTGTTATTTAGTCAGTCTATTAGCAAATGTGTATGTTTCTTTGCCAACATCTGTCTAATTTAGTCAGTCTATTAGCAAATGTGTATGTGTTTTTGCCAACATCTTTTAGTCATAATATCTTTCATGAAGCCAAAATCTTTATAAATATGTCAGTGTAGTTCTTACAATATCAACATTTATGTCAATCTGTATACTTTTAACCAACATCTGTTTAATTGAGTCAATACGTCTGTAACTTAGGAAACATCTGAATAATTTAGCCACGATGCCTTTCATGAAGTCAAAACCTTTATTAGTCATTGTGTAGTTAGTACTTATGCCTATTACTTGCTTCCACTGTACTACTATCCTCCTTCTTATCCTCCCTTCACTATCCTAACATCCTTCTTCCTATTCCACATCATTTTCTGTCCTACTATCCTCTTTTCTTCTCCCTTCCTTCACATTCCTACCATCCTCCTTCTTAATCCCCCAACTTCAATGTCCTTCCATCTTCTTTTCTACTCCTACTCCTCCGCTTCCCTACCATTCTCCTTCGTATTCCACATCCTTTACTGTCCTATTATCCTCTTTTCTTTCCCATCCTCCACTTTCCTATCATCTTCCTTTCTACTCACCCTCCACTTTTCTACCATCCACCTTCCTCTTTCCCTCCTTCACTTTCCTACCATCCTCCTTCCTAATCCCCTCCTTCACTTTCCTACCATCCTCCTTCCTAATCCCCTCCTTCACTTCCCCACCATCCTCCTTCCTAATCCCCTTCCTTCACTTTCCAACCATCCTCCTTCCTAATCCCCTCCTCCACTTTCCTACCATCCTCCTTCCTAATCCCCTTCCTTCACTTTCCTACCATCCTCCTTCCTAATCCCCTTCCTTCACTTTCCTACCATCCTCCTTCCTAATCCCCTCCTCCACTTTCCTACCATCCTCCTTCCTAATCCCCTTCCTTCACTTTCCAACCATCCTCCTTCCTAATCCCCTCCTCCACTTTCCTACCATCCTCCTTCCTAATCCCCTTCCTTCACTTTCCTACCATCCTCCTTCCTAATCCCCTCCTCCACTTTCCTACCATCCTCCTTCTTAATACCCTCCTTCACTTTCCTACCATCCTCCTTCCTAATCCCCTCCTTCACTTTCCTACCATCCTCCTTCCTAATCCCCTCCTTCACTTTCAAACCATCCTCCTTCCTAATCCCCTCCTCCACTTTCCTACCATCCTCCTTCCTAATCCCTTCCTTCATTTTCCTACCATCCTCCTTCCTACTCTTCCTTCTTCACCCCCTCCCTCCCCCCTCCCGTTCTTACTACTCCTGCTATCCTCTAATCCTACCGTGCTCTTTGTGGATGTTTGTTACATTCCTCTGTCACTAACTGATTTGGGTGCGGAATTCTCTCGACATTTTTCTGAATCGTCATCAGATATGATCAGGAGATTAAGTCAATATATGTTATTAATGGTTGTAATTATTTAATGTTTTCACAAGATAAGGGACTCGATTCCGTCCCGAATCCGCGACACCGTAGAACGACTGACATCGATTGTCGAGGTATTAATATTTGTTGGATAACTGTAACGCGAAGCACGCTGTGACTGTTCTGCATTAAATACTGGTTCGGATATTGACCTCTATCCTGACTGGTTTGTAAACTTAATATCGCTTGTGTCTACATTTGTTTAAACAGACATGTTACATGAACAAATACTCGACGGTGTAATTACATCAATTAATGTCTATGTTTTCACAGAGATACCTAATGTATCTGTAGCCAACGTTACTGTACTTAGCTAGCCACAAAAACAATATCACTTTTACAATTGTTTTATTTCCGTCATAAAAGGGTGATCGATTTTTACACTTCGGCGGCCAACTCAATACACAGTGCTGTTCACAAGTACAAATTGTTTTAAAAGGAATAAAACTATATTACACTAACAGCAGATCGTCCTTACGCGGCGCTAATATCACTCCGTAGTCTTCTTATTTCGATGTTGTTGTTTCCCATTTGCCAATGATAATTTTTTGTGTAGTTGATGATAACACGACGCCTCGACACTCCGCGGCCGTGGTCCGAAACAAGGGCGCCCATTGTTACATTGTATATTGGCGTCACTAATAAAAAACACGTTCTTAATGGAAATCATAATTAGAAACAGTAAAACAAAAACAGGAACAGCGAATGAAAAATGACGACCATTTGGTTGTCACTGACAACTCATTAATATTTGTATGGTTTCATCTCACAATAGAATATTTAAATAATTTGAGAGAAGCTAATTGATGGTAGGCGTGAAGAACGTCCAATTATCCCGCAATATTAACATAAAGTCAGCCGACTATTAGAGAGAATCTCATGTTTGGGTATAGATGGTTCGGGCCCCTCTCCAAAAGTGCACCCGTCGTGTGATCAATACTCCAATGTGACAGCATCACAACCAAAGCTCGTCCCTACTCACAAGTGTTACGTCAAATCGGTCGCGTGTCCCACGTGCGTGCGTGTAATATTGTCACAAAATGTAAGACATTAAGGCGCACGTCAAGACTAATGACTGTAATCTTAAGACAAGAGACATGACCTTTTAAGTTGTCATTTAGAACTAGAATGCGATCAAGTCTGTTCTTGTCTCTGATGGCTCTAACTTCTCTGACGTCATTTTAAACCAAAGGACGAGACAGTCTGTTCTTGTCTCTGATGGTTCTAACTTCTCTGTCGTTATTTTAAACCAAAGGACGAGACAGTCCTTCTCGTCTCTGATGGTTCTAACTTCTCTGACGTCATTTTAAACCAAATGACGAGACAGCCTGTTCTTGTCTCTGATGGTTCTAACTTCTCTGACGTCATTTTAAACCAAATGACGAGACAGTCTGTTCTTGTCTCTGATGGTTCTAACCTCTCTGCCGTCATTTTAAACCAAAGGACGAGACAGTCTCTTTTTGTCTCTGATGGTTCTAACATCTCTGCCGTCATTTTAAACCAAAGGACGAGACAGTCTCTTTTTGTCTCTGATGGTTCTAACCTCTCTGCCGTCATTTTAAACCAAATGACGAGACAGTCTGTTCTTGTCTCTGATGGTTCTAACCTCTCTGACGTCATTTTAAACCAAAGGACGAGACAGTCCTTCTCGTCTCTGATGGTTCTAACTTCTCTGCCGTCATTTTAAACCAAATGACGAGACAGTCTGTTCTTGTCTCTGATGATTTTAATATCTCTGTCGTCCCTGTATGTTAATGGACGGGATATTTACTACTTGTCGTCTGATGGTTTCTTAAGTCGTCGTTGGTAACATTTGTAAATGTCAGGCCGTTTATAAACTAATATAAGTACTTTACTAGTGTGTAAGAGTACGGCCAATCCTAACCGATTACAGAGGCAGAAATCGCACGCAGAATTACTGTAAGACCTGTTCACCGTTTCTGTTTGGAAGGCTGCACAGTTCAAATTTCAAATCAAACGTTTCATGAAGAAAATTAAATGCAGTCATTAATTAAAGTCAAAATCTTTAATAAAACACACAGCTGACATCGATCAACTCAAGCAGTGATCGTTCAGGCGTTGAAAAATAAGACAAATGGGCCACATTGTTCGTGCCCGGATAAGTCGCTGACACCCAGTCCTCCTATACGTGAAGTTTTGTACAAAATTAATGAAGGTCACCCGTGTAACTCGGAATCTCAGGTATCTTTTTATAAGTAGGATAATTCTACCAACTACTGTGTTACCATAGTAACGAGGTAATCTATCGTCACCAACCATAACGTGTACTGAGGAAGTCAGACGTAACCAACCATAACGTGTACTGAGGTAGTCAGACGAAACCAGCCATAACTTGTACTGCGGTAGTCAGACGTAACCAACCATAACGTGTACTGAGGAAGTCAGACGAAACCAACCATAACGTGTACTGAGGTAGTCAGACATCACCAACCATAACGTGTACTGAGGTAGTCAAACGTCACCAACCATAACATGTACTGAGGAAGTCAGACGTCACCAACCGTAACGTGTACTGAGGTAATCAGACGTAACCAACCATAACGTGTACTGAGGTAGTCAGACGTAACCAACCATAACGTGTACTGCGGTAATCAGATGTCACCAACCATAACGTGTACTGCGGTAGTCAGACGTAACCAACCTGACGTGTACTGAGATAGGCAGGTAGTGAGTCCCAGTTCTATACATGTGTTTAGTAAGTCTCATTTGTATACTACTGTTTACTGAGTCTCAGTTGTATACAGATCTTTAGTGAGTGTCAGTTGTATACAGGTGTTTAGTGAGTGTCAGTTGTATACAGATCTTTAGTAAGTCTCTGTCGTATACAGATGTTTAGTAAGTCTCGGTCGTATACTGATGTTTAGTAAGTCTCGGTCGTATACAGATGTTTAGTAAGTCTCGGTCGTATACAGATGTTTAGTAAGTCTCGGTCGTATACTGATGTTTAGTAAGTCTCGGTCGTATACAGATGTTTAGTAAGTCTCAGTTGTATACAGATGTTTAGTAAGTCTCAGTTGTATACAGATGTTTAGTGGGACTCAGCTGTAAACTACGCTTTAGTGAGTCTCTGTCGTATACTGATGTTTAGTAAGTCTCGGTCGTATACTGATGTTTAGTAAGTCTCAGTTGTATACAGATGTTTAGTAGGTCTCAGTTGTATACAGATGTTTAGTAAGTCTCAGTTGTATACAGATGTTTAGTGGGACTCAGCTGTAAACTACGCTTTAGTAAGTCTCGGTCGTATACTGATGTTTAGTAAGTCTCGGTCGTATACAGATGTTTATGAGTGTCAGTTGTATACAGATGTTTAGTAAGTCTCAGCTGTATACAGATGTTTATGAGTGTCAGTTGTATACAGATGTTTATGAGTGTCAGTTGTATACAGGTGTTTATGAGTGTCAGTTGTATACAGATGTTTATGAGTGTCAGTTGTATACAGATGTTTATGAGTGTCAGTTGTATACAGATGTTTATGAGTGTCAGTTGTATACAGATGTTTACGAGTGTCAGTTGTATACAGATGTTTATGAGTGTCAGTTGTATACAGATGTTTAGTGAGTGTCAGTTGTATACAGATGTTTAGTAAGTCTCAGTTGTATACAGATGTTTAGTGAGTGTCAGTTGTATACAGATGTTTAGTGAGTGTCAGTTGTATACAGATGTTTAGTGAATGTCAGTTGTATACAGATGTTTAGTAAGTCTCAGTTGTATACAGATGTTTAGTGAGTGTCAGTTGTATACAGATGTTTAGTGAATGTCAGTTGTATACAGATGTTTAGTAAGTCTCAGTTGTATACAGATGTTTAGTGAGTGTCAGTTGTATACAGATGTTTAGTAAGTCTCAGTCGTATACTGATGTTTAGTGAGTCTCTGTCGTATACAGACGTTTAGTGAGTGTCAGTTGTATACTACTGTTTACTGAGAATTGATTTGCATGACCTTCAGTTGCAATTAAGAGAATTTGTTGTCAGTTAGGTTATTTTGGGACTTGTGAACTCACTGGAAAGGTTGACTACTGTTTTACACAGTAGTCTGAAAATCAATCATGGTTTTGTATATTGGGACCTGTCTCCTGAAAGGGGGATGAATTAGACGGCTCAGAATCTAGATCACAAGATGCCATTCCTAGATGGCGGTTTACGTAGAAGTGTAGAAGAAAAAAATGATCTCGTCAAAGATTTTCGCTTCAAAGCCACTTTTTATGTGTTGAGTTGTATATAATTACTAATTATCACACATGCATGGTCATTGTTACCTGTATACGCCATTTCAATTCTTAGAGATTTCCTTAATTTGTGTTTACAAAGACATCTCAATTCCAATTTACTAAGAGCCATACTATGTGGGGGTTTTCGTTGCACTTGACAGTTTACTATAGGTGTTACCTATATTCTATATGATTTAATGCTTGCCCTATCCTCCAGCAGTCCATCTCAAAGTATCGTGTGATATGGCGAATAAAGGACCCATGTCAAAGAATCGTGTGATGTGGCGGATAAAGAGTAAATGTTAAAGTATCGTGAGATGTGGCAGATAAAGAGTAAATGTTAAAGTATCGTGAGATGTGGCGGATATAGGACCCATGTCAAAGTATCGTGTGATGTGGCGGATAAAGAACCCATCTCAAAGTATCGTGAGATGTGGCGGATAAAGAGCTCATGTCAAAGTGTCGTGAGATGTGGCGGATAAAGAGCCCATGTCAAAGTGTCGTGAGATGTGGCGGATAAAGAACCCATCTCAAAGTATCGTGAGATGTGGCGGATAAAGAACCCATGTCAAAATATCGTGAGACGTGGCGGATAAAGAACCCATGTCAAAATATCGTGTGATGTGGCGGATAAAGAACCCATGTCAAAATATCGTGTGATGTGGCGGATAAAGAACCCATGTCAAAGTGTCGTGAGATGTGGCGGATAAAGAGCCCATGTCAAAGTGTCGTGAGATGTGGCGGATAAAGAACCCATCTCAAAGTATCGTGAGATGTGGCGGATAAAGAACCCATGTCAAAGTATCGTGAGATGTGGCGGATAAAGAACCCATGTCAAAATATCGTGTGATGTGGCGGATAAAGAACCCATGTCAAAGTATCGTGAGATGTGGCAGATAAAGAGTAAATGTTAAAGTATCGTGAGATGTGGCGGATATAGGACCCATGTCAAAGTATCGTGTGATGTGGCAGATAAAGAGTAAATGTCAAAGTATCGTGAGATGTGGCGGATAAAGAACCCATGTCAAAGTATCGTGAGATGTGGCGGATAAAGAACCCATGTCAAAGTATCGTGAGATGTGGCAGATAAAGAGTAAATGTTAAAGTATCGTGAGATGTGGCGGATAAAGAGTAAATGTTAAAGTATCGTGAGATGTGGCGGATAAAGAACCCATGTCAAAGTATCGTGAGATGTGGCGGATAAAGAACCCATGTCAAAATATCGTGTGATGTGGCGGATAAAGAACCCATGTCAAAGTATCGTGTGATGTGGCAGATAAAGAACCCATGTCAAAATATCGTGTGATGTGGCGGATAAAGAAACCATCTCAAAGTATCGTGAGATGTGGCGGATATAGGACCCATGTCAAAGTATCGTGTGATGTGGCGGATAAAGAGTAAATGTTAAAGTATCGTGAGATGTGGCGGATAAAGAACCCATGTCAAAGTATCGTGTGATGTGGCGGATAAAGAACCCATGTCAAAGTATCGTGAGATGTGGCGGATAAAGAACCCATGTCAAAATATCGTGTGATGTGGCGGATAAAGAACCCATGTCAAAGTATCGTGAGATGTGGCAGATAAAGAGTAAATGTTAAAGTATCGTGAGATGTGGCGGATAAAGGACCCATGTCAAAATATCGTGAGATGCAACTCGTGTGAAACTCATGGGAGAGAGGCGACTCATGTGAAGCTATGGAAAAGAGGCGACTCATGTGATGAGTCGGTTGAATAATGATTTTTCCCGTGACTTTTGGGCATTGAAATGACCTTCGTTGTTCAGCTTCATTTAACGTTCAATCATGGATACGTAGTTCAAAGGTAATGTTTTCTACAGAAAGAACCATATACCACTTTGAAGAGCATTTGATCCACGCGCCACAGAAAATGTATACAACGTGATAATTTATCAGACCCGTGTAGTCTTGAGATAACTTCTATTCTACGTGTTGCTGACGTGTGACGTAAAAAGTAAAACAAACGATAAATCAAAAGATCCAAATTAACCAGAAATAAATAATGATCGGTTGTGTTATACACGTATATTAAGCATGCTATTGTATGAGTCGAATAACAAGCAGATGTTGTTCTTAATGGGTTACCATTATCAGTTTGTTCTCCCTTTTATGGATTCGGTGTGCATCCACAGCACATCGTTGCTTTTTAACCAGCACGCAAGATTCTCTACGGTAAGGTACATCCTCAGATAAACAGTCAAGTGAGATAAGGTCATAACAGACCGAAAATTTAGCACGAAATGGGCCGTTAAAGTAGTCACAGGACGCAATTGTATGACCATTCGGATGGAGCGAGTCGTTTTCCTGTTTACTGTCTTTTTTCGTGTTCTATTAATTGTTTGTGTTGTAAGTAGATTCCGTATTGTGGAACTTTGTTAGAAACTGAAGCCTTAGATATTTCTTCCATTGTTATGAGCAAATGGAGTGAGAGAACAAAGCCAGTGCTGATAACACATGGTGATGGATGTACAACTCAGTATAAAAAACTATCCTAAACTCAATCAGCTAGCAGATATTGATTGATATTACCGCCATCAACAAAACAAGTGCCGTCAGTTACATCTAACTACCTCCCCGGGTGGCACCCCGACTAAAACAACTGATATTTCCTCGTTTAGATAAACATCCACGAATTTCAACAAAGCATCAACTCATTCATGCGTGCTATGGAACATAAGCACGTGCTGTCTGATGTTGCAGCGTGTCTCTCTTCGATTCTCCAGTCCGGATTAAAATCTGTCAAAACGAATAAATTACACGCGAGAATGATTGTAGATCTTCTGATTCAGAAATCACAAAAGTGATGATAATATCTCTGTGTCTTTATTTATGGCGTCATCAATAGGATCCATTTCCTTCGCGTGGAGATCTGCGTTAGTCAATAGTCAGATAGATATACACAATCTACATAAATTGGCAATGTATCCACTTTGTTTTAGGTATGATCGACCGTCGTTTTATTTGAAAACGGGGGATTTCTGGTCTTATGCATGTTATCGTTAGGCAATGTATACCACGATCACTGGAGGATCACGTGATTTTGAGGTAAATTATCATTACACCAATGGCCGTCTATCAAGCTAAATGAAAGTTTGTTGATCCTGTATCGAATAATACCTTTACTTTTATACGTAGTTCCAGTCAAACTCTCTTAAAACGAAAAGTTGAAATTCTTCGACATTTTTAATTGATTTAAAATAATTTAGAATAAATGCACGTTTAGTGATGAGCTGAAAACCATGGATTGTACGATACAGTCATTCATTTGTTCATTTCAGTAACAGAGAATGTTGAAACGAAGAATGTAATTACATCATGCAAAAAGTCTTTTGTTATCGTGTTGTGTGCATCGCTGTTAAAATTACCTCCCTAGTTCCGGTAGAATTTACGGCTGTGGTGATTACCTCCCCAGCTTGATGGCTCTTGGTGGGACCTTAGTGAACGACCTCACGACAGTCGCTGTAATATGGCGTGGCAGAAGATGTATTAATTACCCAGCAGGCAATCAGAATCTATCCGACAACTCATTAGTTCCCGGAACCCGAATTAATTACCGATAATGTTACCTCTATATAAGAAACTCGTTTCATTTTCCCTAGACTACGAACGGGCATTTAAGCCTCAATTACGGTAATACAGCGAGTTTATATTACACCAGAGGGAATGCCTCTATTGTGTTCATATTTTGTGACAACATGAACACGTGACTTGAATCTAAAAATTCCCATGCCATCTACGTTATCTAATAACATAATATCGATACGCGGAGCAGAATGCTCATTTCATTTGCTATAATCTTATGGCAAATGCTTGTTCAGGAGAATGAAGATTGAGGAAAACATGAAAGGTTTTTCATAATACTTTCTAAATCACTGATAGTTTTTCCCATGTCAATGGAATGTTTCCCTAAATCATTGAAGCTTTTCCCAAATCAATTGAATGTTCTCCGAAACAATCACTTTGAATCTTGTCCTATATAAATTGAAAAAAATATCCTAAGTCATACAAAGTCTTCTGAAACTTGTTTCAATTAAGCAGCATGTTTAAAAAAAATAATTAAAGGTTGTTTGTAATCTCCAAGGAGTGTCCTGAAAAATTGACAGTAATTCTTCTCATCGAAGGTATTCTGTGGTACGGTGATCGATAGAATATGATCAACGTCAGACGGAAGTATATTCTAAATAAGAAACTGCAGACTCGGTAGAGTCTGCTTCATAAGATAATTTTAGGTATGAACAGTGTTTGCTTACTGTCTTTGAAAATCTGATTGTATATGGAAATACATGGTCAGCCTCGGTATGAAATACATTTGTTGTTTCTAGAAATCTTATCGCGAAAATTTGTACTAAATTTCATAGAGTACTCGCTCTGGAGTTCAGGCGCCATAGTGACAAACCATATCTGTATTTCAATGTCAAATATTGCATTTGTTCTTTCGTGCCTAGATGGTGTACATCTGACTTGAATCTAATTTCGTAATAAGTAACGCCATTTCAAGGCGTAGGCGCAGACAAGCCTGGAAATGATACAGCTGCTGGGTGTGCATGCTCTTGGTACACCTACAAGTCTGGAGCGGGGCGATGCATATGTAGGGTGTAGCCAATTACCAGTAAACAATTAATATTTAATCCCGTCTTTTAACACCTACGTTCTGGATAAGTGAGACGATCTGCATAGATGGCATTCTTACAAAATTGTATAATATTGATTACAAATATAGATATATACACACACCCAGAGAGAAGCTTGAGATATCATTTCCATCAAAATCAATTTAGTTACACTAAATGGGCATGCCGTTAGAAAGGGCTTGTCAGATAATGAATTTCTGTTTGAAAAAAAACCCCAGTTATCATAGACAGAAGAATAAATATTCTCAATACAATTCTTCCGGGAACTGAATATAGAATTTTGTTTGTGTGTTAAAGGAATGATATTTTATGTCCTTTTGTGTTGTATATAATCTGTCAGGTATGTTGACGCTGTGGTAGATGATTTGTAGGGTATGTTGACGCTGTGGTAGATGATTTGTCGGGTGTGTTGACGCTGTGGGGTATGTTGACGCTGTGGTAGATGATTTGTCGGGTATGTTGACGCTGTGGTATATGACTTGTAGGGTATGTTGACGCTGTGGTATATGACTTGTAGGGTATGTTGACGCTGTGGTAGATGATTTGTAGGGTATGTTGACGCTGTGGTAGATGATTTGTAGGGTATGTTGACGCTGTGGTAGATGATTTGTCGGGTATGTTGACGCTGTGGTAGATGATTTGTAGGGTATGTTGACGCTGTGGTAGATGATTTGTCGGGTATGTTGACGCTGTGGTAGATGATTTGTAGGATATGTTGACGCTGTGGTAGATGATTTGTAGGGTATGTTGACGCTGTGGTAGATGATTTGTCGGGTATGTTGACGCTGTGGTATATGACTTGTAGGATATGTTGACGCTGTGGTATATGACTTGTAGGGTATGTTGACGCTGTGGTAGATGATTTGTAGGGTATGTTGACGCTGTGGTATATGACTTGTAGGATATGTTGACGCTGTGGTATATGACTTGTAGGGTATGTTGACGCTGTGGTAGATGACTTGTAGGGTATGTTGACGCTGTGGTAGATGACTTGTAGGGTATGTTGACGCTGTGGTAGATGATTTGTCGGGTATGTTGACGCTGTGGTATATGACTTGTAGGATATGTTGACGCTGTCGTAGATGATTTGTCGGGTATGTTGACGCTGTGGTAGATGATTTGTAGGGTATGTTGACGCTGTGGTAGATGACTTGTAGGGTATGTTGACGCTGTGGTAGATGATTTGTCGGGTATGTTGACGTTGTCGTAGATGACTTGTAGGGTATGTTGACGCTGTGGTAGATGACTTGTAGGGTATGTTGACGCTGTGGTAGATGATTTGTAGGGTATGTCGACGCTGTCGTAGATGACTTGTAGTATGTTGACGCTGTGGTAGATGACTTGTAGGGTATGTTGACGCTGTGGTATATGATTTGTAGGGTATGTTGACGCTGTGGTAGATGATTTGTAGGGTATGTTGACGCTGTCGTAGATGATTTGTAGGGTATGTTGACGCTGTGGTAGATGATTTGTAGGATATGTTGACGCTGTGGTAGATGATTTGTAGGATATGTTGACGTTGTGGTAGATGATTTGTAGGATATGTTGACGCTGTGGTATATGATTTGTCGGGTGTGTTGACGCTGTGGTAGATGATTTGTCGGGTATGTTGACGCTGTGGTAGATGATTTGTAGGGTATGTTGACGCTGTGGTAGATGATTTGTAGGGTATGTTGACGCTGTGGTAGATGATTTGTAGGGTATGTTGACGTTGTCGTAGATGATTTGTAGGATATGTTGACGCTGTGGTATATGATTTGTAGGGTATGTTGACGCTGTGGTAGATGATTTGTCGGGTGTGTTGACGCTGTGGTAGATGATTTGTAGGGTATGTTGACGCTGTGGTAGATGATTTGTAGGGTATGTTGACGCTGTCGTAGATGATTTGTCGGGTGTGTTGACGCTGTGGTAGATGATTTGTAGGGTATGTTGACGCTGTCGTAGATGATTTGTCGGGTATGTTGACGTTGTCGTAGATGATTTGTAGGGTATGTTGACGCTGTGGTAGATGATTTGTCGGGTATGTTGACGTTGTCGTAGATGATTTGTAGGGTATGTTGACGCTGTCGTAGATGATTTGTAGGATATGTTGACGCTGTCGTAGATGATTTGTAGGGTATGTTGACGCTGTCGTAGATGATTTGTAGGGTATGTTGACGCTGTCGTAGATGATTTGTAGGATATGTTGACGCTGTGGTAGATGATTTGTAGGGTGTGTTGACGCTGTGGTAGATGACTTGTAGGATATGTTGACGTTGTGGTATATACTTTGTAGGGTATGTTGACGCTGTGGTAGATGATTTGTAGGGTGTGTTGACGCTGTCGTAGATGATTTGTAGGGTATGTTGACGCTGTGGTATATGATTTGTCGGGTGTGTTGACGCTGTCGTAGATGATTTGTAGGGTATGTTGACGCTGTGTGTTGATGTAGTGGTATATTTTGTCACATTGTATTGGAGATTTGGCATTCACTGATGTTGCACAATGGTTATTTTATACCACGACATTATTTGACATCGTTCTACTACAATAAAAAAAGTTCGTTCTATGAGTTGACCTGTTCTGTATGCACTTATGGGTTGCTTAGGATATCAGTTTAAAAACATTCATAAATATAATAATTTTCCACAAATGACAGTTAACCATTCACAGGTGAAGTACCTCCAAGGCAATAAAATGATAACGATCCATAGCAATCACGAACTACTCTTTGCGCGTTTTCATTTCCGCGAGCGCGTGAAGCTCCATGTCAGGTCGAACAATTATATGGTATACTGTGTATTACGTAAAGTTGTAATTCGTGTGTTTAACAGGTGTCGACGTTATTTTCGGGGCGTATGTATACAAAGTATTTACAAGGTGTTTACGGTAGGTTGTGGTGAGTGTGTATACCAGGTGTTTACGGTAAGTTCTAGTTCGTGTGTATACCGTGTGTTTAAATTAGGTTGTGGTGCGTGTGTATACCGGGTGTTTATGTTAGGTTGTGGTGCGTGTGTATACCGGGTGTTTATGTTAGGTTGTGGTTCGTGTGTATACCGGGTGTTTAAGTTAGGTTGTGGTGCGTGTGTATACAGGGTGTTTATGGTAGGTTGTGGGTTCGTGTGTATACCGGGTGCTTACTGTAGGTTGTCGGTGTGTATACCGGGTGTTTACGTTACGTTGTGGTGCGTGTGTATACCGGGTGTTTACGGTAGGTTGTGGTGCGTGTGTATACCGGGTGTTTATGTTAGGTTGTGGTGCGTGTGTATACCGGGTGTTTACGGTAGGTTGTGGTGCGTGTGTATTCCGGGTGTTTACGTTAGGTTGTGGTGCGTGGGTATACCGGGTGTTTATGTTAGGTTGTGGTTCGTGTGTATACCGGGTGTTTACGGTAGGTTGTGGTGCGTGTGTATACTGGGTGTTTACGGTAGGTTGTGGTGCGTATGTATACCGGGTGTTTACAGTAGGTTGTGGTGCGTGTGTATACCGGGTGTTTACGGTAGGTTGTGGTGCATGTGTATACCGGGTGTTTACGGTAGGTTGTGGTGCGTGTGTATACCGGGCGTTTACGGTAGGTTGTGGTGCGTGTGTATACCGGGTGTTTACGGTAGGTTGTGGTGCGTGTGTATACCGGGTGTTTACGGTAGGTTGTGGTGCATGTGTATACCGGGTGTTTACGGAAGGTTGTGGTGCGTGTGTATACAGGGTGTTAATGTTAGGTTGTGGTTCGTGTGTTTACGGTAGGTTGTGGTGCGTGTGTATACCGGGTGTTTACGTTAGGTTGTGGTTCGTGTGTATACCGGGTGTTTACGGTAGGTTCTGGTTCGTGTGTATACCGTGTGTTTAAGTTAGGTTGTGGTGCGTGTGTATACCGGGTGTTTAAGTTAGGTTCTGGTGGTGCGTGTGTTAGGTTGTGGTGCGTGTGTATACCGGGTGTTTATGTTAGGTTGTTGTGCGTGTGTATACTGGGTGTTTACGTTAGGTAGTGGAGTGTTGGTATATCGGGGGTATACCAGATAATTACATCTGGTTGTGGTGCGGGGGTATATCGGGGGTATACCAGATAATTACATCTGGTTGTGGTGCGGGGGTATATCGGGGGTATACCAGATAATTACATCTGGTTGTGGTGCGGGGTTATATCGGGGGTATACCAGATAATTACATCTGGTTGTGGTGCGGGGGTATATCTGGGGTATACCAGATAATTACATCTGGTTGTGGTGCGGGGTTATATCGGGGGTATACCAGATAATTACATCTGGTTGTGGTGCGGGGGTATATCGGGAGTATACCAGATAATTACATCTGGTTGTGGTGCGGGGGTATATCGGGGGTTTACCAGATAATTACATCTAGTTGTGGTGCGGGGGTATATTCGGGGGGTATACCAGATAATTACATCTGGTTGTGGTGCGGTGGGTATATCGGGGGTATACCAGATAATTACATCTGGTTGTGGTGCGGGGTTATATCGGGGGTATACCAGATAATTACATCTTGTTGTGGTGCGTGTGTATAACGGGCGTTTAGGTGATATGGTGGAGCGTGGTTACAGAAAGTGTTTACGTTACGTTGTGAAGTGTTGGTTTATCGGATGTCTTTATTCTGATACAGGTTGTTTGTCTGAAATCTTATAAGATTCGTCAAATTCTTGTTTCTGACGAAACATATCTGCCGGACCGTTTCTCATGAACGTACGATACTGTTCTTTAATTGAAGCCGAGGGACCAAACTGCTTCTACACTATGAGGCCTGTTTTGTTGGTAATTATGCTCTGTTAATATGCCATTATCTGTTTGCAAATAAAACGGAAATTTGGTGTTTTATGTAAGCAATAAAACTCATTCCCCAAAGACTCTTATTAAACCCTTGACTTTTAGTGATATATAATTCGATAACAGTATTGGCGTGCCGTGTAAATTGTGCGCTAACGATGCGCCCGGATCAGGTTTGACACCTTTATTTACCGTCGGGCGCTCGGGACGCATTACCACAGTCACTCAGTCTCCTATATTTACAAACACTCTGGTGACTCCATTGTAATGAGGTAAACTGTTTGACAATCTTAGTTTGTCTCCAGGGTGGGAGGGTCGCCTGAATGGATAAATCAATGATAGCCTTTCATGACCCTCCAGAACGTTGGAACTTTAGGATGTACAATAACAAGACACTTGATATGATCCAAGGGGAATGCATCGGAATATGCACCCTAAATATCGACAACAGCATGACAGTAACAATCCGCTAAGTGGTCAGTTTTAAAAAAAAAAATAAGGAAGAAATAGATCAATTGACTCTTTTTTCACATTGGTTGAAAGAATTTTGTTTCTGTTATATATACACGAAAGAAAATCGTATCGAATAATATTTTACCTCAGGTTCTGTAAACAAAGTTATCTTTTCTGACTTTCCGCCCAGTTTGATGCATGTTTGACTTCTACACAGGTTATCATGTAATCGCCAATTAAAAATACAATTACTTTTTTTCAAATAAATACAAAAAATGTAACGGGTACTTACAGAAAAAACTGACAACGGTGTACCGGGTAATTACAGAAAAAACTGACAACGGTGTGCCGGGTCATTACAGAAAAACTGACAACGGTGTACCGGGTCATTACAGAAAAACTGACAACGGTGTACCGGGTCATTACAGAAAAACTGACAACGGTGTACCGGGTAATAACAGAAAAACTGACAACGATGTACCGGTTCTTTATAGAAAAACTGACAACGATGTACCGGTTCATTACAGAAAAACTGACAACTGTGTACCGGGTCACTACAGAAAAAACTGACAACGATGTACCGGGTCACTATAGAAAAACTGACAACGGTGTACCGGGTCGCTACAGAAAAAAACTGACAACGGTGTACCGGTCCTTTATAGAAAAACTGACGACGGTGTACCGGGTCATTACAGAAAAACTGACAACGGTGTACCGGGTCATTAAAGAAGAAATGACAACGATGTACCGGGTCACTACAGAAAAACTGACAACGATGTACCAGGTCATTACAGAAAAACTAACAACAGTGTACCGGGTCACTACAGAAAAACTGACAACGATGTACCGGGTCACTACAGAAAAAACTGACAACGGTGTGCCGGGTCATTACAGAAAAACTGACAACGATGTACCGGGTCATTAAAGAAGAACTGACAACGTTGTACCGGGTCATTACAGAAAAACTGACAACGATGTACCGGCTCATTAAAGAAGAACTGACAACGTTGTACCGGGTCATTACAGAAAAACTGACAACGGTGTACCGGGTAATAACAGAAAAGCTGACAACGGTGTACCGGGTCATTAAAGAAGAACTGACAACGGTGTACCGGGTCATTACAGAAAAACTGACAACGGTGTACCGGGTCATTACAGAAAAACTGACAACGATGTATCGGGTCATTACAGAAAAACTGACAACGATGTACCGGGTCACTACAGAAAAAACTGACACGGTGTACGGTGTGACAACGGTGTACCGGGTAATAACAGAAAAGCTGACAACGGTGTACCGGGTCATTAAAGAAGAACTGACAACGGTGTACCGGGTCATTACAGAAAAACTGACAACGGTGTACCGGGTCATTACAGAAAAACTGACAACGATGTATCGGGTCATTACAGAAAAACTGACAACGATGTACCGGGTCACTACAGAAAAAACTGACGACGGTGTACCGGGTCATTACAGAAAAACTGACAACGGTGTACCGGGTCATTAAAGAAGAACTGACAACGATGTACCGGGTCACTACAGAAAAACTGACAACGATGTACCAGGTCATTACAGAAAAACTAACAACAGTGTACCGGGTCACTACAGAAAAACTGACAACGATGTACCGGGTCACTACAGAAAAAACTGACAACGGTGTGCCGGGTCATTACAGAAAAACTGACAACGATGTACCGGGTCATTAAAGAAGAACTGACAACGTTGTACCGGGTCATTACAGAAAAACTGACAACGATGTACCGGCTCATTAAAGAAGAACTGACAACGTTGTACCGGGTCATTACAGAAAAACTGACAACGGTGTACCGGGTAATAACAGAAAAGCTGACAACGGTGTACCGGGTCATTAAAGAAGAACTGACAACGGTGTACCGGGCCATTACAGAAAAACTGACAACGGTGTACCGGGTCATTACAGAAAAACTGACAACGATGTATCGGGTCATTACAGAAAAACTGACAACGATGTACCGGGTCACTACAGAAAAAACTGACAACGGTGTACCGGGTCATTACAGAAAAACTGACAATGATGTACCGGGTCACTACAGAAAAACTGACAACGATGTACCGGGTCATTACAGAAAAACTGACAACGGTGTACCGGGTCACTACAGAAAAACTGACAACGATGTACCGGGTCACTACAGAAAAACTGACAACGGTGTACCGGGTAATAACAGAAAAGCTGACAACGGTGTACCGGGTCATTAAAGAAGACTGACAACGGTGTACCGGGTCATTACAGAAACACTGTCAACGATGTACCGGGTCATTACAGAAAAACTGGTAACGGTGTACCGGGACATTACAGAAAAACTGACAACGGTGTACCGGGTCATTACAGAAAAACTGACAACGATGTACCGGTTCTTTATAGAAAAACTGACGACGGTGTACCGGGTCATTACAGAAAAACTGACAACGGTGTACCGGGTCATTAAAGAAGAACTGACAACGATGTACCGGGTCACTACAGAAAAACTGACAACGATGTACCAGGTCATTACAGAAAAACTAACAACAGTGTACCGGGTCACTACAGAAAAACTGACAACGATGTACCGGGTCACTACAGAAAAACTGACAACGGTGTGCCGGGTCATGAAAAACTGACAACGATGTACCGGGTCATTAAAGAAAAAACTGACAACGGTGTACCGGGTCATTACAGAAAAACTGACAACGATTGTACCGGGTCACTACAGAAAAACTGACAACGATGTACCGGGTCATTACAGAAAAACTGACAACGGTGTACCGGGTCACTACAGAAAAACTGACAACGGTGTACCGGGTCATTAAAGAAGAACTGACAACGTTGTACCGGGTCATTAAAGAAGAACTGACAACGATGTACCGGTTTGTACCGGGTCATTACAGAAAAACTGACAACGGTGTACCGGGTAATAACAGAAAAGCTGACAACGGTGTACCGGGTCATTAAAGAAGAACTGACAACGGTGTACCGGGTCATTACAGAAAAACTGACAACGGTGTACCGGGTCATTACAGAAAAACTGACAACGATGTATCGGGTCATTACAGAAAAACTGACAACGATGTACCGGGTCACTACAGAAAAAACACTACAGAAAAAACTGACAACGGTGTACCGGGTCATTACAGAAAAACTGACAATGATGTACCGGGTCACTACAGAAAAACTGACAACGATGTACCGGGTCACTACAGAAAAACTGACAACGGTGTACCGGGTAATAACAGAAAAGCTGACAACGTTGTACCGGGTCATTAAAGAAGAACTGACAACGATGTACCGGTTCATTATAGAAAAACAGTGCAAGATACCGGATTCTTGTGTCGTAATATTCCATATCTTAATTTTCGACATGATATAGAAATATAGGTGTAGGATACACCGAGATATTCCCGCTTTCATGTTTAGCCATAAAGTGATAGATACACCTTGATAATCTGAATTTTTAATCAGGACATTAAACTAGGGATAGTATCAGCATGCTTTCTAGCTTCTTCCTTTTTCATATTAAAAAATAAATGAACATATCAACAATTAATGTTAATCAAAATTGGCAAGGTTTGCTATCACGCCATCCCATGGCGGATTATGTCACATGATCAATCACGTGGTATGTTTTGTTCGCAGATATGTCCCTTATCTTAGTTATTGTAGTGTGTACAACATAAAGAAATGTAAATAAGACATGTTTTACAAGTATCCAGAGTCGCTCTGCGGAGGTCGAAATGTAACAATTTCTGACGTTTGTAACTAATTCACATTTACTTTTCTAACCACACGGGTATTAAATCGTTAAAAAAACAGGAGTCGTACTGAATAGGATATCAGGCGAACCTGGCCTGGCCCAGGCTTGTCTCCGAGGTCGAGGTTCATACCATCAACGACGTAGCTTCATCCTGCAATGCATGTATGACTAAGTACGGCTGCATTGGAGAGACGTGCGCGTAACTCATAATTAAAGGTCGCGATCTGACGAACATGTAGTGCACGTGTTGCTTTAATCTATTTCGATCATCCAAAATGCCGCAATTAAAATATCAAAATGTATTTCTTGATATTCAATTTAAAGTTTAAAATATTGTAGTTTGAAATATTTCCTGCGATAGCTTTGTTTATGATATAACATATCTGTCACTTTCTTTGAGCAAAGAAAAATACTGATCAGTTCACTCAAATTTACTGTCAGGATGCCAAATAAAATCTCTGAAAAATTATATTTTTGAATGACATGGAAACCAGTAAAAATGGAGGAAGATAGCGACTGTCTGTATTGATTTGATAGACGAGATTCTGCCTGGATGTTTGCCATGTTATGTTGAGGCGAACATTAATTGGTGTTTTACAACTCCTGTTAAACGTCTCCGTATCGATAAAGAGGAAGCAATAAGTAGAGCATTGCATCATGGGAACACAGACATTTTCACCCAATTTGAATACAAATTCAGAGATCACCACGAAGCTATTCCATTGCTTTTCTTACGATGTGTTTGATCAGCTATCGACAGGAAGAAAGGGATCATATGAGTCCATTTTTATTAAATGCAGTTGACTGGGTTTTTTTCAAATACGATAAACTGATCAAATAAAAAAAAACTACAACATTAGAGCGAATATTATGTCTGGGGACATGACATACTCCCAACATGTACAGCTTCAATATTTTTTCTACTAGTGAAGTCATACATTACCTCTATACTTTTAATGAAGGCATGCTAGGTCTCGATACTTTCCCTACTGAAGACACGTACTGTCTCAATATTTTACTTAGTGAAGACACGTACTGTCTCAATACTTTACTTGGTGAAGACACGTACTGTCTCAATACTTTACTTGGTGGAGACACGTACTGTCTCATTACTTTACTTACCGAAGACTTTATCAAGGACGTACAATTCTCGTCACTTTTGACATGATTTATATATGGAATAATATTCTATTGGATAATAATCAATACGCATATATGATACGTATTTTCTATGATTAGATAATGATTTATATTGATAATACATAAATGAATCTCAGAGATTTCAATCAATTCTTCTTGCGTTGGTGATAATGACAGCTAAAAGTACAAATTTCCTACAGCTGAACGAAGTTTGAATCCAATGTCGAACAAAAACGTAAGCCGAATGTTATCTTTGGCGGAACTTACATATTCGAACGAAAATAAATTAAAAAAGATAGAGGTGCCCCTGCATTAAGAGAGATAAAAGCAACTTCTCATCTCACTAGAAAGACCAACGAGGATAGAGGTGTCCCTGTTAGAAAGGTAATGGAATGCCAGGGAATCGTCATGTACTCGACATTAATGGAAATGTATCCTAAAAAGACAATGGACCAATTGCTCATAAGATTGGTTTTACTGGCTACACGTACTTCTTTCCCTCCCCCGATCTAAACCCATTGTGAACTTCCCTTTCGGATGACGGACATTTATTGAAGTTTACAAAATTGACAGTATAGAAGCGTTAATTTTGGTGTAAACCTGGATGTATTCTAACCACTGACAATGGTAATGTATAAACAGCATTTGACGTAATCATCCCTGTCGTTCTGAGGAAAGTTTCGTTGGCAGTTTCCGAAGTCCGTGACAAGTTAAATATGTGTTTTCGTCGACACCCCACGACAAGGACGGGAGACAACTCCGACTGGCACGTGTGACCTGACCTATCATTTATGACAGAACTTCTTAATCAATAGCTCTAAAGAGCGCTGCGGGTTTTGCTTAAAAGAACGAAAAAAATGACATTAAAATTGGCACGAGGAAGAGTGTTGTGACACCTGATGTAGTGATGTTATCGTGAACAACACAGCTCGCCGTACCTATAACCATCCTAACGTCATGGTTTAGACGGCCACAGGCACTAATTCAATTAAGGAAATTTATGACATGGTAATAATGTAAATATCGATCCAAAGAGTCCAAGGGTTCCGGAGGATTGGGTACATTTCGCCAAGACGTTAATGTGAGGCGATCACGATGTGGTAAGCCCTAAACCATTGGTTTTCCTGGCTGTAAATGTAAGGTATCAATAATACACGATATTGAGGCATTGTGGCAAATTACTTTATTCTCCATTCCAAGTCAGACTCACAAAAATCTGTCATAAATGTGTTTTATGGTGCAATGGAGACGACATGGATAACGCCCTGGTCACCGTATAAGTGGCCAGTGCTTGCCAGGGGCGGCCATCACCTGTCACGTGATAGGATTGATTCAGTGACTTCGATGGTAATTTACAACGAAATCATAAGAATAGTATCACTTTTAGGCTTCATTTAACGAATTAGGTATGAGTTTGTTTCGAGAGAAATATTCTACACTGGGCGATCCACTATTTATATGTACTCCGTATTTATTCGGTAACTTTCCACTTTTCACATGTATACAATTACGCATTTGGAGACTGATCATTTTTTTCACATGTACCGGTCGTGCGTTAGATACACGTACCAGCTGACTTGAGGGTGTATGAAAGCTCTGGTATCAACTGTTTACTAAGAATTTGATGTGTTATAATGATATGTTTCTGTGAAAAGTATTGCGGTGGTATTCGTGTATTCATGCATCATTCCAGGGATTTTTAAACTCTGAATTCCAAAACCCGTTCGTATCCAGTATTGATAAGGAAACTATTGCCACCAAATTCTATATAGACACGTAACCAGGTGTCCGTCGATCCAGCACTATCAGTTTGCAAATTGTCGGGATTCTTTAAAGCCCCAATATACGCATCATTTAGCAAATTTACAAAATTCCTAAAATTTCTGGGTAAACATTCACTTGGTAATTATGCAAGATTAAGATTAGGACATATTTCTGTTGAATAGTTTCTATTGAAACACTCTTTAGGAATATCAAAATAAACAAAGGATTAATAAAAGTGGGTCTCATGTAACATACACTCCGGTATTACGCGGAGTCCCGAAGGCCGTCACGAAAAAAACACGTGACATGCACAGGTGTACGTCATGTCACAGGTAGAATGCAGAGGTGTAGTCTGAATAGAACGTAATCGTGTTTATAGTAAATACTGACCTCTCACGGAAATGTCTGAAAGATTTTCCGACATTGCTTCGGCAAAGATCGTTAATGGAAGTATGTTTAGAAAAAGTTAATAGGTCTTATATCAATATGCTGTTGTCTTGAGTATTTTTCAGATAAGTTATTTTTACTCTGTCAGTAGAAATGGATTATATACTACATGTATATTCTCTTCATTTCAGAATGAAAATTGCGTATATCGTGGCTTTCAATGATACGTAAGATATACACAATATACGTACATACTTCTCCAATATCATATATTTCTTGATCGGAATCCAGAACAGAAATTTGATATGTGCTGAATATATTTCTTAATTAGAAATGTTTAATTACCCCCTTATATAAAACACGATGAAGTGGCCGGAGATCGCTATTTGTATTTCATTCTCATATCGGAAAACCATCAACATCTCTCCGAATGATAGCCTTCAACTAAATTCAATGATAATAATAATATCAGGAACTGCACGAGAGACAGGAAAAGCTGGAATATCATCCAATGTTTTATGCTGACTTGAACCTCCTCTGATGACCGGTGTAAGGTTCTGTACTGGCCTGAATCCCCTCTCGTGACTGCTGTAAGGTCCTGTGCTGGCCTGAATCCCTTCTGGTGTCCAGTGTAGGAACCTATGCTGGCTTGAATCCCCTCTGGTGACCAGTGTATGAACCTTTGCTGGCTTGAACCCCCTCTGGTGACCGCTGTAAAGTCCTGTGTTGGCTTGAATCCCCTCTGGTAACCTGTGTAAGGTTCTGTACTGGCCTGAATCCCCTCTGGTGACCGGTGTAAGATGCTGTGCTGGCTTGAATCCCCTCTGGTGACCTGTGTAAGGTTCTGTGCTGGCTTGAATCCCCTCTGGTGACCTGTGTAAGGTTCTGTGCTGGCTTGAATCCCCTCTGGTAACCTGTGTAAGGTTCTGTGCTGGCTTGAATCCCCTCTGGTGACCTGTGTAAGGTTCTGTGCTGGCTTGAATCCCCTCTGGTGACCGGTGTAAGGTCCTGTGCTGGCTTGAATCCCCTCTGGTGACCTGTGTAAGGTTCTGTACTGGCCTGAATCCCCTCTGGTGACCGGTGTGAGATGCTGTGCTGGTTTGAATCCCCTCTGGTGACCGGTGTAAGGTCCTGTGCTGGCTTGAATCCCCTCTGGTGACCGGTGTAAGGTCCTGTGCTGGCTTGAATCCCCTCTGGTGACCTGTGTAAGGTTCTGTACTGGCCTGAATCCCCTCTGGTGACCGGTGTAAGGTCCTGTGCTGGCTTGAATCCCCTCTGGTGACCTGTGTAACGTTCTGTACTGGCCTGAATCCCCTCTGGTGACCAGTGTAGGAATCTATGCTGGCTTGAAACCCCTCTGATGACCGGTGTAAGGTTCTGTGCTGGCCTGAATCCCCTCTCGTGACTGCTGTAAGGTCCTGTGCTGGCCTGAATCCCTTCTGATGACCGGTGTAAGGTCCTGTGCTGGCTTGAATCCCCTCTGGTGACCTGTGTAAGGTTCAGTACTGGCCTGAATCCCCTTTGGTGACCGGTGTGAGATGCTGTGCTGGCTTGAATCCCCTCTGGTGACCGGTGTAAGGTCCTGTGCTGGCTTGAATCCCCTCTGGTGACCTGTGTAAGGTTCTGTGCTGGCTTGAATCCCCTCTGGTGACCAGTGTGAGGTGACCAGTGTGAGATGCTGTGCTGGTTTGAATCCCCTCTGGTGACCGGTGTGAGGTCCTGTGCTGGCTTGAATCCCCTCTGGTGACCTGTGTAAGGTTCTGTACTGGCCTGAATCCCCTCTGGTGACCGGTGTGAGATGCTGTGCTGGCTTGAATCCCCTCTGGTGACCGGTGTAAGGTCCTGTGCTGGCTTGAATCCCCTCTGGTGACCGGTGTAAGGTCCTGTGCTGGCTTGAATCCCCTCTGGTGACCTGTGTAAGGTCCTGTGCTGGCTTGAATCCCCACTGGTGACCGGTGTGATATGCTGTGCTGGCTTGAATCCCCTCTGGTGACCGATGTGAGATGCTGTGCTGGCCTGAATCCCCTCTGATGACCGGTGTAAGGTTCTGTGGTGGCTTGAATCCCCTCTGGTGACCAGTGTAGGAATCTATGCTGGCTTGAAACCCCTCTGATGACCGGTGTAAGGTTCTGTGCTGGCCTGAATCCCCTCTCGTGACTGCTGTAAGGTCCTGTGCTGGCCTGAATCCCTTCTGGTGTCCAGTGTAGGAATCTATGCTGGCTTGAAACCCCTCTGATGACCGGTGTAAGGTTCTGTGCTGGCCTGAATCCCCTCTCGTGACTGCTGTAAGGTCCTGTGCTGGCCTGAATCCCTTCTGGTGTCCAGTGTATGAACCTTTGCTGGCTTGAACCCCCTCTGGTGACCGCTGTAAAGTCCTGTGTTGGCTTAATTTCCGCTTTGGTGACCGGTGTAAGGTTCTGTGCTGACTTGAACCTCCTCTGGTGACCGGTGTGATATGCTGTGCTGGCTTGAATCCCCTCTGGTGACCGGTGTGATATGCTGTGCTGGCTTGAATCCCCTCTGGTGACCGATGTGAGATGCTGTGCTGGCTTGAATCCCCTCTGGTGACCGGTGTGAGGTCCTGTGCTGGCTTGAATCCCGTCTGATGACCGGTGTAAGGTCCTGTGCTGGCTTGAATCCCCTCTGGTGACCTGTGTAAGGTTCTGTACTGGCCTGAATCACCTCTGGTGACCGGTGTAAGATGCTGTGCTGGTTTGAATCCCCTCTGGTGACCGGTGTAAGGTCCTGTGCTGGCTTGAATCCCCTCTGGTGACCGGTGTAAGGTTCTGTGCTGGCTTGAATCCCCTCTGGTGACCGGTGTAAGATGCTGTGCTGGCTTGAATACCCTCTGGTGACCAGTGTGTAAGGTGACCGGTGTAAGGTCCTGAGCTGGCTTGAATCCCCTCTGGTGACCTGTTTAAGATGCTGTACTGGCCTGAATCCCCTCTGGTGACCGGTGTGAGATGTAAGGTTCTGTGCTGGCCTGAATCCCCTCTGATGACCGGTGTAAGGTTCTGTGGTGGCTTGAATACCCTCTGGTGACCAGTGTGAGATGCTGTGCTGGTTTGAATCCCCTCTGGTGACCGGTGTGAGGTCCTGTGCTGGCTTGAATCCCCTCTGGTGACCGGTGTAAGGTGCTGTGTAAGGTGTGCTGGCCTGAATCCCCTCTGGTGACCGGTTCTGTGTGGCTTGAATCCCCTCTGGTGACCGCTGTAAAGTCCTGTGCTGGCTTAATTTCCGCTTTGGTGACCGGTGTAAGGTTCTGTGCTGGCCTGAATCCCATCTGGTGACCGGTGTAAGGTTCTGTGCTGACTTGAACCTCCTCTGGTGACCGGTGTGATATGCTGTGCTGGCTTGAATCCCCTCTGGTGACCGGTGTAAGAATCCCCTCTGGTGACTGTGAATCCCCTGGTGTGAATCCCCTCTGGTGACCGGTGTAAGATGTCCTGTGCTGGTTGAATCCTGTGACTGGTGTTGAATCCCCTCTGGTGACCTGTGTAAGGTTCTGTACTGGCCTGAATCCCCTCTGGTGACCGGTGTAAGGTCCTGTGCTGGCTTGAATCCCCTCTGGTGACCTGTGTAAGGTTCTGTACTGGCCTGAATCCCCTCTGGTGACCGGTGTAAGATGCTGTGCTGGCTTGAATCCCCTCTGGTGACCGGTGTGAGATGCTGTGCTGGCTTGAATCCCCTCTGGTGACCGATATGAGAGGCTGTGCTGGCTTGAATCCCCTCTGGTGACCGCTGTAAAGTCCTGTGCTGGTTTGATTTCCCCTTTGGTGACTGGTGTAAGGTCCTGAGCTGGCTTGAATCCCCTCTGGTGACCTGTTTAAGATGCTGTACTGGCCTGAATCCCCTCTGGTGACCGGTGTAAGGTCCTGTGTTAGCTTGAATCCCCTCTGGTGACCGCTGTAAGGTCCTGTGCTGGCTTGAATCCCCTCTGATGACTGGTGTAAGGTCCTGTGCTGGCTGGAATCCCCTCTGGTGACCGGTGTAAGGTCCTGTGCTGGCTTGAATCCCCTCTGGTGACCGCTGTAATGTCCTGTGCTGGCTTGAATCCCCTCTGGTGACCGCTGTAAGGTCCTGTGCTGGCTTGAATTCCCCTCTGGTGACCCCTCGATAATTTCAATTTTGTCTCCAATGATCATTTTTTTATAAAGATATTTTTTATATATATATTTTTTGTATTAGTGGTAATGTCTTGTACAACGGGAAAACGGACGAGAAATCAATGGTTCCGAATTTTACTTCCGCCGAGATCTGACCCAGATCAAGTTTACTGGAAAGATATACGTAGTGTAGTAAGAAACCTAACACTAGATAAGGATATACAACCTATATGTCTGGCTAGATATAGCGGTATATCAAACATGTAATATATATTTGAAAACACAATGCAGCAAAAATACATCAATTCCCAAAGATAATTGAGTTACAGCTTTGCCCATGTCCTATCGGCTGACACAACGATCTCGTCTTCCATAGCCATTCGGCCTTTATCTGAATTATGCAATAACTTAAAAAGAATGGCTGAATTATCTGTGGGGTACGTTTGTCATTTCGGAAAACGTCGGATCGCATGGCAGCTTTGTATCAGTAACGCGACAAAACGACACAGCACTGTATGTTAGTGTTATGATCTAGTAAGTACTTTGATATCGACATTACAGACCCAATCGATCAGATATCTGTTCACATGGGACACAGCAACCATTCCCTAATATCGTGTAATATGAAGTATCTGATAATATACGTCTCGCACAATTACCGTGCGTAAACCACGTGGTCCAGTGACGTGCATTACATGTCTGCCGACCTGATTTTAGTTCTCTAATGTGCCATGACAGTGAGGTGAGTGTTAGGTCAGTCCTGTGATTGACTCCCTTGCCGTGACCACGCGCCTCTAATCAGCGCGATGTTCTATAGATTTAAGTTAGTGTAATCTGGCTAGGAGAACACTCTCGAGACGTTATCATGTCCATAACACAATAAACATGAGTAACTTTCCCTGTTGGATTGCCTATGAGTGTATTTGTTCGCGCCTCTCATATCACCCTAGTGCCATCACATATCTCTAACCATCTGTCTTTGACCAAACATGGAGCTTACGTGACGATAGAATGAGTAGTGATGACCTGTCCTTGACCTTGACCTATCACAATTCACCCCATATGCAAACTATAGGTCCTCCGAGACTACCATCGTGAGGGTACATAATACACCACGTGACTTTCTGACCTAAACTTCCTTCGGAGGGGTACATGATAGACCTGATGGCTCTGACCAGGAGTCCCGTCCGGAGGGTAAATGATGTATCACGTGGTTTTCTGTCCAAGGCTCGTCGGAAAGGTATAGCCTCGATTTGAAATAATGTCAAAGGTAATTATCAGATTCTGTGCCGATCCCGGGGCCGTTCCGGTAAACAGGTCGAAATCGAAGTTGGGCGTCATACCAGCATTTCTAAGTCAAGACCAGGATCAGGAAAATACGGCTTAAAGTAACAAAGGCATTCAGGTACAAAAGTTTCAGGTGTGTAAACTTTGTTGGTGGAGAAAGTGAAATATCACGGCAGGGGGTTCCTGTGGTCTCTTTAGTAACCTATAGACCATCACTAGTAATGACCAAGCATTAGTAACAAACGGGGCATCTCTAGTAACCTATAGACCATCACTAGTAATGACCAAGCATGAGTAACAAACGGGCCATCTCTAGTAACGTATGGACCATCACTAGTAATGACCAGGCATTAGTAACAAACGGGCCATATCTAGCAACATATGGACCATTACTAGTAATGATCAGGCATTAGTAACAAACGGGCCATCTTCAGTAACACATAAATCATCACTAGTAATGACCAAGCATTAGTAACAAACGGGGCATCTCTAGTAACCTATAGACCATCACTAGTAATGACCAAGCATGAGTAACAAACGGGTCATCTCTAGTAACATATAAATCATCACTAGTAATGACCAACAAACGGACGAGCGAAAGCAACCTTATAACATACGACAAACCACTCCAGCTGATGACATTTGTAAAAATATTAGTGTTCTCAAAGGAAACATAAATTGTGGAGTTGGTGTAGAACATAAAACCGATACCCAATTGCCTTAATGGTCAGTGATACCTTGGACACTTGATGTCCAGTTCTACGTGTTGTGATGCCTAATCTTGACCATTAATTGCACTCTGGTTACCAGGAACAAAGGTCAAGGCGCGTGGCTGACCCTAGTCAATTGTTACTGGTACGCTGGTGAAGGCTATGTGTGAGATTCGAGCCTATACCTAATGGCTGGTCTGTCACTGTGACGGAAAGCTCATCTACAGAGCAAATATCAAATATAACACAGATTCACATAAAATAATTAATAAGGCTGAGTTACATTGGAAAGTTACTCTCCTTGTTGCTGTTTCTATATCTGAATCATCGATGACCTTATTCTCTTTGAGAATAGTACTGGAACTTAACATAAGTCTGAATTGATATGTGTCGCTAATCTGAAGTATGACTAAGTTCTTACGATGTTCCATATGTAAATGGTTTTGAGCTAGAGAGAATTTAGATTAAGGTTATATATAGAGCCCTCATTTGTGAAGGGAACTTAACAACATATAAATGAATCGTGCCTGAAAGGGAAAACATTGCTTATCTTAAAAAATTCCTTCTGTAGAAATGTATGCATCTTGTTCAAATTTAGTTTGAAACATCATTGGGTAAACAGCGTATAAATTGTGGGTCAGATTCACCTTAGGCTGAAGATCAAGGCTGACTGAAGTGAAGCTTTAAAAGTCGTCTTCTTCTGTATGAATGACAGGAACTTTACCAATTTTTGTCTGAAGCACCCTTGGGTAAATGGAACTCAACTTTTGTATGAAACGGAGCGTCTGGCAGCTAGTAGGTCCCAAAATGAGAGACAGAAGTTTAAATTTAAAAACCGTTTTCCTTTCTTTTATGATAAAGCGGTTTTGACCAAATATGGTTTAAAAAATCAATAGACAGAGAGAAAAATCAGTATCCGGTATTAAATCTTGCTCATAAACCCACCCCTCCCCACCACCACCACCACCACCATCACCACCACTTTGCTGGCAGGAGCGAGGGAAACGATACTTAAAGTAGACATAAAAGCATTCTTCAGTAGGATACAAGAATTTTGACAAAACAAAACTAGGTGAGTGATACAGGTCTTATGAACCTATTGTTTGTACCAGTTCACTTCTCTTGTTCGCCTGATTCAACCTAGGAGTAAATGAACAAAACCTAGCCTGGTGTCGTCTAACGTTAAAGTTTGATTCTGTGGTTAACACGTGCTCATAGTCGGACACGTCTGTAGTACACGGGCGATAGTGTGTTGTAGTACACTAAATGAAGAGACACCAGTAACAATACACGGAACCAGAATAAGTTCGACCGTAAATGAATGCATAAAGCTACTTTATTTTTTTTCTCCAATTCAATTTAAAATCACTTCCAAGACGGTGTTGTACTCATACCGTAAACTCTTATAGTTCGTAATTAAGGTGACGTCAGGAGGCAGTAGTTGCCATGGCAACACACCGCTTATATCCATGACAACAACAGTGTATACATTCTATAATAGAACAGGTGTTTCTCTGTCGACAGGCTACTGTTAAGGGTAAATGAGTGCGTGGGTATTATTGACAACTGCACGTGCGTTCCTTTTCGATTTTTTGTCTAAACCGTGACCTTGATCAATGCGATATCTTAGTACGTCCCAGGAGTTCTTCCATTAAAGTCACTGTTCTCGTGTGTGATTTTATTATCATTTTACCTGCCTCGTCATTCGATTAACAACTTATGACATTATTGTACAAATCGAGGGGGTTTCCTTTTAAACATAAGAGCCGAGTAATAATATGTGGGCAGTAGCATCATCTGCTTATTCGTGTGTGTGCCCGTGTTTTTTTATATCGCGGGGGCGCGTCCCGTGGCTCGCCTGTCGACTGATCCTTGCACAGAGACTTGTATATTTATCTCATTCATTTAGTATAAAGATAGATATACAAAAAAAACAATAAACATCTCCATTGTGTCGTGACGTCAGAAGGGCAGCTGGGTCTCTACATTACATTAGTGACATCTGGACTAACTCAGTGACCGTCGTTTATAACAGAATAATTGACCACTGTTCTCAAGAGACGGTCTCCAAATGCTTCCAGCACTGAAAAAAAACTACTGATAAGTTTCTGTGGCCAGTATATACTTCAAACTGCATAACAATCGGAAAGTATGGAACCAAGATATTCATCAAACAGCTGCATTTAAATTAAATTCTCTTTCGTATAACAATTTTGACAGTTTCAAAACTGTCTGAAACAAACCTTTATATACTCCACTATAACAACTGTCTGAAACATCAACCTTTTACTACCTCCACTATAACAACTGTCTGAAAAGATTTCAACCTTTTAAATTATCTTTCGTATAACAATTGTTGAAACATCAACCTTTTAATACCTCCACTATAACAACTGTCTGAAACATCAATCTATAACAACTGTTAAACACTACCTCCACTATAACAACTGTCTGAAACATCAACCTGTTAATACCTCCACTATAACCAGTCTGAAACATCAACCTTTTACTACCTCCACTATAACAACTGTCTGAAACATCAACCTGTTACTACCTCCACTATAACAACTGTCTGAAACATCAACCTGTTAATACTATAACCAGTCTGAAACATCAACCTGTTAATACCTCCACTATAACAACTGTCTGAAACATCGACCTTTTACTACCTCCACTATAACAACTGTCTGAAACATCAACCTTTTAATACCTCCACTATAACAACTGTCTGAAACATCAACCTGTTAATACCTCCACTATAACAACTGTCTGAAACATCAACCTGTTAATACCTCCACTATAACAACTGTCTGAAACATCAACCTGTTAATACCTCCACTATAACAACTGTCTGAAACATCAACCTGTTAATACCTCCACTATAACAACTGTCTGAAACATCAACCTGTTAATACCTCCACTATAACAACTGTCTGAAACATCAACCTGTTACTACCTCCACTATAACAACTGTCTGAAACATCAACCTCCACTATTAATACCTCCACTATAACAACTGTCTGAAACATCAACCTTTTAATACCTCCACTATAACAACTGTCTGAAACATCAACCTGTTAATACCTCCACTATAACAACTGTCTGAAACATCAACCTGTTAATACCTCCACTATAACAACTGTCTGAAACATCAACCTGTTACTACCTCCACTATAACAACTGTCTGAAACATCAACCTGTTACTACCTCCACTATAACAACTGTCTGAAACATCAACCTGTTAATACCTCCACTATAACACTTGTCTGAAACATCAACCTGTTACTACTTCCTCTATAACAACTGTCTTAAACATCAACCTGTTACTACTTCCACTATAACAACTGTCTGAAACATCAACCTGTTAATACCTCCACTATAACAACTGTCTGAAACATCAACCTTTTACTACCTCCACTATAACAACTGTCTGAAACATCAACCTTTTACTACCTCCACTATAACAACTGTCTGAAACATCAACCTGTTAATACCTCCACTATAACAACTGTCTGAAACATCAACCTTTTACTACCTCCACTATAACAACTGTCTGAAACATCAACCTGTTACTACCTACCTCCATAACAACTATATAACAACTGTCTGAAACATCAACCTATTAATACCTCCACTATAACAACTGTCTGAAACATCAACCTTTTATTACCTCCACTATAACAACTGTCTGAAACATCGACCTTTTACTACCTCCACTATAACAACTGTCTGAAACTTCAACCTGTCAATACCTCCACTATAACAACTGTCTGAAACATCAACCTGTTAATACCTCCACTATAACAACTGTCTGAAACATCAACCTTTTAATACCTCCACTATAACAACTGTCTGAAACATCAACCTGTTTACCTCCACTATAACAACTGTTAAACATCAACCTCCTCCACTATAACAACTGTCTGAAACATCAACCTGTAAATACCTCCACTATAACAACTGTCTGAAACATCAACCTTTTACTACCTCCACTATAACAACTGTCTGAAACATCAACCTTTTAATACCTCCACTATAACAACTGTCTGAAACATCAACCTGTTAATACCTCCACTATAACAACTGTCTGAAACATCAACCTCCACTATAACAACTGTCTGAAACATCAACCTTTACTACCTCCACTATAACCTCTGAAACATCAACCTACTATAACAACTGTCTGAAACATCAACCTGTTAATACCTCCACTATAACCAGTCTGAAACATCAACCTGTTAATACCTCCACTATAACCAGTCTGAAACATCAACCTGTTAATACCTCCACTATAACAACTGTCTGAAACATCAACCTGTTACTACCTCCACTATAACAACTGTCTGAAACATCAACCTGTTAATACCTCCACTATAACAACTGTCTGACTATAATAACAACTGTCTGAAACATCAACCTTTTACTACCTCCACTATAACCAGTCTGAAACATCAACCTGTTAATACCTCCACTATAACCAGTCTGAAACATCAATCTGTTAATACCTCCACTATAACAACTGTCTGAAACATCAACCTGTTACTACTTCCTCTATAACAACTGTCTTAAACATCAACCTGTTACTACTTCTTCTATAACAACTGTCTGAAACATCAATCTTTTACTACCTCCACTATAACAACTGTCTGAAACATCAACCTGTCAATACCTCCAATATAACAACTGTCTGAAACATCAACCTTTTACTAATTCCACTATAACAACTGTCTGAAACATCAACCTGTTAATACCTCCACTATAACAACTGTCTGAAACATCAACCTGTTAATACCTCCACTATAACAACTGTCTGAAACATCAACCTGTTAATACCTCCACTATAACAACTGTCTGAAACATCAACCTTTTACTAATTCCACTATAACAACTGTCTGAAACATCAACCTGTTAATACCTCCACTATAACAACTGTCTGAAACATCAACCTGTTAATACCTCCACTATAACAACTGTCTGAAACATCAACCTTTTACTACCTCCACTATAACAACTGTCTGAAACATCAACCTGTTACTACCTCCACTATAACAACTGTCTGAAACATCAACCTTTTAATACCTCCACTATAACAACTGTCTGAAACATCAACCTGTTAATACCTCCACTATAACAACTGTCTGAAACATCAACCTATTAATACCTCCACTATAACAACTGTCTGAAACATCGACCTTTTACTACCTCCACTATAACAACTGTCTGAAACATCAACCTGTTACTTCCTCCACTATAACAACTGTCTGAAACATCAACCTTTTACTACCTCCACTATAACAACTGTCTGAAACATCAACCTGTTACTTCCTTCACTATAACAACTGTCTGAAACATCAACCTGTTAATACCTCCACTATAACAACTGTCTGAAACATCAACCTGTTACTACCTCCACTATAACAACTGTCTGAAACATCAACCTGTTACTACCTCCACTATAACAACTGTCTGAAACATCAACCTGTTACTACCTCCACTATAACAACTGTCTGAAACATCAACCTGTTAATACCTCCACTATAACAACTGTCTGAAACATCAACCTGTTACTACCTCCACTATAACAACTGTCTGAAACATCAACCTTTTACTATAACAACTGTCTGAAACATCAACCTTTTACTACCTCCACTATAACAACTGTCTGAAACATCAACCTTTTACTACCTCCACTATAACAACTGTCTGAAACATCAACCTGTTACTACCTCCACTATAACAACTGTCTGAAACATCAACCTTTTACTACCTCCACTATAACAACTGTCTGAAACATCAACCTTTTAATACCTCCACTATAACAACTGTCTGAAACATCAACCTTTTACTACCTCCACTATAACAACTGTCTGAAACATCAACCTGTTAATACCTCCACTATAACAACTGTCTGAAACATCAACCTGTTAATACCTCCACTATAACAACTGTCTGAAACATCAACCTGTTAATACCTCCACTATAACAACTGTCTGAAACATCAACCTGTTAATACCTCCACTATAACAACTGTCTGAAACATCAACCTTTTACTACCTCCACTATAACCAGTCTGAAACTTCAACCTGTTAATACCTCCACTATAACAACTGTCTGAAACATCGACCTTTTACTACCTCCACTATAACAACTGTCTGAAACATCAACCTATTAATACCTCCACTATAACAACTGTCTGAAACATCAACCTTTTATTACCTCCACTATAACAACTGTCTGAAACATCGACCTTTTACTACCTCCACTATAACAACTGTCTGAAACATCAACCTATTAATACCTCCACTATAACAACTGTCTGAAACATCGACCTTTTACTACCTCCACTATAACAACTGTCTGAAACATCAACCTGTCAATACCTCCACTATAACCAGTCTGAAACATCAACCTATTAATACCTCCACTATAACAACTGTCTGAAACATCAACCTATTAATACCTCCACTATAACAACTGTCTGAAACATCAACCTGTTAATACCTCCACTATAACAACTGTCTGAAACATCAACCTTTTACTACCTCCACTATAACAACTGTCTGAAACATCAACCTGTTACTTCCTTCACTATAACAACTGTCTGAAACATCAACCTATTAATACCTCCACTATAACAACTGTCTGAAACATCAACCTGTTACTACCTCCACTATAACAACTGTCTGAAACATCAACCTGTTACTTCCTTCACTACAACAACTGTCTGAAACATCAACCTGTTACTTCCTTCACTATAACAACTGTCTGAAACATCAACCTATTACTTCCTTCACTATAACAACTGTCTGAAACATCAACCTGTTAATACCTCCACTATAACAACTGTCTGAAACATCAACCTGTTACTTCCTTCACTATAACAACTGTCTGAAACATCAACCTGTCAATACCTCCACTATAACAACTGTCTGAAACATCAACCTGTTACTTCCTTCACTATAACAACTGTCTGAAACATCAACCTGTCAATACCTCCACTATAACAACTGTCTGAAACATCAACCTGTTACTACCTCCACTATAACAACTGTCTGAAACATCAACCTGTTACTTCCTCCACTATAACAACTGTCTGAAACATCAACCTTTTACTACCTCAACTATAACAATTGTCTGAAACTCCAACCTTTTAATACCTTCGCTTTAACAACTGCTGTCTAGACCCAGAACCTTTCAGTACCACAACTTTTGTATAGAATCAGAACCATTCACTACCACAAAGTCTTATCTAGAACTTGGAGCTGAAATTGTCTTACAGCCCGTTTTGGCACAAGCAATGTGTGTGTAATATTGAATGTTTTGTCTTGTATATTGATCATATCCTCCTTAAAAACAATGAAGTGGAAAAAAGCGCATGTTTTGCGATGTCTTCTTTATACAACATTTGAACCCGACAGAAACAGGTTACACGCCAGAGACTAAGATAATTCAAAACAGTTTAAAATCCAAGCACTTTAACTGTCAGTATTGTATCATTTTAAACACACGGCCGTCAGGCAACGCATGCATAGATGTGTCAAATCACCTATACTGCAATGTAAATATTTAAAGACTTATAAAATAATACCCATACCCATCTCACATTGAAAGGTATATATCGTATTTTATACAAGTGTACTGAGTCGTACTAATCCCATCAAGAGAGAGCTTTATGAAACATGTGAATTAGTGGTATTTAGTCCCGACGGTAGGAGTTTGGCTATATCGCACGCTTACACACATCATTGATGAATCGTTGTTATTTTTCATGAAATTGTTATTGTTCTGGAATTTGCATTCAATACTCTCGAGAACATCCATACAAACAGCTCGTTTTATGGCAGTTGGATCGCTTCCAACCGATGGTTCTTGCTGCTAAAGAGTGACTCCGCGGAACCGGATGAGCGACGCTTCAGTGTCGCCCCCTATCGGATGATGTGCTCGAGTGACCCACCGCCAGACATTAAAAGTAAATATATATTTAGCGTCAGCACTAATTTACATTATTGTTTCCAAAGTAATGACAGGAGAAGTCTCGTTTTACTCGGCCTCCTTCCCCAGGGCCCACTAACCCAATTAGTCAGTCGTCTATCTAAGTGTCCACTGTTCCGCTCAACACAAGACGGCAGTCTCATACTTGCTTACCGTCAATTGGATTAGATGATAATTTCTAAATTATGTTTTTCTGTCACGATTTTATTTCAACGACAATTCCATTCTCTGTTTTTATCAACTAAAACTTTATTACATGTAATGGTAATATCAGGTTTGCACGTGTGAAAAATGAATAATTTAACATTCGGAAAGATTCTGTCAATTGGCATATTCATTTCAATATTTTCGCAATTATTGTTGCTGCCACAAAGTGGTCGATATATTACTGTGCTAATGCTGTAGAAGCTGATCCAGTTATGCTTGTCGGTCAGCAGATTAGAAACACCGTAAAACCATCATTGATCACAACGTTAAGACGGAACATACATCAAAGCGCACGAGTTGTCTCCCCTTATTCAATTCCCTCGTTGTGGTTTGGTAATCAGATATTAAGTTATCCAATTCTGGTATTTATGTAAAATCCTCTATCACACTTGTATATCAGTACATATGCTGGTAATGTTAATGTTTTTGGTTGGAATAGACCAGAAATACACGGTAACAAAGCAATAGGAATATCGAAGTGTTATGTTCCCTGCAAGTAGAGAAATATAACAAGATAAGATAAAAAAAAAAGTTCCAATGGTGATTTTAGTGGTAACGACGTGACCTAAAAGGTCTAATGATGACGCTTTTGGTTCTGATGTGGCCTTGGAGGTTTAGATGTAACTTTGGTTGTTACAGTGTGGCTTTAGACGTCTAGGTGTTACTTTAGTGGCTATGATGTGGTCTAGAAGGTCTAGATGTGACTTTAGTGGCTATGATGTGGTTTGAAAGGTCTAGATGTGACTTTAGTGGCTATGATGTGGTTTGAAAGGTCTATTTGTGACTTTAGTGGTTATGATGTGGTTTGAAAGGTCAAGATGTGACTTTAGTGGTTATGATGTGGTTTGAAAGGTCTAGATGTGACTTTAGTGGTTATGATGTGGTTTGAAAGGTCTAGATGTGACTTTAGTGGTTATGATGTGGTTTGAAAGGTCAAGATGTGACTTTAGTGGTTATGATGTGGTTTGAAAGGTCTAGATGTGACTTTAGTGGTTATGATGTGGTTTGAAAGGTCTAGATGTGACTTTAGTGGCTATGATGTGGTTTGAAAGGTCTAGATGTGACTTTAGTGGCTATGATGTGGTTTGAAAGGTCTAGATGTGACTTTAGTGGTTATGATGTGGTTTGAAAGGTCTAGATGTGACTTTAGTGGTTATGATGTGGTTTGAAAGGTCTAGATGTGGTTTGAAAGGTCTAGATGTGACTTTAGTGGTTATGATGTGGTTTGAAAGGTCTAGATGTGACTTTAGTGGTTATGATGTGGTTTGAAAGGTCTAGATGTGACTTTAGTGGTTATGATGTGGTCTGGAAGGTCTAGATGTGACTTTAGTGGCTATGATGGCTAGATCTCACTTTAATGGTTATGAAGTGAATTTAAGTGATTTTGACGTGTTAGAGTACAAGAAGTGATTTTAAGATGGCGGGAAAACCATGATGTGACGGTGTATGACGTTATTTTAGATAATATGACGTGATCCAATATGACCATTCTCTCGTCGGTATATAGTTTCTGACACTTTCCTCCGTCCTTGTCATTCTTTTATCCGAATGTTGGACACGTTCCCATTTCATCTCACTAAATCCGAGTGGACGTCATAATAACGGGTCCGAGTCGGCTTAATGCGCACCTGTCCGCCATTGCCCATGAGAAACTATCATTAGTGACGGTAAGAGAGGCACTCATTGGCCCTGATAACAGCTTGGTCTCGCTCTACACGCCCTCTGACGGCGGGCCTACCTATCACCGTCACGTGCACGTAGTGTTTAATGCATTAGTCTCAAACTGATGATTTCTGGTAAAATTAGATTATTATCAAAATCTCTCTCATACGTTCAAATATTTCGTATTTCTTAATCACATGCCAAAAGAAAACATTTTAGTGAAAGCATGGCTCTACATGATTGCTGGTTTTGTCGGTAATGGGAGACCGTACCGTCACTTTACCAGCCGTTTGGAGAGGCTATTATTAAGCTTTATTACTTACAGAGAAACGCTAGATCGAACTCTTTGTTTATGGTTTATCCCAGTGGCCCTCATTTGTGAGTCGGACTGTCCTCTAGACATCATTTGTGAGTCGGGCTGTCCTCTGGACATCATTTGTTAGTCGGACTGTCCTCTGGACATCATTTGTGAGTCGGGTTGTCCTCTGGACATCATTTGTGACTCGGACTGTCCACTAGACATCATTTGTGACTCGGACTGTCCACTAGACATCATTTGTGAGTCGGACTGTCCTCTGGACATCATTTGTGAGTCGGGTTGTCCTCTGGACATCATTTGTGAGTCGGACTGTCCTCTGGACATCATTTGTGAGTCGGACTGTCCTCTGGACATCATTGGTGAGTCGGGTTGTCCTCTGGACATAAGTTGTGAGTCAGTCTGTCCTCTGGACATCATTTGTGAGTCGGCCTGTCCTCTGGACATCATTTGTGAGTCGGGCCGTCCTCTGGACATCATTTGTGAGTCGGACTGTCCTCTGGACATCATTTGTGAGTCGGACTGTCCTCAGGACATCATTTGTGAGTCGGACTGTCCTCCGGACAACATTTGTGAGTGTGGCTATCCTCTGGACATCAGTTGTGAGTCAGAATGTCCTCAGGACAATATTTGTCAATCATGCTGTTCTCTTGACATCGTTTGTGAGTCGGACTGTTCTCTGGACATCATTTGGGAGTCGGCACATCCTCTTTGCATTAGTTTTGAGTTTCTTCGTCCTCTGGTTATTTGTGAGCTGAATGATCCCCTGGACATCATTTGTAAATCTGAGCGTCAATTGGACATCATTTGAGAGTTGGGGGTCCTCTAGACATTATTTGTAAATTGCACTGTCAACATGATATCATTTGTGCTTCGGACCGTCCTGTAGACATCCTTTGTAAATCGGGCCGCTCTTTGGACAAACGCCAGTCCTGTATCTATACATCATCGCTACTGAATTGATTACGAGGTCTCAAACTCGTTCAATAATTCCAAAAGAAGTAATATCAAGGTCAATCTTTTTTTCAGGTCAAAGTCATTATCCGATGTATTAATTAGATATCAATGCCATTAATTATGTATGAAGGATTTTGTTCCGTGAATAGTAGAACGGTCGACTGTCAGATGTTACGCCTTTCTATATCATCAGTACGATGGTCATTGCATGAAAGGCCTTTTCAGGAAAAGGTCAGTTAGCATCAGGCCACAGAAAATTTCATCGACATCCTTACTGACGTTACAAATGGTCAATGAAGCGTAATTATACAGGTAGCTAGCTCAGATTATACAGACACGTTCATTTGCTCGGTGTTGCCTTTCATACGACGATATCTAGGATACGTCATTTTCAGAGAAATGAAATGTAATGTGTGTATTTGAATATAAGAACTTTACATTTTAACTCAAAACTTATATGACAGAATCTTTTCACCCCATGACCCATATTAATTGTCTTATCAATAACAATCGGACAGTGACTTCTGAGAGGAACATTACATTGTACGTTAAGTTAAAACAGTGTGATAACCCATGTCTAAAATGAAAAGAAATTCATTCAAGCGTTAAGCGTGACTGACCAAAATTATGTGTCCAAATCAAAATGTGAACCTAACCAAAGATTGGCGTTTTGAGACTTTTCGATCTCCGTCAGCTCGACCAGCTTTTCTCGTCCTCGATCTCCGTCAGCTCGACCAGTCCTTCTCGTCCCTCAATCTCCGTCAGCTCGACCAGTCCATCTCGTCTCTCAATCTCCGTCAGCTCGACCAGTCCTTCTCGTCCCTCGATCTCCGTCAGCTCGACCAGTCTTTCTCGTCCCTCAATATCTGTCAGCTCGACCAGCTTTTCTCGTCACTTGATCTCCTTCAGCTCGACCAGTCTTTCTCGTCCCTCAATCTCCCTCAGCTCGACCAGTCCTTCTCGTTCCTCGATCTCCGTCAGCTCGACCAGTCCTTCTCGTCTCTCAATCTCTTTCCGCTCGACCAATCATTCTTGTCCCTCGATCTCCGTCATCTCGACCAGTCCTTCTCGTCCCTCAATCTCCGTCAGCTCTACCAGCTTTTCTCGCCCCTCGATTTCCCTCAGCTCGACCAGTCGTTCTCGTCCCTCGATCTCCGCCAGCTCGACCAGTCTTTCTCGTCCCTCAATCTCCCTCAGCTCGACCAGTCCTTCTCGTCTCTCGATCTCATTCAGCTTGACCAGACTTTCTCGTCACTCGATCTCCGTCAGCTCGACCAGCTTTTCTCGTCGTACTTCAGATCAAAATCTTCCGGATCACATTAACTGACAGATGTTAGCAACATACGTTTTCGATATTTTTTTCTTTGTTTTTAATTTACCTACAACAGTAAACACACTCCCACGACCGTTCATCAGTAGAAACATCTAATATTTGAGGAGAGGCATTTCCATGTCCTTAAAAACAACTCAATTTCCCTGTAAGCTAAAAAGACAATGTTCCATAAATAGACTTAGTCAGTTATTATCTCTGATAATCGCCGTTAAATGGCAGCAGTGTTCCTGGTTCTGTCGCCAATAGCTGACTTCACTAACATATCACAGCAGCCAGGCCCCAATTACTCAAAGCTTGGTTTAAGTAAACTGGTGGTCTGGGAAACTTTTCAAATAAGAATTAACAACATTGACATCATTGTTTTTCACTTCACCATTGTTGATTTGTAAAGACAGATAGGGTTGATATTGTCGTGTGTCAGATTTGATTGGAAGTCCTTGGTTTTTCAGTGGTATCGGTTTCAACTGTTTACTTACCACTGATTAACTCTAACCAATCTCTGAACAACCGAGATCAATAGGTTTGTTTAACTTGCTTATAGAGACAGAACACCTTTATGACGTCATAAACTGGAATTAGACTCAGTATCAACGTGTGGTGGTATATAAGTAATCAATTATAACACTTGTTTATTAACAACGATCCGTATTACTTTCCTAGGTAAGAAAACCAATTCAAGATGTTGTAGACACGTTTGACATAAACATGTGTAATACAGACGCGCTTGAGTTAAACATGTGACAGAGACAAATGTGTCAGACACGTGTGATATACACAAGTGTCCCAGTGACACGTGAGAAACAAGCGTGTGACTGACACATATGACATACACACACGTGATAAAGGCACGTGCAATACACACGTGTCATAGAGGCACGTGACATACACACGTGTCATAGAGACATGTGTAACATCAACATGTAGGACGATAGGAACACGAACGTCAGAGATACGCGCGATAGAGATGTGACGATAGACATTTGATTACGTCATGTGACATTTATGTTTGATCAGCGACATGCCTGACTACTATGTTTCCATACAATGTAGCGACAAGGTTACTCTGTCATGTCTTGAGATTTGTCTTAACGTCTGTGTCTTTATATCACACGACCTGGATGGCAATGACTATATGGGACCAATATGTGAGGAAGTCGATGTGATCGAGTTGGTGTTCTCGTCCTTTTGAACAGATCCAGGATTCGAACTCCGGGCGTCTCCATGAAGAGTGCGTGGGCTGCATGTATCGTGTCTCAGGCGATGCTGTCTGAAGGAAGCAACTATCAGGACCAAAATGTGTCACAAGTATTGCTGATATACTACACAGTACCGGTTCGGTGTGACTTACATATAGTTTTAGATAGGTATATGTCATGTACATAGTTTTAAATGGGTATATATCTTGTACACAGTGATAAATACCTTTAAGTGGTTGGCAGAGCCGTGGATTATCGCGCTGAACATCTAGCTTCGATTCCTGCTAGGTCATTGACTGGAATGTGTTTCCCTGTTTTGTCAAAGAGGGACATGTGTGATTGCTCGTGTGAGATGAGGCTCACACGTGTATACACTGATTGCCCTGCGTCAGCTCAATCATTACATTTACATTATACATTAAAACTTTGCTATATTGGAAGGATACAAGGAACTGTGTATATGATTAGATATATACTTAAGAACATTTTAATAATTTAGGACAATACATTATGATAATTTTAGAAAAGTTTCGTCGTGCGTTGTTTGAGGGTACCACTAAGTCTCGCATACGATGAGAAAATCACTTATAAATCATGTTAGTTCATCAACCCATTAATGATATCAGCTGTACATAAAGTAGGATTTAAAACCAGGATTTTCAATAGAAAACCACCATTGTTGACAGTTACGTCAACTGAAACCATTAATTAACTGACAACTAGTTGCAATAACAACAAGATTTTACCCAAGTATTAAATCTATTAAGGTTGCTTTCCGGTTCGTTTTGACCGAGGTGTTCAACTGATGGTTTGAATATTTGACTTTCACTTTCATTTGCCGGGTTTATCAAGTTTTACCCACTGGTGATTGTTGACAAGACTGTTTTAGGTGTTTATATATGACATTGAATCAGAGAAAGCTAACATAGAAAAAGAGAGATTCAATACATGTAAGAGAAAAAATCCTGATTACTGTTACCACAGAAGATTGCGTACTCCAACAGTGACCGCTCTCCGGCCGGATTGCCGTGTAGACGCTCCATTGGATGACGTGAGTTTAGTCCGTTAACCGCGAGGAAATTATCTACTGTTGACTTTAAAAGTGTTTCTTTGTCTAGTTCAATTGTATGATGCTTTCGTCGATATCTTGGTGATGGGCTGATTCAGTCGAGAGACGTATCGGCAGCTCGAGTACTTTAGAGCGGATAAATGGAATCGGATCATAACAATTTTAAGGACCTTTGTTGAAAAGGAATTTTAAATCCCGACTATTAAAGGAGAACCAAAGTAATTGAAAATTCCTGAACTAATTGTGATTATTCCGGGTGGTTGGCACAAATCATACCTACGGAACGTTCCCCAAAGATCCATTACGTCATCATTCAGTTGCAGGCACGCTCTCCGTTAGACATAACCACAAACATTTTTGTAACACTAACAATATCCTCTAAAACCAGGCGCATTTCAAGAAAAAATCCATTCTTACGTGAAAATGGAGTTTTATGGAATATTAATGACTCAGCATTCGGTTGACTTGTGAAATATGATTGAGTCAACAAAGAGTCAAAATATAATCATGTGACAATAACGGAATGTCGAGTCAATAATGAACAATTAGAAAAACGAATAGATAATTGATTAACTACTCGACGTTGGAATAATGAATAAGTAACTGAATAAAGAGATAATGTCAGGTAATAATTAATGAATAATTGAATAACGAGTCACCGTTGGAATAATAAAGACATAATTGAACAACGAGTCAATTAACGACTCTAACGATTCATTTTTGAAAAAAAATCAATATCTGACGGAGGGGTCAAAACTGGATCAATAAATCAACATGTGAACTAGTCCAAATGAAGTAAGATGTCTGAAAAATCAACGAACGAGTCTTGAATTGAGTCATGAGTCATTTTTGAAACAGTCAGCCAAAGTTTACTGATGAGTCAACAAAGGGATAACGAGTCATGGGCGGATTGGTAAGTCACGTGTAATAGGTATTCGATACAGAAATGAGTTGAGAGTCGAGTAAGAAGATATTCCAAAAGAAAGATCAATTATATTACATAGTACCGATACTATCACGAGAAAATGGGGGAAGGCTAGACACACAAATAACTGAGAGAGGATATAACAGGTTCTCTCTTACAAGACAGGGTCGTTATCTCAGATTCGTGAGTCCTATCTCTTGTGTTTCATGTTTTATACAAAGCTTCGTCTGATGGGCAAATTAGAAATACTTATTCAAACCCAACATTACAAATTTGGCGATATTCCCAGGTTTGGAAGTGATGGTGTCATCCATCATGATATTAAAACATGGCGGCTGAGATAGTCCGTTCCTGTAATGGCCCTTCTTTTAACAATTTAGACAATCGCAAGTCGCGTCGTTCTGCATGGAAACTACAGTCATTTACATGCAAAACAAGGTTTGGTGTCATGTTACACTCAAAGAACAATTAAATCGGAGAGAAAATCCCGTGGGCAAGGAGTAAGTAATAGGCCTGTATATTGATGCACGAGATTGGTCTCATTATCCTCAAGGTTGCCATGCGAGTAGCGCGAGCTGTTATGTGACGGTATATAATGACGTCACATTTTCTGTTTGTGTCTTTAGTCTAATGTCATTACTTCTATCAGCCTTTTCCTCCTTCAAAATCATATAGTACTTCACAATAAATCCAAATTTAAAGAACAAATGCTCGTTCATCACGGCTAGCATTCATTATGAGGAGGACCCACTAGACAAATTTGTGTTATTAAGTTATACAACAGTTGTCCCAATACTATTAATTGTTGTAATAAGAAAAGGATAGAAAATGTAAATACGACCACTTAAGGTCAAATGTGTAACGGAAATGTTTAAGCAGTGATGGTTTTGTCTTATTTATATGCGGAAACCCTGCATGACAATTACAGCAAAGCATTATTAACAATCCAGACGGACAGCACGCGCTTCCCTAGTGACGGGGTATGCTTAACATCACTTCCAGTCACGTGGCAAGTTACATTCCTATCCGGTTCTTCATCGTCATTAATTATAGCCAAGCAGAGATCTTTATATGCTTAATTATGAAGCACCACAGCAGTCACACATGGTATAGAATACAATAATTTTTGTTACCGTCATTATATCACACATGTCTGATCACATCGACAGATATTATATGACGTCATTATTATATAATTTGATTTCAGCAATACATGATTTAGTTCTATAATTGCGTGGTTTAGTTTCCATTGTATGTGGTTGTACCATTATATTGTAAGTTTTCATCGTTAGATGGTTTTATCTTGTCTTATTTGACTCCCAGTGTATATGGTTGTACCATTATATTGTAATCTTTCGTCATTAACTTGATGTCATCTTTATTTTATTTAGTTTCACCATTATTATTATATTATATTATATTTTAATCGTTGTAGTATGTATTGCCACCGTTATAGTATATAATTTTCTAGTCAGCACGATCAGTCAAAACGACGGTAACAATGAGTATAGAAAGAGACCACGGCATAAACTTCCGTTTACTTCGGATTCACGAAGAAGTTTGTCAGAATCGTAGCCTGGTCACGTGGTTTTCAAGACATCTTGCTTTCCTCACACGTGATACTATTTCTTTCATATTTTCTCAAATGATCATGCACTGCAAAAGTCAGCACACAGAGATCGATAAGATGTTAATTTGGCACGTTTTTATCCTAACGTAAATCAGAGATAAGGACTATGAAGAGTCTGACCAAAAAAGATGTACTTACATGTACTTAAATTAATGATACAAGATGATTACATGTGCAGTGCCTGCAGTTTCCTCGATTTCTGAAAATAACATTCTGAAGTATTTCCATTGTTCACGTGAATAACTAACACCATGTTTTAAAAATCTGTTCTTAATCAGTTAGAATACCGATATTTTCGGTGCTCTTAATATGGAAATAAAATGGATTGATTGTAAACAGAATATCTGACGTCCTTTCATCTTGAATGGTTTTATTTCCACGTTAATGCTTCAAAGGGATATATTGTAGGTCAGTTTTAACCAATCACCAGCAACTCCCGGCTGATCACATACGTCACACGTTTTCTTTGGGTTTCCATGCAGTATCATAGAGCACTAGCTATCAAGCAGAGATACATTAATTCTTTAACAGGCAAGCAATAGATTCGGGATTGGTTTTGAGATATATCTTCTGATATGCTTTATTCTATATGATACTACACTGTATAAGACCGTAGCTCCGTGCTGATAGAGTACATACAGTTCGCATGCCTCTATTGTAAAGTATTAGTGAAAAGTTCCATAACCTTTAATCTGCACCAAAGTTAAAGTGCTCATAGTTTTCTACTGAATTCTATACAATTAACAATTAGGTAAGGGAATTCTACGTTACTCTCTCGTGACCCACAAAACAGTGTCTTAGTCTATAAATAATGCACACAGTATCCTCCTAATTCCACGCTTCTTTAAAAAAAGACATTTTAGCATGGAAAGAAGTGATTCTGCTCTTAAAATTACAAGTGTTTGTGGGATTATTTTGGAATAGGTACCATGCAGTTAAAAAGTTAGATTGAAGGTAATACTGTGTTCCGCTGCCTCTCCAGCACAATGGGAAGCCCGCACGTAATGGGCGGGAAAAGTAATCATTGGTTGATATTTCATCACGTGGAGCCAATCAGTCTTCAGCAACTCTTTGTAATACCTAGTTAGGTGTACGTTCCTGCAGACTCTCAAACTTGGACAATGTTTACTTGAGCTTTGAATTTCATTTTATTTTGTCTATCCCGTTAACTTGTCATGTAAGGCTTGTGAAGTAATAAAGTTTACCTAGAATTATTGACGATTGAGACACGGGTAATGTACGTTACTGTGATGTTCTGTATCAATCGCCCTTAATACAGGACACAACGAGATGTTTACACAATATAATAATAGGTCATTATCAACAGCCCCGAGTTACTATACTTCAAAACGTCTTTACTCCGAATCTGTATCAATCGTAAACACAGTATGTTACCGTGTTAGGCCGTAAGTCGAATCCGCAATACCATTACACTCAACACTAGTAATGATATTACGGCACAATCATCTGTTTCCTCACTGTGTCTAATGCAAGTTTTAGCAAGAATAATTGTGCTATATCTAATTGTTATTCCTGAGCGAGTAAATCTCTTTGACATTAACGATAGTTTTCTTTCCGATATTTCATTCTCGAAATCTACTGCCAAAAATCTAATTACAATCGTAGATACGTACTATATGCTATTAGTCTAAACACGTGTTGTAGATGTGATGGTGATAACTCGGTGTTATCTGTCACCAGTATAAACACGTGTTGTAGATGTGATGGTGATAACCCGGTGTTATCTGTCACCAGTATAAACATGTGTTGTAGATGTGATGGTGATAACTCGATGTTATCTGTTACCAGTATAAACACGTGTTGTAGATGTGATGGTGATAACTCGGTGTTATCTATCACCAGTATAAACACGTGGTGTAGATGTGATGGTGATAACTCGGTATTATCTGTAACCAGTATAAGCACGTGTTGTAGATGTGATGGTGATAACTCGATGTTATCTGTCATCAGTATAAAAACGTGTTGTAGATGTGATGGTGATAACTCGGTGTTATCTGTCATCAGTATAAACACGTGTTGTAGATGTGATGGTGATAACTCGGTGTTATCTGTCATTGATATAAACACGTGTTGTAGATGTGATGGTGATAACTCGGTGTTATCTGTCACCAGTATAAACACGTGTTGTAGATGTGATGGTGATAACTCGGTGTTATTTGTCACCAGTATAAACACGTGTTGTAGATGTGATGGTGATAACCCGGTGTTATCTGTCACCAGTATAAACATGTGTTGTAGATGTGATGGTGATAACTCGATGTTATCTGTCACCAGTATAAACACGTGTTGTAGATGTGATGGTGATAACTCGGTGTTATCTATCACCAGTATAAACACGTGGTGTAGATGTGATGGTGATAACTCGGTGTTATCTGTCACCAGTATAAACACGTGTTGTAGATGTGATGGTGATAACTCGGTGTTATCTGTCATCAGTATAAACACGTGTTGTAGATGTGATGGTGATAACTCGGTGTTATCTGTCACCAGTATAAACACGTGTTGTAGATGTGATGTTGATAACTCGGTGTTATTTGTCACCGGTATAAACACGTGTTGTAGTTGTGATGGTGATAACTCGGTGTTATCTGTAACCAGTATAAGCACGTGTTGTAGATGTGATGGTGATAACTCGGTATTACCTGTTATTGATATAAACACGTGTTGTAGATGTGATGGTGATAACTCGATGTTATCTGTCATTGATATAAACACGTGTTGTAGATGTGATGGTGATAACTCGATGTTATCTGTCATTGATATAAACACGTGTTGTAGATGTGATGGTGATAACTCGGTGTTATCTGTCGCCAGTATAAACACGTGTTGTAGATGTGATGGTGATAACTCGGTGTTATCTGTCACTAGTATAAACATGTGTTGTAGATGTGATGGTGATAACCCGGTGTTATCTGTCACCAGTATAAACATGTGTTGTAGATGTGATGGTGATAACTCGATGTTATCTGTCACCAGTATAAACACGTGTTGTAGATGTGATGGTGATAACTCGGTGTTATCTATCACCAGTATAAACACGTGGTGTAGATGTGATGGTGATAACATAAACCAGTATAAACACGTGTTGTAGATGTGATGGTGATAACTCGGTATTATCTGTCACCAGTATAAACACGTGTTGTAGATGTGATGGTGATAACTCGGTGTTATCTGTCACCAGTATAAACACGTGTTGTAGATGTGATGGTCATAACTCGGTGTTATCTGTCACCAGTATAAACACGTGTTGTAGATGTGATGGTGATAACTCGGTGTTATCTGTCATTGGTGTATCTTAATCCATATATCATGAAACCCATTACAGAACAATTTTAAATTCTATTCCAATTCCCACTTGACGTCTGATCGCAGATTCTCAAAGCAATGGATGATTGAATTAGTGGTTAGGAAAATATTAAGATATGAACTTAAACAAAACTAAGAACAGTCTTTATCATTTTATGGTTGTAATCCTTTCAGTGTCAATTTCGCTTTGTTTTTTTTTTTTTTTTTTTATTTTTTTTCTGTAACAGCCACCCCAATTTTTCACTAACAACTGCTTAACTCTGAGCAAGCTTTGAGCAACTAGGGCCTGAGGCAGATAAGACATTCCGTATGTTAAAGAAGAATTTACGCTGAAATTGGTTTAATTTCATTTGATTTTTCGCCCCTACGAGAGACATATTTGTAGGCTTACAGGGTGTCGGGTAATAGGTACTAATCTGTTAAAGTAGTAAATGCAATAGTGTTTAAATAGAATTAAACTAACGAAATTTTTGTCGGGACTGCCACAGACAGCGATGCTTTACAAATCTGTGTCGTAAACATGGCCATGGAAATGCTTGGAGACCGCTCAACACTCATGTCGCATTATCCTCGAAATAGGATCGAACATGCACGTCTAACATCATAAGATGTTTGAAATGAGAGAATATTGAACACCACGACTGTCTGTATACATTCTGTTATATTGGAATTCTATATTGCCAACTTATGCCATAATATTGAGTTGACATGCCATGGTGTTGAGTAAATTTGTCATGGAGTTGCTCTGATCTGACATAGAGAATACATGGTCAGTGTCTTAGAATACAAGCTGGTCTTTTTGGCGAGAGTGAAGAGAGATAAAAGTGGCGAGCTTTTACCTGGTGTTGACGTACATCAAAATAATTACTCCGCGCGGAAAAATATTTCCTCGTTTCAATGGAATTGAAAAAAAAATATAATTTTTCGTAAATAAAGTAGTGTGCCACAACAAACAAAATCACTGATTTAAACAGTTATTGTATTTTTAAATGAGATATCAAGGTAAAAAACAGAGTTATTTTGTCAAATTAATGTGCGTGTTGTAAAATACACTGCCGAATAGCTATTTTCTGTCACTGAAAAAAAAAAAAAATGTGGCATGTATATTCCGACGATGGCAGTGCTAGTTGCAGGATAAATAGTATCATGTGGACATGGTAAACAGTTGACTTGTCATTCTGTGTTGTAAGAGTTACATCGACTTGGCGATGAGTTACCGGCATGTTACGTTGTAATGATATGTTATTGACTCGACACATGTAATATAAGGCTATGCTGTTATAAGTTGACACGCCGTGTTGATAACTTATCGTGACAACATGTTACGTCTTTCAAGTAGAAACTTCGTTTTGCTTTATCATCTATGATGTCCACTGGTTTTGTTGTATTCTTGAGATAATAACATCTGGTTTTAGTAGAAGTATAATTATCTTCTGTAATTATATAATAAATCTACAATTCTGTTTGTTTTTACTATATTCTTATCGCTATCTGTTTACACTTATTTCCACCTTAGTATTTATAAAATTTTACTACAACCGAAAAATCTCTGTTTTTACCATATCGCCATATTACTTTCCACCTTAATGTTCAGCCGTAATGTCCCATGATGTTATTACCATTTCGTCACACTACTTTCAACCTTAATGTTCAATAATAAAACACCAGTCAAAAAGTCCCAAGATACGATTACGATCTCGTCACAGTATTTTCATAAATTGTTCATAAAATCATACTGCAGTCGAAAAGTCCTTGATGTTTTTACCATCTCGTCACACTACTTTCCACCTTAATGTTCAAGAAATAATACACCAGTCAAACAGTCCAAAGATACGATTACCATCTCGTCACAATATTTTCATAAAATGTACATAAGATTATACTTCAGCCCAAAAGTCCCATGATGTTATCACCATCTCGTCACATTACTCCCCACTTTAAATGTACATAAGATTATCGTAAGATTATACAACAGTCGACAGGTCTTTTTCTTTAATTACCATCCCCTATGTAATTACAAATACACTCAACTCTGGTCTGTGTCTGGTAAAGGTGAAAGTTCAGGAATCAATTTCAAACCAGCTGTGATCAAAGAAAACACAAACGATATGTTTATTTATCAATAACCCTGTTTAAATAACGTATTTCAGCACGGCATGTCCAGTTTACCGAATTATTCTCTTTTCATTGGTTTCGTTATAGTTGGTAGTCAACGTGCAATAAAACAGATACAACAGCATATTAAATATAACTTGTCTTCCCTCATAAACTCTTTAAATGACACGAGACGTTCAAATCGTCTCATATTAATACTAACTAATACTGTATAAGTACCCGTGGGCTCATTTACTGGTGGCGAGAGCGACATGACATAGGGGCGACGACGAACAAAAAATAACACCCGAGGGTGGGGCACCTGCATACGAATCATGAGCACGTGCGGTCTGATCACTTTGCCAGCAATAGTCTGTGATTAACAGCACGTGATTAGAGTCATTCTTCTGTATTCTGACGTCACTGGTTTCCTCCAGGGACGTCACAAATATTGTCACTTATCGCGTAATCAGCTCATCACGTCGTTATCACGCCCATTCTTTACGAAGTCTTGATCATTCAAGTCTAGTTGCCAACTCGGCAGTGTTAGCCAGGCCATACTCCTTCGCGGCTAGTCACCAAGTCCGACAGTATAAGCTAGGCCATACTCCTTCGCGGCTGGTCACCAAAAGACCACATTCCTTCTTGGTCTGTCACCAAACATTCGTAGCAAGAGATGCTGTATCTGCTATATACCTGTCCTGCATACCTAGCTTGTTATAATAGGTTATTAAGTCACAAGGGCGTGTAGTAATATTTCTGTGGAAAGGGCCTTGTACAATGTAATATAATATTAATGAACTCGTGTGTTCTTTATTAGTTATCTCATTGTGATCATTTTAGTTCTGAACATGTGGGAAGACAGCGGACAGTATTTTACCTGCGGCTTTGATGAGGCTGATGAATTTCTCTCTGGTATTTCGTTCTTTTTCTAAATCATAGTATAATACACAAGTCGAACACCCCACTCCCTCCTCCCATCCCTAACCCCTACCCTCTTCCCCGTCCCTGCGTTCCAAGTCGTCTATTTTGACCCTGTCTATTGGTTAAGAATAGGCTTGACAGACGGCCAAAACCTAAGCTAATTACAGTTTTAAGAATGAGAGGGGAACTTAATAATTAGAAACATAACGACAACATTCCCCATAGTTATCAGCAAGTTTGCATGTCATATATAAATTTGCTTCTTCGAGGTGACAAAAACAGCATGCAAACAATGAAGTGCAGGAAGCCCAGCACAGATTGTAAATAAAGAAGAGGCCGCGGGCTTGCAGTCCCGGACAAATTTTGTGCCGAGATATGACAATGATTTAACAATATATAGGGAGGACACATAGGCGCCACATCATTTGTCTTAAAGCGCCTTTATGTGTTCCAAACGTCTTTGTTGTCAGAAAGGCGTTGTTTGAATTTTTTCCTATTATATTTACGACAAAGCAATTAGAATACACATATCCTGAGTTTAAAATGTGGGTCTAGGGAATTGGCTCCTCATGCCGTGGCTGATTAAAACACTTGTTGACAGCACGCTCTCCAAGTCAGGCAATACCGCATGTTTTTTTATGCAAAATTCTTCTCGCAGAATTATTATTCTGACTCAATCGACGGAAACTTGAAAGAGCTAGTGCTGTCAACTGTTTCTGTAGCACTATGTATAATATACGACAACTACAACAAGATTTTATGAATAAAAAAATAAATCGATGGTAAACTGCAGAATGTCATCATTATTCCACATCATTCATTTAAAATACGCGTTGTTTTCGATTAAGAAGGAATCTTTGTCATGGCGCAAACTTTGATACAATCAGATAAATCTGTGTCAGATGGACGTTTGACAAGGAGAAATCATTTGACTGGTAATTACGATCATCCCAGTAGTAGTCCCGGAGTCTGGAGGAAGGAATTACTTCGATCTTCTCTGCAGAGTCCGGCTCGCTTCAGTGTTTGATTCCTGTACAGCTCACCACGATAAGAAATTTGTCATTTTTCCATTAACCTTGATCGTTCCTCATGGTCGTGTAGATATTTCTTTCTAATTTAAGACTCTAACGTGGGCCAAACAACGGAAAAGGGTAACATCACGTGACTGTATGAATGAACCCTCTACTCAAAACATCACGTGATTTATGAATGGAACTTCTACTACTGAACATTACGTGACTGTATGAATGGGCCCTCTACCTAAACATCACGTGATTGTATGAATGGACTTTCTACCTAAACATCACGTGACTGTATGAATGGATCTTCTTTCTAAACATCACGTGACTTACGAATGGACCTTCTACTACTGAACATTACGTGACTGTATGAATGGGCCCTCTACCTAAACATCACGTGACTGTATGAATGGGCCCTCTACCTAAACATCACGTGATTGTATGAATGGGCCCTCTACCTAAACATCACGTGATTGTATGAATGGGCCCTCTACCTAAACATCACGTGACTTTTTGAATGGGCCCTCTACCTAAACATCACGTGAAATTGTATAATGTTACTGTGCTACTAGTGTCTTCAATGTACGGAAACCCTGTGTGCTTGAACACTAATAATACAAGATAATCTAAAAAGGCAACGATACATACCAACAAATTGTACATGTTTGTATGGTGGATAGTAAACATCACGTGACTGTGTGTAATGAACCCTTTATCTAAGCATCATGTGATAGTATGAATAGACGCATCTACCGAAATATCACGTGACTTTTTAGTGAACCCTTTACCTAATCAATGTCTCTGCCGGAAATGAATGTATAATGTTACTGTGCTACTAGTGTCTTCAATGTACGGAAACCCTGTATGCTTGAACACTAATAATACAAGATAATCTAAAAAGGCAACGATACATACCAACAAATTGTACATGTTTGTATGGTGAATAGTAAGTGCTATTTCGTTATTTTATTAGAATTACTATACTTTTCGCCATACACAGAAAACATTGAGTAATCTAGGCGTATCTCAATAAATATATCGAACAGTAACGTCACGAGCAGAGATATAACGATAATCTTTGCTCCATCCTCACGAGCAGAGGTACAACGATAATCTTTGCTCCATCCTCACGAGCAGAGGTACAACGATAATCTTTGCTCCATCCTCACGAGCAGAGATATAACGATAATCTTTGCTCCATCCTCACGAGCAGAGATATAACGATAATCTTTGCTCCATCCTCACGAGCAGAGATATAACGATAATCTTTCCTCCATCCTCACGAGCAGAGATATAGTGATAATCTTTGCTCCATCCTCACGAGCAGAGATATAGTGATAATCTTTGCTCCATCCTCACGAGCAGAGATATAACGATAATCTTTGCTCCATCCTCACGAGCAGAGATATAGTGATAATCTTTGCTCCTTCCTCACGACCAGAGATATAACGATAATCTTTGCTCCATCCTCACGAGCAGAGATATAGTGATAATCTTTGCTCTGTCGCCACTAGGAGAGATATAGTGGTAATCTTTGCTCTGTCGCCACTAGGAGAGATATAGTGATAATCTTTGCTCTGTCGCCACTAGGAGAGATATAGTGGTAATCTTTGCTCTGTCGCCACTAGGAGAGATATAGTGGTAATCTTTGCTCTGTCGCCACTAGGAGAGATATAGTGGTAATCTTTGCTCTGTCGCCACTAGGAGAGATATAGTGGTAATTTTGCTCTGTCGCCACTAGGAGAGATATAGTGGTAATCTTTGATAACTCATACTACAAGTTCTTGGTCCCCGTTTGATGGAGCTCGTGCTTGTGGCTTTTGTAGACGCCATCCCTCAGGTCCCCATCCCACGTAGCTAACGCTCGAGTCTTAGATGAACTTATGCTTCATCTCCCCCACCTCATCCCACCTAGTTCGTGTTCGTGGCTTGGTAGACTTATGTTACACCTCCCCCGTCCACGCCCCATGGAGCTCTTGTTTGTGACTTGTGTAGACTTATGATACACTTCCTCCGTCCCCACCCCATGGAGTTCTTGTTTGTGACTTGTGTAGACTTATGCCACACTTCCTCCGTCCCCACCCCATGGAGTTCTTGTTTGTGACTTGTGTAGACTTATGCCAAACCTTCCCCGTCCCCACCCCATTGAGCTCTTGTTTGTGACTTGTGTAGACTTATGCCACACCTTCCCCGTCCCCACCCCATTGAGCTCTTGTTTGTGACTTGTGTAGACTTATGCCACACCTCCCCCGTCCCCACCCCATTGAGCTCTTGTTTGTGACTTGTGTAGACTAATGCTACATCTATCTCGTTCACACCCCATGGAGCCCTTGTTTGTGACTTGTGTAGACATTTTCTATATCTCCCCCGTCCCCATCCCACCTAGTTGTTGTTTGTGATTGTAGACTTATATCACATCTCCCCCGGCCTCACCCCACTTAGCCTTGTAAAACTTTGACCCTTTCATTAGGTTTTGACCAAGAACGTACACAGACATAATTGGTTGCTCCATATTATTCATAGAACTGATATTTGTGTACGTTTCCAGTGGCCGATTACGACAGAGGTCGAACCACAAACGTTTTAGCACGGTCATCTTATTCATGAAAAGATTGTGGTTATTCCAGTTGATGCTGGGAAGATTCCCCGCCAAATTGGTTTGGGCGTCTAGGAGATAGGAGATTAAGGTCCCGGGGAAAGGCGCCCGTCAGATTGCTCTTGTCGCTGGTGTTGACACACTGGATTGATGTTTTGGGGGTCGATTTTTTTTAAAAGGAACCTAATGCACAACTGATATTCTCCGATTAAATCGTGTCACTATTTGTGAAGCTAACGGCGATACTCATCAATCAGCTGCTTCAAGGTTAACATCGCTAATTTGTTCAGATTTACGCGCCCGGCAGTGTCGCCTGCGAATAGCTTTTCTCTGCCAATAGTTATGCACATGTTACGAAATCATTGTTTGACCTCAGAAAGCCTCTTCGGATAACGTTGCCGGCAAATAGGGACTAGTTGTTTCGGATCCGATGCTGCACGTGGACCGTGGTAGTGTAATGTATGTATCGGCGTGTTTGGTGTTTCCCACAAAGTCTAAACATGTTGTTTACAGTAACTAACCATTTTTTCCAAAGGTTAATATATCAACCGCCATTATCTTCAGGCAATACTTCGCTTAACACGGAAGATGTCAAATAATCTAAATACTTTTTTTTTTAAATAGTTCATTTCAATCATATTTTCAATTTGCGTGTTGTTAAAAAGCTGATCCACTTGGGAGTCTGGTCTGCTGACTTGCAAATCTATGTAACGGTGGTGATGAGTGCATCATCCTGAAGCTGGTCTCTCCGATCAGTGTCAACAGTGAGACGATCTGGTAACACAGGAATTTTAATAACAATATTTGAATGGTAATTAGTGTGTTACTAGTATCAGTGTCTGACAAGAATCAATGGTAATGAATCCCCGACGACACACAAACGATATATGAATGACCCTGGAAAGACCAAAATGGCGCCAAATCGCTGGAGTACTTTTATATCTGTCTGGGTCTACCATCATTGCATCCCGCTGTCTTCTACGGACATTCAAACTCTTGTTTACTCCTTTTCTTGAGCGGATATTCCATTAATATAGTGTAGATTTATCGTATTTGCCATACATACCTCTCTGTACAGAATGTCGGCCGTTCTTGCTCACTTGTCTAACCAGTAATTACATCGTCCGACTAAAGAGGTGGGTGGGTTGAATCAATCTATCGGAATGACGAATGGAGTACCAAACTAACGGCCCATTGTTGAGCGAAACTTAACACCATTATTACGACGTAGTTTAATATATATGTTCTGGGCAGGAACAATGAGCCCGTCTGGATGTCTTGCGATGAAAAATAATGAAACCCTAGATCTCTTCAGAACGTCAGAATCCTCCCACTAGTGCAGACGGACCAAATACTATTACGAGAGATGTATTGTCTGATCATTCCGCGCTCCGCATCCAAGGTCACTAGGGCTTATCCACATGTAATTCCAGTGTGGTGCCCATCATTACGTCAGCAATGTGTAATGCGTTATGTCTTAAACGGTCCCGCATAAGGAAAATAGGTTTCTATTATCAACATGTACCATCGATGAATGATTCAGGGAGGATGCAGGTATGCAGAGTGACCATGCTGTGCCGGAGGTTGTTCCCTTCCCGGTGGCGCGAGATCAATTCCTTGATACCAGACCCGTAGTTACATGCCCCGCGGTCTTTCACGCGACCACAGAGTTGAAATTAGCTATGTATCATCCAATCATTCAATTAGGATAATAAGGTGTCCTTATCATTCAACATTCATGAGAATCGCTAATTAATTGAAAAAGTTCCAAATCATTTCTTTTCAACAGCGCTAATGACGCTTCTCAATACTGCTGAGATCTAAATGACGTCATCATTACAGTTAAAGAGCTATATTACCTGCAACATAACTCATTACTGATAAATTACCTGCACCACGCAGCATACATATCACACGTGTCATACCTGTGTACCACGTGGAATACATATCGCGCGTGCCTTAATGGTGTACCACGCGGGATGCATATCACCTACGACATACCAGTTTACCGCGTGGAATACATATAGCACGTGTCTTACGAGAACCACTCGGAATACATATCACACACGTCATACCTGTGTATCGCGCGGAGTACATATCACACACGTCATACCTGTGTATCGCGTGTAATACATTTCGCACGTATCTTACGAGTACCACGCGGAATACATACCACACGTGTCATACCTGTGCACCGCGTGGAATACATATCACACGTGTCTTACGAGTACCGCGTGGAATACATATCGCACGTGTCTTAATAGTGTACCACGCGGAATACATATCACACACGTCATAAGTGGAATACATATACGCGCCCTTAAATAACCCTTGCTGTTCATAGCACGTAAAACACCAGTAACCAAACTCAAAGCAAGGCCACTAACAAATGTAATACCTGTGGTGCAAGTAATACCATTTACACGTGTATTACATATTTCATGTGTGATACCATTCACACGTATTATATATATCATGTGTAATGTCATTTACACGTGTTTTATATATATCATGATTAATGTCATTTACACGTATTATATATATATCATGTGTAATGTCATTTACACGCGTATTATATATATCATGTGTAATGTCATTTACACGTGTTTTATATCTATCGTGATTAATGTCATTTACACGTATTATATATATCATGTGTAATGTCATTTACACGTGTTATATATATATATCATGTGTAAAGTCATTTACACGTGTTTTATATATATCATGTGTAAAGTCATTTACACGTATTATATATATCATGTGTAATGTCATTTACACGTGTTTTATATATATCATGTGTAAAGTCATTTACACGTATTATATATATCATGTGTAATGTTATTTACACGTGTAATCCACGTAGCATTCCACTTACACGTATATGACATGTAGCATGTGTAATGTCACTTATACCTAAACTACTTCTATATCATGTTGATGAAGCACAAGTAATGCATGGTTTAAGTGCAATATATGTAACACGTGTAATGTGGGTCCGTCTAATACATGTAATACGTGTAATGTGGGTCCGTCTAATACATGTAACACGTGTATTACACGTCCGTCTAATACATGTAACACGTATTTTACACGTCCGTCTAATACATGTAACACGTGTATTACACGTCCGTCTAATACATGTAACACGTATTTTACACGTCCGTCTAATACATGTAACACGTGTATACACGTCCATCTAATACATGTAACACATGTATACACGTCCGTCTAATATATGTAACACGTGTATACACGTCCGTCTAATACATGTAACACGTGTATTACACGTCCGTCTAATACATGTAACACGTGTTTTACACGTTCGTCTAATATATGTAACACGTGAATACACGTCCGTCTAATACATGTAACACGTGTTTTACACGTTCGTCTTATATATGTTACACGTGTATTACATGTCTAATGCGTGCAGAGCGTGAAATATCACGTCAAATAATACGCGTAATATAAAGCATGTGTAATATCACTTCCTTATAGATGTAGCACGCGCCAGAAATATATGATTACAGTCTGTATATGTCAAACACATCAAAGTGCATTAACAAACATTATAACATGTCAAATTTTTTTTCTGTTCGTAAAACGTCTGTAATTTGATAACTGATCTAAATCCGCTATTACTGAAAGTGAGGTACTAGGGCAGGATTCAAAACAGTGGAAAATTCGGTAGAAATACTTACAATTTCCATATAAGGATAAAATAGTTGAAGATGTGGCGTAAAAATTACCAAGCCATGCATCAAGCCTCATTATCAAATTTCTATATTTTCTGTCAACAAATTATGTTCACGGTTCTCACTAAAGCAATTACATCGTCGAGTTTCATGCGAGATTCCATTACTTAATGTAGTTTGCATAACAACAGGTGAGCGATAGGCGCTATGACGCCAGATTACCTCTCTGATCGCCAGTTTACACATCGGCTTCGACAACCTGAATTCCAACAAAATCGAATTAAGTTTACAGAATGAAAAAGCGAAAACAAAGCGAAATTTAGTTTATGAGGTTGAAATCATCAGCTTTGTTGAACGATATCATAACTAGCGTATTGTAGGTTAAACGAAGGATACCGGTTTCAGTATCGGACATCTTAACAGTTAGTTTGTGATGACAAAGTAACAAGGAACAAGAACGAAAAATTAATGAAGGCCAGTTGAAACTACACCGATAAATTTGGACAAAAATAAATGAAAAAGTTGATTACACTAGTGGACATGAAACTAATTATGTCTTTTTTAAACAATTGCACCTGGTAACTAATGCTTTACATTTGCAGCCCATGACACCTTTTCCACTGGTCTGTTATTGCTTATCACACATGTCACTAAATAACTATGTCATTGAAAAAGACCAATGACGTCACTATTTTATAGGAAGAGCCGTTAATAAGTAACACCACGTGCTTGTAACAAACAATAGTTTTAATTGAATGTATGACGTCATGTTCTATTGCCAAACATTTTCATTGTTTTAAAAAACAAAATTGGAAAAAGACAATTAATTATGAGTGGGCCATTTTGCACCGATTCCGTGCGAACATACAAATAGGTAGTAACGGTCATATTAAATTTCTAATGGACCCGGAATGACAGTTTCCAACATAGCGACCATTGTGGCAATCAAATTCCTGACCAGTCTTTACTTAAGATTTTTCCTAAATACCATCTAAATCTTTTAGCTGAAACCTGAATAAATAAAGGATATTTAATAGTGTCTTCAGTAATAAAAAATATATTTCACAAGTGTGTCAATATCTAAGTATCTTTTACGAGTGTTACTTACTCATGTCACTAACAGACAAAATCTGCTGTAAAACTTTCTGAGAGTTTAACCAGTCATTACGTGGCTGTAAATAATGGCGGCAACTAACAGCTGTCACTGTTGATGACACGAATCCTCCTGAAAAGCCTAACGTTTGAGCTCCACATTCAAGACGTTTGGTTGGGGATTGGGTTAGATGTCTGTTGAGGTAATTTTTGTTGCTTTGTTCGCTGACTTTCATGAAAGTTTACCATGGAATGTAATGTCATGTTACTAGTAAACAAAGCCTTTAGGTTACTGGTATTGTTATTTTTTATATCGGGTTTTATCTTTTGATTGGTATAGGTATGGAAAGGTGTTATTTTTCACTAGCGAAGAATAACAAAAAAGTGCAATTTTTCACTAGTTTATCAGTGGGATATATCTCCATATTTCACTGGCAAAAATATAATAAAAGTTGATATGCGTGATAGTCGCCATGTCGAACGTCACAAATGTTGATATGTGTCACAGCCGCCATGTCGAACTGTCCAACGTCACAAAAGTTGACATGTGTCACAGCCGCCATGTCGAACGTCACAAATGTTGATATGTGTCACAGCCGCCATGTCGAACTGTCCAACGTCACAAAAGTTGACATGTGTCACAGCCGCCATGTCGAACGTCACAAATGTTGATATGTGTCACAGCCGCCATGTCGAACTGTCCAACGTCACAAGAGTTGACATGTGTCACAGCCGCCATGTCGAACGTCACAAATGTTGATATGTGTCACAGCCGCCATGTCGAACGTCACAAATGTTGATATGTGTCATAGCCGCCATGACAAACGTCACAAACGTTGATATGTGTCATAGCCGCCATGTCAAACGTCACAAGTGTTGATATGTGTCATAGCCGAACTGTCAAACGTCACGAAAGTTGATATGTGTCATAACCGCCATGTCAAACGTCACAAGAGTTGACATGTGTCACAGCCGCCATGTCGAACGTCACAAATGTTGATATGTGTCACAGCCGCCATGTCGAACGTCACAAATGTTGATATGTGTCACAGCCGCCATGTCGAACGTCACAAATGTTGATATGTGTCATAGCCGCCATGACAAACGTCACAAATGTTAATATGTGTCATAACCGCCGTGTCAAACGTCACAAATGTTGATGTGTTTCATAGCCGAACCGTCCAACGTCACAAATGTTGATATGTGTCACAGCCGACACGACAAACGTCACAAATGTTGATATGTGTCATAACCGACATATCAAACGTTACAGAAATTGATAAGTGTCATACAATAACACGATAAAACGTTAGATCGGGACACTAGGTACATTCCATTGAATGAAGTTTCAACTAAATCGTGATAATATAGAATTGGGCACGTTAACAGGTCAGAAAACACATATATCTGACGACTCACGTGAGAAATACGATGGCTAGGTACAGATCATCCTCAGATTACGGAAATAAAGATCCACTTTACAATGATTACCAAAATTTGACCTAACTCCCCAGAAAAAAAATACACTGAACATGTTTTATCGTTCAATCGAATCGTTATCTGTTATAGGTAGACGTTTACACAAGAACTGTCGGCTTTCAGACATTAGTACAACATGTACTACCCGTCTGTGTTACGACACCCAGAAAAGCATCACCGGGCCTTAGATCACAACGTATCCGAAGCCTGAAGACTTCGTGGTTACGAGCTTGTGACAAACCCCTGTGTTCCGAATCACTAACTTGAGTAACGTAAACACAATGATGCAATCATATAACAGCGATTTATTTTATCTGTTAGAAAATAGGTGCACCAGACAGAAATCTCGGCCAATCAAATGTAAACTCCGAAATACCCGAGAGACGAAAACTTATTTCAAAGTTAAAATAGGTTTCACGCAAGCTTTGATAAATGTATGTTTGGAATGAACATTTGTGATAAATACCTGGGGTGACAAGAAATCACTCTGAGGTAATATCTCATATGTCAGGTTTGATAGGGCGTTTTACAATTAAACACACTACTCATCTCCATAGCTGGGGCACGTGTAGTAACGCCGTCTGTAATTCTACAATTCATGGCAACACGATTACGTAATGTCGATAGGAAAAATCATATTATCTCTCTTTTCATATTTTTGTTTGATTTTCGCTTTAATACGACTATTTATTTAAAAAGATTCCTTTTTAATTTCGCATGACAGAAAATCGAACTTTTACATCAAAATTGCAAAGTGGAAATACAAGTAGAAAGTAGACTGGTGGTAAATTAATATGTTTCTAGTGTGTGTTTATGTATATCTATCCCACCAATTATAGGCAGCGCGTGTCAGCTTACAGAAGATTTGCTGTACATGACAATTACGGACTACTTTCCTCATTTACATTCACAGAATATGAAGTTTCACGAAAATACAATTTTACCGCGAGGGCAAACCTACACCGACCTAAAATTGTGAGCGCTAATTTAAGATAAAATATTCTATCTGCAAACATTAGCTAGTTAAACTTTTGCTCTTCAGATGTTTCACTGGAAAATCGAATAGTTGAAATTAGATTTGGAGATGATTTTGTCGTTTTTTGATCAAATGTTATAACATTACGCCAATCCTCACACGCTACTGTAAACAAGACATGCGCATAGAGTTTAAATAAATATCTCGAAAGTCTGAGAGGTTACATGAAACCATTCATTTATTGGTTATTGTACAATACATTTGAAAATTCATCTTTTCTGGGGTTTTTTTCTGATTGTGAGACGTACAGTGGTCGACTTTCCATTATAACTGCAATTAATAGTCTTGGTTACATTATAACAACTGCAAAGTAATGTTCGTGAAAATTGAATTCGACAAAACTAGAAATTAAGCGGCTACAATTACTAAAAGAAAATGAGCTAATAACTTCCGGACCAAACATCTACTATCAGAGGGCGTTTCTCCATTTCTGGAGTGTACAGTAGATAGCTGAAAGTGGACAGAAAGAGGTATATTTGTACAGTGTATGGAAACAGAGATATAGAATCGGAAGTAGACAAACGGGGATAGATTGTAAAACCGGAAAAGTAGATAGACGGATGTCGGTAGATTGAGGTAGATAGATGGAGGTTTATATACGGACGTAAATAGATGGAAGACAGGCAGCGGTAGACAGTGGAAATTGAAAGACGGAAGTAGAGAGTCCTAGAAAGATAGTAGAGACAAAGATGTGTGTACAATGAGGCAGACCGATAGAAGTTAGACATAGATAGATACACAGAAGTAGGGAGACGGAGGTAAACAGTCGGAGATAGACAAACAGAAGTAGAGAGACGGAGGTAAACAGTCGGAGATAGACAAACAGAAGTAGAGAGATGTAGGTATACAGTCGGAGATAGACAAACAGAAGTAGAGAGATGGAGGTATACAGTCGGAGATAGACAAACAGAAGTAGAGAGACGGAGGTAAACAGTCGGAGATAGACAAACAGAAGTAGAGAGATGTAGGTATACAGTCGGAGAAAGACAAACAGAAGTAGAGAGATGGAGGTATACAGTCGGAGATAGACAAACAGAAGTAGAGAGATGGAGGTATACAGTCGGAGATAGACAAACAGAAGTAGAGAGATGGAGGTATACAGTCGGAGATAGACAAACAGAAGTAGAGAGATGGAGGTATACAGTCGGAGATAGACAAACAGAAGTAGAGAGATGGAGGTATACAGTCGGAGATAGACAAACAGAAGTAGAGAGATGGAGGTAAACAGTCGGAGATAGACAAACAGAAGTAGACAGACGGAGGTATACAGTCGGAGATAGACAAACAGAAGTAGAGAGACGGAGGTATACAGTCGGAGACAGATAAACGGAAGTAGAGAGACTGAGGTAGAAAGTCGGAGACAGATAAACGGAAGTAAAGAGAAAGAGGTTGGTAGACAGAGGTAGGGAGACGAGTTACTTAGTTGGATATAGATAAACGAACGAAGATAGTCGAAGATGGAGAGACGAGAGAAGGAAATCAAAGATAGATAAATGAAAGTAGAAATATGTAGACAGGTAGACGGTGGAGATAGTTGAAGAAAGAGAGACGGGGTAGGTAGTCGGAGAGGCGGAAGTAGTTATGGTGAAGTAGATAGAAGGGATATAAATAGAACGGAAGTAGTCTGTGGTATATATATATATATATATATATATATAGGAACATTTCTAACTGCAGGCTTATACAATGTAACATAAATGTTATACAGATTATCCCCAAATAACGCGTCATCTGGGACCACCTTGCCATTACTATCCCCACTGACCAGAAACAACGGCTTCCACACCCACAATTGATTACCATATTTTGTCTACGGCTTCATCTTGATATCAATTTCAGCAATGGCAAACAGTATCATAATAAATCTCCCACATGTTTATCTGTTCTGGTGCGATTCCTTGTCGTAAACCATGACGCCAACTGGACACTCGACAACAAGAATATCAGCAAAAATAACAATTGCTTAAGATTAATAGCAACGAGGAGCTACGGAATAGTATTTCAGTGAAGTACATATCAATCCTTTTAAGAAATTGGAGTTAGTCTTGGTTTCCTTATCCACAGAAGGTGACATACCGTGATCATATCAAGACTTTGTAACTTTATACAGAAATTTGTTTCTGACCCTTGTTTTAATATTTAATATTTTAAAAAACACAACAAATTATCATGCGAGATGTTTAGGTCTGGTGGTGAGGTGACGTAGGGGAGTACATATAAAAATTATAAGATGGTGGTGTTAGGGAGGGGATGTGAGGTCTGGAGGGTGAGGTGACGATAGGAGAGGACATATAAAGATAGTAAGATGGTAGTGTTAGGGAGGGGATGTTGAGATCTGAAGGGTGAGGTGACGGTAGGGGAGGACAAATAAAGATTATAAGATGGTGGTGATAGGGAGGGGATGTTGAGGTCTGGAGGGTGAGATGACGATAGGAGAGGACATATAAAGATAGTAATATGGTGGTATTAGGGAGGGGATATTGAGGTCTGGAGGGTAAGGTGACGGTATGGGAGGACATATAAAGATAGTAATATGGTGGTGTTAGGGAGAGGATGTTGAGGTCTGGAGGGTAAGGTGACGGTATGGGAGGACATATAAAGATAGTAATATGGTGGTATTAGGGAGAGGATGTTGAGGTCTGGAGGGTAAGGTGACGGTAGAGGAGGACAGATAAAGATAGTAATATGGTGGTATTAGGGAGAGGATGTTGAGGTCTGGAGGGTAAGGTGACGGTAGAGGAGGACAGATAAAGATAGTAATATGGTGGTATTAGGGAGGGGATATTGAGGTCTGGAGGGTGAGGTGACGGTAGGAGAGGACAGATAAAGATAGTAATATGGTGGTATTAGGGAGGGGATATTGAGGTCTGGAGGGTAAGGTGACGGTATGGGAGGACATATAAAGATAGTAATATGGTGGTATTAGGGAAGGGAGGTTTAGGTCTGGTGGTGAGGTGACGGTAGGGGAGTACAGATAAAGATAGTAAGATGGTGATGGTGTTAGGGATGGGATGTTGAGGTATGGAGGGTGTGGTGACGGTAGGAGAGGACAAATAAAGATAGTAAGATGGTGGTGTTAGGGAGGGGGGTTTAGGTCTGGAGGGTGAGGTGACGACAGGTAAGTACAGATAAAGATAGTAAGATGGTTGTGTTAGGGAGGGGATGTTGAGATCTGGAGGGTATGGTGACGGTAGGGGAGGACATATAAAGATTGTAAGATGTATTAAGTAGGTGATGGTGGGGCCGGGAACCAGAGGGAAAGAATGGCCAGGTAATGGAGATTGATATCGAGGTTGTAGAAGGTGAGGGAAAGTGATGTCGACATCGATGAGGTTTGGGGATGATGAGGTCTTGGATGGTGACATGGAGATAAAGGAGGGTGAGGACTGGTGATGTTGAGATCGAGGAGTGGGTGGGGGAGGGGTTGTTGAGGTCGGTAGGGTGATTTTGAGGGCTAGAGAGTGAGAAAGGGTCATGTTGTGTTTTGGAAGGGTAAGGAGGGGTTGTTGAGGTCGGAAGTGTGAGCTAGAGGTCGAGTGGGGTGGGAAAGACTAAAGGAAATGGTCCATTACATTAAACGAAACAGTGATTAAAGGCGAGAATGTTGGTAATATAATAAAACGAGCGCCTTTATAAAACGTGTTACCATGACACCGGTGCATACCACAGCCGTATCATCTTACGTCTACAGCAGCAACAGGTTGTACAGATCTACATCCGTCAGTAATAACTGCAGACGCCAAACAGCGACCTTGACATCGTACATTCCGCCAAGGTCACGGTTCAAGTGGTTCAGTGCCTGAGATTCATTTATGATATAAATAGCGGGCCCGAAAAGACGTTCATTCATGAAATCGCTACACACGGCGGGAACAGCACGTACAGTAGCGACTAAGGTCACGTGAGGGGTAATCACAAAAAACACAGGAAACCGACTGATAGGATGTGTTGTCAAAGACTGGGCTGCGTAGGGTTCCTTGATATCGGAAACAACACGTGCGTGCCTTCGTTAGCGCAACACGTTAAAAATGTTGTATCAGCATGTATACGTGTGTATGACTGACAGAGTGACACGTGTAGTGTTGAATCTATAAACCTCCCACTAATCACACTGTCGCACTTTTTTATTTCGAAACCCGTATCTTTGGTTACGTTAATTCCTTCTGGAACCCCAGCTCCTCAAACTAACATTAAGGGATTTCGGGGCTGGGGAGGGGGGAGGGTAGGAGGGGCGAGCGTGTATTTCCTGAACAGGTGACGGAAACTCTATAACTTGGCTATATATCATGTGTATTTAGAATATACATAATAGTACTTATAAATACACCATGTCAACATCAAGTGTTATAAACATCAGTGTCTCGCCAGGTGGCAGCACCTGAGTATCTACGGATTCCCCTGCACTAGTTAGTTCCCTTTGCTCACACTCCTGAACTATCCCAAAGGTACAGACATATCCAAAAAAGTATTCTTAAGTTTCGTTATACACTTTTTGAACGACAGAACTACATGTCTATACAACCGCAAAATGCTTTATCCTGTCTTATGAATAGTAACAGTCAACAGCTTGCCATCCATCAGCAGTTGTGTTGATTAGTCTCTAGGTTAAGCTTATCACCAATGTGTTAAACCGGTTGTAAACATAATTAAATATGAAGAGACATGAATTCTACCTGGCTGTAATGTCTCTGAACTCCCTTGTGGTCAAGGAGTAGTCAATGGTGTCTAAGTGACGCCACCTACCGCATCCGTTAAGGTATTTCAATATTCTAACTATGAAATTCTGTAGTTATCAAATACCAAGGGAAGGATTGTTATTTATTATCTTCACGTGCATCTAAGTATAATTGCATTGGTGTAGCTACATAAATGACTACCTTGGTGTATATAGAGACACAGAAAACATCCAGCTTCCCTAAAAAGTATCAATATAGAGCTAAGTTATGCAAACCTTTGTTAACTCCGAGAAATGGGGCGAAAGGCATGAAATCCACCATGAAATAGTTCGGAACAAGTTCATTTCATTGGAGATCGACAGTGATTGAATTTCTAGTTTTCCCCTAAATGCACTGGCTATAATATCCATATTTCCTTGTTTATCCGAGATAATGGACCAAGAGTAACGTCCACTTTCTCTTACACACAGTTATTTGTCAGCATATGTAAAAGTCGCTGACCATTCATTTATCTTAATGTTTTATTTACAAAGTATGTCATAACATTGACATTTGTAATGAAATGATCAAACAATACCGAAGGAAAGGTTTTTAAATACTACTGGTGTAAACAGAACGGAGGAATCAAATCATGGTTCAAGAGACACAACGCCAGCGTATACTGTACCGGAAGTGAATCCGTCATCGCGATAATACTTGATACTTCTATCTGTAATACGTACAGTCTAAACTAAATAGAAAAATGGACAGCTGCACAAGCATGTTTATTCCTTATCATATATAAATAAGTATACGAGAGCATGCAGCTACACTTTCGGTTGTATGAGTTGTTGTGAGAGCGTTTACACATTTGTAGCGAAATAATTTGCTTTGTTTGCTGGTGCTGGTGTAAATAGTTCTTGTCTGTAGCTATAGGCGTAAGGCTAGAGTGCAGTTAAAGTACGCCACAAGTACAGCGCCACCTGGCCACAAGTACAGCGCCACCTGGCCACACGTCAGGGCACCTATCTGCTGCAACCCTTGACTGTCGTCTCCTAGTTATCCAAAGGTAGTGTCGAAGAATCATCGATAGAATGCACGATTCCATCGAAAGCTCCGTACTCGTGATACAAGAGTAATTAGAGGAGAACGATTTATTTCTAAAACGCCGTGGACTGCACAGTACCGTGAATAGTTTGGTTTCTTCTCCAGAAATAGATCCTTGTAAATTTTGTCCATACATACTTGTGAATAGTTTTTTTTAAAATCTATTTAAGCTGAATGCACCCAAGAAGGTTTTGATGGAGTAAAATTATTTTTAATTTATGCGACAATGATTCTTAAACTGCCTGCTCCTTCGTCGGATAAGTTACGACTGTGTAAAGACGTGATTGTACTGTCGAGAACTTCCACCGCGCTCTCTGATGGAATACTCCACAATAATTACACACTGTATATAGTTTATACCGTTTTTATTTTTTATATCTTGACATCCTAGGTCTTTAAGTTCCAAGAAGGTGACTGAGTTCTACATCAAATCAGTACAGTCAGTTATTAAATTGTATGGCGTTCTCTGTAGCTAGTTATAGGTGTACATAGCCCGGCATTTTCTATTGTATTCAATGCTTAATTAATACAAAAAAACTGTTCGTTACGAGGCCACCCCGCGCTCAATACACAGCTGATTACCGGGATATGGGTAACTCATGCATTCCTCTTCCGTACGAACATCGATCAAAATCTAATTTAAAGTTTCTTTCATTTTTAATAAAATAATTGGATTTCTCAGGGTCCTTATCAAATGCCTATTTAAGTCAAATAATTGACAATGTTGAAAATGTGTGTGCACTTTTATAATTATTCTTGTACAAGTGGATGAACGGTGTTAAAGCACAATCAAAATTCTGGTAGAACATTTAACACTAGCTGGAAGGAACATGTTTTATGATGACGGAGTAAAGCAAACATATGTGTATTTAAAACAATCACAGATAAACTATATAATCCTATTTAGATTGGGTTATTGACCTGTTCGCCTAGAGATTGCGTGCGGCCATCTTGTACTAGCTTATCGTATAGAGATAATTTCCCATGAAACCATAGCGTGCGGGATAAACTCTGAAATTCCGAGGCAGAAAAACAACTTATTTAAAGTATGGTCTAAATTACTGATAGATAAGCCATGGTCTAAGTTTAGAACTGTGAACTTTTAGACAATCCCTGGATAGAAGTGTTGGACGTCTGTTTACACCCCATACACTGCTGCCAATCCTAATATTCTGTTCATGACAGGATTTGTTTTGTCAGTAACACAATAAAATATAGTACAATTGTGACATTCCAAGTTCTGATTTTATCTATTTGATTAATAGAAACTTAACTGTTAACCTTCAGGTCTGTCAATACTTATTTTTTACTAAAATTCACCAGAAATTGATAGTCGTCTAATTTGTGTATACAGGAACTGACAGTCACGTCAAAATGATATACCAACGCTTTATGATTATTGAGTTACCCCGAGAAACAACGGTGAGATCACTTCTGTTACCGACATCGTGTAATTTCATCTAAATGTTACATAATCTGAAACGTTGAAGTGGTATAGCTTCTGTCAGACAAAGTGTCGTGAGTTTAAGAGTGTTAATCAAACACATGGAATTTCAAATATACTAACGCCGCATAGGATATGAATGTTGCCTTACCACGTCAATGCCCCATCCGGTCTGCATTAAACACGTCAACATTTTAGGGTTCTGAATATCGATTGATTAAACACGTCAACATTTTAGGGTTCTGAATATCGATTGATTAAACACGTCAACATTTTAGGGTTCTGAATATCGATTGATTAAACACGTCAACATTTTAGGGTTCTGAATATCGATTTAAAATGTCAACCTCGTACAGGGTCTGAAGGATGATAAAACACATACGTGTTGTACAGGGTCTGAAGGTTGATAAAACACATACATGTTGTATATGGTCTGAAGGCTGATAAAACACATACATGTTGTATAGGGTCTGAAGGTTGATAAAACACATACATGTTGTATAGGGTCTGAAGGTTGATAAAACACATACATGTTGTATATGGTCTGAAGGTTGATAAAACACATACATGTTGTATAGGGTCTGAAGGTTGATAAAACACATACATGTTGTATAGGGTCTGAAGGATGATTAAACACATACATGTTGTATAAGGTCTGAAGGCTGATAAAACACATACATGTTGTATAGGGTCTGAAGGTTGATAAAACACATACATGTTGTATAGGGTCTGAAGGATGATTAAACACATACATGTTGTATAGGGTCTGAAGGTTGATAAAACACATACATGTTGTATAGGGTCTGAAGGATGATTAAACACATACATGTTGTATATGGTCTGAAGGTTGATAAAACACATACATGTTGTATAGGGTCTGAAGGATGATTAAACACATACATGTTGTATAGGGTCTGAAGGTTGATAAAACACATACATGTTGTATAGGGTCTGAAGGATGATTAAACACATACATGTTGTATAAGGTCTGAAGGCTGATAAAACACATACATGTTGTATAGGGTCTGAAGGTTGATAAAACACATACATGTTGTATAGGGTCTGAAGGATGATTAAACACATACATGTTGTATAGGGTTTGAAGGTTGATAAAACACATACATGTTGTATAGGGTCTGAAGGTAGATAAAACACATACATGTTGTATAGGGTCTGAAGGTTGATAAAACACTTACATGTTGTATATGGTCTGAAGGTTGATAAAACACATACATGTTGTATAAGGTTGATTAAACACATACGTGTTGTATAGGGTCTGAAGGTTGATAAAACACATACATGTTGTATAAGGTCTGAAGGCTGATTAAACACATACATGTTGTATAAGGTTGATTAAACACATACGTGTTGTATAGGGTCTGAAGGTTGATAAAACACATACATGTTATATAAGGTTGATTAAACACATACGTGTTGTATAGGGTCTGAAGGTTGATAAAACACATACATGTTGTATAGGGTCTGAAGGTTGATAAAACACATACATGTTGTATAGGGTCTGAAGGCTGATTAAACACATACATGTTGTATAAGGTCTGAAGGTTTATAAAACACATGCATGTTGTATAGGGTCTGAAGGTTTATAAAACACATGCATGTTGTATAAGGTTGATTAAACACATACGTGTTGTAAAAGGTCTGAAGGTTGATTAAACACATGCATGTTGTATAAGGTCTGAAGGTTCATTAAACACATACGTGTTGTATAAGGTCTGAAGGTTGATTAAACACATACATGTTGTATATGGTCTGAAGGTTGATAAAACACATACATGTTGTACAAGGTTGATTAAACACATACGTGTTGTATAGGGTCTGAAGGTTTATAAAACACATGCATGTTGTATAAGGTTGATTAAACACATACGTGTTGTAAAAGGTCTGAAGGTTGATAAAACACATGCATGTTGTATAGGGTCTGAAGGTTGATTGAACACATACGTGTTGTATAGGGTCTGAAGGTTGATAAAACACATACATGTTGTATATGGTCTGAAGGTTGATAAAACACATGCATGTTGTATAAGGTTGATTAAACACATACGTGTTGTAAAAGGTCTGAAGGTTGATTAAACACATGCATGTTGTATAAGGTCTGAAGGTTCATTAAACACATACGTGTTGTATAAGGTCTGAAGGTTCATTAAACACATACATGTTGTATAAGGTCTGAAGGCTGATAAAACACATACATGTTATATAAGGTTGATTAAACACATACGTGTTGTATAAGGTCTGAAGCTTGATTAAACACATGCATGTTGTATAAGGTCTGAAGGTTCATTAAACACATACGTGTTGTATGCGGTCTGAAGGTTCATTAAACACATCAATGGTCTGAAAGTATATTGGGTTTGAAATTGGATTAAACATGTCATGATATGTTCACTTCGAAGTAAAAAGTCGATCAACAAGCTAAAGAAACAAGTCAAATATTTTCATTTCTCTATCATACCTTTATACACCTTGGAAATTAAAAAGTGACACCCGGAAGTCAAGGGTGTTGTGCTTGGTCATCAGGCATTGACAAAGGCTTGTCTTATGTCGTGTAGTTATCCATTGTACATGTAACTTACAGCGAGACTTGGCGAGAGTACAATTGTGTACTCTTTTGAGTCCGTCGCTATGGTGAGGATGTTGATTACGACCTGTTTGGATCACGGTCAAGGTCCGACTGGCTGGTTATTCAATAATAAATATCCCAAGGGGCGGTAGGTTTCATTTACTTCTACGTCGTATAATGTATGCGGCCGTCATTTGGTATCGTACATGTCGTTCTATTTCATAATTAAAATGCTAAGTGATCAACGAATAAAGTAGATCAATTTTAGTGTGGTTAATATTTATGTGGAATGAAAATTCGTGTCAAACACAAATTAAACATTGACAAATGTTGGATAAACAATGACAAATGTTGGAGTATATTTAGAAGTTCCACTGATGACTAGGCTAGATTAGAGACTGTAAATAAGTAATAATACTTTTAATGATTATATGTCTGGTTTTACCAACTGTATAAACCTTCTAACTGTATAAACACTTCTATAAATAATAATATACAACATTTATATAGCGCCCTATATAATTTCACAAATTACACTAAGGTACTTTACAGTGTATGTAAAATTTCATTCATGGTATCAATAACACATTAGACATATATGTATGATATGCTGATCTTTGTGTCCGCATGATCAACAGAAAATCATCAGGAATTTATCAGGAATTAGAAACGACGATAACATGTACTGTAGAACTTGGCAGATCAACATCAGTAGTGTAAATAGGTGTTCAAAACTCCATTCGGACTTGAGAATTCCACGGTTCAAAAACGCCATCGGTCCGCTTAAAGACATAGATCAGTTTTGACATTTTGTTGGGAGGGTGATTTCACTGACCGGTGTATTAACAGTATTCAAGTTCTGCCTCCCTATGTGGTCTACTGAATGTCCGGAGAGCGATTTGTACAGGGACACAACTGGACACGGTTGGTTACGGACTAGATAGTCTACCCATAAATTATTTCTCTTGTGTGTAAGGCAGTCAGAACTAGCAACAAAGGGGTGGGAGGCGAACTAATAAAATAATCTCACAAACCCGCATTCTCCGGAAACACACTGTAATCTAGCATACACTCAAAGCACGGCAGATGGTCGCTACCGACCAACACAAATTAACTTACGGGTGTTTTTTTCCCACAGCCAGTCATCCATTTCCTGACTTGGATAAGGATAATAAACGCGGATCCTACAAACGGAAATAAAAATTCTACTTAACACGTATGGTGCCTGTGTGTTTACATCATAAACAGCGGGACTAACTCCACTAGGTTTTTTCCTATGCCTATCAAATCTAAATATCGTCTTTAATATTGCATGGGCTATGAGCAATTACTAATGTATATACGCGGTGAGGCACGCGTGCGACCTTTTACAACTGAGTCAGGGACGACAGGTGGAAAAGGTATTAAGATTATTAACGTTTGTGCTAAAGTTAACATCAGAAGATGTCATTCGTGTACATGAATGATCAATCACAAAGCCTTGCTATCAGTGACAAGTGATAGTCGTAGGCCAGAGTGTCAGACTCAGCGCCAAAACGTGGGGGCACCTTGCGGTCACGCTAACCCTGAATCCAATTACCGGACACAAACACAGCGAGAGGAACAAATTAAAGACCATAACACTGACCAATTGGATTGTTTGTAGTTGACTTCTGGGACCTATTAGACGAGGGGTCAAATCACTGCATTCAACCAACCCAGATAAAATTGGCGGGATGTTGTATCTGATCTGTAACAGATGGATCGCTGTATCACCTGTCCACCTCTTGCCTCAGTAACCCGGACCAAAACACATCTAAAAAAAACGATGGCGGGATCGCACCTGAATCGGAGTCCATCTGTTGATGAAACTGGAATCAGTGAAGCGCTAACAACAGACCAATGTGTAGTATGACTTCACCAATAAAACAGTCACTACCCACCTGTTGGATAACCCGAATCGCTGTATTGAGATGCTATATCTTATCTTTAAAATTGACAGTCTAATTATGAATTAAATAAATGTATTTTTCTTTATGTATAACGCCAGAATTTTACTAGAGATTCTGTATTTGTAACGTTACGGTTCAATGTGTACACCTAGGGACACCTTAACAACGGTGCATTGAAGTAAGGACGAGCGAATTGCAGATGACACGCGTTTCAAGTATAATTGAGCCTCTATCAACATCTCTTATGTGATTGTCAGAGTACGCAGGTTTTTTTAATTGGACAGAGATAATCCAGACATCTTAAAATCCAGTCACTGCTGTCGGGAATTTAGGTGTTCGGATAATCCTATCGATCCGGACTTCTAACAGTTCTTTCGGGAACTTAAGTTTTCGGATTATTCTTTCAATCCGGAAACAATTACACGAGGTTGGCTACTATACTTAATTAACTATTTAATTTTTGTTTTAAGATAAGCTGAGATACAGAGACTTTAGACAGGTTCTTGGTGTTGGAGTTACTAACGTATCGTTAATAAATGGTCACACACAAGTGCTGTGTATTTTATGATATTTACGAGCTTTACAAAATATATATTAAAAGAAAAAACTGAAGTTACTGTTGAGGTTTGATGTATCTCAGACTTCCGTTCTATCCATACTCAAGTTCAGTAAATCGTTCGCACCTGAGAATCTATAACGAAGTGCTTTTGTGACACAACATGTATTTCTTCATTCTTTTTGCATTGGAGAGCCCGTATGTTTGGTAAAAGCAGGAAGGTGACCGGAAGTTACATTACTAATGCCCGGAGAGATTTCAACCAAAGTACTGATACAATTTACGTACTCAATGACTCCACAGCTTAGTGGCATTTCATATCGTTTTATTGAAAACCCGGATCACGCCAAAGAACGATCCTCCATGTCCGTGTTACATTGCCAGGTGCCCATCGCTGATTTGTTTCAATTCTAAAAATGTTTGCTGAAACAATAGCGTATACGTCTTACATAATCGATTGTTTAGGAGCGAATTTGTCTTGTGGAATCTGATGTATTATGAATGTTGTATAAAGTTAACACTATTTGTCGGGGAGCCGTTATCGCAACACTAGCTCCAGTCGACCCGGGTATTAACTATTCATTGTGTTGTATAGCCACCGCATGTCTCACCAGACGTTACTCGCCTCCCTACGCAAATTTTGACACGATGTATTTGATAGCTTTACAGTTGTAAAACATATTGGATAGTACTTTGACATATAGTGTCTATTACAAACAATCATTTTTACCAGAAAAAGTAATTCCACTTGTGTTAGCCCTGCCGGCGAGTCTGTAAAGTGCGCTGACGTCGGCTCGCCAGCCATCTATCTCGTCTATCAGTGGAGACGTGTGAGCGGAAGTACGTAGCCCCCGGCTCCACATAAGGAGTCGTTCGTAGCCACAACAAAGCAAGACTAGAACACGCCCAAACAAGGACAGGCGATGTAAAACCTCTGTCTCTCCAGCTACACTGGTCAGTAACACAGTCAAGCTATTAGCAAAGTACCGTTGAGGGCCATGCCTCATAAGGATCCGCGATTTTTCCGCCTGAACCTTAAAACAGACAAGCCATCCCTGAGGTAGCAGTGAGGACATGAGGATTTGGAAGGCTTGCCCTTTACCGCAATTTACAGCAAGAACCCTCCCAGCTATAACGATTAAAACAGCCAATTCACCGCCGAGGAAGAATTGGAGATTATGCCCTAGAAGGTTGTGTGATTTTCCCGCCTGACCCTTCCAGCTACACTGGTTAATAAAACAACCAAGCCATCAATGAGATAGCAGTAAGGACCACGCCCAACAAGATTCGGCTATTTTCTCGCCTAGTCCTCCCTTCTACACTGGTCAGTTACATACCCAAGCAATGTTTAGACTGTGCTTATCGAACTCTCTTTAATTCACTTCTGAATTCGTTCTTAATGTATTAACTAGAAATCTAATCTCGAGGATCGTTTAATAATTCAATGATTCTTTTCTTTCGATTACTGCCAGTAGAGCAGGCTACGTCAACCAGAGAGAATTAGCGCTGCGCTATCAACTTCCTGTCACATGGTGTTTCACAGGAGATAATTACACGGGGTTTTATCCAAATGTACACGGAGACTGTAAACACATCTTCTTTTACATGGAATGGTTTACTACCCAAACTCCAGTCATACTGCATGCTGAGATATCAGCACTACGGTGTAGATAATGAATCACTTTAAAGCGAGATAATCATCAAATGCGATATTTACCAAGTGTAAACAACACAGTACCATCGGTCAGAACTGTGCAGGTCTATGACGTCACATACCATGAGAGAGAGGGAGAGACAGAGACAGGGAGGGGGAGAGAAACAGTCAGCATCAATAGTTTTTGAATTCCATTCAGTCGAAACCGAGGAAAACGGAGCGATACCTATGACAATCAGGATCTGCTTCTTTCGTCTGTTATAGAAAATAGGTCTATTTATTATCACTTTATTCGCAAAAAGTGTTTATTTATTCCCTCTCTTTATGGTAGATATCAATTTATTTGCCATCAGTGGTTTCTCTCTCTCTCTCTCTCTCTCTCTCTCTCTCTCTCTCTCTCTCTCTCTCTCTCTCTCTCTCTCTCTCTCTCTCTCATTATGTTAGATATAAATCTACCCGCCATGCAGACTTATACATAGTTTCATTAGTTAAGAAGCTTGTCGGTGCATTTCTCACCTTGGTCGCGCGCGGACATCCGGGAGTATCTCTCTTGTACATTATTTAACTCCCTCACAACTATACGTACGGCCCAGCACTCTATAATGGGACCACTATACATTTTATGGATGTTTTATAGTTCGTTGATCCCTTGAGTTTCCTACGATGTTGTCTACTTCGACCCAGATATGTGGCGTTGTTCCCTCACGTTACACGTTTTTTCATTCACATTTAACTCCAGGGATAGCGCTACTCGGAATAAACCGTGTCGGCGTGACCAAAACAACTAGGAGAGGCGTTATTCAGAAACACATGTAAAAAGCCTCGTAAACGTTGTTGTAAGCCTGGCGAAGTCGTGATGGAACATGAATATTTTAACACTAAAAGAACTATCTAGTATAATTTAGGAAGTTTGATGGAACTGACTCATTTCTTCGTACCCTTTCAAGTGCGAAAGGCCTCTAATTGTGTGATTGCTGGAGTCGTTCCTTTGACATCTGTCAAAAAATATAATAATTTATCTGTTATATTGAAATTCTGAGTACGATTGTGTAACATTATTCACTCTAGTTTCTGGGATGATATCATGTTTTTTGACAAATCGCGCGAATCTGGCTAGGAATTATTCTAATCTAATTCCGTCCGAACGTCCTCGCCGAGGAAGGTGGAACATATTATAAACACATTATCAGTATGAATCACACCAATCTATTGGAGTCGGGACAGCCCCTTCAGAAGGATGACTCCTTCCCTCCGGTAGCCCCTCCATTTTCAGAACTCACTCCCTCCGTTTAACCCTCCAGTCTTGTCGTCTCAGAACACCCTCCCTCCGGCATGTTCCAGTTATTGAATATCAATCATACTTTCATTGGCATTTCGAGCTAAAATCTACCACGATTATTTCTATTTTATAGTTATGTGTAATCATAGAAGCCAATAAGCGGCATGGTCAGTTTTAAACTGGAATACTGACGAGAAAGAATGAATTGCGAAAAAACTGACCAGCGAGAATGAATGACCAGCGAAAAAGTATAACTGGCGAGAATGAATGACCAGCGTGAATGAATGACTGGCGAGAATGAATGACCAGCGAGAATGAATGACCAGCGAAAAAGTATAACTGGCGAGAATGAATGACCAGCGTGAATGAATGACTTGCGAGAATGAATGACCAGCGAAAATGAATGACCAGCGAAAAAGAATAACTGGCGAGAAAGGAAAACTGGCGAGAATGAACGACCAGCGAAAAAGAATCACTGGCGAGTATGAATGGCCTGTGAGAATGAATGTCCAGCGAAAAGAATAACTGGCGGGAATGAATGACCTATCATCATCACTGATGGGGCTCTGAATTAACACCATTTTTGTCTTCAGTGTTAAGGTACTGGTGTTATTAATCATTCAGAAAATAGAAACAGCTTTAAAATAAATAGAATTCAACTCTTCCATATGTTGTGGTTCTAACTAAACTTATGCTTATAACAGCGTATCGGAATCAGTATTTCGGATTGTCAGATCTGTGTTTCACAAATGTCAAAGAAGTTCGTGTGTCACAAGTTTGGCCGAAGTTTATGTGTCACACGTGTCGCCGAAGTTCGTGTGTCATAAGTGTCGCCGAAGTTCGTGTGTCACAAGTGGTGCCAAAGAGCTTCTATAATTCTAATTATACGTTAAAATAATTATGCATTGTAATTATCCAAAATACTTGAAATCAAAATCAGGGTAGCTAACTCGCATAAAACAAATACCATTGTAATAACGGGTTTTCGGGGACTTTCGGAATACTTGGTGGACAGTTTGAAATGGCACGTGTTTGTCGATGATATTGAGGATGATGTCTGCGTTAGGAGACTGTACTTAAGAGGATATACGAGGCAACTAGAGGAAAAACTATATGCATCCATCTTTTCATCAAGTACGTTTGGTACACACATTAAAGCTATACTGTAAATGGACAGTTTTTCGACATGGTTAGCATTCTCCACTCCACACGTTTACGAAATGTTGACCTAGACCAGTAAAACGCTTGAAATGTCATGAACACATGATGATAGGTCGACAAGTGCTGAGGTCTCTGTGTGCGAGAAGCGACGAAACAAAGGCCAAGATAGAAAATCTAAAGACTATTATTGTAATACACTTATGGCCGTGTGTCTGTTCGTGCAAAGGCCGCACTGACATACATGTATATATTATATCACTAACTGCCAGGTGCGACCTTCGCCTCAGGCATGTTGTACTAAGAATCACCTGTATCTCACCTGGATCTCAGCATCTCTTTGTAATGTCACAGGTAAGTCTTCCTGGCTAAGTGACAGGTAAATACCACAACTATTGTACAGGTGAGCGAACATCCGCTATGTAAGTCCTGACAGCAATATCTACAACAAATGTCAGGGTAAACATTTTCATAAACTCGTAAACAACTACCATATAGAGTAACCTTAGTTATACTGACTGGCTAACACACCTGGGACTGGTCAAAGGTCTGGTTATACTGCCTGGCTAACACACCTGGCACTGGTCAAAGGTCTGGTTATACTGCCTGGCTAACACACCTGGGACTAACCAACGGTCTGGTTATACTGACTGGCTAACACACCTGGGACTGACCAACGGTCTTATTATACTGACTGGCTAACACACATGGGACTGACCAACGGTCTGGTTTTACTGACTGGCTAACACACCTGGGACTGACCAACGGTCTTATTATACTGACTGGCTAACACACCTGGGACTGACCAACGGTCTGGTTTTACTGACTGGCTAACGCACCTGGGACTGACCAACGGTCTTATTATACTGACTGGCTAACACACGTGGGACTGACCAACGGTCTGGTTTTACTGACTGGCTAACATACCTGGGACTGACGAACATTCTAGTTATACTGACTGGCTAAAACAACTGGGACTGACCAACTGTCTGATTATACTGACTGGCTAACATACCTGGGACTGACGCACATTCTAGTTATACTGACTGGCTAAAACAACTGGGATTGACCATCTGTCTGGTCATAATGACTGGCTAACACACCTGGGACTGACCAACTGTCTGATTATACTGACTGGCTAACACACCTGGGACTGACGAACATTCGGGTTATACTGACTGGCTAACACACGTGGGACTGACCAACGGTCTGGTCATAATGACTGGCTAACACACGTGGGACTGACCAACGGTCTGGTTTTACTGACTTGCTAACATACCTGGGACTGACGAACATTCTAGTTATACTGACTGGCTAACACACGTGGGACTGACCAACTGTCTGATTATACTGACTGGCTAACACACCTGGGATTGACGAACATTCTGGTTATACTGACTGGCTAACAC